>NC_053458.1:27263463-27899691 GCF_015227805.2 Hirundo rustica | reverse complement strand
TATGAATGCAGAAACAAATCCAGAGATGGGTACAGTGTTGGTCTGGAAATCTAGTCCAGAGGCAGAATGCTAAGTTTTTTTATCTGCTGTTCCCCAGCTTTATTTCAAAACTATTTTTCCTCAGTTTATGATTTTAAAGCAGTTCACTCTTTCACTCATCAATGCCTATTAATTGTTAATGCCTCATCATAATGGCAGAGGCATGTTGTGGATATCTGTATTTGCTCTCAGTGTGCAGTAAATACTCCTGAGATTTGTACTCTCAGCTGATGCAGAGAATGAATCTTGCTGTAAACCAGCCTTTGTTCCAACCTTTCCAGTATGGCCTGTGCTTCCAGCTGGAAGCTTGATTTCTTTGAACTTGAGGTCCCCACATGGACAGGTTTTGGTTGGTGTCATGACCCTCCATTTCAAAGCCGGTGTTCCGTAAGGCATTGGTAAGTGGTGAGCAAATCAAATCAATTCTCTTGATGTAGCTGAAAGTGCAATTGGGCCAATGCTTGGCTCAGTCCTGCATTTCAGAACCTGAGCACTGTATGCTTGAATTGCGCTGCATAAGCTTTAATTCTGTTCTCTTGTGGAGAAGAGCCTGTGCTGCTGCTTCTGTGCCTTAGCCTGAAGTGACAGAAGAACCACCTTTGATAACTGGAAGGAGATGAAGTCATTTAACAATCTCTTTTCTTTGAAGCAAAGGAATTCTGTTCCTCTTCTCCGTTTTGCTGACGTTGTGTCCAAGGTTTCTTTTGCTGTTTTGAGTGAGCCTGAAAGTTCCGAAAGCACAGAACCCTTTTTGAAGCGGTTTCTGCCCCTGGCTGAAAATGCAATGGAGTTCATTAGCCTGGAAGTGCTGGCTGAGACCCTGCTGGGGGAAGGGGAGCTGCTGTTGTATTTCTTGTATCCCTTGTGCCATTTTGGACTCGAGCAGTATTTATTTTTAGTACATTTAAACAGTGCAGAAGGAAGGGGCAGTTGTAATATGGCATATTTACATCATGCTGTCAGTTCCTGGCAGCTCCCTTGCCTGTTGGAGAACAGAATTGGTCCATTAAGGATGTGAGTGCTACTTAGGCCCACGAGTGGTGAAACATCGTCTCCAGGGTGGGAAGGCCTCCTCAGGCCAGCAGGTTCGTTTGTTTTTCTAAGGTGGAGTATGGGGAATTTTTTTCATGTCACAGGGACAGGAATGGGCCATTCTACCTCCCACTTTTTCCTTCTTCTCCTCTACTCTGGAAAAAGAGAGGCGAAGTCTCTACGTGAGATCAGCATGTGCTGGTTTTTCCCCTCATGTCACGCTTAAGTTCTCTGCCCCTTTATAAAAATAAAAATCTATAAATAAAAAAGAACAAATGCTGAGGGGGACAAACTGGACCTACAGTTATGTGCATGTAGTCACTCGTCAAAGTGTGCCTAGCCCCATTCCTCCCAGGCTTCATGCATTCCCTGTTTCTTATGCTGTCAGCTTCTCAGGGTGGGAAACATGCACAAATAGTCCTGGCTGGAGCTTTTTTTGCCCTACCATAACATAATACTAATTGAGCTTAGGCTGAAATGTTGGGCTCATCTGCTGTTGAATTAGCTCGTTCTCCATTTCTGTAGATTTTCCCCAACTTTGGAGGGAAAAGAAAATTGCAATGAGCTCTGCTGCCACACGTTAATGTCACAGTAATACCTTTCTCCTGGAATTAAGCACTGTTTAACTCCGATCTCTCCTGTATGACTCTGTCTGCTTCAAGCACAGGCACCCTGTGATTTCCCTTTCTTGGAAACTGCCCTGTCTCAGCATGTGGGTAGGAGGCCATGTAAATAAATACCAACCACTTCTTAGCCTTCAGTAGGCATTTCCTTTTTCCTGGTGGCTGCAGAAGAAACACTTTCTCACAGTTTGGCATCAAACATTTATATAACTTTCCTGCTTGTGGAATTTTTGTTTAGACAATCAGATTCTTGGTGCAGTTTTTTCATCAGTTTCTATTTTCATTCATCTGTGGTTGCTTGGTTTGTCAGTAAATAGTGTCTGTCAGAAGAAACACTTCATCAGAAACTTCTTAAATGTTCAGAAATTGAATAGTAAATCATGATAAGCCCATTTTGTAATACTGAAAGATAAGTTTTAAAGAAAAAATTAAATTTATCTTGGAGTTTTTTTCTTAGCTATGATGGAATATATCTGCCCAATGGAATATTTCTGCTCAAAAGACTTTTTTTATATATAACCTGCCATACTTTTTTGAAATAGAATACAAAGTATCTTACATTGCCTTACTGTCCAGCTTTCAGCTGAAAAAGAAATATATTTGCTTTTGATACAAAGTTTAACATATGCTAGAATATTTTTCAAGAGTGTGTCCCTTTGTCATGGCAGCAGAGCTAATACATTGTTATCCTTTTATTTACTATACTAGTTAGGACATAAATAGCAAAACAGATCATATCAATACTAAGCAGTATTAAAGGATATGTACTTCTAATTTGTATACATAAATATTTATAAGATCTTTATTTAGTATTGTTTACTACTATTCATATTCATACTACTATAATTTTAATTGATAAATTATGAATTTACATGGCTTTATTTTATTTGTCTCAGTGGTAATTCTCACTGAGTGGGTGATAGTGTAGAGTTGCTGCTGGGAGAGCCCCAAGACTTCAGACCATACAGATTCCCTGGAAGCAGAATATAGATCTGAATTGTGATAAACAGCTACAGAGGGGCACATAACTAGACTCCTTCATGGCAGCAGAGGTTAGATGAGAGACTGAAGAATATACCTATGTGTCTTCTCTTGTGAGGAATAATTTCTAGGCAGTTTCTAGAGGCAGTTTCAAAATCCATCAGATGCTTTTTACGTAATACATAGAATTTGATAACCTTTGCATTTCAACAACAAGAGAAACCATGCTTTTCCAGAAGGGTTTTTGAAATCTGCTTTTTCCTCTCCTGAGGCCTGCTAGGAGGCTGTCTAGGAAAGTGAGCCATTGTTGGCCATGTCACAGTGTTTTTATAGTTTCACTCGTAGGGCCTTTCTCATCCAGCTTAGTTTTGCAACCTGCTGAAGCTCAGCCAAGATGAATTACATTTGCCCTCACAGGACACACGTTCAGCCCAGCCAGGATGTCTTCCAGTTCTGTGCGCTGCAAGTTGCTTGGTGTATTCTGGGGAACACCTACTGAGACGACTGAGTCCTAGTTTGGTTTGTCCCTTTGTCCTGTCTCATGGCATACAACAAACTGATGTCCCATGCATATTTCTTCCTTGAGCCAACCCCCATGAGTGGTGTCCCAGCCCAGAATACTTTGGGAAGTGCAGTGGTGCTGGACTTTAGAGCTGGCTCTGGTGGTGGCTGGGCAGAGACCAGTCAGCCTTGCTTCATGCTGGCTGATAAGGGACTGTAAATTAAGCTCTCCAACTCTGATGATTTACTGAAGTTCTGTAAGGTCAATGGGTAGCCAAATTCACAAAACCCCATTTAGTATCCACTGGAAGAATTCCAGGGCATAAAGCCTCTCTGTACTCCATTGCTGCCATAGTGGCACCAGCCTTAACAGTACCTTAATGGCTTTTAGAAGCTGTTCAGCTGTGCTGTGTTAATAATGTCAGCAGTGCTATCGTGATGTGCAAGCCCAGAACGAGGGCTTTGAGGATGGCCTCTTGTCTTTGGATCCTTCTATTTAACATCTGGTGTGTTTGCAAAGCAAACTGGAGAGCTTTGCTTCGGTTTATCCATCAGTGCAAGCGCTTAAAAGGAGATTAACACAATGGAAACAGCCAGTATTCTCAGGAATTTGTTTGTTTGTTTTGGCATAATAAATTACCTTAATTGAAAGTGACAGGAAGGAGGAAACCTAGAAAAGGTGAAATTACAGTGATGGTGCTGTAAATGCTACAGAGGGTTGTGATGAAATTGCAAAGCAGTTGGCTACAGCAAGAGTGAATAATTAATTCCTATTTGGAGAAATAAGGTGGTTAGAGTCTGATTTTGTTTGTACATGGTACATAGAAAACCTTGATAATGGTATTATTTTGATTGATTTGTACGGGGTTTGTATTTTTCACTGGCAAATCGAAAGGTTCTGTGTGGGTTTATTGAATGCCATGTTTACATAATTAATAATAGCAACAAAGTAGAGATGAACTTATGTCACCAGTGACTTCACTTGCTGTGCAGACATAGAAGAGTTCTTTTTTGATCGGACACTTTTATTTTAGTTTAGTCTGACCCTTGCCTTTTCAGAATTCAGAGGAATGAAAAATAACAAATGTAGATGTTTATGTGTTTGAGGTGAACTTTTTTAATTAGGAAATGTTTTAAAAGAGTCACTGAAAAACAGAACTGAAACTGAGGTTTCATTTCTCTTGCAGGTAGGTCTATGAAAGATAAGCAGACATTTAAATTTGGCTATTTCCTTACAATAACAAATGTACCAAGGTCATTACCAACTCAACAGAGCTTGCTGACATCAGGCTTCTTCTCACACAGTGTTGTTTCAATCCATTTTTTTTCTAGGAAAAAGAGAAGAAGTATATGCTGCCTTTGGACAACTTGAAAGTGCGAGATGTTGAAAAGAGCTTCATGTCCAGCAAACACATCTTTGCATTGTTTAACACAGAGCAGAGGTAAGAAAATATGCTATTCTGCAGATGCTTCCATCAGATGGTATCTAGCTGAGCATTTTAATAACTGTGACCGCAGTTCTGCTGTTTCACCATGTTAAGTACACAAGGTCTTGATATTCTTGATTTATCTGCTGCTCTGCTATTGCATAACCATGGGATGAAAGGTTGGTGTCCGTCGAGCCACTCGTGGGGTGAAACAGCTCCATGATGAGTCAGCCAGTTCTTCCTTATGGCTGAATAATCATCTCCTGTTCCTATTTTTGTTTTATTTGGCAGTCACCTAGGCTTACCCAAACTTTCATGACTTCTGTACCTTGTGACCAGATTCAACTGGTGTAAATCACAAAAGCGTCTTTGCTTTTCACTTCCTCCAGTGGAAAATCTTGCCTGTCACTAATCTTGGGACTCATTTGATTGTTTGTTTGGGTTTAAACACTGCTGAATTGAGAAATATTAGATTTCTCTAATTAATAAAATCTTTGCTTTTTAGTTTTTGCCCCACATGTTTTCTCCCAGACTCTTCTCTGTTGTAAGTGGGGCGGGTACTCTATGGATGCTACTCCTGATGCACAGCCAGTTCAGATTACTGTGCACAATCAATTTCCTTAAATGTTCCAAAAGACATAATAGTGATGTGTCATTTTTATTTTTTTTATCTGCATTTGTAGCTGTCTGAGTGGAATTGCATTTTAGCAGAGAAGGGGCAATTTCTGTAAGTTTTTTTTCATGCAAATAAGTAAACAGAATTGCAGGGGTAGCATGGATAGATATCCTTGTTTCCTTCTTCTGCTAAATCCCTTCACACCTGCTTCTCCCTCACATCACCAAAGCTTGGCATTACCTTCAGACATTCAAGATGATGAGGGCTGGATGCACCTCTCTGCAGAGGCAGCTGTCTTTGCTCCCAAACTAGCCATAAATAGTGGCCAGAATTTCAGAAGCAAGGAGTGTCCCTCCCTCCTGCAAAGCAGAAGCAAAGCACGGGATTTCTGGGCTGTCAAGTTTCTGCTGACCCCAGAAATGTGAGGACATAATGTCAGTCCCAGTCTGAACTAGCCCAGGAAGGCTCTGCCTGTGTGTGCTGACACCTCAGCCAGCCTGCAAGGGGACATGGTCTGCCAGGAGATGCCCTTTGAAAGCATGTCACACACATACTAGCTGGGAATAACATTTCAAATGCTTGACCAGTTGTATTTCTGGAGCACAGAAAAAAAGCTTTGAAAAGCTTTTCTTGTTCCTAAAAACATAAATGATCTCTGGATGCTGGAAATAGATGTAATTCTGGTGATTCTCGCTGTAGTTTTGTGTGGATCATCCCAGTGTTGTGTGTACATCCATCAGGAAAGGTAACTTTGTTCTGGTGGCTTGATAGCAGCTGTACATATTAGGTTACTTCCATGAGAAATTGTTCATTTTAGCTCATTGTTTCTCCTTTGGTTCGACTAAAGGCTTTGAATATTCTCATTCATCATTAATATTAATCATTGGATTGCTATAAAAATCCAAGAGAAGCATTTCCATTGGCAACTTTGGGATTTATTTAGGTGGCATATAGCTGGACATTCACATTTTCACTTGATCTTCATCCATACTAGACATCAAGGATTTCAAAATCAGATGTCTAAAATGTTTGCCGTGTCTGTAATAGCCCTGCCTCTCTGGGCTCTGAGCAGACCCTACAGCCTCTGCAAGCTGCTCTAAAAACATCCTTACATCCACATGGGCATGTTAAGGCATGACAGCACAGCAGTAAGACCACAAAATACCTTTGCCTTGGGAGAGGCAGATCACGGAGTCAGTCTTGCAGCTTTAAGGGAGGCAGAAGTTGTTTTTGAAGAAATATTTATTGAATTCTAATTAAAACAGCAGTTTTTCTGTTACTGCAAAACAGCTGATTTTTAATATTTCTAAAAATCTGTCTCCTGGCACAAATTGATCAAAACAAGATTAGTATCACTTTCCACTGAATCCTGAATTTATAGATGTGTCAGCAAAAACAGGAATACTTTTTCTTGAGTAGAGTGATCTGGCTCGGGACTCTGTCCCCTATCCCACATTCTTAAGGAAACTGAAAGAAGGAATTGATAAAAGATACATTGAAATAAGAATTCTTAATGTTGTTTTACTCGGTGGTAATCTGTTGAATCCTGGTTTCTGATGTGTGCGTGTGTGTGTGAGTATGGCTTGCTTTTCAAAGATCCTATAAAAAATTAACTTAGTTTCTGGTTGGCTTTTTTGTTGTTGTTGTTATTGGGGGGTGGTGGAGTGGTTGCTTTTTTAATTAAAAAAACCTTAGCAACTGAGAAAGAAATCAGCTTTCGAAGTCTGCCCACTAAGGGTTCTGGTTATGGAACCATTTTGCTATTTAAGATGTAGATCGTTAAAGAACAAAGGCAAAATCATCTGTTCCAGCTTCCATGATAGCATGGAGATTATTCTGTATCTCTTTTTTTCCCCCCCTGTAATCTGCAGCTTTTTTTTTTTTTTCCTTGACTATGAAATCTTAATGTTCAATTAAATTATTTTAATTTTCAAGCAAAAACCCTTTAGGAAAAGAATTTTAATGAGCTTGTTCTCTTTTTCATTCCCAGCCCCTCACTGCATAGGTATTTGCTCCAGCCATATGTTTCTGATACTGTACATTTCAATAGTTTCCTGGATTATGCAGTGCATTTTTTCCATTTATGAAAACCTTTCCAGCTCTGAAATACAGTTACCAGGAAAATACTCATTTCGCTGCATAGAAGGAAAAACCATCTTGAGTTAGCTGAGACTTGGGGATAGATGGAGAAGGAAACTAGCAGTATCTGTCATTTTGATTTACTGCAGAAGTCAACAGTTCTCT
The DNA here is from genome assembly GCF_015227805.2 of Hirundo rustica. Lineage (NCBI taxonomy): Eukaryota > Metazoa > Chordata > Aves > Passeriformes > Hirundinidae > Hirundo > Hirundo rustica. The sequence continues at coordinate 27,892,228 of NC_053458.1, read as the reverse complement.
GACAGGAATCAAATGTGACTTAGTAATGTAGAGTAAATGGAGACTGTGACGATTGATTTCACAGTGAAGATAAATTCTCATGAAATGAACATAATTGCGTGTTTATGAAAAGGCTGTGTTGTGAAATAATTAAATTATTTTCATGTTACTTTCTAATTAAATCTGGAAAAAAAAGAAAAAAAAACACAAAAAAAAGGTGAGGGTGGGAAAATGAAAATTTTGCCTGATGTAGTTTACAGTATTACTTAAAGTACAGGGAGGTTAGGTTTGTTTTCCTGCAAAGTAAGTAATAAATTTAAAGTTTTTAATGGACCATCTACTTAATTTATAGACAATATGGAAGACCTTTGCAATGGACTCCTCTAGTTTCCTTACCTTAGGAGTACTAGATATTAAAATAAAGTAAATTCAAGTGAGTGCCCTGTGATTCCTGGATAATTTTTGGCCGCGTCCATCTACACGAGCCTGCCTTTAAATAAATGAAGTTGAGCTGTGGGTTCAAGCAGTGTGTGTCTGAACCTAAAGCTGTCAAGCGATTTTGTGTTAATCGTCTTCTCCACAGGAAACTCATGGCAAGTCTGTTTTTTTTTTTTTTTAGACTGGAAAAAGAGATCAAATATATTGAGTATTTAAAAATAATTATGCTATAGGGAAAAAAAAAGAATGTTTGCAGTATTTCTGTAGAGCTTACTGTGAAGTTGTGTAGATATGCCACTGATTGACTTTCTAGGCAGAGCTAAGAATGGAGAAGAGAGGATTTTGTCAGCATCTCAGCTCACATTCAGTAGATTAACCTGTTGTGTTCTCATTGCTGAGTGGGTAAGACTCTTATTCATAGCTCAAGAACAAAGAAAACAAGTTCTGTCCATCTCAGAAATTTTACTTTCCTTACAGGATTTCATTCCAAATACTTGATTTATTCTCCATGTATTTCTTGTAAAAATTATTCACTTATTGGTGCTTTTTCTGCTACCCAAGTACCGTGGCCTGGGACAAGAACTGTAGTGTTAAAATAAATGTGTCTCCCTTAAGGATCTGTGCAAGTCCCACCTCTCCATCTCCCCTGAGAAGGACAAGCAGTCATTAGTTCTCGTGATCTTGCCCTGTTGATCCATGTGGTGCTATTTTCACAGATTGTCTGTTGTTCTAAATAATCTCTTGCCTTTGCGGCACTGTAATTACACTTTTTTCTCGATTTACTGGTCAAGAAATTGTTGTATTACTGTATTACAACTCCATTTATATAATACTTCCCTTTTAATTAAAGAAATTATGCCGAGTAAAAAAAAACTGTCTTCATTTGCTAGGAGCAGAGAAAAAGCTTCTTTCCACCTCTTCTCCAGCTCTGAAGAGATGAATTCTCTTTTGTAGGAGTAAGGATTCTACTTGGTGCAGGATTTGGGGGCTGTAAGTGGTAGTAGGCTGAAGTGTTTGTTAAGTTGGTGCATTTTCAAGCCTTCCCTACCAATATTGGGAGTAGCCAGCACAGAGTGAGGAAGGGTTGCCTGGTGGAGAGTCCCTGATCAGCTGCCTTTGTCTGCTCCTCTTCAGACTCATTCCTTTCCTCAGAGCCGAAGGAGCAGAACCAGTGTGTGAAATTCTGCCTTCCTTGCAGAGGAAGATGCCACCGGTTCTCCTTGTCTTTCACCTTCCTGCCCAACCAGGACCCAGATGAAAGCGAGTAACGGCATTGCTTTCCTCACCTCTGTGGTTCTGTATGATAAAGGGCTGTGAGGAGCAAGTGCAAAGCACAGAACTGTTCCTTCTGCTTTCACAAGAGTGGGTTCCTGAGTGCAAAATACCCCTCAGAAATCATGAAGCAGTGGGACAGAATCTGCCATCCCTGCTCCAGAGCTGCCTGTCTGTAAGGACAGATCTTTAATCTGACAAACAGATGAATGTCCAGAGGAGAGCGAGCAAAAGGCCGTTCTGAGGGCACACAATAGGGCTGAAAATAGAACAGCCAGATGAGGAATTGTATAGCTACTGACTCCTGAGTACACTCTGTCTGTCAGGAATCACATTGCACAGGGAGCTGTGGTGTCTGGTAGGACCCAGGAAATTACAGTGTCTACCCAGGGAAAGGTATCACTGCATATTTTGGATAGATCTTGTTGGCTGTGTGTTGATGTAGAAGGGGATGGAGCACAAGTTGTTTCTGGGACTCCAAATGTACTTGAGCTTTGAGTACTGAATTTCTGGCCATGGGCAGCAACTGGTTAACTGCTATCCATATATAAGGGAAGTTGGGCAAGAGCCAAAATAAAGGGAACTAGTGAAAGGAGACCGGGTCAGAGAAGGTGTTGGATAGAAGCCAGGCTAAAGGAGAAAGCCTAAAATGAGATGTATGTTTAGTTACTGTTTTTGAATTACTCAGAGAGCTAAGCCCCAGGAAGAGCTGGACTGTAAGCTATTCAGAACCCTCTCTGTTCAAAATGGAAGAGACAGAATCTGTTTAATTAAAAAGCCCTACCAATTTAATCCAGAAAAAAAGCTGCTAACATTTCTAAACAAACTCCTAGAATGCTGGAGAGTACAATCTTTAAGAACAGGAAAAATAAACAAACCCAAGGAATAGCTAGCCTTTAATTGCCAACTGCTTTCCCTTAAAAAAAAAAGAAAAAAAAAAAAAAAAAAAAAAAAAGAAGGTGGTGTGTTTTTTTTTCTTCCTGGAATATATTCTTTTTTGTCCTTATGGACAAATATTTTTTGCATGACAAATAAGAAGAGAGAGTATGGTGCAGGTATTGACAGCTGGGGGCAGCTTTTGTGCCTGTGTGGCCCCGAGGCAGATTCCAAACCAGGCTTCCATCCCTCGCCGCCAAAGGCATCAAACCTTCTCCTCCAGGGACTCATGGAATATTTTAGTGGCAGTCACTGTTACTACTGTGGATTTTGGCCTGTGTGGTGTTAGTTTTGGCTGCATTTCTGTTCTGGGTTACATATAGGACTTGAGATACTTCATTGCCGTGGCTGGCCTATATATTGAGCAGCATATCTTCTGTTCATTTGCACCTTAAAGTTGTGGGGGTTTGTGTGTGTTTCGGGTGTGCGTACTTGAAAAGATCTGTACGCTTTTGGGAGAGCACTCACATGTAGGTGGCAAAATCTCAAAGTGTTATTATTTCATGACATTGTCTCAGAGATTGTCTCCTTGGCTTGGCTGGATATTAAGAAAAAAAAAAGATTCTTCAGAGCCATGTGTAATTAATTTTAATTAGCATTCACATTGCAGTGATCTGAAATGGTATGCCTTGATAGAAAATGTTAGTCATTGCTGTTAACTCAGAGCAGATGGCCATTTTTGTTTCTTCAAAATATATGATTTGCAGAGCTTCTGGTAGAGCTTTCTTATTTGGAGGGGGAGGGAAGTGCATATGCTCAAACCAGCCATTGTGCAATTACAGGTGTCCAAAATCACAGAGTAAGACTAAGTTTGAATAAGCAGATTGTGCACAGTGGAGTTGCAGGTTAAATAGATAGAGAACGTACAATTTTATCCACTATTACTTTACCCAATAGCTGGAATGTCTGGATTCTGTTATTTTCTCCCCTTTTCATTTTAAGTGACTATTCATTAAACCCATATTCTGTATGTTTTCGATTTCAATCAATTATGAAATACCTAAGAATTGAATCTTTTGTGTTTTTCATGAAGTAAAATGGGACCAATTTGCATTTAGTTCTAGATTTCTAATGTTCAATTAGCTTCCATTGTAATAGAGATGAAATGTTTACAAAAAAATCACTTTGAAATCTCTGTAAAAGAAGATATTCCTTTATCTTTCAGTCTCTGAGTAGCCTCACTTATGTCAGTGTGACTGCTGAAGCTAAATATGGGTTTGTGTTCTTTGGAGGATTCGAGTAGTTTATAGGCCCAATTCTAAAAAATGTCACTAGTATTCTTGCTGTGTAATGGTGGCTCTTTCTCCTCTCACACTGGCAAGAATAAATGCATTTTTAAGTATTTTCTCTCTATAAAAAGAAATTTCATGCATATCTAGTAAAACTTTGTCTAGTGAAATCCAGATCCAACTCAGCCTTAAAGCTCTCCATGCACATGGTTATATGTGAGTTTGCATTAATGTATATGCATACATGATAACTGGGTTTGTAATTTGCCTGCAGTGGTTGCCTTCCAAAATTTTCTATGTTTGCTGGAGATAAATATTTAACCTTCCCTTAGAATTAAGAAATTACAAGAGATACAGCCCATCTTGATGTGCAGCCACCATGAAGGGAAACCCCTTGATGTTGCAAAGGCTGGTTTTTGGGGTGATTTTCAGGTGTGGTATTCACTCCCTGGTCCTGGACTGCAGAGATTTGGTTTATAGGCAGTCAAGCCTTCCCTAGGCAGTGCTGACAGCCCAAGCTTCAGGGTGGGTAGAAGGGAAATCACAGTAACTCACAGCTGGGTCACACTTCAGACTTACCTGGCATTTCTCACTTTCCTCTTGGGCATTTTCAAATACCTTAATCCAGTCCTGTTAGGATTCGTTTATGATGGGAGGAGTTCAAGAAACACTTATGGACATTTCTGTATTAGGCCCTGAAATATACAGGGGAAAGGAATCAAGAAATCAAGGTAAAAATAAAGTGAAGAAGTTGTAGGGTAAGCAAAGTCACAGCTGGGTGGCTGCTGGACTTTCAGGTGATGGGCCTGGCCTAGAGAAGGCATTCCTTTCCAGGGTTCCTAGAAAGTGGAACCTTTCCAGAACTGGAAATGATACTTTTAGTCCAATTGTCTGTTCATCCTCATGAGCAATTGTCTGTTCATCCCCATGAGCAATTGTGTTATATTTTTAGCGGAAATGCAGTTCCAAGTTGAGGTTTGTTTATCTAGAGTATAATAAAATCTGCAGATAACAAATGGTAGCCTTTTGTATTTTTCACACTGGGGAAGAAAGGCAGTATTATCAGTATTGTGTTCATTTCCAGTAATGCTACTATAGTTATGTTTTCATGTATTATGTGTGATACTACTTTACAGTGATGAGACTCCAGGAGGGAGTAGGTAGATGTGGCAGATGCATACAGCTTTTCAGTTTCCTCATTTATGTGTTAACATTTAAGAAATGTTAAATGTTCAAGGGAAAAATACTATTTGCAAACGGTACTTGTAGGCATGTTCCCATTTTCCGTATCTGTTTGGTTTCTGCAGTCCCTTAAGTTTACAGATGCCCAAATATCAACAAGATTGGTATTGTTGAGAGTTCATCTTTCCTGGTATCCTTCATTCTGTCATAGTCTTTGATGTCTAACATCCCATTTAGCTGCTATAGAGATGACAGTGAGAACATGACTTCACAGTATTCCATATGGACAACGTAGGTGAGGCTTGAGTGGTAACTGTTGCTGTGCTGATGTCTTCAGCAATTTTAAGAAGTGGAAGAGAGAAAAAACCAGAAAATCTGAATTGTTTTCAAGAACGTTTTTACAGCTTTCCATTGAGACTCCAGTGGATTCCTAATGAGTAAAACATGTTAATATGTTTTTGTAAGATTCCACTGGTGAGAGGAAAAGGACACACTCTTTTCAGAAGTTACTGAAAGAAGTTACTTTGGCTTTTTTTTCCCTTTGGAAAGTTCCTATGCTTGTCAGCCTTTCTGGGAGAAAGACAGGCAGGGGCAGTCTAGCAGCAAGGAAGCCAGCTGGGGAAACAAGCATCCCCTTACCTGCCCTGCTGCTCCCTGTCCTGGGAGCACTCAGGGTGTGCATCCTTCAGTTCCTCACACGTGCTGTGCCTTTGGCAGCGGTAGTGGAGTAGAATGACCTGCACTAGAAAAGAGCTTTCAGATCCTACAGGGAGAAAGAAGGGCCTGGGAGATCTGGAGACATCAGCTGCTGGGCCATGGGGTGTCCCTAGTTGTGAAGTTGTGACATAGGCAGAATGCAGGAGTGTCAGCTCCCACGTGTTCAGAGCATTGGCTGAAATCTCTGCTCGCACAACCACGCTGGCTGGAGCAAGCCACAAAATGCCAAAAAGTATAATATATAACATGACAGGCCTGAAAAAATGTTTTCACAAGCTGGTGTCATGTTGTTTTGCTCTTGCAGATAAGTGTTTTTGGAACTTTGCTATCACTATGTTTTACAGCCTTTATTTGCTCTATTGTTATTTTTAGTCATCTTTGCTGAGAATACCCTTTTACCATTTCAGCTTCCTATTTCTTCAAAGTTATAGCTGTTTCATTATCTTAGCCAGAAAAGCTTATCTCAGTAAAAGTTTCTCCTGACAATAAATTAAAGCATTTTTTTCCTCTGGTAATTTCATTATGCTTCTCTCTCTCTCTCTCTCTCTCTCTCTCTCTCTCTTTTTTTTTTTTTCCCCCCCTATTTTTTTTTAATTGACTTCTTTGTTTTGTTCAGTAAATGTTGACTTAGAGTTCCATGATACTGCAAATTGAATAAAATTGAGGCATTTGCTCAGTTTAAGGTAACAGCATCTGAAAAGGTCATCCAGGGGCTATTATTTGCCTTAAGACAGGATTAGTACTTTGGGAGTCAGGGAAGAAAAAGATTTAATTCTAAATTTCTCAATCAGTGAAAGAATCAACAGAGCTTTCAGTTGTTCATCCTGTCAGTGGCTTTGGCTAAACTGTGGGATCAGGCCCGTTAGTGCCTCTTTGTGACCTTTGGAGCTTGTTTCTGTGGGAAGGAAATGCCCTGGTGGCACCTCCAATCTGGCTTTCTGAAGAGAGTAGTGTAAGCCTGGTGCTGTGTGCTCAGATTTAGACTTTGAATTTGGTGAGAATTGAGTTACCAATGTAAGGAAATAAATCTGAGTATGTCCTTTATTCTTCGCGGTTTTGAATTCTACCTATGAGCCTGCTAAAAAAAACCCCTCGTTTTGCTCTCTTCAGAGTGGGTGTGCTCTGGTTGCTGTACTGTGGTTTCATAGGTGATAATTTAATGATCTGGTGTCATGACTGCTTCATGGTTGGGTTCAACTACACTTTTTTTTTTACCTTTTTTAACCTGTTTCCTGAGTCTGCCCCTAAAAAGCAAGGCTATGAGCTGTCTGGTGACATTGTTGGTTAAGAGAGAATCACTTCTGTGAGTGGGAATTACATCAAGTCAGTTGTGTTCCAGCAGTGTGGCAGTGAAATCCCACCAGTCCCTGAATGCTAAAGAAATATGTCTAGGCAGTGACAATAATAGCTTCATTTCCTTGTTCTATAGTGAATTAAGCTTTTTTCCCCCTCAAAATATGTGGGAGAAATGACCTCTGTAGTTGCATAATGAAACCAAAGGGCCCCTTGTCATTGAGAGTGAAGCAATCTCCAGCAGCCCCTCTCCTCCACAGCTTGCTAAGGGAAGAAAACTGTCTGGTTGGGATGGAAGGCTGATCCTTGTGCAACTGTTAAGATCTAGCAAAAATGTGGTTTCCTAACCTTTTTCAGCTAAGTTTGTGGCCTTTCCTAAAAAGACTGTTGACTGACAAATGCACAGTGATCCAGTCTGTGTATAGAATTGGAATTCGGAAACTAATAGCTAAACTGTAAGGAGAAAATCTGTTCTCGTAATTGAAGAATTTACAAGCACCACCTTCCTACAGATGTATTTTTCCTCCTTTCTCTTTTCTTCCGTTAAGTGATTCCCTGTATTTATCTCATTATGTGAACTACCTGTAAGAGGTTTTATTTAAACCTTTGTGTCCCAGTTTTCTTACTATGATGAGAGACATGGTAAGAGATATGGTTTGTTTGTTTAAAAATATCTTGATTATCATTGCTCATTTTTTCCTCTTTTACTGATGATGTCTAAAAACTAAAAAGGACTAAAATGGAAAGGACTTAACATGGGAAGAAGTTGCATCAGTGATGATTTTGGTATTTATTGGTTACAGCAGCAATCCATCCATGTCTTATGTGTTTGTATTCTTCATCACAATGCCCTTTTTCCCTAAAAGTGCTCTGTTTTAGCAAAAGCAGGAAAATTGATTTTTAAGTAGCTTCATGGTGCTTTTAGCTGATTATTATTTCCAGAGCTGTGCTATAACATTCTAAGATATTTTTAAGTACTCCATGTAATTATTAAACAAGCACCTGTCCCATAAAGTCTGTTGTCCAAAACAATTACCGAGTCATTTCTGATCCCAAAGGATTTTTAATTTAAAATGCTGTGTGCATGATAGAGAGTAGTAAAATGCTAGTTTTACAATGTGGTGCTCTTTGTTCTAGGAATGTTTACAAGGATTACCGTTTCCTTGAGCTAGCCTGTGACTCCCAAGAGGAGGTGGATAGCTGGAAGGCATCTCTGCTACGAGCCGGTGTCTATCCTGATAAATCCTCAGTAAGTTAAAAGCTCAGTGGTTTGCCAGTAGCTGCTCTTTTTGAGTCAAAAAAAACCCCAACTGTATCATCTAGGAAAACACAGTGCCTGCAGATATCTCAAGAAAGAGCAGCCTTTTCATTGTACGAGTCTGTGGTAATTCCAAAAAAGTCATAATGAAATATTTTAAGACCAATTTGTGCGTCAAACCTCAATGTAAAAAAAAAAGCCAACCAACCACAAACCAAACCTTCCAACATGTTTTTCATTGGATCTGTGTAGTAAAAGCATTGAGCAATTTGGGGTTTCCTGAGCTTCGTTGTTTCTGTTAATGTTTTCTAAGGTAAAGATGTGCTTTGAAGAGTTTATTCCCTCAAGCTCTGTATTACAGAACTGACAGAAGCATTCCAGGCAATCATGTATATTTATTTTACTTATTCACTGCATCATTTTTTGTGTATGAAACACATGCTAAAGCTTTCCAAAGGCAGTTTTACTCAGCTAATCATCACGTGGAGCAAATTGAACAGGATGCAATAAAAAAGCCTCTATTAATTTATTAGAAATGACAGAAAGCTGGGAAACAGAATATGTCCAGCTACTATTTAATATTTTTTTAGACCTAGATATCTTGATATTTTACTTCAAGGGGGAAAGTTTGAGGAGATGTATCCAAAGAGAAGGCTGACTAGCAGAAATACCTGGCATTTGAGCCTTTGGAGGTTTCTGTAGTGAACAGCTCACCTTTCTGCTGGATGCCTTTGGTGGAGGATCTGCTCTGAGAAATGATGCTTTGATTCTGATGAATTTACTCTTCTTCCTGATTGTTTTCCACAGGAAGGCCAGGTTCCTTGAGTCCAGGGTTTTTTGCTGTCTTCTGTCTTAATCTTTTTCTTCCCTTATTTTGTGATGCCTGCATGGCTTCCAGTACAATTCTGTCTGCATCTCCTCCAGGAGCTATTCATGCAGACAAGCTCAGCTTCTTCTCTTCATATGAAGTTTCAAGACTACCATAAAAAGAAAAATAAGAAATTCTTGTACTGCTGGATTCTCCAATTTTTATAGAAATAAACAGTGACAATGGTAATGATGATTTTTTTTTAGAGAATAGTGCAAAAATGCATTTAGCAGGAGACCTACCAAGTGTCTGAGGCTTTACCTTTAAAAAGTAAAACAGTGTTGATGACGTATCAGTATGTTGCCCGTTCCAGTAGATCCGTGCCTACCTCAGAACAGAAGCCACGCAATGGGGATTTGTTATGAGAGGTTACCCAATTAATTACTTGGAGCAATATACTGTATTGCTTTGGTTTTTTCTTGCTTAGGTTTTAATGATGATTTCACAAAAGCCTGTTGCTGCCTCTGGTTTGATCTTGTATTCTCTGATGGATTTATCATATTGGTATATCTGGTACTTTATCCTTAAAATAGACAGACTAGTTGGATTTCTGAACTTCTCTTCTGTCTTCCTGTCTCTCCCTTCCCCCACAAAATACTTGGCATTCAAAATATGTTTACAGAGATTTCTTGGTCTTGTTTAAAGTTGGTCTGTCAAAGGAGTCTTAGATGCAAGATGAGAGACTTCCTTAAAAGAAGTAGAAGGGAGTCAAAATACAGTTCTCCTTTGGGCTGGAATTATCTTTACATTATAAAAAGAGTAAATATTATTGTTCCAAATGCCTGTAGTTTGAAATTCGCCCAGTAGTTTATCAAGCTGTTCAGGAAAGATGCTCCATGCTACTCCAGGCCTCCAAAACTTTATTCCTAAAGGACTAGAGGTTCAAATGTGGACTGTGAGTCTGCTGTTAAGAGTTTTGAATTTTGCAAAGCAAAATCTCCAAGGCTTCAGGTACCTTAGAAGATCCAGTGGGTCCTAAATATTAATGAGCAGCATTTCACGAAAATCCTGTGTGTGCTCCTCAGTTTTGCATCTTCCTCTGACAATACAAAATTGTTTTAGAGACTCCCCCCAGTCTTTTATTCTCCCTCAAAGATTCAGAGACCGTGTTTTTAAGTAGGAGAGACTGCCAGGAAATGGCAGCAACTTGAGTTTACTTCAGTGCTTCCCCCCAACTTTGTGATCCCAGATTTAAAAAGGCAAAGAGGTGCCTTAGGCCCTTCCCAGACCGAACTTCTTGCTCTCTTTTACCTGTGGGGCACAGCTGGGAACTCTGAGGATCCAGGGCTTTGGCACCAGCAGTAGAAGAATTGCTGTTTAGAAATGAAAACTAAAGGAAAAGTAGGAACCTGGCACTGATTAAAGAGGTGTGTTCTGAATTCTCATCAAGGGCAAATCTCTCAACTAACAATATTCATTTTTCTGTTTTTTTTTTTTTTTTTTTTTTTTCTTTTTAAGTAGTGCTACATACAATTGTTTGATTACAGTGGCAATGGGACTCAGTACTTGCTGCCACTAACATGGAGTCTCTTGCTGCTCATTTAATCCTGTAAGCTAAAGTCCAAGGTTCTAGATTTATATTCTTTTTACCTAAATCTTGTTAATATTTTAAAGGCCATAGATCACTCCCTTCCTCCATTTCCTTGCTTCATTTTGCTTGTCTTCCCTGTCCCTGTGCCCATGGGGATGCACAGAGTTTGTTCCCCTATTCACTGTCCCATGAGTTACCTCGGATCAGCCCTCAGCATTGCTCTGCGAGCCCCTGGATTCCTTGCAGTTTGCCAAGTCACCTCCTTCCCGCAATCCATTTGCCTTTGTCAGGCCGTGGGCTTTGACAGCCACCCAGATAGCAATGAATCAGTGTTTTTATTTTTCCAACCCATATGCAAGTCAGCTTGCTTGATATAAATCATCCTGTGGCCAATTCACTTTGAAATGGGATATCCATTTACCAGCTGACTTTACTGCTGTCTTTCTGGACTGATGCATCCAAAACTCTTCTTTTCTTGTTAAAAAATGACTACAACATTGTGACTAACCCTTCCAGACTGTATTTCTCAACTGGTGTAGGCTGGTGTTTATTTTGGCTGGCTTCCCACTGTATAATATACACTGTTCATGCCAGCTCATGGCAAAACTCACAATTAAACCAAAATAATAGCCCAGATGTTTGTCGTAACCTGCTCTGCACACTTTACCTTGTTAGAACTGCCCATTCCTTCTCCCCCCACGTCCCCCCAATGCCATCTCCTCCTTCTTTTTATTACTAATCTAAAAATTCAATATTTGCTTTTTAAAATGCTTTGAATCTTGAAACTTTCCATTCGCTGGCAAGTTGTAGGCAATGGCTGTCGTGGAAGGCTCAGCAGAGCTGTTTAGTGGGTTGCTTTGCGTACTGGAAGTTCAGTGCTACCAACACACAAAAATCCCTCTGGCTGCCATCCCATCCTTAGATCACTTCAGGCCTCGTTTTCTTCTCCCTTGCATTTGTATCCACCAGCTTCCCAGGAGCCACTCCTGACTTGCACTGAAGGAACTGAAAGCGGGATCAGAATGTTTGTGTAGTGAGGAAAGCAGCTCTGCTGGACATTTAAGTCTCTGCAAATGTCCTGTGTTCCCCTGGAAGCTGTCTGACTACAGGATTCAGTGAATGTTCCCTGAGTCAGTACCTCATTTGGTTTGAGCCATTTTCAGAACTGTTCAAGTTAGGCTGAATGCATGTAAAATAAATATAACTAATATTTCTTTTTTTCACCTCTTTCTTCCGTGCTGCATCCTGCAAAGGGGAGCAACAAAGTAAGTTGTTTGTCCTTTTTAAAAATGTTTTTGTATCCTGTCTGAAGGACTTTGTAACAGCTATTGCCTGCATGCTCTTTACAGCAAAATGTGATTTAAAATGTGGGTGCAAAAGTGTCTTCAAGAAAAACTATTACTGGCTCTTTGTTTTAATTTTGGGGAAAGAGTGTTAAGTGTTGCTGAGCTGTTTTTAAGGAGGTTCAGCAAGAATGATACTATAAAAGTATTGGGCCCAAAGATTATGAAGGTAGAGTAATAAAGACCTTCTGAGGAAAGGTTACTACAGTCTGATGAAACTCATTACAGCTGGGTTTTTTGACCATACATCAAAGCTTGTATTAATGGGCAGTTATAAAAACCCAGCACTAAAGTCTTAAATAACAGATTTGCTGGCGTTGTTGGCTAAGCTGAACTAGATCAGTGTACTGGCTTTGAAGGTGCCTTAAAATGGATGGAGGAGGGTGGGGTCAACATTTGACTTGGCTTCTAGACCCTTGATGTGTTCCAGCTGGACAGCAGCAGAAGGGTGTGGGGTGTGGAGAGGGAGAACTGAAATATGCGTGGTAGGGGTTTTTTTTTTGAAAGTAAGCAGCACATAAAAAGTTTTGCTAATGTTGATCTGATAGTCAAATAATCATGCAGTTCCCAGGGTTAGGACTTTTTAATGCCATTTTTACTGAGCTTAAAAATGGAAGTTGCACATCTCACACTTTGGAATAAGATGCAGAGAGTGTTTGTCATACCTCAGAAAGGAGTTATACAGCTTTTGTGACTTCCTTCCCCCCTTCCTGTTTTGGTGTATTAACCCTTAGGAAGATGAATCTGGAGCATCAAAAGATGCTTTGCAGCAAACATTGAAAGTAGCCTTTGAATATTGCCTGTAACATCTCTTTGTGAGCTGGAAGCTTTCTGGGGTATTTGGGAAAGACACGGGTGGTTCTAAAGGTTTTGAAGGTTGGGGGATTTTGTCTGCTTCTAATTTTTGTATTTTTAACCAGTTTTTGACCACTCCTGTCTCCACAGTGGCTGGGCTCAGAAGCACAAAAAAGATTCTGTTTTGTTGGCCTGCCCGAGAAAAGGTGCTCTAATGTTGGGTGGGGAGGGGTTAAGAGAATTGGTGTATTGATGGCATGGAGAGAGGGACTTTACATAGGAGGTGGTGTGAAATGTAAATGTTAACTGTGTACACTAAAATGTCAAGGTAGTGTTTATAATGTTTCTTTACGACATGCTGGCTTAAGGCTTTGCTGCTGCAGTGGATGCTGCTCTGATCTCAGAGGAGACTGTAGTTGCTCTGTTAAGGGAAATGGGGATGGATGGGACACCACTGAGCTCTTGGGGCTGGCACAAGCTGAGTCTGGCTGTCAGGAGTTGCATGGACTAGCTCTGTTCTCCAGAGCTGTGAGCTCTGGGGCACCCCAGGGAGGTCAGCACCAGAAGCAGCTGACAGATTTCGGCAGGATACCCATGAGCAGGGAGAGGAGAAGCTGTGAGGATTTGGGAACTCTTAACTCTTCCTTCACTCTGTGCCAAGGGCAGCTCTTGCTGTACATCCAGAAACATTCTCCATCTGGTCTGGGTTGCCAGCCAGAAGATAACTTTAAAAGAAATCTCCAGGAAACCATCCTGATCTTTCTCTTTGACCCAGTTCTGTGTAAGGATTTGTGTCTTGTCATCTTTGTGTCCCCTTTCTCCCTCACACAAATCATTCCTGCTGGAGTCTGGAGATCACATTATTCCAGTTGGACAGATAGAACCAACCTATAGCTGCCTGCAGAGGATCAAACCCCACAGTTTTCTTGAGATTTCTGTACCTAGTGGAGTTGGAAAATGACATGGATAAACCTGAGAGGTGACCAGAGAGTTTCTGAGAAGAGGTCAGGGGGAAGAGAAGAATGGCAGATTGAGAATGATGACAGTGTCTTAACGCTTCTAATGCAACTTTATGCTGAAAAGCTGGATACTCCTTCCTTACTGTCCTGCCACTGCTTTCCTGGGTTGCTAGCAGAGCTGTAACCCTCCTGCAGTGCTGCCCAGTGTGGTGTTCATACACTGGATCCTGTCATGTTCACATGTCAAGATCCTGTATCACCCATCCGTTCAGACTGTGGCCGCTTTTATACCTCTGCCTTTAGCTTTGCACTCTTGGACTTACAAAAGCAAAAATAAACATTGGAGTAATGAGTCTGTAAGAAAAAGGGGGAGGAAGGGAAGTGAAGAAGGTTTATAATTGTCAGTGGACTACTAATCATTTTTATTTTTACTTTTTATTGTTGCACAATCATTACTGTAAGTGAGATTTCTCACATGGTTAAAGATAAATATATCTTCAGAAGCTTTGTTGGATAAAATCTGCAAAAGGGTCGTGTAGAATGAGGTAATGGAGACCTACCTCATTCAGCAAGCACATGTTGGCAAGCTGCATTTTGCTAATATTAACACTGAACTCCACAGCCTTGCATGGGGAATGAGTGCAGAATTGTCCAGAGCTGTGCAGAGCTCTGTAGTTTCAGCCCAGCTACTGAAGACGGAGGAGCTGAGAGCTTCTCACTGTCTTAACCCACCACTGTGGATTTGCTGCTTACTCTGTGCATCTTCTTTACCCCCATTTAAAAAACAATTCCCCTTGAAACAGCCCTACAGATGCTGCTGTTTGAAAACAATATCAAAACCTGAACCATTCTCCCAGACTGCATCTCCATGTGGTTCTAACATTGTTAGTTTAAAAGATTAGATAGATGCTGGGTCCTTACAAAATTTTGATTCTGAATCCCTGGGCACTCAACAGAAAAATCTCAAAACCTTCAAGTGCCACTTTAAGGCATTTTAAAGTGACTGATAAAAAGTCACCTCTCCTTTGTCATCATTAAGCCCTGAACTAGCCAATAGTTTCTACTTGATTCAAACTACCAAACACTTAAATGCTGAGCTCAGACTTGAGAAACTTTGACTTGGAAAACCAAAATCTCTTTAAATTACTTTTTACAGACAGTGACTACAAATTTCTTGCCTTCTATTTATTTAGCATTGCTGTGCTTGCTGATACCCTTTACAGAATGTGTTGGACTAAAGTTTATAAACTCCATATTCACACCTCAGTGGAGCTGTCACAGTGCAGGTAATGCTGTGCTCACAAACGGTCACTGAATATAAAATCAGTGTAATTTAGTTTGAATTTTCTCTAAGGAAAAGCAGAATCTACCTGAAATGAGAAGGAAAATACTCTTCCTATCAGATCAGTTTGCCTTTTGGTCCTTCAAATACTTTTTGGTGACATTAATGGCTTCAATTGAAGTATTTCTTTTCTCTCCCCATTTTTTAAAAAAATAAATATTTAAAGGTGAGTTAGTGTTACTAAGCCCAGATTCCAGGTCAGCTACTTAGTTAAGGAGTCCAGATGTCCTCCTGTCTCTTGAGTCAGTAGTGGAAAATTGGAACATAGTGAAGTCAGGATCCTCGTTCCCCCGCTTATGTGACAACAGTGCTCTCAGTTCATGTGTTTCGTGCTTGGCTCTTCCATGTAAATGCAGGTGCAGTGCCAGAAGCCGGAGGTGTCTTGCACTGGAATAAAGCTCTGGTGCTTTCTTTACAAGTCTGGCCATGTATCTGAAGGGGCTTCAGTTCCCTCCCAGACATAATTCTGTTCCTGTCTGTGGTGATGCTCTGCAAGTGCCCCGGCCAGATTCAGGCTGGAGTTGAGTGCTTCTGCTCTGGGATTGCTCAAGTCCCTGCTCGGGATAAGTCTCTAAAGGAGAAAAAGTAAAGACTTGTTTGGGTTTGTTGAAAAGCAAACTGCTGATATGTCAGAGGGCAAAACAGAGTAGTCAGAAGTGTAAACTCTACATTTACTGAGTTTACTTTTTTTAAACTAGTATATTTTAGAAAAGGAAGGCATTGAATTCTAGGAAAATAAGAATTCACTTCAGTTGTGACTAAAGGTGGCTTCAAGCCAACTAGGTTTAAAAATAACTTTTAAATGAAGTGTTAATTTATTTATTTTTTTCAAGTGGAAAAATGCCATAATTTTATAGACAGTGTTTCAGTCATTGCTTCGAACAGATGAGTTGGATTTTACATGGAAGTCCCGGTGTAAAAGAGCAGCCCGAGGGGGTGAGAGTGCATGCGCACACACGCTGGGTCAAAAGCAGTCCAAGAGGCAGGGAGGAAAGGAAATGGCAGGCTCTTTTCCAGTCCCTTTCTCACTGCCTCGCTGCTCCAAGGATGTGAAAACATGTTTCAGATGAAAGCTGTCTTCTGCTTCTCCTAAATATTTACTACTTCAAATGAAAACTAGATGAAACCTTGTTCTCCAAATGTTCGCGAAGAAGCAGAGCAGCCCTGGTTCATATTCCTGTGAGAGTAAAATAACTGCTGTCCCGAGAGAGTTAAAAATGTCCAGGGGAGAAGAGATTCACAGGATTGCATCGATTGCAGTGAGCGTAACAAGATGCAGGCTGATGTTCTGAGTGATTCCAAGCCTGGTCTCGGCAAAGCTGCTGATCGGGGTCGGGGGTTCAATGGTGTCACAGAGTTTTATGTTCCTGCTCATAACTAGGGCTGCTGACATTAAGCAAACTCCAGGAAATTTAGAAATGAGCAAACATTTTTTTTATTTCTGTTATGTATTCACGGTGGGCTCTTTACTGTGCTTTTGGCAAGGCATCTGCATTCTGAAAATATTTTTAAATTCTTCAGTTTTTATGGGGTAGCTAGTTTTTGCACCACTTCCACACCGACAAGGGATTTTGCTGAAACTCTGCAGAAAGGTGAAAGCTCTCTGGCTGTGAAGTTTCAGGTCATGGAGTATAAATGTCCTTTCTGGAAATCAAGTGAGGTTTGCCCTGGGGAAGGTAATGAGGGTGGCCAAATTTTGAGGGTGCTTTCCCAGACCCGGTCAGTGAGCACTGAAAGTCAGCTGGAGGAGGGGAAGGTGCTTCTGGGCTGTGCTGCACCAGTCTCAGTCACAAAGGTCCTTTGGAGCCCAGGCTGATACCTGCAGCTGGAGTCCCTGAGGCTCCAGATCTTGGAATAGTCGTACTCAGGAAGGACAGGTTGCTCCTTTAGTCCCCCTGAGGGGGACTGAAAAGAAGGGGAAACATACAACTACCACAGGGATTTGGGACAGTCCTAAAATATCTTCCTTGCCTTCCAAGTCAGTAATTGCACAAAAGCTGAATAGAAATTAGGAGTAAATAAAAATTTGATTTTTTTTTTCCCTGACAAAAATGTCACCAGGCTCACTCTTCCATAGCATGTACAGTGTAACAGGAAATGTCATCATTGGACATGAGGGTGGAGGGCAGCTGGTGAACAGCCAAATACTCCTTTTTTTCTCATCTAGAAGGGAAAACAAGATGATCAGGAGAAACTGAATGTTGCTTTCCCTGACTCTGTTTTGGACTGAAATGAAGATGTGCAATGCCTACTCTGACACATAGTTCATCCTGGATTTCTTGAACCTTCTCTACCTACCTTTTTTTGTGGAGACAGGTTTATAACTACTTTCCATGTGCTGAGTCAGAATCAAGGCCCATATTATGGGTGTAAAAGCCTCCATTTTGGAGCTCCATTCTTTAGTTACGTAACTCTCCTTCCATGACGTCATGTGTTCCTGTTCTGTGGTCACTCCTCAGCTCCTGTTTGCCAGCTCCATTGTGGCCTTTGATTGACGTCTTCTCTGTTCTTCTCTGTTTGGTGTATGACACTTGAAATAT
Source organism: Hirundo rustica (assembly GCF_015227805.2). Classification (NCBI taxonomy): domain Eukaryota; kingdom Metazoa; phylum Chordata; class Aves; order Passeriformes; family Hirundinidae; genus Hirundo; species Hirundo rustica. The sequence goes on along the minus strand of NC_053458.1, from coordinate 27,874,546 downwards.
CAAGTGTGGCAGTTTTGGAGAGTGGTGATTTCACTAGGAAGAGCTGTCTGTGGACATATTGAGGTGTCTGATCAGTGCAGTTTTTGGTGACTTTCACACCTTTGTTCCTGAAGCTCCTGTTCCTGCAGCAGAGAAACAAGTGATCTCACTCTGTTTCTTTTATATTCTTCTCTTTGAAACTCGACCTCTGCTCTTCCTCTTCTATGTGCAAGTTATTTGTAATTAATGAGAGAATTACGTACCATTGTATGTGCTACTGAGTTCAGGTAACAGGTCACATTGTTGAGGTAGGTAGAAGCTCATTGATGGGTGGGTACAAAATTACCAAGAGCTGTAACACAGGGTGTCAGGCCCCTATCAGACCCTTTAGCAGCAGATATTCAGACTTCTTGCTTACATTTGCTGCACAGTGTTATCTTCCCCTGTTCAACATTTGGGGTTTCTAAACTTGCAAACCTAAGGACATTTATGAAAATCAAGTAAAGCAGCTAACCCAGAGCATGGGGGATAAAGTCCATGAGAAAAATTAGTCTTGTGCAGTGTAATTTCATGTTCAGTTGTAGTTTGGTTTAATACTGTTTGATTTTCAGATCTAGATATTCTTCCAGTAGAAGCAGGAACCTTCTTTTAGTAACAGAAGCCTTTCCAGTCCAGGCCAGCTGTCCCTAGCTGTGTTTTGCTGGCACTGTGTACAAATACGTAGTTGTTCATGACCGTGGTCTAGAAACAACTGCTGTACCGTATTTCTAAATTATAGTTATTAAAGGTTATCTGGCTGATTCAGACAGCAAATTCTCAGAAGCAGTGTGAGTAAGATTGTGCTTAGCTCTCCTAAGGACTGACCTTAGACTGACTGCTTAGTTTAGCTTTTATCAACTCCTGCAGCTGCATACAGGGCAGGCATCCTCAAAATGTTCAGCTTCTCTTTCAGATCACCTGTGCCCTAAGATGTGGCTGCAAACACTCAAGAGATGTGCTCATGTCAGCTCTGTGCACCAAGGAGCTCTATGGGCAGAGTTCCTTGCTGTTCCTCAGCTGAGGGCTTTGACACATGTGATGGTCTCTCTTGTGAAAGCAAAATGCAGCATTGTCTGCAGTCCTTAACGCCATCTTTGTTACCCTTGGTGTGGTGAAAATCAAGGCTCATGCTTTAGGAAACTTCACCTTCAGTTGTCTTTATAGTTTGAAAATACCAGCTCCCTCTTTGTTATACACTGCTCTGCAGAAAATACCTCTTAATGTGATGGGTGAATCTGTGTGCTCAAAAATAGTTTAATTTCAGCCAGGCTGGAAGATGGGTATGGGAAAGTCAATGGTATCACTTTCAGAGAGTGAGAATTTCACCTGTTACGAGTGGGGGTATTGTCCTTAGTGCTGCATGATTTAGGGTACTGTTTGGGTTTTTCCAGTGTGCTTTGCAGTCTGATTAGTGTTCTGCTAAAATAAAGTTCTCCTTTTGTAAAACCAATCCTGTCTTTGTCTCACTGGGGCTGTGATTTCTGCCTCATGTCCCATTTCTTTTATTGAGCTCCCTCTTCTTTGTACAGTTTCTTTTGTAAGTCCCAGCATGATGCCTTTCCAGCAGCTGGTTTTAATATTGGGAATAGATACTATTTGTCTAGAAGTTGCAGTTGCAGACCAGGATCCCATTTTACAAACTGAGAGTAAGAACGTGGTTCCTGGCAGTCCAAGAATGACATGAGACAATCAGTGCAGGATGGTGTTGTTTGTTAAAGGTTTGTCACTGGGACTAGAGTGCTTCTAGAAATAGGGTTTTGGGGCACACTACCTCCTTGGCACTGGTCTGCCTAGCCAAGGACATTTGTTCTTTAAAAATACCTCACTCCAACATCTTTTGAATATGCAGGAATTTCTTTCTGCCTGTTTTTTAAATATAAAAGGGATTAATCCTCTTGTTCTGATTATTTCCCAGATCCTCTTCAATTCTCCTCTGAGATTCAACACTTGTTGATTTGAGTGGCCATCCTTACATGGTGGAACCACCTCAGCTTAAAGTATGATTGAAAATTGCTCAAAAGCGTGTGTTGGGTCAGTTGTTCAAGTGTGAACATGAATGTGAAGTTCTCCCTCCCTTTGTGTACCCAGGACTCAGTGTGTGTATATTTTCCAAGACCCTTGTTCATGTCTTTGTTTAGGTACACTGCATGGGCTTCCTTTAGTGTATATAACTACCAACATCTTCCCATCAAAATTCTCGTCTTTTCTGATGGCTTCTTACTGGGGAATTGCATTTTTAGGAGTCTGTGTTTAGAATAATCTATGATTATTCCTTCTAAGTCTGGATCTTTTGGCTGTGAACTGCTTCTCTGTCTCTTCATTGGCAGTGGGTCCCTGAAAGTGCCGGGTTCTTAGGTAATTGTCTTTGAGTAAAGCAAGGGAGCTCAAATTTCCATTGGAGTACTTAAATACACATCTTTTCTCTAGTGAGGCTCTCAGTGTGACCGGTTCCTCTCTCATGCATTGCTAAGGTTTTTATCAGGCAAAGTCTTCCTGTCTATGCTGCTTTTAGTTGAATCTTCCATTTGGGGTGTTGGAATGGTTTACTTGACCTAAAAGATGCTCCCTTTTTAAAGCTCCTTATATCTTATTTGCAGCTGCTCATGCTACTTCAATATTGGCGGCCTTTAGAATGATGTTTCATAGCTTTTTATAAAACATGTTTCATCATATGGGCATGAACATTAAGCTAGAGTCACAAATACCTGAAAGATTTTCATTCCTTCCAAATTCAACCCCCAAGTGACAATGGAAAATCACAGTTCAAATATTAATGGTGCTACTGCTTTTGTTGCTGAGCATTTGGGTAAAAACACTGCTTTACTATGGTAACTTCTCAGCCCCTTGGGAATGACTATTCAATGCTTTCAACCTTCTAGAATTTTTTTTGACAATTTTCTGGCTATATCCTGGAAAGTTTCTGGAGTCTGCTATGGCTCTACAGCAGCTGAGAATAAATGAAACATGTTCTATTCAGTATGTAAAGGTATAACTTCGGGCAGGGGAGGTTTCCAATGCAAAATAAAATGTCCACATTCACACTTAGACTAAAAGCTCATCAGAGAGTGAGATAAAATTGCTAAGAAGTTATTCCAAGATTCCCACTCAGTCCTCTTGGATATCTACAAAAACCAAGTGGTTTTGCTACAGCACGTAATCTCTGCTTAGCACAGAATGTTTCTGTTAATATTCCTACCTGGAATTTCCTAGTCAGTCCAAGTTTAGGCATCACAGTGTTCAGATCTGGTCATTTGTTGGGAAACCACTGTGATTTCTCGTATTTTTATGAATTTGCTGAGTTTAAAGTCTCTGGCTGGAAGGTACGCTTAAAAAGCACACAACATACTTCCAAAATGTTGTGCTAATTTAAAAAAAAAAAAAAAAAAAAAAAAAAAAAAAAAAAAAGGAAAAAAACTCTTCATAGCCAAAGAAGTTCTACATTGCAAAATATATCTCTCCCTTCTTTGGACAGAGGACTTTTCTTTGCCCAGTCTGCTGTGTGTCTGATGCTTCAGAGAGAGATGCAGTGACCTTTCCACTCCATGTCTTTGGATGTGCTATGGCAGGATATTTGAATGTAACATTTAGTTTAAACCTGCAGAATGCATTGAAATCCAGGAATTTATTTATGTTGAGAGTGCACCTGCATGTAGTCAACAAAGGAGCTGTAACAAAAACAGTTTTTCCCAATTTCTCCCAGTTTGCATTAGACATGTCACACAAGAGCTGGAATATGAGGTAGACTTAGCAAGCAGCCACAGCAGTTCTTTTTGGGTTTCCCAAAAGGATCTGTGCTCAGTAGGTTGTTCTTCTGCCAAAGGTTTTATCATGTGGACTGAATATTGTAACAGAACAGACAGCACCATCTTAATGTGTTTTTAGACATGTTATTTACTGGGGTTTCCCTGAAGAAAGCTCAGGGATTCTTTCCTTATGAGTCACTAACGAAGTGATTGTTTTTATATAAACTTTCCTTCAGCTGGTTAGAGTTGGAACACAGTGTCTTGTGCTCTTTCTGGGGTCTGACTTTCCTCTTAATTTCTTTTAATAGTTGTTCCTGCAGCCAGCAGGATGGTTTGAACCTCCTGGCTTTCCCTCACACTCTCTCTGAGTTCCACAGTCTTGAAAATCACTCTTCTGGCCAGCAGACGTGCTGGTGGCGATCACTGCTTGTGTGCAATTCCACTTCTCAGCTTTCTTCCTTTTGTGCTGCTTTTTCAACTCTGCACCTTCCTTGTGGTTTGAGGGAGAATGTGCTGTTGACATTACCCAAACTGGAGTTTGCATTTCATGTGCTGAAATGAAAACAAAATTTTAAAGAATGTTGATAGTTGACTTCAGCGGCATAAAGGTTAAAAGCTGTAAAGTGCTGTGTTTCCATAATGGAAATCACTAGAGCTGGAGAGACACATCCCTTCCCTTGCATATGCCTGAATCCTTTCCCACCCTCTTTCAGTGGCTGCAGTAGTGCTGCAAAGTCACTTTTAATTACCTCCCTCCACAGCTTTTGAGTTCAAGCCGAACTGATGGCGCCAGGGGCTGAACCACAAGGAGATCTCCAGGCAAGTTGTGCCTGTGTCAGCTGCCTCACCAGGCAGATGCTATGTAGCCCACTGCACTTCCTTGTGGGGTTTTTTTATTACATTTTACATTTTTGAGCCTGAGACAGGAGCTGTGTTAAATCTAGTAATTCAATAATGTGCCCATACGTGTGAAATTCTAGGCTACGCTTAGCAACTTCTCTTCCGTTCCCTGACCTCACCTCAGATATTTATACTCTGTGTGTACGTGTGTGTAATCATATGGGTGTCTGACTTCCCAGGTAACAATCTCTGTATTTACAGATCTGTTAAGATGCAGGGCATTATTTTAACCCAAGAAGTATGCAGAATTTGACGAATCTTTTTCATAACCCAAGATTGGATTTCTTTATTTTTACAGGAACAGGAATGGTTTAGCTGGAATGAAAATGTTCATTCCACTGCATCATTAGCTACAGGCAATCTTCAGTTGAAGCCTAGCCCATTTTTCATGCTAAAGCTCTAGTAGTTTGATCATTAATCAACATGTAGGATGAATTTCTGGGGCTGAGAGAGCTTGTCTGTGTGCTTGTAATTTAAGATGAACTCCTTTTTGGTTTTTTCTTATGAAAGGAAGGTAGTCAGAAAACAAATTATATTTTAAGGAGTTCACCTCTCTCTCACCCCTTTCTACCATTCCCCTTCTGATAAACACCCCAAAACTTCATGAGATGGATATGGAGTTTTAGGTGGAGTAGCAGATCCTCAACTGTGTCATTTCATCCTCCAATAAATCTAAAGCAACTTTTTGTTAGATGAGATCAGTCTCAGACATGGTCACTGTCTCAAGTGCCCTTAGTACTGATAGTCCAGTCCAACTTGCTTTCATCACTTTAAATGTTAATTTTAGGGTCTTGGATAAAGTTTTTCCTTCCCTCCTTCATTACATGGAAGCTGTAACGAGCAGCCCATGGGAGCATCAAGATCTGTAGTCAGCTATTTACCTGCCTTTCCAGCTGCCTGCTTTTCTCTCACAAGGTGAAAACTCAGAGGACTGATTCTCCAGTTTGGAGATAGCAATGGGAAAATCCTGCTTCAAAATGCAGGAATTGTTTCCTTACGCTGCTGCTCTATCTAGTCTGACCAGGCTCTCTACATTGCTCTGCACACACCCATGGAACAGGCACTGCTTCTCCAGCCACATGAAGAAAGTGCTCAAACAATAATCTCCTTGCCCAATAGCCTAAGAGAAGTCTTCTCCAAAGGCCACATTTCCTCTTTTTCCAGCTCCACTAAGCAGCAGAAGCAGCTTTGGGTGAATCAGTGAGTGCACAGCAGTTCTTGGAGAGCACTATCCAAATCCCTTCCCTCTTTCCTCCCTTATATACTCCCCAGCTTAACATGAGAGCTGCTGCAGAGCCCTTTCCAGCTTGAAGGTAGGGGAGTATGGTTTGGGACATGGACAAGGATCTCATGGAGGAGGAAGAAGAGGGCTGTGTAGTTCATATAAGAGGCAGAGTTATTCCAATTTAACTGTCCGTGGCTCTCAGAGGCTGCACTGTTCTACCATGGGGAGGCTGAAAAGCAGTTTCAATGCAATGAAAATAGAATACTCCTGTTCTCAATGTGCAGTTCCATTTGACTGTTAAGGAAAAAGCGCAGCAGCTCTGGGAACAGGGGAGTGTCAAGTGTTATCTGTCACCAGATCTGCCTCCTCCATCAGTCCTGTACAAAACAGTGTTGCCTCTACTGGACATGCATTGCTCAGAACAGAGACCACCGGCACATCTGCTCCTTCCGTGGCCACATCAGAGCGGTGGCTTGGAATCAGCTGATGCTCAGTTGGATATGCCTGGGCTTTCCTTTCCATTTTTATTGCCAGCTGATGAGCTCCCTGTCCCGTGGAGCAGCTGTCACTGGTCTGTCAGCATATAGCTATGATTTGATCCCGTTTCTGTTTTTCCAATCCTTGAAGTTATCTGTGTCTTCCAGGACAGTGTTCAATCTCCCATTGTGTTGACACTACCTGACAATTCTGTTTAATGGGCAGAATCAAATTTAACCGCCAAGTTTATGCTATTTTATTTCAGTAAGACCAATCCATTCAACACCTTGATGAGTAAATCCTTCAAGGCTGCTAGTTCTTCTTTCCACATTACAACTTATTTATCTGTTAGAGAGTTGTTTTACTACACTATTCTTTCATTAATATTCATCTTTATAGGCTTATTTTCCAGTCTCCTAAGGATATCACTTTGCTGAACCAAAGAACTGTCAAGTTTTCTTTAGTTAGGAATATCAGTTAACTTACAGAGTTTGGCATGCTCTGCCATCTTTTTCTAATTTTATTTAAGGTCTCTTTAGAAGCATGTTCAAAAGCCTTGCATATAGTCATAGTTTGATTAACAAGCCTGTAGTTGGACTTTTCTTCTCACTTTGTTGAGTCTGGGTGCTGCACTCGCTGTTCCACAGAGCCAAGTCCCATGCTGGTACCTTCATGCTGTGATTCTGCATCCACTCCATGGGCAGTAGCAGGAGCTGCTGCATTACTGGGAGCTGATGTCTGGATATGGGTGGATATCTATGATAATTTCAGGGCCTGCTGCATAGCTTCCTTTTGTTTGTTTGTTTTTGTTTGTTAGGGTTTGGTTGGTTTTGATTGTTTTTCTGTTTTGTTTTCTTTTGGTTTTTTGAAGGCAGCAATTTATTCCCTCACTGCTTCCGTTCCAGTCTCCTGCCCTGGTTAGGAGAGAATGATGATTTTGCACTAAGGTTTCTCTCACCTGAGAAAGCTGGTGCAATAATTCTGTCTGTGCAAGTGTGGTCGGAGGAACCCAGTGGAAATCATCCTGTCAGATAGGAAGCTTCAAGGCTGATGGCTCAGGTTTTCCCCTGCCCTGCTCTGGATGACAGAAAACTCCCTGTGAGTGCCTGTGATTCACTCTCCTGTGACACAGAAATTTCTCCTTTGACATTATCAATGAGCTGCACCCTGAAACACAGCCTGTGATTCCAGACCATGGTCTTTCTTCTGTGCATCCTTTGCTGCTTCCCTGGCCACTGAGTGCTTTTTGTTTTCAGATTCTTTCATTTTTCTACTGGTTCAGTTCCCATTCCTCTTCTACATTTCCTCAGGCAGTTGATCTCTTAGTGCCTGTTTCCATAAGCCCTCAGTTCCTTCAGCAGTGGTTCCTGTGAACCTTGGATCACATCCTAGTAGATTTTCTTGCCACTAAGCCTTGCCCCTGCGCTCACAGATTGTATTTGTGTGTGGGTGAAAGAAGGACATGCTTTTGTAGGCATCTGAATTGAAGTTGTGCTAGTTCATGTTGAGGTAGGTATCTAATTCTAGACAGCATTAGGCACAAATAAGAATTGTTTAATGTGGAATGCATAATTATCAATTGGAAAATCTGCATGCTCTCAGATGCCTTGTCAACACTTCATGCCTCAAAACGTGCAGTATCCAGCAGCTGTGGTGTTAACCTTTGCTAGGCCATGCTGAACATGTGAAAAATCAGTAATTTCTGTGTTTGCATGGGATCTTTGTTTGCTGTGATTAATGGTCCACTAACAGTGTCCAGTGCAAGTTCAGTGCAATGTACAAAGTGTCTTTGATGCCAGACATTCTACAGTGCTGTGCAGAAACCAAAGTTAATAGCTGTAAGCCTGAGAAGACTGGAATGTTTTCAATTTACTTTTAAACAAATGACTTTATTGTCCCATTCTCACATGGGAGTAAATTCCACAGCCTTAGTGCCACATTAGACAAAACTTTTTTACCTGCTGGTTTCTGTTTATACTTGGAGAAAAGAAATTAACCTCAGTTAGGAGTTGAGGGGAATAGGACAGGACTATTAAACTCGGTGGGAATTCTGGCAGGGGTTTTGCTGGGAGCAGAGTGGGATGCAGAAGTACAGGATGTAGCTGAAGGATGATTTGTGGTGCAGCGTAGAGTTGAGGAATTTGTGCCTGAAATTCAAACTCGTGAAGGGCACCTGTAGGAAAAGCATTAAAACTGATTTTGCCACTCCAGAAATGTAAGAAAGCAGCTGGAGTCTCATGTAAATGCCAGTGGATACTGGGAAGGAGATTCCTGGTGACTGTGGTTGGGGATGGATTGGGCCCAGTTCCTGAAAGGAGCAGTTCTCATGGAAGTAGTGGGGGTGTATATCCATCCAGGAATGACAGCTCGTGACCTTAAGGTGAGAAAGTGTCCCAGAACTCACCACATTCTCCTAAAATGATAAAGATTTTCAGACTAACACAGGGAAGTTCTGAAAGAATTAGACTTTAATGCTTATAGGATGGACTAGTACTGTGAATTTGTAAAAGTATGGTATGTGTACAAAATGCCTAAGTGGGAACATGGATCCATCCAGCATTGCTCCAAGTGGGAGACACTCTCATGATAAAAAATGCATTGTGATCTTCTGGTAGATAAAATGCACAACCCATTCCATTGACTCCTTTTGATTGAAACATGAGTGTACATTAATTACCAACAGAACCAAGAACACTGGTTTTTTCAACTGCTCACTTGGCCTTTTTTGTACTAAACCTTTTTTTTTTTTTTTTTTTTTTTTTTTTTTTAACAAGGCTTTTGTTTTGTGCTTGTTACATGGGTTTATGGCTTTAAAAATCCATATGCAATCAAGAAAAGGATTTGAGTTTTGTTTTGACTAGTTTTTGCTTTTACTTGGGCCATCTACAGTTTGTTAGTGTTTTATGTTATGCATCACTGCATGGAAGTCCAAATGGAAAAAAATTATAGGTTTAAATTATGCTCAGGTATATGCAATTGCAAAAATTGGACAAACAAATCTCCTTACCTGAAAACAGCTTTAGAGTCTGTTGTCTTCCTCTGGTGTTTCTAACCTGCTCTGGTGTTTTCCAAAATAGCAGCTCCTCTCTGTGCAGTGGCTTCCCGTAAAACCTTACCTCAGTTAGAAAATGAACAATGCAAATACTGCAAATAATTTTGCCATATCCTCAGAGCCCTTTACTGCCACTTGTTTGGCCTCTAGAGTAAGATACACCTAAAGGTGATGCAGAATGTGGATGGGGAAAAGGGTCTGAGAGTTATTTCCACTTCAACTTGTGAGGCAGGGAAAATCTTCCAAATTGGTTTCTTCTCACTGTGTAGCCTTTTTCCTGTGAAGAAAAAAAAAAAAGGTGTATATATTAATCATTACTGAAAGAAACCAGTGTGTGTACAGCAGGTGACAGCTTTTACTCATCCTGAGTCAAACCCAGGATTAGGAGTGGTACTCTCCGTGCTGGGGAGCTTGTGGTGGCAGAGGCAGGGCCAGTCCTTCCCAGGTGATGCCTGTGCATGGTTTATTTCCACAAGTAGGACAAATTTTGGTACAAGTCTGGATTTTCCAAACAGTCAAAAATGTATTTCAGGACTTGTTCTGGAGTCCTTTTCCTGTGGTGGGGAAGAAGCTGTAGGAGAGGACATTAGACTGTTGTTCAAACCTGAGTGTTCCTGTGCAGCAGGTGCCCAGCTGCCCTCTTCAGATGGGAATCATGACTGTGCTGAGCAAATATCACCAGACCTGAGGCTGTTTTGGGTTTCCAGACTGGGCAGAGTAAGGAGCAATTATGTGCTTTTGCCTAAGATTCCTCCAGCTCTCTCTAACCCGCTCACTTCCTGGCCATCTGGAAAGGCAAGCCTCTCACTTGCAGAATGTCTTGGGAAAAAAAGAGGAGGAGGGAGTGTGCTGGGCTGGAAGTGTCTCATCCCCTTTATCTCCCAAATGTCTGTCTACAGCAGGGAAACAATCTGTGCTTAAAGGTGGCTCCCTGGGGTGCCCCAGTTTGGCAGACTGGTAGGGAACACACGGCTCTGAAGGCAGAGGGTGTCTCAAATGAAATGATACTCGAGTCTTGCCACAAAGGTCTTAATAGTCCATGAGTTTTAATACAGCCATAAGGCTATAAATTTAGGGATTTTGACCTCAAAGTCTTCAGTATGTTTAAAAATAGCTCACCCATCCTCATTTTATCACTTCATATACTCTGACACAATTTTGGAACCTGCCTCCATCCCATCTAGCAGGGGAACAGTATAATTAAGAATCAGTTTTAAAAGGTTGTTCTCTCTTAGCTTAATGCAGAATGAGGCTTTATGTATTTTGCAGGAGATTATAAACAATTCATCGGCTAAAATTAGCAGTAAAGAGGGAGCCCCAGCTCTTTCCTGCCCTGTGGTTTGTACCACAAAGACTTAGTGTTTTTAAATCATGACAGAGCTCTCTAAAAACCTTGAAAGCGTATTATGTATGTGTCACTTTGGCTCAGTTACGAATAGTCTCACCTCCAAGCCAGAAGGCCGTGGGTTCAAATTCCAAGCCTGCCCTTGGATATAGCTGTGTCCCAGTAATTTCACTGCAGAAAACGTTTAAAACCAGAGGGGAAGAAGAGGGAGATTCCGTGTCTGTAGCTCCACTGTGAGACATTCAGTCCTTGGGATAATACATTAAACCACGGCTCTTCCCCCCGGCTGTGTTCAGCAGGCACAAACCCTGCAGTAGGGGAGGGAGAGCCCTCGTAGGGGTGGCAGTTCTTTCCTTCTTGACAAAAGCAGCTGTAATCCTCAGGATTGTGCGTGTGAGCTACTGCTCCTCGTCATGCTGCCACGAGGACAGGGTTTTCTTGGAAGTGTTGTGAAGAATGAGTCTTGACTTTACCTTTTGCTGCTGATCAGTGGCAGAAGGGGGAAAAAACAATAAATCCTTTTGAACTGAAAACACCTTAAGTCATTTAAAAAAGTTAAATTACAGAAATAACCAGCTGAAGTGCCAAGTTAAGGTTGTTTGTGGCAACAGCAAAGGCAGGTAATTTTAACTGCAAAGGTGAACTCCATATGGTCACAGTCCTAATCACTGATGTCTTTTACCTTCCCCACAGAGAGGAGTTCAGAGTGATTTAAGCTTTAAACTTTATAGTTTCATTGTGGTTTGTGTCAACAGGAATGCGGTCTTATAACATGAAGTGTTTATATTTGTTGTTTACAGACATGTGTATTAACTTACCAAAATCTCACCTTCTCTTAAATAAAATTTATTTTAAGGAGGAAAAAAGAATCTTTCATTTTCTTCTGCTTTTATAGAATACACAGAAGGGGTTTGTCATAGTTATACAAAATGGAAGCCATGTCATAAATGTTATGCACGGCATAGTTGCTCAGAACTCGTTGCTCTGAACTCATTGCTTACCCTGAAAATAATTTTGTCCAATAATTTTCAATTTCTGTTTTTGTGGCATGATTCCAAAATGCTCCTCTATGGATGATTTTCTTTTGTTTAGAAATATTTGTTACATTTCAGTAAAGCGCTCAATGTTTCCAAATTCCTCCTCTGCTCTGTTTTGAGGCTTTTTTGCTGCAGGAATGTTGCAGGTCCCGTTTTTTCTTGCAGCTTTAAAAGGGACCTTAAATGGAGAGTATGGATATGGTGATCATTGATACTCTGCTGGGGTAAGAGTTCCTGCCAGAATTTTTTTTCCATAAGCCCTGACAGAGGGAGGGGAAACCCACTGATGTGGATGAGAACTTTGAATCTTAGGACCTGAATTATCAAATGAAATGTTTTGATGAGAACTCCGGCCAAGCTATGTTTGGGATATGATTAACATCTGGGAAAGGCAGATTTATCAACATAAGATGCTGGTGGTTCTTGTGTGTCCACTTACTAAATTAGATTAAATACATACCTCTTTCTTACTCTTTTTTTTTCAGACAGGCTATTACTGTGGGTACAGCAGAGGCAATGAGAATTGGGCCAGGAGGTGGAGGGATAATCCATCTTGTCCTGGCAGGAATGGTGGCTCATTCAGTCACATCTGGGATGTGGGTGGGGTGGTCCCTGCAGGGCTGGAGTTGGTAATGGGCTGTCAAAATTCAGGGTAAAAGGTGGGCTAGGGTATTGTCCACAAGACAGATTTCTGTACTACGATGTGGTCCATGCTGGGAAAAACAAGATTGAGAACCCTTCCCGTAGAGCCTGGCTGAGCAGTGCCGGCTGAATGTGAGGCAGAGGGGAACGGAAATGGTGCCGCTCTGGAGCACGGGGATCCTACTGTGTGAAACCAGTGTGGGTGCTATTAAAATGCCATCTTCCTCTCCCTTCCCCTTTCCTTCCTCCCTTCCTCCCCCTCTGCTGTCAGCCTGGCCGAGGAAAAGTCAAATAACGTACGACTGTGTTCCTTGGCATCACGACTGCAATTTCCCTTTAGGGGCTTCAAACTTGAGAATGGGAGGTTTTAAATCTTGCTGATTCGTGCTATTCCAGCAAGCATATGTGTGAGGAAAAAGAACAATGCCAGTACGAAAGAGAAATCACGAGTGAGAAATCATTGCTGCTAAATCAGGTGTTGCCGAGGCCAGTGGAAACTTCAGACACTAAGAAAAGTAGGAAATTACTTTGTTTGGAGCTGGGAAGCTTAATGAGAATGAATTAGAAAGTGCACTCTGTGTATTCAGCCCCTAAGGGTTTGAGCAAAGTTAGAGGGATTTATTTACTGATTATCCAGACTATACAACTGGCAATAAGATTAAGTGAGGAATTTTGGAACATGCTGACATTTCTTATTTGCATCATTTACTATGGAGATCATTTGTCGGTGCTGCACTGAGTTTGTGGTGAACCAGGGCTTAGTCTGGCCCAGCAGAGACAGATCTGGTACTTCTCATGGCTCGAGGGATGTGGGGGTGAAAACAGTTTAACGTCCTCTTTTGTGTCTCAGAGAGGAAACATCAACTTTGTCTAGGTGCTTATCAGGGGAGAATTTCAGAATATTTTCCTAGAAACCATTAATTACAGAAAAGAGCAGAGTTATAGGGGACACATTGCATTAGATCAAGTAAAAATAAAAGACAAGGTTGTAATTTATAGAGCCCAGCACTGGATGCTGTACAGAGCTCCCCCACTGCGAGGCCCCTCTGAGGCCATCCCTCCCGGAATGCACACGGATCTGCACACGGATCTGCTGCCCTCCTCCTCCTCCTCCTCCTCCTCCTCCTCCTCCTCCTCCTCTAGTCACACTTACTGCAACCAGGCTGCTGAGTACCCAGAAGTTACCACCTCAACTGGAACAAATGAGGAGGGACCATGGAATAGGAGTTCAGTACAGGATTCATTTCAAAGAGAATTATGCTTTTAATTCATTATTCTAGGTACCTACTGCTGAAATTATCACATTTGGTGAAAAAAGTGCAGTTTTTATAGGCAGACATGTTAAGTCGTAAGCTGCACTTTAAACATGTCATCCCAGGCAAAGTATTTCGCTCAGCCCCTGTCTGTGCACTGAGCACTTACTTGCCCCATTTTAATCTCAAAAATAAGAAAATTCCTTGTTCCTAAAGGAATCCTTCAGCTGAGCCTTGTGCGCTGTGGCTGAAATAAGAATTTTTTTAATGACCCTCTCTTGCATGGTTACTGCTAAGTGAGGGAGGTAAATAACAGGGGACAGAGGCAAGGTGCGATTTTAGTCTTTGTGTTAATACTTCCCTGATCAGCCTCGTGGATGACTAATTTTCTTGCTTTCTGTTTTCATCATCTTTGGTAGAAACTCTGGGACTTGTATTTGTTTTGGTTCTTAGGGGACTGCATACCACAGCCAGTAGCTTTAATCCTTTAATCCTCACATGTCCGGCCGATGCCTCCACCCATTGATTGCCTCCTTTCACAGCAAATGATCCTATTCCCCTCACAGATGATGGTCACTGCTGTCTCTGGGAATGTGTTTCATGCATTTGGTAACAAATCCACAATAAATTTCAGCCTGAACATCATCCGGGCCGATCGTTGCACTTGGAGTCATCGTCATCATCATGACTTGAATTCCAGGGTAACTCACCATGTTTGCAACTTCCCAATATCCACTGACATCCCTCTATGCTGAAATAATAGCAAATACCATGCCAATAGGATCTCATATCATCGATATATTTTTTTTAATGTGCTCTTATAAATATGGGGCACTTCATGTGTTGTTATGACAAGGAAATTCTTTGACTGAAAAGTTTGCAAATTCCAAAGTAGTATTTGTTTTATAAACAAAGGTGCTGTTTTCCTTATGCCAGCCTCTTTCTGCTTTTGCTTGTCCAGCAGTCTGTTCTGAAAGGCATGAAGCAGCTGTTGGCCCCCAGTCAAAACCTGCAGTGCAGGGAGGGTTATGTAAAAGTCCTTTGTGTGAGAGACGTACATGGCAGCAAATGGTGAAATTGGAGTGCAGATTCTTTGAGGGGAAAAAGCTATTCACAGTAAGGTTTTACTTTTTACTTGATTTTTGCACAGAACAAAAATAGAAGATACTATAATTTTTAATGGGGTTTTTTTGTATTTTCAGAAATCCCTCTTCTTGTTGCAGTGTTGTGGGTAATTTCACAGCACTTTGCCCCCAGTAGCACCTGCTGGATGGAAGGGATGTGAGAGGTTGCCTATTTCTTTTTCTCAAGGAAAAGACTCTGTACCTAGGTCTTTTCTGAGGGATGCTGCTCTAATCCTTGGAAGAGATTTGCAGCTCTCCTGGTCTATCTATTTCTGTGTTTCACTGTTCCTACCACATAACACTTCGCAAATATTTATTTGACATATTTTGCTGTCTGCAAGGACGCTCATCTCTAGCCTTCCACAAGTGATTTCTTTTAAACTCATCAGTCCCAATTTATCCTACCTTTTCCCTTCAGGTAATATTTTGCAGAGCCCTGAACCATCTTCAATGGCTTCCTGTGAACACTCTCAAAAGGTTCCTTAAATTTCTGGTGGTATGATAACCAGCACTGGATGCACAATTCTTGGACTGATTTTATAACAGCAAGACATTATTGACTCATGCTCTGTATTGCACTGTGGACACAGCTCCTTTTCTGCTGAACTGCTCCTTAAGTGGCCATTCTCACACTCTATGCTTATAAATGATTTATTTCTGCCTAAGGAACCCCATGGTAGGATTCTTGGGGTGTCCTGTGCAGGGCCAGGAGTTGGACTTGATGATCCTTGTGAGTCCCTTCCAGCTCAGGAGAACGTGTGCATTACTGTTTATTCATAATGAATTCCTCTCAATTTTGAACCTGTTTCTCTAGGTCATTGTGAACTCTGGTCCTGTCATCGAACGTGTTCACATTCCCTTCCAGTTTCTTCTCGTGTGTACATGTAATAAACCCAGGCTAAAACCCACCATCCTGAGCATTTTTAATAAGCACTTATTAAGACTTTAATAAGCACATTATAAACCACAGCCCATATGAAAGTCCCCTTGATAGAGTTCTCCAGTTTGCCAGCGAGCCATTGACAGCTTTTCTATGGCAATGGGCATCTAACCAGTGACTGCAGGGAAAGCACACTTCCATTAATGAAAATGTCACTTGAGATTGTGTCAGAAAGCTTTACTGAAGTCTGAAATGTGTGGTATCTGTGTTAATACCCTTAAGATCTGAATCCCTGCTCTAAAAGGATATTGGATTGATTTACTATGATTAGTTATCAATCTGTTAAGAACTGTGAGATGAAAGTAAGTCCAGATTTCTTGGAGTTCTGGTAATACATCATTCCTTTCAGTCTCACAGTTCCAAATCAGCTTCTTTATGGAATAAGGCAGGGAGAGAGCCTGACAGATTCTGAATGTTTGGGATGGTTAAAGCCATGCAGGTACCTGTGGAGCAGTGGAGTGTGGATTTAGCAGGAGGATTTAGCTAATGGTCTGTGCTAGGCAATATCTGTAACCACAGAAAAGAATTGGAATAAATGATTGTTTAAGCTAATCCAGAGAGTGAAATACTTGTGAACCAAATTGCACTAGGGTGTATCATTCTTCTGGGGGCTTTGAAGTGAGAGAGATGGTGTGTGTGAGGGAAAGCCAGACCATAACCTCTGCTTAGAGCAGTTCAAGGCTGCTAATGAAGGCATAGCAGCTGAAAGGGGCAGCCTGTGGGTGGCTCAGTAAAGAGAACAGCAGTACAAAGTCAGGACATGCTGAAAGCATGGAAGAGAGTGGCAAAGTCACCCTCTGTGAGGGAAAAGGCCAGCTTCCAAGCTACCCGGGAAGTGTTCTTTTTCTGCTGCTTGCTTTGTTGTAAATACACAAAAGTAATGTATTGTCATTTAGTTGTGGTTCCTTCCAGTAAGAAAACCTCACTGTGTGAAGCCATCATGTGGTTTCAGCAGTCCTCTGGCAAAAGGCACACTATGTACAGCTGAGAGGATCTTAGCTAAATTTTATATCCAGCATCAAACTGCAATGAAGAGAGAATCAATTGTAAAGATTTAGGGAAAAGCAGGGGGGGTTAGGACAACTGCAGTGTGCTGAGAGTTGGTGCATTAAAGAAAAAACTTACTTGGACGGGGATGCATAAAACAGATTTTATATGTATTTTCAGCAGCTGTGAATTAAAACATAAATACAATCTGGCTGGCATAATTAATTCTCAGGTGGTTGTTGTTCTTACAAACTTGGAACTGTAAATCAAAGAGCTGAAAGCAGCTTTTAAATGAGCAATTTCTTACTGCAGCCATGGACTTATTTCTCACTGTACAGAGCATTGCTTTGCTGCTGCTCTGATTTTTACCCTTGAGTCAATCACCTTCCAGTCTGCTTCCTCTTGGTCATTGTTAATAGAATGCCTTTTTGATTACAGTAAATTGCTTGATACACTTTTCTAATGAAAATGCTAGACAAATGCTCCTTCTTGGAACTGACATCAGGAATGTTATACAAGACATTCTTAAATATGCTGGCAGCTGCCCTGAATGTAATGAAATCATGGAAATTAGAAGTATTGCTCTCTCTGTGTGGCCAGCTCAGGACTGTTTTCAGTGTGTCACCCAGTTTTACTGTGAATTCAAAAGGAATCGCTTTTCAGTAAGTTTCCTTGGGACATTCTTGAACTCGCTTATAATTTCTACAATCAGAAAAATGACCCTGATATCCTTAGGTATTATTCCTTTGTTTTGGACTGCACACAGTTCCTGATCCCTGCATCCCCAGTACACTGGATCACTAAATCATTTGGTACACTAAATCATTCCTCTTGCAGCAGAGAGTTTACAATCTTCAGAAAATCGATAACTTTTCTGGTAGAAATGATGAAATCCTAGTCCCACTGCAGCCAGCCACAAACTTAAGTGGTTTGGATTTCACAGGCAGTTTTTAGTCTGCTGTGGTATGACACATTAGTTAATCCTTAACACATTCTTAGTGCAGAAGGTGTCTAAATGTAGGGAAGCTGCAGAGTAGCAGTGGTGTACCTTAGGTTTCAGTAGCACCTTTTTATGCAGGGATCACAAAGCAGCTTCTGAAAGACAGGTGAGACCCACAGAAGAGTGCAGGGGATCAATATTTTTAGTCCTCTGAAGTACAGGGAGCAGAAGGGAAGGAAGTCTGTGAGCGTGTGGAAGCGTATGGAAGCACCACCCTGATTCCCACATTACCTTCTCTTCATCTGTGTTTTTTTCACCTGTTGCTCCTTTGTAGTTATGGTGTGTTTTCATCACATACTCTGATGTAGAGCTTTCCCAGATGAATTAATTTCCTTAACCTGTTTTTTAGCACTCTAGGTTCTTCCTTGGCTTCTTTGTTGGAGGTTTACAGAACTCCCTAAGTTATTGCATTTGTGTTCCTTTGAAGTAGTAATATTCCGTTCCTGTCAACAATTAATAGCAGTATTAAGCAAGAGTCAACTGGCTAAAAACTTAGTCCAGATTCATGTACTGTCACTTAACACTTGGTGCTGGAACTTGTGTGTTCTGGCTTGGGGATGAGGAGCTGAAAGGACTGGGGCTACTTTGGCTGCTGGGGGAGGAGGCATGAAAACCTGTTTGCACCTTCTTTGTTCTTTCCTGCTCAGCTTGGCCATTTTGTTAACAGTGGTCAGAGAGCTGGGGGGGTTTGCTCCCCTGTTTTACCTTGGGTTTATTCTCTGAGCAGACTTTTCATTGCAGGAGCCTTGCCGTAAGAAAGAGTGGCAGGGGCTTGGGCTGAGGGATGATTTGCACTGAAGGTGGAGTCGGTGTGAGGCTCAGAGAGACAAGAGCTGCTGTGAAAGAATGGCCTGGAGGTGGGATAGAGCATCTCTGACATTTTTGATGCCCAGCCTTACCAGGCAACCTCATTTCTGGCTGCTGCTCTTGGCACAGATCAGAGGTAGCTGAGCAAAGAAAGCTTTCAAATGCTTGGAGGTGTCCTGGAGGGCACAGAAATCTGCTGGAAGCACATTTCCATCTGCATGATGCGATGCAAACAAGATGGGTTCTGGCATGAAAAGCCTTCAGTTGAGACATCAAATCATTAGGAATACTATGGCCAGAAGCTTTCACAATAAATTATGGTAAAGTCATGAAAGATTGATCTTTTTTGATTTCAGAGAAAATAAATCAACAGTATGAAGTCAGTTCTGTTACAGTTTCAAACAAGAGACTATTACCCTTTGCCTTAAAGATCAGAGACAAATTACTATTTTTACTTTACATTCTCTTGATGAGGATAATGATAAACATCTGTCACTTTGCTGCTTAGCCAGTTAGGAATCTTACTGCAATCTGTAATTTAGAGAGTGAAAAAAAAAAAAAAAAAAAAAGGAAAAAATACATGAACAAACGACACTTTATATAGACAGCAAAGAAGAAAAGAAAGAAAATAGAAGTCAAATAACGGGGAACTGGAAAGGGGGCATTTTTGGTCTGCAGTTACTTGGCTAAAATTTGCAGATACATGATAGATGTATGATTTTTTATTTATTTGGTATTTCACAGGGAAAATTACCATTAGTTTTTCTTTCGACATGGAGGCTAAGGAAAATAGTCTTTGCACAGTGACTTTTGGCTATATGCAGTTTATTAACAAAAAGATTAAGGTTTATAAGGTAGTGTCTATCAATGTTACAGCATTGAAAACCCTGTTTTCATCAAGAACTCTTTCAGTGTCCTCCAAAGTCACAAGATTTTTAGGAAGCCCTGCTAATTATTTTTAAAGATCAGCTGCTTTTCCAGTCATTCACCCGTGCTCTAGAAAGTTCTTTTACAAACACTCAGCTTTGTTTCTAAATGGTACGCTGGCTCTCATTTATTAACAAGACTATAACTTAACACATCACAAACACACCATTTAATTTAGACTGGACTGACCAAGCTATAGTTTAAAAGGTTACAAGTGGTCTACCTGCCAATGCTGCGTGAGCAGGAGACTCTGCACTAGGACATGAACCTAGGAATCCCTTCTTGGCCCAGTTTCATGCAGGGAGAAGCCTCTT
Organism: Hirundo rustica; assembly: GCF_015227805.2. Taxonomy (NCBI): domain Eukaryota; kingdom Metazoa; phylum Chordata; class Aves; order Passeriformes; family Hirundinidae; genus Hirundo; species Hirundo rustica. Next base: position 27,854,755 of record NC_053458.1, on the reverse strand, counting down.
TGGTGGCATGTTTGCATATTTAGCACTAATGGCCTTTCACTGGTAGGTTTGATACTGATCTCAGCTGCTCCAGAAATCTTTAAAGCACCAGCCATGTGCCAATTTTAGCTAAAAGCTCTGTTGTAAATGGAGCTGTGCTGGCAGGGCTCTGGCTCATACATAACTCGTTCTCTTTATTGGCTTCTTCAGTTTTTGCAAGTGCTTTCTGTTTCTTCGTGTTCTTCATGTCCAAGGCCAGGTTGGATGGGGCACTGAGCAACCTGGTGTGGTGGGAGGTGTCACTGCCTGGAAGGGGAGGTTGGAATGACATGCAAGGCCCTTCCAACCCAAAGCACTTTGTGATTCTATGATTTTGCGCTTCTGGGTACCCACAGAACAGATTTAGATTTTATAGTTGGTGCTAATAATGCTCTGGCAGTCGTTTTCAGGGAGGAGTACTATATCAGAGTTTGGGACATGTTGTTCTTTGTGCTCCCTGGGTAGAAACTCCATTCTTCAGCATCTTTGAGCCTCAGACAGTAGTTTGATTTTCACCAAAAAGTTTTGGGTTTTTTAAGGTTTTCCTATATTGATACAGGCCAGACTGAAGCAAAGTATGGGCCTTTTAGCTTCCAGTTAAAGTTCCTGGTACTTAATGAGGTCACATACAAAGTTTTTTTTTCTCTCCAATGAGAAAGAGACCTGAAATATATAATCCAGCCTTGAGCATTGAAAGCAATTATGCTTTGGCTGTTGTCTTTTATATACCCTTTGTTTACATAGGTGCTATTCACATCTAACAAGTCTGAGACTGAACTGCCAGATTTGTCACAAATGTGTCAGCCTTAAATAATAACAAGGGTGGATTTAACCCACAGAAGGGTAAAATTCAAAATCCAGACTTGTGGTGCTGCTTTCTTGCATAAGTCCAGCTGGCTGAATGTGAATGGTAAAAGATTTGATGATAAGTATTGCAGTAAATGACCTGAGATCATTTCTTGGTGTGACATTTACCACCGTGCATCTTTGTCCCAAAACCTTCTTTAACATAAAATTACAAATTTGTGTGGAAATACATATATGTATTTTGTGCAAAAGGTCTCATTTGGCATTAAACTTTAAAGGTCTAAATTTCATGATGCTGAACACTAATGTTAAACAGACCAAAACTTTGTATTTTAACCTGTGGGTAGTCTTTGTATGAGTTATGTTGCTGGATAACCACGATTTAAGTCCAGGTGTTTTTCCCCCAATTATATTTCAAGTTTACTGCAATCTGAAAGGCTTTTTTCCTTTTTCTTCTTTGTAGACTGAAACTGAAGAGAATGGCCAAGCAGATAATTTTTCAATGGACCCCCAGCTGGAAAGACAGGTGGAGACAATTCGAAATCTTGTGGACTCCTACATGTCTATTATTAACAAATGTATTCGAGATTTGATACCGAAAACAATCATGCACCTCATGATCAACAATGTAAGTAGCAGCCACAGTTCTAAATTAGTTCAACGTGTCTATCAAATCTCTCACTCTCAAACACACCTCTGGAATACAGCAGGTACTAAAAAGAAGAATAAATGTCACACTTATAGACAAAATAGCCCAATATTCCATAGTACTTGGAAGTTCTGGAGCCTTCTCAAAGGCTGGCACACTGCCTTGAGTGCTTAGCCGAAAATCCTAAAGACTGAATTAATTTACATCTTAATCAGAACATAAGTTATAATTCAAAGGTAAATCAAGGTGGGGGTGGTTTTGTTTTGGTTTTTATTTGATGTCTTGCTTTTGATATAACAGGAAAAGGATTTGGGAGCTCCATGTGGGCAGCCTGTGAGAGCAGCAGAGCAGAGTTGTGCTTCCTTGATTTTCAGTCTGCAGGCCTTGGTCACGGGTTCATAAAGCAATTCTTATTTTGTTTGGGTTTCTTTATATTTTCAGGTTACCATTTTCAAGGAATAAATCTGGAAGCTTTGGACACTGTTGTTTAGATAAGCAGATGTGGTTGGTTGATTTATTGTGTGTGTCTTTCTTAGATCTGAAGATTATTTGGTTAAAAAAACGGTTTTGAGATACCGTTGTTTTTCCACTGCAGTGGGATCTCGGCCTTCACATCCTGGTAGAGTTCTGAATGGACCTTGTTGAAAACTAAGCTTTATATTAGTGCCACTGCTGCCATATAAATTACTAATGGGAAGCACAGCCCCTGCTAGTTCTGAGCAGCACCATTTCTGAGAGGTCATCAAACCAATCAGCCTTTACAAGTGCAATGTGCTGTGAGGCAAATGTGATTAGAAGGTAGCATTTACTTTTGACTCAGAGCCACCTCTAGCCTTCATCTGATGGATTTCATTAGCCCTGTGGAATTTGTGTTACACTTAAGAGTTTGGTGGTTGGACAGGAAATTTCAGTGGGATTTCCTGGTATATTTAATATGAGCAGAATTTTTGCACAAAGGCGAGAGATTTTTCATTAACTTCTTTTTGTTTAGGGGAGTCGGGATCTAAGTAATGCTCTAGAAATGGGTGAGTTTTTACAAAAAAACCCCATTGGAACAATGGAACTGCCCTTTTTTCTGGAAACCAGCCGTGCTCTAGACTTCATAAGTTGAGTGTGTGTCCTCACTGCTCTTTCCAGATCATTGCTAGCAGCTTGCTGCTTTGACTTAGCCTATCTCCAGTGCCCTTGGAAAGGCTGGGGTTTAGCTTTCATTTCATAAACAGCAGAGCTCGGTGAGCAGTTGCTTTCGAAAGCTTACATTAAATTTTCTGCCACTCACCTCCTCATCTGGAATTGTTTAGGGGTCTCTGAAATGTAGATTACTGTAAGATTTTGTGCTTTCAGTCTCATCAGCTGTTGGTGACATTGATAAAGCCTGCCAGGCTGGCACACAGAAACCACACACTTAAAACATCAGCTACCTTTCAGCTGACCTCATAGTCCCAAGCTGCATTTGGGCTTCCTAGTGAGCTGAGGCCTACACCTCCGTCCTAGAGTTTAAATTTGTGGCAGAGAATGGAAACATTTTAAAGGGTGACACTACAAGCATTAACGAATTTCTGTACAGCATAGGCAGTAAAATACCATATTGACAACAATAGGTCAAACAGCAAATTTTAAAAATCAGGGCTATTGAAAAGAGAAAGAAGCGGTTGAATCAAGAGTGCTGAGCCCTGCTAAAAGGCTGTGCAAAGATCTGGAAAGGAGTGGAGCTGTGATGGAAGGTGGGTCCTCTTAAGTTGTGTGTGTTCCTTGGAGTATTCAGAAGTCCGACCCATCCACCAGGAGTTAAATGAAAACACCCTCCCTCCCCCTCAATGAACATATTCTGTATTTTCTGCTGCCCCATCATGTTGCCTCTAAAACTCTGGAAACAAATCGATCCCAAGGAATTTGTTTCCATGACAATTGCAACCTCCCAAGTTTTCCTAGAACTTCCTTTCCACTTTGTGGGCCCATAAACAAATACTTACAATTCAAGGAAAGTATCGGATTCAAACTCAGTGTACAGAAAATAATTAGATGCTGTCCCTGAGCATATTTTGGGGCCTAAGCCTAGATTACTGTATTCCAAGTGCATCCTTTGTTCTTCCCCTAGGGTGGATGTTGTTTACCTTAAAAGAAAATACATTTACCACACAGAACTGCATTGAGTTACCATTACCAATTCAAACGTGCCCAAACAAAACACACATACACAAATTTGCATTTCATGGTGCCTTGGTATCCTGGATTATACAAGAGGGGTGGTCTTAAGAGTAGTCAGGGTATGCTCCATAAACAGTGCTGATAGTGATCTCAGCTGAGGAGAGAAACTCCAGAGGACTTGTTACTGCCCAACTGCACGTCAAGGAATGGGATGTATTTGCACTGAGGCAGTGCCATGTGTTGTCTTCCCGCTGATGAGGCTCCAAGCCCACCTTACCCCACTGCAGAGTGCCAGGGCACATTTGGGGCGCTGGCATTTGGACGCTTGCTACAGTTCAGCTCTGCCTGCAGGCCTGATGTCTGTGAAGGAAAATATTCTAAACCATTCCTGTGAGTCTGCTTTCCCTGCTTTCCAGAAAGGAGCAAACATGAGTAAACATCCCTTTCCCTTCCATTTCCAAGCTGGAGAAAGTGGCTCTGGTGGAAGATCTTCCTCTGTCTAGTACAGCACAGGAGGGCAGGAGGGTGATCCAAGAACCATCCTTAACAAAGTCATCTTCCCTTTCCAGAGGAGTTCAGGGATTTACTCAAATCCTCTGCCCATGACAGACAGGGATCTCTCATGATAATTGTCACAGGCTGATTTTTTTCAAACAGATATTTGTGGTTTAACAATGCATTTACAATCAGCTCTTGCCTTAATCTAATTTTAGGACTTCTTTTTTTGAAGTGATGCCATTAAAATGCTCATTTCATCGAGCAGAATGTGATGCTGTTTAAGTATGATATCTGTTTCTAATGTGGAGTTTTTGGCAATCACAAAGAAAGTAGTGTACTCTGGCTCTTGATCAGTACCATCTACTGGAAAACAGCATGAAACTCATGGAAAAGTTTTGCAGGCTTGGCTAAGAATTTGTGCATCTCCTGTCATACGTGAATGGGAAATGACAGCCAAGGCCAGGCAATATGGTTTTGTTTCCCTGTGAGGTCTGTCCTGGCTGCCTGGTCATTGCTGGTGACCAGAAAGAGTCCCACGCCTGCGCTGTCTGACTGCTCTCACTCCTCTCACTGACCTTGTCTAAATACAAACATTGCCTTAGTCTCACTGTCAGGGTTTAAATCACAAAACTAGCACAAACCCACGTGCAAACGGAGCTCAGGTTTATGTAATCAGAATCCTGGGAATGTATCGTCATCTGTATCTCCAGCTCCAAAAAGCTGTATGGAGCAAAGCACCAGATAAGAAACAGATCAGAACAGCAACAAAAGACTCAAATGCAAGGGTTTAGTAGGTCAGCAGTTGGTCTATTTACCACAGTCTTATTTAATCAGAGTACCTCTAGCTTTTTATGTCTCATAATGTGGCCCAGGTTTCCATAACCAGGGCAGGCATAGCAGGAAATCAATATAGTAAATTAGATTACTTGGGACTTCTCTGTTTGAATGTGTGTGGATGGGTTATGTGGAATCTGACAGACTTCCTGGAAATGAAAATCACTGTCTACAATAGGGTAAAGTGTTGCTAAGAAAGTAATTGACAGGTATGTCATGAAGCCTGAAAATTCCCATTCCCTGGGGAATTTATATCTGATGGTACTGCCATTTACTTCCCAGTCAGCCCTTTAGAAATGGTCCATAATGCTAGCTGGCTGGTTGGGAAACTGGTTTGAAATGAACTGTAACCAGAGATGTCACCTCAGACATGCAGAATTGCAGCAGAACTGGTGTGAGGTAGTAAGAGAAACTGATTAAATCTCCTGCTTCCATTGATCTCCCCCTGTATTTGTTCAGCATTGTGTTTTCTGTAAAGATTTCTGTTTATTTCTTTGGTGGTTTGGATTTTTTTTTTTTTTTTGCCCGATTAAATAGGTGAAAGAATTTATCAATGCAGAACTGCTGGCTCACTTGTATTCCTCTGAGGACCAGAACACGCTGATGGAGGAGTCGGCGGAGCAGGCACAGCGGCGGGACGAGACCCTGCGCATGTACCAGGCCCTGAAGGAGGCTCTGGCCATCATCGGGGACATCAGCACCAGCACGGTCTCCACCCCTGCTCCCCCTCCTGTAGACGACTCGTGGCTTCAGCAGGCACGCAGGTGAGGAGCCTCAGATCTGGATTGCCATGAAATTCAGGACAGGCGGATGTAGTCAGCAGCAGGAGCTCCCTCCCTGCCTGTCTCTTTGGGAAAATGCTCCTCCAGGTCTTAATGACATCTGTGAGGAAAATCAAAACATTTTCCCATATATACCTATTCTGTGGGCATGTGTATGTGAACACCAGACAGGATATTTGCCTTGAAAAAGACAATCCAGTGAACTTGCATCTTTCTCTGATTCTTCAAACAGCAGCTGCTTCTGTCACCCCAGTTGTGTATCCACTTGGCCTCCTTTTGCAAGCTGTTACAATAATTCAGCATCTCAGGCTCCATGTCCTAGAAATTCCATTCAACAAAACATTATTAGGACTTGAATAATAAAATCCATTATATTTACCTCTCTGCTTGTATGCTGTCAGTGGGAAACGCTGAGAGACTTAATTGTATGTGATCCCCTGACACTGACAGCAAAGGAAAATGCCAATAAAAAACATCTGTCATAGGTTTTAACTTTTGTTTAAAGTAAAATAAAATACATCAAAGAAAACCCAAGCCCTCGCTTTACTGAACTTCTAAAATCTCTTGATATTTCACCAGATCACCTCCTCCAAGTCCTTCAACTCCGAGAAGACCGACATTAAACAATCCCCCAACCAGACCTCTATCTGGCCGAGGACCCGCTCCTGCAATCCCCTCTCCAGGCCCTCAGTCGGGGGCTCCCCCGGTGCCGTTCCGCCCAGGACCACTGCCTCCGTTTCCCAGTGCTGAAGCCCATGGAGGACCACCGCAGGTTCCCTCTCGGCCCAGCCGGACTCCTCCCAGCGTGCCAAGGTAAGAAGTTTGGTGTTCCTGGTGGTGGCATGGTTCTCTCCCTCTGGCATGACACTCACACTGTGCACTGCTACGTGGGCGGGAGGCGAGCGCTGTTGTTGGGAAGCGTAGCAAAGGGAAGCTGGGCGTTCCCTGCACAGTAAAAGGTGTTTGATGGAACCAACTTTTAGCACATACACTGTTTGAAAAGGTAGGAAGAGTTTTTCGTGTAAAAAAATTCTACTCAGTTGGAAAACCCTGATCTGCTTACGTAAGAACTCCAGTTCTGGTTGTGTTGTACCCTCATAAGGGCTCAGAGAGAGAGAGAGAGAGAGGTCACCTGCCCCCACCAGGAGAGGGTACAGCTCCTCACTTCTGCCCTTCTGAGCCCTCACCAGAGGAAGCAAGGGCTCTCCTGGGAGAGAGCAAGAGCAATTCTTGCAGAACCAGTGGAACAAACTGGTAGGAGTCTGATTCTTGTCCTGCAAAGCCAGTAATTTCCAGCCAGTTGAGAACAGTCCCTAGTTGTCTGACAGAGTACATTATCTAGTACCAAGCAATTAGTTAAGGAACAAGATTATCTCCAGTACATTATTTCCTTTCCATCCCAGGCCTTTGCATTTATCAGGACCCTTTTAAAGTAGCTTTGCATACTGTATAATTTTCTATGGCATTAACTGCTTTTTCATACAAGTTATATGAATAGAATGTCCCCAATGTTTATATTCACAATGATGTAATACACATAATCAGTTATATATATATATATAAAAACCTCTGATTCTGAGTGATTCGTTAACTTTCTAAATTATGAGAGGCGTGGGCAGATAAGGCAATGTTGGAACAAAGGGTTTTCTCCATTTCTGATAAATTAACTGTTACACTGAAAGTACTCACAGTATGGAAAAAAAAAAAGCCAGCTAAATAGGAACAAAAATAAAATGTGCACATTTTCAATTTTAAAAATTGTAATTGAGAAGAGAAGTTTTGGAGGAGAATTTCCTTTTAAATAGGTGAGATCTGTCGTAGTTGTCAGTAACTTAAATTTGAGGCTCAGTGTTTCCAATATAATTACCCTTTATAATAGAAAGCATAAATAAATGAGGTATATCAAAGGAATGAAGTATTTTTATATATTTGCTATGAAAAGGGCATTGTTGCATCAATGCCCAGCCACGAAACACTCTTTCACCTTAGTGGATATCCCGTAGCTTGCAGTAGGGGCCGCTGGGGAGGAACCTGGAATTGCCCTTCCAAACTTTGCGCTGAAAGGGAAGAAGCCCAAGGTTCATCCCCTCGTTGGGACAGCCTGGGGCTGAACCAAAGGGCGCTGGCCGTGCCGTTCCCTCTGTGCACTCAGAGGCCAAATCAATGAGGTGCAGGGCTAAGGTGCAGTTTTGCCAGCTGTGCTGCCAGAGAGAACCGTGGCTCCTGTCCCCTCGCCCTGCAAACCAGCGCCTTTCCTTCCCCCTGCCCGCCGTGGTTGTGCATGGACACTGCTTTCCTGAGCTGCCTTGCCAAGAGCATGTCTGCTGATCATCTTTTTCATGCCAAAGGGATAGGTGGGATGGAGACCAGAAAGGAATTTTCTAGCACTCAAAAGGCACATGGGTAAGCAGCCTGGGAACGACTCAGTTCGCGACCACCGCTGGTGGCACGAAAAGCAGTGACGGATAAAGGAGGTCAGTGATTTTAAAATACTGTAGCTGGATACAGAATTGAATGTGAGACTGCCTGACATTTTTGTGGAAAAAAATAATCTGCAATACACATCTTCTGGACTGGATCCTAGTTCTCTCTTTTAGAGCTATGAAAGCCTCAGACAGAAAAAGTCTCAAGTGCTAAAGAACGAAGGAAGGGTTTGCCATTCTGCTGAAACTTCAGCTTTCTCCTGCTGACTAAACTGCGAGGGAGGAAATCCCAGGGAAGGGGCTGCAGGGGAAATCACCTGAGACGGACAGTGTGGCCAGCTCCTGCGCCTATTAAAAGTTTCTTTTGAGCCCTGGAATTTCAGCTACGCTTGGTCTGGTTTTAATAACAGCCTTTGCAGGATCATAGGAAATTGACTCAGAAAATGGGTCTGAGATGTTAAAAGGGGGGAAAAAGGAGTTTTGAGGAAGAGTTCTTGTGGAAATTTGAGCTTTTTCTGTGACATATTTTGAACTGGGGCTCTGTGCTCCACCACCATTTTCTGCAGTGATACCTTGGAGTGTTGGGATCTCTCTTATCTAGAGAAATAGTTTAGCTTCCTGAGAAGAAAGCAGTATTTTAAAAGTTTATCTCACTTTCCAAAAGAGCTTTCTGTTGCAGCCCCTGTCCCTGTCACATGGAAAGCTGAAAATCCTGACATGCTGAAGAAATACAAAGTTTCCATTTTCTCCTGTTCTGTCTTAAAATAAAAAAGATCAGGGGTAAGACTTGGACTGTCCTAGTCCAATGAGCAGATTAGCACACATTTGGTGTGGAAAATTTGGCACCTTACCATGAGATACAGCCCCTGTCTTTGAAAACACTTTTTTTTTTCTTCTACTTTATTAGTATTTAATCAAAGGAATTGTACAGAAATGGGGAGGTCTCGGCATTTTCTCACTGTTCCTCCCTTAATGTACAGGGAAAGGAAAAGAGTTAGGAGAGCAGGAAATAATTTCCTTCCCTGCTTCACTCTGATTCTAAAGCTGGTTTGGGTTATGTGCTCTGAATATTTCTGTAAGGAAACAGAAACTATTTGCATGATACATGCCTCTTTTAATTAATCCCACTTGAGGTGGGTGGATCTCTCCCAGCAAAGCCTGTGAGTAAAGGCCCCTGGCTTTAAGGGCTCGATGCCAAAGCATATATGATTTGTGAAATATTCCCCACTGCCAGAATCTGGATTATTCCCCCTCTCTCTTAAAAGGCTTCAGTAGTATTTTGAAAGAAAATGCAGCTGTGAGCTTGCTTTGGTAAGACGGCTTTAAGCAGGCACTAGAAGCACTTCAGCTTATCCTGATGTGTGTTTGCCTGCCCGTGTAGAAAGCCTGATCTTGACCAATTTAAATTGTACTGTGGATACTTCATTTTTAGCTTTTAAAAGTCCTGAATGGGAATCTCAGCTTTGACACAAGGAAAACAGTTGAACTGGAAATGTTTTTTTCTCCTGGCAGCAGAGCCCGTGGCGTTTGTGGGGGCGGAAGGGTGCTGCCCTTTTCTCCCTGTGTCCTGCAGTGCTACTGTGGACTCACCAAGGCTTCCCCAACAAAGCCCTGGAGATGGTTCCTCACTTTGTCACTGAGACAAATGTGACTCCACGGGATGTGAAACCCTGGAGCACGTGTCACCCTCAGGCAGGCTGGGGCTGCTCCCCAGGGGCTGAGGCTGCTCTTTACACGGTGAGGCAAGTCGTGGGGAGAGAATTCACGTTGTTGCTGGTCACATGCTGGCCCTGCAATTCACTTCCACCCACGGCCAGCTAGGAGGGAAGGGCTGGTGGCAGCTCTGCAGCTCCTCTTTGTTATGCCACCAAGGCTAATTCCATCACCTGCTGTGTTGGTAGCTAATCTACGTTGTAAGCAATCATTACATATTTCTGCCAAACTGGCACAAAAAGGTACTTTTACCTGACAGTAATTGCAGTTAGAAATTTTCAGACAAAGTCAGGAGCAGTGCAGAAAAGCATTACTGCCTGACGTCTCCCAGCCCACAGGCTCCCACTCAGCTCTTTGATTGCCAAATATCAACCGTTCACAAAGTTTTCTGTGATGGATTTTTATGGATTAGAGTTCTTTGAAAAGATTTAATGAAATGTCTAACCCTGTGCATTGGATGATAAGGGGATTCTGTGCAAAAATGGCACATGATCCTCTGAATAAAATCTGTCATAGTGCATAGGCATACAAGGCCAGAAGAGTTATCCTGCCTGAGCCTGGGAATCTTCTTTCTTCTGAAAGTTTGACCTTGCAGCCTTAAAAGCTTACTACTGTATTTTTTAAAGGAATATATATTGTAATCAAATAGTTGTTGCCCCAGATTCTTCTGGCAGGATGAGTGAGAGTCCACCTTAGAGTGTTTGCATGCAGGCTTGGATGATCTTAATCTGAACACCCAAGTAGGAGAGCACAGCTCTCTGTCCTCTTTGAATGGATCTTTGGCAGAAGTTATATTCAAAAAGTACAGTCTGCAATTAGGATTGTTTCATGCAAGCAAAGGGACAAAAGTGTTACATGGACAGAATTCAAAATCCTGCTGAACTTCAGGAGAAAAGAAAGCCAAATAATAATTTAATTCTGCATCTCAAGTCTGTGATCAAAAGAGTATACAGCTACATGGGCAAAGCCAGAGCCCCTCCCAGGGGGGGACAGTGCCCTTCTGGAGTCAGTACGTTTCCAACTCTGCCTGTCCGAGGACCCCAAAATCACAAGAGTTATGAGAATATCAGTTATTATTTCTGTGATTTCTGCCCAGAGGAAAGACAGCCCTGTGTAATTTGTTACCAGTCTAAAATGTACATTTCTTGTTGAAATGCACACCCAGTAATATGTTACTTCTGCTGCTGGCTGCTTCAAGCAGCAGCAGACTCCATTTATTTTCTCTTATCTCTTAGAAAGAAGTTCTGCATTTTCCCCTCCTCCACTGGGTCCTTTTACACTATTTTCCCTTTTTTGTCAGCCTTTCCCTCTCTGTCCCTTTCTTGACTATCCCGTTCGCTTCCTCTTTCACCTCCTTCTTTCACTTGGTTTCCTGCTTGGTACATTTGTTTCCCCTTTCCCATGTATTCCTTTCCTTCTCACCATCTTGTCTTGGTTTCTTTCCTACTTATCCCTTTCCTGCCACCTTTGTAAATCTGTCACCTTGCATTTCTGTCTTTTAGAGGTTTTCAGACAGTTTTCAAGCCATGGAATGTAATATTTGGCAATCTTTCTTAGCAGTCTGGTGGCAGTGGCTGTGACACCCATCTGAAACACGAGCTCCACTCCTTGGGGCAGTGACACTGCCAGGTGCAAACCTGGGCTCATCTTGCAACTTTGGTCATGGAACAGAATCAAAGAATAGAATTGCAGAATTGTCTGGTTTGAAAGGGACCTTTAAAGCTCATCTAGTCCAACCCCCCTGCAATGAATAGGGACAACAGAAGCAGTGAAAGAAGGAGCATTCTGCATGAGGATAAGTATTGGAGGGCTTGGCCAGAAAGCAGGTCCCAGCAGGTTGTAAAAACCTGTAAAATGTTACAATACAGCAAGCCTGGCAGTTTCATTGTAATTCTGCAGTACTGATCTTAGGAGAAATTTGGAATGGCGTTTGCACCAAACTGATTCTTCAGCTGCCTGAGCTCTAATGCCATGAGGGATACAGGAGAGTCTTCACTTGTGCTCCAGCAGCTTCAGTATTGCTGCCCCTAAAAGGATGGCTGTCTTTTAGACTGGCAGTAGGACTTTGTTACTGCCTTCCTTTATATTCCTGTCCCCCAGGTGACTGTCCTGAAGATCAAGGAAAACAAAGTTCTTGGGATGCCAGACTTTACACCCTGGGTACCGTGTCTGCTGCCACTGACTCTTAACTTCTCTCAGCACCTCCCTTCATCAGCCAGAGGCAGGCTGTCCATATCTTCTGTGGCCCAGGAATTTTCCGATGGGCAGTTCACCATGGCAGCTGAACAAAAGTATCTGAAGAATCACTTGTTCTTCATAGGGCTGAGGTTTGATCTATCTACTGCATCTCAGGTAGCTGTAATCATCTTCAGTATTGTTCCTGAGCTACTTGCTCCTGCGTTATTCAACAAAAAATTGTTTTAAAACAAAGTGACATTCCATTGGGACTGTTGCAAGTCACTTTAAAAGTTCAGCAAAGAGAATCTGGCAGTGAAATGGCTTTTCATTACCCTTAGCATAGACCAGAACTATGTGATGGGGAAGGGTAAGTAAAAGAGGTGCAAGAGCGGGGAAGACAGAAAAACAAGGAGCCTGAAAAGCATCAAAAGAAGTGATTCTGGAATAAAGATGATGTTGCAAGTGCAGTCCTCACACATAGTAGCAGTGTCAGCTGATGCACTGAATGAATTTCAGCAAGAATTTGAGTTTTATTTGGTTTTGGTTCTTTTTTTTCCTTAGCATTTTCTCTCTCAAGAGAAAGTTGTATTTAGTGGAAGGGCAGTGGTTTTATTTTTAATATCTCCCTACTTGAAGAAAGAAAGGAGAATCAAGCAATAGCAGTTGTTTGACAGAACATCTTCAGGAACCTGAAGATGTGTTTTGTCTGAAGAAATTATTTAATTTCATAACGGAGTAGTTTAATAAGAGTTGCCATGAAGGCATTGCAGGATTAGAGCGACAGTGTTGAGCAGGGAATTCCTGCCTTGTCTGAAAGAGTGGGTGAATAGCAGTGCATTTCTAGGCTGCCTTATGCTAGAGGAGAAAACATCTGAGAGTAAACAGAGAGAAACAGTGATGATTTGAACTTCCTGCACCTGCAGGCATCTTGAAAGGCTGTCTTGAAACTCTCCTGTCCCCCGCGAGCTGTGTTGGATCAGTAGTGAATGAGGGCACTCCATGGCTCCATTAACAACAGTGGTAATCCCATTAGTTGGCATCATGGACAAGAAGAGGTGCAACTCCAGCTGGAGGTGACAACCAGGACATTTGCTCCCCTTCTTGCACCAAGGTAAGTAGAGAGGAGAGAGGCAACAAGGCAGAGGAAGGTCAAAGCTGAGCAGGAAGGAAGAACAGAGATGTGTTCAGAAGTGGGGTACATGATTCACACTGATGACAGTGCAGCTACACACAGACCAGTGCAGAATCCTGAGCCACTGTGAAAAGATCAGATGTTCTTCCTGCTGATTTTGTGGCCCTTCTGTTGTCATCTTCCATGCACAGAAGAGCATTCTGAACATTCCCATTCAGCACTCCTAACTTTCTCTTCTTCGTGGCCATTTGTGACCCTCTGGACCATCCTAACCTGGGGTTTCTGAAAGGTTGGGACAGTGTTCCACAGATGCACTGTACATTTGCTTACTTGACATGTTCCCTGCTGAAGGGCAAACAAGAACACACAGTTTCTTAAGAATAATAGTCTGTCTCAGTCGCTCGGTTGAATTAATTTTGTGTTTATTCAAGCTGAGCTTTTCATATGACACATTAATTCCCTGAAATGACTAATTTGAAAATGCAGTGTTCACATAAACATACAATATATTTGTATGTGTGTGTGATGGACGTTAATTTATTATGGTCATATAGAAAATGTAGCTTGAGTTGTAGATAATAAATTATTCTGCTGGAACATTGTATTTTGGACCACTTTGCTTCTGAAAGGAGTATCTGTATTAAGTTAAATCACACACAGTGGAACCTCACTAACCCTAGTGCTTTCAAACAGTGTAAGCCTTTGAATTCATGGAGATTTATACTGCTGCAGTGGAGTGTGTCCAGTGGAAGGACACATTCTTCCCATTCACTTTTTTTGGTTTGTTTCTTTCACTTAAAAGAAATAGATATCTGATAAAACAGCATAATCTAATAACCTTAACTTGCTTATACTGAACAAAAAAATCCTTCCACTGGGAGAGCACTGTGCAGCTGGGTCATTTGCAGTTTTGGGGTTCAGCTGTAGGGACAGCCGAGGCAGTCCCTGGAAGTTCAGGTTGAGCACATCCTCTGTGCATTTGTAGAGCCTGAGTTCAGCTGGAGAACTGCTTCAGAACTACCAGCCACCCTCAAAAGCTGTGCTCTGCGCCTCAGACTTCCCTTCCTGACTTGCTCGATGCTAGTGATCCTGTGGGGAATGCTTACTGCAGACATTCTGTGTTCAACAAAATGACATTTTCCAGTACAGAAACAAATCTGAGCCATTTTCACTCTTTTGGACCATTACACTGGGGTAAGGGACCATCTCGGACAGATATTCCCCAGCTCCTTTTTCCCTTCATCACCCCTTAGTGTGGTTTCTCATTTCCCCCACAGTCACCATCTCCTCCTGATCCCTGTCCGTGATTCCTGCTTTACTCCTCCTAATGTCATCATCTTTTTTCTGCTTTTCCTGCTTTGTTATGACCTGTGTCACTAGGATCAAGTGCCTTCCCTCCCCTTGGCCTTCCCACTTTGACTCCAGATCCTTGCTCCCGCGCTGAGATTTGGGAGACTCTGCAGTAGCTATGCTGCATCTGCTGTAGGAAGGAGTTTAAGCGTGCACAGACTGAAGACTAATTAATTAGGTCTACAAACCATGTCTTGCCTCTGTTTTTCAAGCATGATGGGTACAGTAGTGTCACTTCTGGTTTGGATTGTCCTCCAAATCCTGAGGCTGATGGAGGTCTAGAGATGCTATATAAAAGTTAGGTTGATAACAAGAACCAGTAAGAATAGAGGGTGTGGGTCTCTCAGGATTTTACTGAAACAGAGAAAACCAGAGAAACAGTATAAAAATAAAGTCAGTCAAAGCATTATAACTTTCTCAAGACCAAACTACTTAGTTCTCTAAATAATCACCCAAACAGGAAACCAGATTTATTCCTCACCTGCAGTAAGTCACTGTTTTTATCCTCTTACTGTATGCCTCACATCCAGGTTTGTTCTGTCACCTTAAACAAAATTGCCTGCAGTCAGTCTTAAAGCTGCTTAGAGATTTGAAGTATTTTCTTGTTAAATTCTACAAGGACGATGTCACGTATCAGGGCACTCCAAGAGGGCTGCGTTATAGGGAAACCAAGATGATGGAAAAGGGAGAGAATAATGGGCTTCTGTTCACAGCTTCAGATCTATAGGATGTATCGTAAAATAGACTTCTGTGCATGCCTTCCACAAGTGTTCTCTGGTGGTCACAAGCAAGCAAGAATGTCAAATATAAGTGGAAATTAAAGCCTTTTATTTCGAAGTCCTCTGGCTGTGCTGTGAGAAGCCATCTTCGAGCGGGGCCTCCCATGGTAATTACAGCCATGCTTTACTGAAAGCACATTTTGTGCACTCCGTGTGGGGAGCGATAGGACGTCTCAAAAGGCAAAGGCTCGAAGAACTCCCATATGTTTCTGATCGAATTTTAAGTCTAGACTTGCTTTATTTAGTTTCTTTTGCTCTGCATATGCCTAGCTAAAGCATTTAGGACTTCTTTTAAAACTGGAAGCATGCGGGGGGCAGGGGGCTTGTTGCTGCTTAGGTTAAAAATAAATGTAAAAACTTTTCCTTTTTAAAAAAGTTTTTGCACGGGCATAAGAGCTCCCCTCCGTTCAAAACCCCACTGAGCTCTTCAAAGGAGTCGTCTCTGCAGCAACATCAGGGAGTTATTAAATACATACTTAGTCCACAATTTTCATTGGTAAATTCTTTATGTCTGCTTAATATGTGCTAGTTAGAAGAACTGATTCTTTTCGCAGACTCGTTTACTCAACCCCGGGGGGACCTATGATCTCCTGCCCCTTTAGCACTAACTTTTACAAACAGTTTCCTTTTTTTTTTTTAAAAAAAAAAAAAAGGCAGCAAAACAAATAACAACAACCCCAAAGACAACAGAGTGAGTTAAACGGGCCAGGCAGCGGGACTCGGTCCCGAAAGACGAAAACGCAGCTGAAGTGCTGGCGACAATAACCAGAAGGATTTCCCGCAGCAGTGGCGTTTGTCGGAGCAGCTTTGTCCGAAGCAGGAGCCGCCTCTGGGTTCCGCTCGCCGAGCGCTGCCCGGGCTGCGGCAACGCGGAGAGAGCCGTCTGCGCCGCTCTCATCCGCTGGCCTCAGACTAAACATTGAATTGGGCTTAGTCACATATTTACTCACTGCGATGGCAGCTAGCGCGGAGCACGGCTGCGGGGGAGGTTGTTTTTCCCCGGTTTCCCCCGGCCGGGCCGCGGGCAGGCTGGAGCTCCCCCTGGCGCTCCGCACTCCGGTTCCTCGGCGCTGAGAGGGGCTGGCAGCCGCTGTGAGGAGCCTTCGCTCGGGATGCCGCGGTGCCCACCCCACGCTCGGCTTCCTCAGAGCTGTGCTTTGTGCGGCCGCCGCGGAGTTGGTTGCTGGCTTTGTTACCTCAAGGTGACCCCAGGCTCCTGCACCGCTCCGTGGGCTCTGGGCCACTGCTCCGGGTGTAAAGGAGCCGGGGAGAGGCAAGAGACACGGGGCTTGGCCTCTCGTTTTCTGGGGCTTGAGATTCCTGTTCGGGGAAAAAAGGTCTGAATGCTACTCTCAGTGTAGAAAGGGTCGCAGAACGACCTGTCACCTTGACAGGGAAATCTAGGACAAGGCAACTTCAGGGCTTGCTCTTTCCTTCACTTGGACTTGAGCTGCAGCTCTTGCCAGTTGATCTGTGTGCCAGTGGCAAGGGAAGGTGAGGTCTGTTCCCCAAACCGAACCCCCTGTGCTCTGCCCAGGGCCTCAGGAGCAGGGTGCCCCTTCCCCCCCTGCTGGCACAGGGAAGTGCAGATGTCCCAGGAGACTGTCAGCAGCAGGGCTGGAGGGCAATGGTGCTGCTGCAGCTCTTTGCCCAAGTGCTGCCTTTCTCGAGCATTGCCACTCCTCTGGAAGGCACCTGTGCTCTCCACTGGAGGTCCTGCTCCCCCAGGCCTGGTGGGGAGGGTTAAGGAGCTGGAAGTGCAGGGGAGGCCGGCAGCACCCTCGAGGGGCTTGGAGCTGAGGAGGGCTCGGCCCGTTCTTTATGGATGTGCCTGCCCATGCCCACGGGATGGCAGGTGTTTGTGTCAGAGCATCCCAGACACACGCGGGAGATCCACAGACGGGACAGAGCACGGCTGGAGCGTCCCCTGGCCGAGCACACCTGCCTGTGGGGCAGTGGCGCAGGGACAGAGCACGGCTGGAGCGTCCCCTGGCCGAGCACACCTGTCTGTGGGGCAGTGACACAGGGACAGAGCACGGCTGGAGCGGCCCCTGGCCGAGCACACCTGCCTGTGGGGCAGTGGCGCAGGGACAGAGCACGGCTGGAGCGTCCCCTGGCCGAGCACATCTGCCTGTGGGGCAGTGGCACAGGGACAGAGCATGGCTGGAGCGGCCCCTGGCCAAGCACACCTGTCTGTGGGGCAGTGACACAGGGACAGAGCACGGCTGGAGCGTCCCCTGGCCGAGCACATCTGCCTGTGGGGCAGTGACACAGGGATAGAGCACGGCGGGAGCGTCCCCTGGCCGAGCACACCTGCCTGTGGGGCAGTGACACAGGGACAGAGCACGGCTGGAGCGTCCCCTGGCCGAGCACACCTGCCTGTGGGGCAGTGGCACAGGGACAGAGCACGGCTGGAGCGGCCCCTGGCCGAGCACACCTGTCTGTGGGGCAGTGACACAGGGACAGAGCACGGCTGGAGCGTCCCCTGGCCGAGCACACCTGCCTGTGGGTCAGTGACACAGGGACAGAGCACGGCTGGAGCGGCCCCTGGCCGAGCACACCTGCCTGTGGGGCAATGGCACAGGGACAGAGCACGGCTGGAGCGGCCCCTGGCCGAGCACATCTGCCTGTGGGGCAGTGGCACAGGGACAGAGCACGGCTGGAGCGGCCCCTGGCCGAGCACACCTGTCTGTGGGGCAGTGACACAGGGACAGAGCACGGCTGGAGCGGCCCCTGGCCGAGCACACCTGCCTGTGGGGCAGTGACGCAGGGACAGAGCACGGCTGGAGCGGCCCCTGGCCGAGCACACCTGCCTGTGGGGCAGTGACACAGGGACAGAGCACGGCTGGAGCGGCCCCTGGCCGAGCACACCTGCCTGTGGGGCAGTGACACAGGGACAGAGCACGGCTGGAGCGTCCCCTGGCCGAGCACACCTGCCTGTGGGGCAATGGCACAGGGACAGAGCACGGCTGGAGCGTCCCCTGGCCGAGCACACCTGCCTGTGGGGCAGTGACACAGGGACAGAGCACGGCTGGAGCGTCCCCTGGCCGAGCACACCTGCCTGTGGGGCAGTGACACAGGGACAGAGCACGGCTGGAGCGTCCCCTGGCCGAGCACACCTGCCTGTGGGGCAGTGACACAGGGACAGAGCACGGCTGGAGCGTCCCCTGGCCGAGCACACCTGCCTGTGGGGCAGTGGCACAGGGACAGAGCACGGCTGGAGCGTCCCCTGGCCGAGCACACCTGTCTGTGGGGCAGTGGCGCAGGGACAGAAGAATGGGCTGGCTCGTCAGAGCGTCCCCTTGGGGGTATCAGCTTCTCCTGGAACGTCTTGGTTACTCTGCAGTGGGAAAGCTGATGGGGAGCTTTTCAGTTCAGGTCCGCACTGGCCTTGAATGGAAATTTAAAATAGCTGTCAGTGTGCAAGTAACAGCTCCGGTTCAAGGAGGAAGCAGGGCTTGGACCTGATTTTGGTTCAGGTTTGCTTTGCCTGATTATATCCAGGAAATCCTCCCACTGTGCTCTCTAGTTTCTGATCCTGCTGTGTTAAATAGCAATTTGGCTAAATTGCATTATTTGAATCCAGTGGGCTGCATTTAACCTGGTATTAAAATGCATGTTTGGGCTTGTATCTTTTAAATTTGATATGAAGACAGCTGTATGCATTTTCCCTTGTTTGTAAATTGTATACATATGATACAATGTTTTCAGTAAGCGCTAAACAATGCAATGTGAGGCATTTCAACAAAGGAATAATTTAATGCAACCCAGCAGAAATGCAGAGCCTTAGAAGTGGTTCTTTATGAAACTACAAATTTTGGAAATGGGTCCAGAAGACCTACACTGGAGCAACACAAGAAACAATAGTTAACACAGCAACATTTTTCCTGTAAGAAAAATACACCATGAAGAAATTATATTTTGCCTATTTTTTTTTAGCTTGTTGATTTACTTGAATGCTTTAGTTGCATATTTTGTATTTGTTGCATGGTAGGGATTAAAATTCTCGTTTCTTTACCAAAAGAGAATATTGTCGCACAAGATGCCCTTTGAGCCAAACGAGATTTTTTTTTGTCAAGTGTAAATTTGTCTCACATATTTTGTTCCAGTTCAAAGAAGATTAGCACATTGTTACATTCTTTTCATCTTCAGTTTAGCTTTAGCAGAATGAGACACATTTCCTCTGTAATCTTCTTCGGAGCCACAGGTGGAGGATGGGTTAGGAAGGGCTGCACAGTTTGTTGGGGCAAATAATTGTCAGCTCAGACTCTGCATGGGCCTGGCTTGTCAGGCCCGGGCGGAATGGAGCATCAACAAAATACTCTTTGTAACTAAGCTGATGGAATTACCTCCACACCGCTCTGAGGTGGACCTTACTACACACAAAAAGGTAAAGTGTTACACAGCTGCCATAGGGACTCTGTCTACAGCTCCAGCAGAGTTGGGGTGTTGTCCTTGCATGAAGAGAGGGAGGGATAAGTGCCAGCCTGGACTGCAGGTAGAATGTGCTTGGAGATCACATTGCTGCTAACTCTTGCTCTGGGGTCTCTAATCAGTCCAAATTAAAATGCAAGTACACAGGAAAATTGAATGAAGGCACCTAAGTCTTCCCAAAAAATCTGTGACTCCATAGCCCTTCCTGAAGTTGATAGAAAAATGCATTAGTGGTAAATTAAGGAATCCAGCAGCCCTGGCCATGACTGGTATTTTGAAAAGTATTATAAAGCCTCAAAATGTGCCTCAGAGTCAGGCACACTGGTAGGGCTGCAGTTTGCCCAGGTATGCAAGAAGCTGCAGATTTTCCTGCTTCTGCCAAGCGGCCCTGAAGTTGCTGCAGGCTGTTATCCTCAGTCCTGTTGCCTGCTCTGAAATGTGCCTGTAAGTCTGCTCTCTGACTGTCCAGGCTGGGACTGACCCCTAAAACCAGGGAATAACGATCCTTCCCCGCTGGTTTGCGTGGCTCCAGAAGGTAATGGTGTGTGCAGAAGCTCCAGGCTGTGCACAGTGATGGGTGAGATGGTAGAGCATGGCAGAAATGGCAAACCCATTTCCTCTTTCCTTCCTGTGGATGCTCAGGGGTGTCTTGCTTCAGTGCGGCAGTAGGATTGTTGTGTGCGTGAGCATGTGCATGGCCATGTAACACCAGCCAGGTTTGTGCTCAGTGTTTGTGCTCCGTGCTTGTGCTCAGTGTTTGTGCTTACTGTTTCTTCTCTCTCTCTCTCCAGTCGAAGACCACCCCCTTCACCTACTCGGCCCACTGTAATCCGTCCGTTAGATTCATCCCTGTTAGACTAAAAGGATTTCTGGCATGTCATTCGTTGTTAACCAAATGTGTGGAAACAAATTGCTTGGTAACTGTCACAATAACAAATGTATAGTCGCATGTATGGACATCTATAGGCAAGTAACCAATTTTACTGATATACTCTGTCCATTCTGCCGTGTTTATTGAGGTCTTCAATGTTTGGGGAAGGTCTGTGCTGCCTTGACTTTTCCTTCTGCAATAACTGATGTTAGCTAACTTACTGACACATATCTCCACCCAGACAACTGTGCTCACAGTCCTCTACAGCAAACAGAGGGCTTGACTCTGTGTGTATTTGTGCATGTGTTGATTTGATCTGCTGCTTTTTTTTTCCTCTTACCTGAAAGGAATCTTGCTTTTATGTGTACCTTCCAGGTTTTCTATTTTCTCTTGTAATGGCTAAACTGGGCAAAGAAAAGCCATGTGGTTTCTTACCAAGTTCTTCTGAAGGCCCCACACTTCCAGGTCTCTTGCAAGAGGCTTGCTTCTCCTGTAAATTCTCCTTATCCAAAATTTGGTTTTAAGGAATGTTGTTAAACGAGGAGGGTGTGTGTGGGACAAGGCATGTTTTGCTTTCTTTCCATCCTGGCAGCTGCAATGCCAGGTTGGCTGGGTTGGTGAGGAGCAGGCTGGAGTGCCCCAGCTCACAGGGCTGGGCATGGAGCCATCCCATCCTGCAGCCAGGATGGGACAGGGTGCTTTGGAGAGCTGGGGTGTGACAGAGCAGGGTGTGCCAGCTCCCTCTGTCCTGTGCCAGTGCCTGCTCACACTCCTGCTCCCACTGCTCTCCTGGGAAGTGCTGGAGGGGAGTGAGTGCATGGAAATGTGCTGTGTGCAGGATGCAAGGAACTGAGCACTGCTTTGGGTCCTTTTGTGATGCAGAAGGACACAGAGATACAGATACAGGCACAGCTGGGTGTGGGCTCCCCCTCCTCTGCCCACTGTGGGGGCCAGTCCACAGAGCTCCAGCCTAAACTGGCAGCTGAGCTTCCCAAGGGCCAGGTTTGGATGTGAGATATTTGTGATATTTTCACATCTCAGTCAATAAGTTTCCCTGTGCCCTCTGTGTAAAGATTTTCTTTTTTCATTGCACACGCCTTGGTTTACTGTTGCTTTTTCCAGCTAAGTTCTGGGAAGTGCTCAGCTGTGCATCCTGGATTATTTTAGCAGCTGCTCACTTGCAGAGGTCCTCTCTGCATCTTGTTTTGCACCTTATAAATTGATGCATTATAAAAACCTTTTGTCTTAACTGCATTACTTCACTTTAAACACTTAGGGTCAGTGTCACCCTTAAAAGCTTAGAAGTTATTGAGTTAACAGAATGAAACTAGAGAGGAATTTGGCCTTGTTCCTTCAGAAAATATGAATTGCTGCTATTACAATTATAGTTACAGATCCCTAGGCAAAGCAATTGGTGGTTTCAAAAGCCCCCAGTACAATCAGTCTAATAAATGTGTTTATTGAGACTGCTTGTAGGGCTCCAGTATGGTGTAGCCCCATGGTTAGGAAGAATCAAATCAAAGAGCCACAACAAATGGGGATTTAGCCTGTTAATTCCCAGGCTGCTGATTAGCTGTGCTCACCAGTGCAGCAAATCGTGTTTCAGCTTGCAGAAGAGAGACAACCTTGGGAAAGCATCATGATTTGTATGTTAGCTTAACTTCAATTTCCTGTCGGCTCCATACTTGTGAAACACGCCTGGGGAGTCTGGAGGTCACATCTGATGCATGGTGAAGATGGATTTCGTCAGAGCAGTGGCATCTTGGTGATCTCAGCAGACTGCTGAAGTTGCTGGTGTTTGGGGAACAGGGCCACATCTCTAATGCCATGTACACAGAATCAGCTTTCAAGGAAAAGAAAAGGTTGCAAACACAACCACAGTTCATACCCATTTTTACTACAAAAAAAGAAACCATCTTTTGGTGATGATTCCTGTCTTCTACACAGCTTTCCGCTGTTTAGTGCTCTCTGCTGTAACCTGTGCTGCATCTGTTGGATATATTTTTGTAAATAGCACAGGAGCCCGTATTGTTGCCTCGCCAGCACTCCTGTATATCTGAACAGGGTCTGTCACAACTCTGGTACTGACTGGCAGCTGCCTGCTGATGGAAAGCCAAGTTTAATGGCTGAGCCATAGAGATCACTGATATCACTTCTGCTGCCAGGATTCCAAATTCTCATACTCACTTGGTGATAGAAGACCAGGTGGGACGGGTCTTTCAGCAACCTGGTCTAGTGGAAGGTGTCCCTGCTCATGGCAGGAGGCTTGGAACAAGATGAGCTCCAAGGTCCCTTCCAACCCAACCCATTCTAGGGTACTGCAAGTCTGGGTTTATCCCACCATACCCCAAGGACTCTGCTTAGTTGTCCTTTGTTCAGTGGGAAGAGCGTCACCTCCAGGAGGTGATTCAGGCTGCTTGGGACACAAGGGCAACGCTGGTAGGTCAGGAGCCTCAATTACATGACGCAGATCCTGGCCTAAAAATGTGCTTTTAAATGCTCTCTACTTGAGACTCCCTAATTTACTTTAATGACTGTTTCTGCCGAGCATAAGGAAGTAGGTGGCACAATTGAGCACTGTCCTTTACTCTGCCCCCAAGAAACCATTTTTCAGCAGTAATCCTGAATTGTAAATAAAGCTCTCAAGAGTGGATTTACCCAAAAGAGGAGGAGGAGGAGGCAGTGAGGTGTCAGCACCATCTGGTTCTGTACTTGATGCTGAGGGTGCAGGACACAGCTGCACAGCCCTCCTTCCTCTGCTTTCTCATTCAGATCTCATCTAAATCTGGCCTTGTGCCCTAAATGCAACACTTTGAGGTGTGCAGGTTAATGAATAACCGTGAGCACGAATCCAGGGTTTGATGATTTCACCTCTTCTTGCGTATGAGCTTGTGAGAATAAACCACATGGAATTGTTTCTAGGAAAAACACTTAAATGCTTCCCAAGAAATTGCCACATCCAATTGAGTAAGTACTGTCCTCCAGCCGTGGCCCACTTCCTTCTGCTGCTGAGCACCTGGAATGGGTTGGTTTGTCCCACTCACTCCTGATGCTGGTGAGTCCCGTCCATCCTGTCCCTTGTTCTCTCTCCAGAGAGGAGCAGCCTTGGTAGCAACTCACTCAATGCCCAAAGGAAAGCAGGGCAAGCACCCTGTGGATCTGCCAGAGGGACTGAGCACCTCTGCAGACCCACTTAGGTGGGATGAGCCAAGTCTGAACTCTGGTCTGAGAAGCGCAGGTTGCTCTGCCTTGCTCTGATTCCCTTTGGCACAACTCCGATTGCCAGGGCATAGTGGAGCAATAGTGAAGCAACACTGATGTTTCTGATCTGACGTGAGGTACATAAAGATCTGGGTGGTGTAGTTGCTAAGTTTCAGGAGGGTGCTCATCTACTACTGCATTTAGGCTGAGCCTGGATGTCTGCCTAGAGAACATTTCCACCTCACCCCGCCATGACTGACCGACAGCTGAAGAGCTTGTGCGTGCCGTGAACAGCTCTCGGCCTTGGATCTCAAGGGACCTTGTGCTAGGGTTAAAAAGATTGTATGTTCAACAAAAAGGCTTATGTACATAGTTAATGTGTGTTTATTTTATTGCTGATCTTGATGCACTTTCTGAGTAAGCCGCCTAAAAGTAGATTATTTATTATATTAAAGAAGATACATTATAGGTTATGGCATTTCTTGTTCAAGTATAACATAGAAAATATTATCTTCTCTGTTCCAGACAGCTCCACTAGCCATGATGTGTACAGCCCATTGAGATTCCTCACTAGTTCTGTCCTTCTGTCTTAAAATAGCCCAAACCTCCTGAATTGAGATCAGACCTGCTTTGTCCCTGTGCACCAGGGAGCCTCTTGGTGTACTCCTGACACAGCTCCTGCTGCCGTGGCACTGCCCTTGCTCCCAGGCTGGTGCAGAACAGCTCCCTTGTGTAAATGAATGTTACTCTGCCTGTCTTTCCTCTTGCTTTGTCTGCAGGCGAGCTGATGCCGATGGCTCCTCCCGTCCCGACAGTCCTCCACTCTTGCTTGATCTATGATTTGTCCCGCCTTGCCGGCCGTGTGCTTTACTGCTGTCTCTTTACTTTTCCAGGACGGGGTAAACTATGACTTCTTTTTTGTAAGAAGCAAACGCTTAATTTCTTTCTGATTTTTTTTTTTTTTCTCTGTATGTTAATGCCCTACTTCATGTGAGCCAAAACATCTGCCTTTGGTTTCGTAATCTGTAAATGGTTCCTGGTGTTGACCTTTGAGCACAGCGAGTGGATTCCTGAAACCGTGGTCATTACTGAGCATCACATACACCTGCTGTAAAAATGTTATGCTGCATTTCTGAACCTGAAATAAACTGTAATTCTTGATGGGCTTTTATTATTACTTTCTGGATGTGTATGAGTGGTGTCTTCTGTCTCTTAAACCATCATCTCAGCATTCCACACTGCCTCGATGGGGACTGCAGGCAGGATTTATTGGAGGTGCTGTTGTGCTGAGATCACTGGAGATGTCATTAAAGGGAAGATGGAACCCGTTGGGAAGCATTCAGCCTGTTCCCTGCAAGGGGCTTGGAGTGCTGCGGAGATATTTTGCTGGGAAATGGATGAATGTGTTACAAGCAGTACCTGGGATTCACTTCATTGCTAAGGAAAGCACGTTTAGAGGAGTTTCAGAGCTGAGCAGAAGGCCGGACTGAGTCCTCCAAAGCAGGAGCTGGAGTTAAAAATGTGCCTGAAGGGGATTCCCCCTAAAGGTTGTGTATGAATGTGCAGATGTCCCAATTCCTCAGTTCCTCCTGCAGATCAGGGTGAGCCAAGTAGCTGCAATCAGTGTTCAGAGATGGTCTGCAGGACACAAAGAGCTTCCTGTGGGAGCAGCACAGTGGCTAAGTGGGTCCTCAGGTTTTGGGAAAAGAGGGAGCAAAAGGTGGGATGAGCGCAGCAGGAACATCCCCGCTGTATCCTGTAGCATCTGGAGAATTCTCTATTGGTCTTTAATGGCCGTGGCTGAGGCAGTTTGTGCACTCCCCCTGAGGGAACAGCAGTGTCCCACGTGTCCCCTCTGGCTGGAGCATGTCACCTACCCCTGGGTGAGCCTGGTTCCAGGAATGTTGGTCACGTAGAGCTGAGTGCTCTGTGCTGGGTACCAGGAGGAGCTGCTGCTCTTTGCTCTGGGCCCTCACTGCCACGGGGCTCTCCGGCTTCGTTTTTAACCTTTCTCAGCAACGTCCCCTCCAGACACCCCAGTCCACCCCACAGCCCATCTTGTTTGATCATTCCTCATTTCATCAGAACCTCACAAAAGTTCTACTCCAAGAACAGTATTTGAAGCCGACAGTGGTGAGAATTTCAAGGCTGCCTGGGGAAAAGCTCTTCCAGAGGGTATAATTTGCTGCAAGAAAATTAAAAAGCCTGTGACCAGTGACCTCCGCACCTGGGATGGGATTGTTCTGGTTCTCTGGCACTGGCAAGTCAGAAGGGAGGGAGTGAGGATGAAAGCCAGGCTGTGTTGAGAGCCAGCTGATTCTAATCTTGCTCTTGCTCTTTTCCTTAATATGCATGTTCTGTGCCTTTTTTCTCTTAACTCATTTTATTAAGATAATTTTGTATATGAGTCATTTTATTGTATCTTGGCCTTTTGTTTTAAATCTCCCCCTCTCCCTGTGATTTCTGGGTTATTTTTTGGTCTTTTCCTAGGCGACCTCCAGCATCTGTTCCCAGAAGATCATCCTAACACAGACATTTCTTTTGTGCTACATGCGATGTCTTTTTGTTTTGTTTTGTTTTTTTTTTTGTTTGTTTGGTTTTTTTTAAATCCAAAATTACCTTTAATTTGCACTAGGCTGTTTGTAAATTAAAGACTTTATTTTCAGGTGTCATTGATAAACCTGGATGTAAAGAAAATAAAATTCTGACTACAAAAGGAGTGTGTCCTGTGTTTGTACTGAAGGGTCTACTCCCTCTTTCTTACATGGAGAAATTCTTACCCTGTGGGAGAAATTACCTGGGCTCTGTGGGGGCTCCCACCCTCCAAGGTTGTGGAGGAAGGGATGGACATTCTGCTTGAGTTCCCGCACCGCTTCTGAATTCATTCACCACCGGGATTGCTCCACATAAATGGCTTTGGCTTAGCATGAGCAGGAAGAAGAGCCAGCAGAGTTGCAAACATGTCCAGTGCACAAGCAGCAGCACCTGGCTGAGCGGAAGCTCGAAGGAGAAGATTGCAGCAGTTTCTAGACAGTCTCTAGATTAATCAATCTGCACAATTATAAATAAATTGCAGCTGTTCTGACCATTTTCTTCAAGCTAAACGCCTGAATTCCTTGCAAGCCAACCTCTCTGGAGCATCTGAGCTCAAACAACTGTAAGTAGCTCTAAGTCCCAGCTCCCTCTGGGATTCCAAATGTGGCCATCCCTGTGGGAAAGATAAAATCTGGGATTTAGCTGATATGCTTATTTTGGGTGCCAGAGAAGTCTGTGAAGAGTCAGTCTGAAAAAAGGGGAAACTGATGGGTTGAACTGGCTATTTTTCCTCACAGGAAAGCAAAGGGGGTATCCCACAAGCCATGCAGGTAAATCAGGAGGAACCACTGGGCATTGGACTCCAGCTTGGTGTTTCAGGTTCCTGGGCAGTAGGGAGGTGATGGTGAGAGGGAGCTGCAGTGCTGCTGCTCGGGATGGGGGCAGGGGAGAGGATGAGATCACTTAGTGTGTGCAGGAGGGGCCAGATGCACCCAGCTCGTGCTTGGTTTCGAGCCTGCTGTGACACAGCTTTGCTGAATCTGGGCAATTCCTCTTGTTGCAGCTGATTCAGATCCTGCTGACCTCTAAAGTATCCAGGGAGCTGCTGAACCACCTGCATGAGCTGGTGAATACCAGACTCTGAATTTGCTCAAAAGAAGGGGATTTAAGCCCAGAAAGCTCTACACTTACAGACATTTTTCCTTCTTCTCTCTTAGACTTTGTCTTTTAGTAGAGCAGGAGAGAGAAACAGCAACGGTGCAGTAAGAAGTGGGGAAAAACCTCAAACCCTGCATGTGCTAAACAAGGAATTGCTGGGACTGGGTGAGGTGCTTCCCAGCACCCTGAGATAGGGAGAAATGGAGACCTACAGTTCCTACAGTTCCAGGAAAACATCTGTCCCAAGAATGGAGTAGCTGAGGTTGACTGCAGCTTTCACCTGTGGAACTCATCAAGTGTTGAGGCAGAAACACCTCAGCAGAGTTCAGGAACTGTGCACTTTCAGGAATACTGCAGAGGCAACAGTGTTCATCCCTGGTGAGCTCTTGAGGAGGTTCTGCTCATGCCTCAGGTAAAAGGGAAAGGGGATAGGCTAAACTTTACAAGCTGCTTTTTTTCCAAGTTGTTCAAAAATCTGTTCTGTGCTGAGGGAACCTCTCCCTGCAATCCCTCTGTGCTACAGCATGGTACCAACAACAAAAGTAGGATGGTATTATTTTATCTCAATGGCCTGGCCCGCAGCACCCAGCCAGGAGCTGTTGCTGAGCTCCCAGCTGCCCTCTGGTCTCCATTCATTAGGCTGGAAGACATAAACTGGTTTCTGGGAACATTTTGTGGTGGTAAATCCTCCACACAAATCTCTACCTTCTTATAAAATATTTGGTAAAAAATATTGTTGAAAATAAGACTCGAAACTCCATGGGTTTATAGTAGCCCTTTCTAAAATCTCTCAAGTAGAAAGGCACGGGAGCTGGTGTGCTGGGAGCCCCTGGCACATTCTTTAACATCAGCTCACAGGGTGACTTTTTGAAGAAGCTGTTTCACCTCCTCTGTGCTCTTTGCAGCCTGCCCTGGTGGTCGCTCTGCGGCCAGGGGCAGAAGGACGAGGATGCTGCACCAGTGATGTTACGAGGCAATGGATGGGTTAGGACCAAAATCCTATTTTGGTTTCCTCATCAAAGAGTCAAGCTTTGTTCTTTGCAGGCTTCCCAGATCCAGTCCTCCACGTGGGGAGCGATGTGGCCCCCTGACAGCACCGTGTGGGTGGCTGACACTGGCCTTTCCCTGCAGCAAAGCTGGAGATTCCAGCTGGCCCGTGTCAGCAGCTCCCCCAGGAGCAAGGCTGATCCCCAGCCACTTCACAGCTACTCACATTTGGCCAGCTTCAAATCAAAAGAAAATGTCCCGTGGAAGGCCTGATCTCAGTGGACTGAACCTTAAGGGAAAGAAACTTGGAATGCAAAAGAACATTTAACTCCTTAGGGTTGGTTGATGAAGTGTTTGTTGCATCAACAGCCAAGGACCCTTTCTTGGGTCTCAGTGGGGGTTTGCTCAGGTAGCAAATGCCCAAAGGGCATCCAGCTTTACTGGATAGATGTGGAGTTATGGCAAATTCCTGTTGTGTAGAGGATATTCTGACCTCAGGCATGCAGACATACCAATAATGGCCGTTTACACAGCAGCTTAAATAGCAACAGCACTGCAGAGCAGTGTCCTCAGGAGAAGGTCAGGGAAGTCCTAGGGAAGCCCTGCCTGCCCTTTGTGTCTCCTCCTCTCCCTGGCTCCTTTTTGCATTCCTCCTTCATCCAAGGTCCCTTTGTGCATCCAGGCTGTGGGCTTCTGTTTTCGTTTCCCAGGTTAGGGTGGGCAGGTGAGGGGAAGGCAGAGCCTTTCCTAGGGGGCTCTGGGCAAGGACTGAGGCTGTTCTCGTCTAATCCAAGACTTCCATGACTCGTTCTGAGGAGATGAAGGGAAGGAGCTGGGGCAGAGCAGAGAGGTCTGGGGCTGTGGGCAGCGGGCAGGGCTGGGTGGGACACAGTCTGCATCCCCCTGGAGCTGGTGCATGGAGCCTGCTGCATCAGAGTGCGTGGGTCTGCACAGGTGACCACGGGTGATGTGCCCAGGTCCCTGCTCCAGCTGAGGGGAAGGTGGCAGCCTGTGCCCATCTCCACCACCTGAAATGTTTGAGTGGCCAATTCTTGCAGTTTTCCTAGCCCAGAGCTGGTTTTGACAGTGTGAGTTTGAGAAAAGGACTTTGTGGGGAAATATTTCTCCATGGAGGAGTGGGTGCAACAGAAACTCTGCTTTCTTTGTAGCCTCTGCTGTGATAGCCAGGGGCCAAGCAGATGAAATTTGATTTATTTTTGATTTACATTCCAGCCTTGCCCCTGTACCAGTGGGCTCTGTGAATCTGTTTGGGATGGCAGTGTTACATCTGGCATTAGCCCACTGTCAGATGGGACATCGGGGTCACTGAGCAGCTTTCTGGGAAACCTCCCCGTGAAAAAACAGCCTCCTTTCTGCAGACCTAAAAAATGTCTTGACTCTGAGCATCTGGCTACGCTGTGCTCCCTGCGAGACTTGAGCACGGGCTCCAAACTTCTACAGGTTTTAATTAAAAGCAAAATGAGATGTAGTCGTTACCACGACGACAACAGCAACATTTAACACTTGGCAAGAGCAGTAACAAAGCACTGGAGGTGTTGGGGACTCCGCCGGGGGTTGCTCATTTCCGAGAAAGCCCAAGGAGCGCTTGAAAAGAGCCTGCTCGCTGGAATAGGGAAAATCGAGCAGAAAGCTGCACTCCCGCAGCTTTTCCAAAAGAGACGTTTCATAAACACCGGGGTGATGCCCACTGCAGCCCTGGGAGATGAAGCTGGGGCAGCTGCGGACATCCCTTCCCTCCTGTGGTGCCGGCTCTGGAGGGCTTTGCTCCCCGGGCTGGCCGGAGGAGGGCTGGGCTTGCCGAGGGACGGGAACAGGGAAGGGGAAAGCGCCGGGGAGGTCCCGGCACCGGGGCTGCCTGTCCTGGCCAGGCCTCCAGCGGGACTGGTGTGCCGGGAGCGCCCTCTGTTGTGGTGGGAGCGCTGCCGGACAGACGGACACCGGACAGACGGGCTCGGACGGGACCGCCGCGGGCCCTGCCGCTGTCCCGGCAGCTGGGTGTGCCCCCATGGGGGACTGCGCTGCGCTCCATCCCTCTGGCTCGGGGGCTGGACCTGCAGCGAGGCCAGAGCTGCCTCTGGAAAGGTGTTAGGGATGAGAGGAGGCCGTGATTCCCCCATCTCCTAAGGGATTTAGGGCAGTGTGGTGTCCGGCGGAGGTGTGAGGCGATTCTGGCACCCACAGGGGCCAGGGAGCAGGTGAGGAGGGCTCTGCCCCCGTTCCAGCCGCCCTGGTGCTCGGCCCTGCAGGTCCATCAGTACCCCCGCCCACAGCGACCTCAGCCAGCGCTGCCCTCCCCGGGGAGTGCTGGCAGTCCTGGGTCTGAGGACTCGGTGGGACACGTCCCCCCGTCCCCAGCTGCGAGTCTGGGTCTGCATGGCCAGAGCTGCAGGGCTCAGCCCCTTCTTTCACCAAACCCACGCAAGTCAGCTCTGGGAACGGATCCTGAAGGGAACACAAAAGTGGTCCTTGCTGCCGTGTCAGAGACTTTATTGGCTCAGGTGTCCTCCCCCACAGGGCTGTCCCCCAGCCAAGATCTTTGCACTGCTCACGGCAGAGGGTCCCCCCGGGCCAGGCCTACATGAGGAACCTGGAGAGGTCCTCCTTGATTTCAGCCTCGTCCCACGGCCCGTGGATGTTGTCCTTGAGCAGCTGCAGACGGATGAGGCAGTAGGGGCAGAGGCAGGAGATGGCGAGCAGCAGGGAGGCGAAGAGCACAGCGCCCACGCTGGAGACCGTGGCCAGCCCTGCCAGCGCCGCCAGCGCAAAGAGCACCGTCACCCCCACGTAGCACCGTGGCGTCCGCGCCTTCAGCTTCTTCTGCAGCATGGGCCACAGGGCGAAGATCTGCATGGCGAAGGTGACCATGACGAAGGCGTGGAGGGAGCGAGGCAGGCGCGAGGCCAGGCACACCGAGGCGAAGATGGCCATGTTGAGGGACAGCGTGCTGGACACAATGGCAGCGTTGGCGCCGTAGTCGAAGAAGATGAGGTGACCCAGGAGCATGAGGGCCGACATGGCATAGATGGTGTCCGTGCTGATGGACTCGGTCAGCGTCTTCAGCACCGGCGAGAAGCCGTAGGTGAAGGCGGTGAACACCAGTGTGCTCTTGAGGTCGGCCCAGCGCGTCCGCCCGCTCGCCCAGCGCCCGGCCCCGCCGTCCACGGCGTCAAACAGGACGTAGCCGAGCAGGGAGGACACCAGGGCCGCTCCGAAAAGCCCCTGCGGGCTCAGCATCCCGGCGTCCATGTACCACCAGGTGAGCACGAAGACGCAGACGCTGCACAGCTGCTGCACCACCGCTCCCGACTGGAAGACGACGGCCCGGTACCGGTACTGCCGGGCGTGCACGTTCTTTCGCAGCTCCTCCAGGAACCGCTGGTCCACGTAGTTATCGGGGAAAGGCTGGCGCTCGTACAGCACCTTCTGCCACCGCCGCCCGGGGACGGGCTCCATGGCCCCGGGACGAGCGGGACGGCTCCGCGGCCCCGGCCGGGCCGCGCCGGAGGTGGCGCAAGGGACGCCGGGGCGCTCGCGGCCGCCACCTCCCGGCCGGAGCCGCGGGACACGGGCCGGAGCCCAGGGCCGGAGCCGCGGGACACGGGCCGGGGTCTGGGGCCGGGGTCCGGGCCCGAGCCCCGCCACGCCTCCAGAGGGGTCACGTCCCCCCCCCCGGGCTGCGCTCCCCGCTCCGTGTGAGCTTCAGCAGCGTCTCGGGGTGGGTTCAGGGCAGAGCGCAGCTCCGTGCTGGGATCTGCTCTTGCCGAGAGTCACGAGTCCTTGTCCCACACGCGGGCTGCTGCCGGTGCGTGCTGGGGCCTGTCCCGCTTCTGTCTGGCCCCGCAAGCCGGGCGGCCCAGCGGGCAGGAGGGATGCTCCTGCCATGGTCCCACACCGTGGCGAAGGGCATTCCCCCTGCAGCCCAAACGCGGCCGCCGAGAAGGGCGCAGCCGGCCGATGGGATTTAGCCAGGGCTCTCTGTGCTTGGATATCCCGGGGCGTGCCCGGCCTTTGTGCTGAGAGCATGACCCCAGCCCGCGCTGCGAGCCCCACTCCTGTCCCGGTCCAGCGAGGCACCTGCTTTTCTGGCCAAACCAGGATCCAGCAGCCAGGTGAGGAATGTGGGTGTGATGCTACAGGGTGCCCTTCCCCTGCAGCTCCTGCCTGCTCACAGCTCAGTCCTGCCCTGCTCGAGAGTGGAGCAGGAGGAGGAAAGCAGGGCTGGAGAGGTGCGGCTTTGCAGGGACACCCATTCTCTTGTGGACTCAGCACGTGCAGCAGAACAGGAGCATATTAAGGGAGGTTTCACAGAGGCCAGAGGTGTTTTACCTAAGTCTGTGTTTGCTTGTGCTCAGGTCAGAGCCTTCCCAGCTCCAGAGAGGTGCTTGCTGCTGAGGAGCTGCTTACTTTGGCCTCACCCAAGAGGCCTCGGCCCAGGGCAGAGCAGCCCGGAACAGTGCCCTGTTTGTGTTGTGGGAAGGGGCATTCACGGCCCTGCTGTCACAGCGGCAACAGGCAAAAGAGCTGCCGGTTGTTTTCACCCCAGAAAACAACCACAGGAGACTTTCCAAACAGATCCCACCTCATCTAGATACGTGCAGGTAATGCCCACACTGCTGGTGTGCCTTTGGGGAGACTCAGGCTGAGCCACACCACAGTGACATCTAAAAAGTGCCACCTCCCAGCCCCATATCACTGCAGGGCAGAAGCAGCCGCTCACCCTGTGCAGATACCCCATGCCAAGGGGCGATGCCGGCAGGCTCCAAGCCAGGATGGAGCTGGACTCAGTTTTAGCTGCCCTCCCTAAAAGCCCCCAGCCCCACACTTTGCATGGAGCCATGCACGTGCCTCCATGTGCACAAGGCAGTGCCCACAGGGACGAGGAGTGCTGCCAGCTCCTGTGATTGCTGGCATTGCCTTGGCGCCCAGGGCCTGAGAACTTGAGATTTTGAACGAAACGTCCTTCTCTCAAAGTCATAGAGTAAAGCTGGGGCATCCAGGAGGAAAGCTGGGAGGGCAGAGTGCCATTCCTGCTGCTCTCACCAGTGCACGACCACTGCAGAAGAGGAATGCCACCTCCCACGGGCATGGACAGGGCAGTGCTGTGCTCTTGCTGTGGATGGTGACAGCCAGGTTTGCTGCAACCTGGCCCTGGGCTCTCGTGTGCATCTGTGATGCTTTGGGGACCAAGAGCAGGCTGACCTGAAGCATGAGGCTGCTTCCAAGTGGTCAGGTCCATGTTGAAACCCCAGTGGAGTAGAGAGAATAGAGGTGAAGGGTACTTCATGTGTCCTTTCAAATCTGTGCTGTGGGCCAGCAAAGTGCCCTCTGGAGGCAGGGAGAGGTGGGAGGCTGGGGCTGGCCAGTGATTCACAGCGCTCCTGAGCCACGCTGGGCAATGCCAGCAAAGCAAAACCTCTCTGGGAGATGCCAGCACAGCAGCTGGAGCCCCTACAGGGTGCCCACCCAGACAAGGAGATCCTCCTGGTGCTGGCTCTGGACCCTTGGCAATGCCAGTCCCTAGAGCCGCAGGGTCTGGCACCCACCTGGTGCTTGGGAGACCCCAGCAGGGTCCGGGACAAAGCAGCTGCCACTGCTGTGCTGTCACCGTGTCCCTGGGAGGGGACAGCATGCGACTGCCACGTGTGATGGCACTGCCCACGGTGCAAAGGGCGGCTCAGCCCTGCCCAGGTGGCCCAGACTTTGCTGTAGGGCAGGGACTCTCCTGCCTGCACAACTGTCCTGGGACCCGCCACGTCACTGTCACCAGCCGGCCCTGCTGCTCAGAGGGGACCTTGTGCCATGGAGTCATCCCTCAGCCCTCCTGGGAGCTCCCCTGGCAGGGATAAGCAATAGCTAAGGTCAAGAATACAAAAGTCCTTTGTGAGCATTGAAATTCCCACTCTGTGTTCCGTGTCACAAGACCTTCCTCACCTCACGGTTAGGTGTCCCCAAGTGCCACTGGCCTCTGGAGAGGCTGTAGGATGGCGAGAGCTTTGAGCCCCTCTGCTGAAGTGGTTGGGTGCCGTGGCACTACAAGCTCTGGGTATGCTGAGGCTTGGCTCTGCCCTTTGCAAAGGGACCCCACTGTGGATTTGTTTAGTGTCTGCTGGCTGTGAATGTTGGAATATACTGCTAAAGTTGTTTGGAAGGAAGGCTGGAAAAGGTGACAGGCTGGGACTGAAATAGCTGGGATTGAGGTGGCCCTCCACTGGAGATATTTAAATATCAAGGTATGGCAGGCACTGCACCCCCACCACTGGCTCGGGGCTGCCTCTAAGTGTGTCTGATTCCCTTCGGGACGAGACCATCACTTGTGCTGCGGAAATGGGCTTCAAAATCACTGAACTGCACACTCTGCTCAGGGTCCGAGCTGGCCTGAGGCTGCATGGATGAGGATGGATCCTGCACCTCTCCCTGTCCCTTCCCCTGCATCCCTGCGCGTCGCCCCACAGGAATGACACGGCACAGCTATGCATCCTTGGGCCTCATTTCTCTGCCAAGCCACCCCCCAGCCTTTCCCTCTGACCCTGGAGCCAAACCCTCCCTCCACAGGAATGTTTTTCAGGGAGGGGGGAGGTTGGCGCAGCTCCAGCTGCTGCATTTTTCCGTGTCCAGAGATCATCTCCTGCCTTAAAAGGCCCCATGACACAGGCTGTGCCTGCTCCCCTGCAGTCACCTATTTAAGCGTTGTGTGGATTCAGTCCCCAGCACGGACTGGGACACACCAGCCCAGTGCCCTGCAGCTGGGCAGAGCCCCGAGCGGGGATACTGGGGCAGACAAGGCTGGTTGCAGGGCCTGGACATGGAGGAGTCTGGTGCTGCTCCAGCTCCTCCAGGCATCTCTGATCTTCCCTGTGTGGTCAGATTTCCTGAGCTGAGATGAGGAGGTTACAAGGCTGCTGGAGAAACCCTGCTCAGAGCTGGGCAGAGCAGTCCAGGAAATCGGGATTGGGTCTGAGAAGCCCACGCTGGACTGGCATCTGCCAGGGCAAGGTTTGGGATTTGCTGAGCCTGTTGCAAGGGAGAGAAAGATGGGAAGGCTGAGGATCTGGGGCAGGAGGGTATGATGTGGAAAGACACATGCCTGCAGGGATGTGACCTCTGGAACACACAGCACGTG
Source organism: Hirundo rustica (assembly GCF_015227805.2). Classification (NCBI taxonomy): domain Eukaryota; kingdom Metazoa; phylum Chordata; class Aves; order Passeriformes; family Hirundinidae; genus Hirundo; species Hirundo rustica. The sequence continues at coordinate 27,819,117 of NC_053458.1, read as the reverse complement.
GGGGGAGGCTGTGAAACTGAGCTCCCTCACTCCTGGCATTCCCTGGCGGTCAGCATGGATCCCTGCAGCCCTTTGGCAAAACACCCTCCCCACCACCCACTCTGGGCTCTGGAAAATGGGACAAGCCAGCCCGGCCCAGGGCCTGGCCAGCTCCAGGGCAGTGGGTCAGCGGGTCCTGTTTTGTAGGGGAACTCCATCAGGGTCAAGCTGTCACCTAGTAAAGATGGGTTTTGGTTTTTTAAATCTGCTTTAAAAAAAGAAAACCCCTAGGAAACTACAGCCAGAAATGACATCAGCAATGTGCTCTGCCAGCTGCAGGGTGCTCCAGGGTGGGATGAGGCCAAACTTCAGCTGCCCAGGTGAGCTCAGCTCAACCTTCAGCCGTATCTGGCAGAGGGTAAAAGCAATGTCCCCCCCAGGGGGGTGGTGGCTGGAGCCACAGGGCAGCTCCCCAGTGCCAAGTCTGCCCCACCTTGAGCCTCCAACAGCAGCCACTTCCGTCCCCTTGCAGCTCTTGGATACAGAGTGAGAAGTGTGAGGGGACCCAGAGTTTCTAACGAGGTTTTTAGTGTCTGCCATGGAGATATTTTTGTTCTATACATGGGGAGGGAGATATTGGATGAAACTGTGTATGCAAACACTGTTGGTTTTTCTAGGAAGTGTAATGGGAAAAATTTGGTGTGCACAGCTCAAATCACAGAATCACAGAATCACAGGGTTGGAAGAGACCTTCAAGATCATTGAGTCCAACCCATTCCCCAACACCTCAACTAAACCACAGCACTGAGTGCCACATCCAGTCTTTTTTAAACACATCCACCGTCTCCCAGGCAGGCCACTCTAGTATTTTATCACTCTTTCTGTAAAAAACTTTTCCCGAATATCCAGCCTAAATTTTCCTTGGTGCAGCTTAAGACTGTGTCCACTTGTTCTGTCAGCTGCTGCCTGGAGATTGCAACTCCCTGCTTCAGCCTGGTGTGTGGTGAAAGGATGCTCCTCTGTGCTCACCTTCCCATTTGCTTAGTAAAGGAGTAAAGAAGTTTTTATTCAAACACAGCATGGCAATTTCGCAGGAGATATTCACACCAGGGGCCCTCCCGGACCTCTTCCCTTGAGCATCTACCTGGAGCCCCAAGCAGGAGCCCAGTGCTGGGTAAGAGCAGCGATGCCGGGGCTGAGGAGTGTTTTACATGTGCAGTGCTCCCCACAACACCAGCTCGTCCTGCCCCAGGCTGCAGGGAGCGGGTGCTGCGGGACGTGCCTGTTCCCTTGGAGCATGTGAGTCCCTGAGGAGTGACAGTCCTGCTGCCAGCCACCCCCTACCCCTCTCCCTATTTTTAAATATCTGGCAGGGAGGGGATGGAGCCAGGTGGGAATTTAGTTTATTTTTAGGCAGAAAGGGGAAGGGAAGCGGCTGAGCCTGTGGCGTTCCCTATGTGTGCCTGGTCAGCCCTTTGTGTCCCTCATCCCCACCACTGGGATCTAGCGGAGGTGCTGATGCTCCTGTGTGGGCTGTGCCACCCTGCCATGGCCCTGGCACTGCTGCCCCAGGCTCTGACCCCTCCAGAGTCTCAGCTTTGGGTTTGTGCTGAGAAAGCCACAATGCACTGGCCTGCTGGACACAGGGCCTGCTGGACACAGGGCCTGTGACATCCCTCGCTGTGGCCTTGATTTGCCCAGGGCCATACAGGAAACTAGCCCCGGGCTGCACCAGGTGCTTTCCCAGCCCTTCCTCTCACCCCAGGGAGAGCGTGAAGGGGGAAGGGGAAGCTTCAGCCCACACTGTCCTCCCAGAAATAAAGGCTAAAAAAAGCTTTACACTCTCATAGTGAAGTTTTGCCGTTTCTCGGTTTCTGCGGTGAAATTTGATTTTTCTTTTCCCAGGGGGGCGCAGACAGCAGCTGCTGGGAAGCACCAGTGGCACTAAGGCACCCCACTGGAAGCCCCCAGTGCCACAACACATTTCCATCACCAGAACAAGAATTAATTTGGATTCTCTGTGTCTCAGCTGTCAGCAGCCTTTGGACTTTCCCCCATTCCATCAGCCCCATCACATGGCAAGAGAAACTCCCCAGGGGCTGACCATGTTTGTCTTCAGCACCAGGGCTCTGCACCAGTCTCAGGGCGTTGCCAAGGTGCTGCTGAAGTTGTGCCTGGAATACTTGCCAGCCAGGCTAGGATAAGGTGGATCCCTTCCCCAGGAAGCTGTTTTCCATCCATTCCCAAGCATTGGCTGTAGGAAAGAGTGTTTGCTGTCATGCAGAGGCTCTGTGGTTCTGCAAGAGGGCCAGGAGATGCTGCAGCTTCCTGCTGTACCCTGCCTGGGCATCCCCACTGAAGCAATCATTTTATCTCCTATTTCTAGGCAAAGTTAAAATTTAGCCACATGAAATGAGAAACCGAAATACAAATGTTTTCCAAAGAGACATTCCCACATCAATTAATTTTCTTCATCTTACCTAAAGTTTTTACTTTCAGGTTTTGAGGCACTAAAGAGGGGGCTCAGAGCCAGGTGGAAGAGATCTGGACCTGGCTGTGCCCTGCAAAATCTGGTCCTGGCTCCATCGTGCTTTTGGGAGCCGTGGCACTGTGCCACCTGTGCCGGAGCTCGGGGCTCTTTCGGGCAGGGCTGGGGCTGCTGGCTGGAGATCTGAGCAGTGGCTCTCCTGCACCAGGTCGCACAGCCCCAGCCGGGTGTCACCGTGTCCCCGCTCGCCAAGAGCCGCCCGGCGCCGGCCCACGTTAATTAACCCTAACCACGTTAATTACCCTGAGCGCGCTCCGCGCACAGAGGCTCAGGTGAGCCCGCCTGCAGGAATGTGCCATTGATCAGCCGGTCACTGTGAGCACGGGAACCTCTCGGCATCTCCCGGGATTTAAAGGAGCGTGGGAGTGGGAATCAGAGCCCGTGCAGGGGGGTGGCCACATTTGGAACCACAGAGGCACAGCCCATGTGTCACAGGCAGTTCGCTGAGTGATGAAAGAGCAGTGACCTGCTCAGCTGGAGATGGAGTTGCTCCTGTTTGATTTTTCCAAGGAAAATTATCCCAACCTGTATTTTTTTGCACAGCTTTCCTTTCGGTGCGAATCACAGAAGTTGTAAAAGAAATTGAGTTTTTTATTTACAAGTTTTGTGCTGGTTTGCTGGATTCTCTCCTGCAAGTGGTTAACGGTTCATCTGAAGTCAGAGGAAGGTCTCTGAAGCAATCTTGCAATTTACAGCTTTTCCTTTACCAAGTAAGAAACAGTCAGGAAATTAAAGAGGAAATTGTGTCTGGAAGGAACAAAAGTTGCGTTGTCAGAACCTGCTTATGAAAGATTTACTTTATTTTAACCAGTAAGGAGCCAAGATCAATAGTCAGAAGAGGAAGGAGTTTGTGTGAATTAAACCACACGTGGGGGAAAAGAAAAAAAAAAAAAAAAAAGGCAACACTTAGGAAAACAAGAAGCCTTTGTAAAGAGCAGATAGGGACGAATGGGAGAGAAGGCTTTGCCAGTGCAGCAAACAAATGCTGCAAAGTGCTGAAAGGCAAAGGCCCAGGGTGTACCCCAGGATCAGGTGTCTCTCCAGAAGTCAGTCCAAAATGCCCGAATCTCTGGGGAATACTCTACAGCCAGGCCTGTTGGAGTGCAATGGACAAGCATTGCCCCATCGCTGTGCAGGTAAAACAGCACCACCTTCTCCTTCCTGCTGCTTAGAAGCTTTCCCTACCTGTGGTGCCAAGCACCACAAACCAGGTTTTATTCCTGGTCAGCAGAGTGATGTAACCTGCCCAGGGGATGCAGGGTAAGCTCAAATTCAGCCCCAGGGCTTCACGGGAACTGCACGAGTTTGCCTCATCCTGGGGTTTTCCATGAGAAATTTGACCAAGAGCAAGCAAAAAACCAAACAACAACAAAAAAACCCCAAACCCACAAAAAACCAAAACCCTGCTACAAACATGCAGCACTTTTTGAGAATCCCATACAAATAGCTGCTCCCTGGTAACCCCAGGAGCCATTGGGTTTTGGGTTAATTTGAGGCTCTAGTTGGGAGATTGGGTAATCTGACATTTTTTTGACTCTTATATTGCTCATCGGTGGTTGAGAAACAAGCCTAGCAAGCACTGGTATGTGGGTATGGCAGAGGTGGGGACATAAGACCCTGTCTGGCTGATCCAGGCTCTTTTGGGGGATGCTCATACCTGGTGGCGACTGACTCAAAGGGCCTTTTTCTCCAGGATCCCAGCACTTTAAAGCTTTCCCTGAAATGATGAAATGATTTGGCTGTGTTTGGTGTAAGCTGTGCTTACTCCCCAGCTGCTAAGGGGATCACAGAGTGTGGGAGCTGTGCCGGGGGGAGCAGCCCCATGGGCTGAGCCAGTGTGGCTTCAGAGCCTTCTCCAGTCAGGAATTCTTGTCCCGGGAGCACAACAGAGGCTGAAAACGGAGACAGGCCCAGCCATACACGGTGGCAGCGCTGAGGCCAAGAGCTCTGGCTGGCAGTACTCAGCAAGGGGTTAATGAATGTTTACCAGCTCTTCCAGCAGCCACATCAGCAGTTGTTTGAATTTCCAGTGCTTCACGGATGGATGCTCCAGTCTTGGCCATCCCCGACACGACACGTACTTTGTGGCCAAAGCTGTGTTGTTGGGAAGGGCAAATGCCCCGAGGCACCCCCAGCCTGGAGGGGGAGAGGTGCTCCAGGACCTGGTCCAGACAGCAGTGAGACGTGCTCTGCTCCCACCCCGCTGGGGATTTCACAAAGGCACGAAGTTACAGGGTGAAAAATCAGGGAGAGAACAGACGCAAAGACTTTCTAGAGGCTTCCACTGCTGGCTGACTCCAGTCATGCTATCCCTGTAAAGGCCGGGTCATGAGGCTGGAGCCGCTCTGGGAAAAACAGCAGCTGTGCCCTGCTGCTGCTGCTGGGATTGCCGTGATTCACAGCCTCCCTGCGGGCTGAGCTGTCCTTCCTCGTTCAGAGTCCTGACATGAGCACGTTTCCAGCGTGGCACACTCCTGACTCACCCACCTGCACCTTGCAGGGCTCCCCGGGCCAGGCCTTGCTGCTGGCCCTCGCTCCCCCCGGGCTTCCCGTCACCGGGATCCCAGATCCTGAGGGGTGTTTTTGGCAGGAGTGAGCCGCAAGGAGGGTTTTCCTGTCTCAGTGTGAAGACTAACGCTGCAGATGGACAGGTTTGGGCCGGGTTATCCAGAAAACGCCTCGTGTTTTGGTAACAGCTAGTGTGTCCAGCGCCAAGGGAGGCTCCTCTCTTCTGTTCCAGAGCTACCTGGCCTGTATTCCCTGAGCGTCTCCCAGGAGCACTCCCTGCTCGGCCCCCGCTCCCACAATGGATATAAATGTGCGCTGACATATCTCGGGCGCGCCCACGAGCACGGGGTGAAGCCGGGCCCCGCTGCCCCTCACGGACCCCGCAAAATGGCGGCCGGAGACCCGCTCTTCGGCCCCGTCCGGCCTGGAACTACAACTCCCGGCAGCCCCGGCGCGGCTTTCCCTCTGCGGGCCTCAGCGTTCGGCAGCCTACAGAGAAGCCTGATCAAAATAAAAAAAAAATAATTAAGAGCTGTCACTTGGGAGCTCCGGTGCTTGAAAAGCGCCTGGAAACGAAGGCAGCGACGCTCCTCAGGCGCCTCGCGGCCGGTGGTTTGGCCGCCCGCCATCGCTTATCACTATGGCGATTTCCCTTTAACGGCTTGTTTGCCGCAGACGCCTCACGGAGCGGGGTCCTTGGAGGGGCGGGGAGAGGCGAACCCGCTGCCCAATCGGCGGGGCCGGGAGGCGGGGCCGGCCGGCGGAGCGCTCAGACCATTGGCTGGCGGCCCGGAGCGGGTGACGCGCATCCTTCCAGCTCAGCGCGTGAGGCGGTGAAAGGGGCGGGGCGGGGGGCCCGGCCCGGCGGGCAGTAACGGCCGCGCGCGCGCGCGGGGAGGGGCCGTGCGCAACAACGGCCGATCCCCCTGAGCGCCTCCCGCCGCGCGTCCCGGCGCCGCCGCTGCCGCCGCCCGCAGGAGGATGCGCCGCCTCGCCCCGGCCGCTCCAGCCAGACGGGGGAGACGATGAGGGAGCCGCCCCGCCGGCCCCTGGCGCTGGGCTCCTGCCTCCTGCTCTGCGCTTTGCTCTGGTGAGTGCCGGCCTCTCAGCCCCGCCGCCGGGCACCCCGGGCCGCGCCCGCTGCCGCGGTGGGGAGCGCTCCCTGGGCGGGATGCGGAGAGCCGGGGGTCGGGAGCTGGGGATGGGGCCCGGGGCAGTCGCTGAACCAGTGTGGTTGGAGGGGAGCTGTGGGGATGATCCCGTCCAGCTCCCCAGCCCAGGCAGGGTGACCTGGGTCAGGTGGCACAGGAGCGCGTCCAAGTGGGTTTTGAATGCTTCCAGCCAGAGAAACCCCGCGGCCTCCCTGCGCAGCCTAGGAAGGTAAGGCGCTTCCTTTTGGGCAGCCCGGGATGTGTTCTCGGGCGGTGTTCCCCTGGGGAAGGTGTCTGCTTTCGGGAGGGCGATTCCCGCTGCCAGGAGCGGCAGTAGTCACCCGGCGTTTCAGGTGAGGGCTGTAGCCGCACACCGAGGTTCAAAGTTACGTGTGTGTTGTTGTCTCTCTGTGCTTTTACCGGAGGCAACCTTGCATTTCCAGTTTCAGGCTGAGCTCTTGCACTATTCTATGAAAGATCACGGTGCTTTATTCTTGAAATCCTTATTCTGAGTCTGTCAGGAGTAATGTTAAGCTAAACCAAATGAACCCTCTTATTTTTGCATTGATTATGCCTTTGATAGTGTTTTTTGTAGTGATTACCTCAACTGTACTTTGTTCCAGCATCCCCTGTTTACCTTCTTTTCAAACTTCCTTTAAGAGATGACATTTACCAGAACACAAATATTAGTAGAATGTATTTCTGTATGGTAAGTTCCAATCTTCTTAAACTTTGGCCCTCTTTGAACTTGGTGAGTCACTATTTGAGAACTGATAGCCAGCTTGAACAGCAAACTGCAAATATTGCAGATGAAATGGCCACACTCCGGTGTATTACTACAGTACAGTTCCTGTGGATTGTTCAGATAGTCTGCTTAAAAACAGAAATCATCCTGAAGTTCTGGCTTGTCTCATAGTTGGGTGAAGAGTGGGAGCCCAGGCATCTCCGTTTTACACAATCAGTTGCAAATCTGGTGTTGACACTTGTGTTACTGTGTTTGGACAGTCCTGAAGCAGCTTTGGTTTGTGTCGTCACGTTTTTGGGGTTTGGAGACAAAAAGCTAACCTAAAAAGTGCTTGAAAACTCAGTTGCTGTGTTTACATTTAGCAAAATTTCAAACAAAACCCTCCTGGCCATGTGGGTTTGATCAGGTGAGCTGTAAGCCTCATGAGCTGTCTCCAGATAGCTTTGCTTTTACTCCCTGGACACAGAAGTTTGTTCTGGCAGCAGGTTTTGGTTGTATAGCTAGGAGTCCTATTAGGAAAACCGTTTTTGTTTCTTGGTTAGAGTGCCTTGGGGGCTGATAATCTGTTCCTGCCTCCGGGTAATTTGTTAGTGGAAGGGGTTTTTAGCTTAATGATCAATGGGTGGTCAGGTTGAGTTTTTGTTGCTGTGTTCTTAGTCTGCTGTTTCACCAGGACATGATTTTGTGAAAACATTCAGGTTGTTTGGGTGGTTGTTTTTTTTTTTTCAAGATAATTCCATGTTAACAAAGGAATATCATGTCTGCTATCTTGTTGGAATAATGTATTTGTTCTGTAAACCTCTGACAACTTCTGTGTTCTTCTTTGGTGTGGTTTGGAGCAAAACAGAGCTGCTCTTTTTCTTACTCTTCAAAAGGAATTGCTCTTTCAAGCAGTGTCTTAACTGATCTCAGAGGATTGCATTGGCGTACCCCAAACCTTTTAGAATTAAAAAAAGAAAGGTTCACATTGTATGTTCACCCTGCTCACTGGCTGCTTTTGGTGGAACCAGTGGATTCATTTCAGTGTTGAGGGATGTATCTCCAGTCTCCTAGTCTGCTGTCCAAATAGGAATTCAGATTAGAGTTTGAAATCCTGTCTGCAGGATGGCGTTGGGACCTGGTTTAATTTCAGCAGCCACGTCAGAGTTCAGTTGAAGTCTGTTGGTTCACGCATTGGTGGTGGACTATAGAAGTTGATAAGCTGTGATTTATTTAACCTTTTGCAATAAAGAAAATCAGCCCCTTTGTTCACTTCAGTGGTTAAGACACTTCAAATAGCAAATGGAAGGATTTGTGTTATAAATGTTGGCTCTTTAAATTTAGCTGTTTTGAGATGTAATTTTCAAAGGGCTTTGTGCTAGTCGGAGAGAGATTTTTCCCTACCAGTGAAGCTGGTGGTCAACAGATGGTCAAATGGAACCCCAAAAGTCAGGAGAAAACACATGACACAGAACAACTGCTGAAAGAACACTTGGGGCTGGTTGGACTTCTTGCCTTTTTTTTTTTTTTTTTTTTTTTCCCTCACCTGGGCTTTACTTCTTTCTTTGAAACTAAGCTTAAAATAGGAACTTTTAAAATCACTCATCACACATTTTCAAGCTCACCTAAGAAAGTTGGTTCAAAGGGGAAGTACTGATTAGGAAAAATCAAGTGGGGCAAAAATAATTGATTTGACACTTGAACTGGAAACTGTCATCCTGGGCATTAAAAATGTGCCTGTGTTTTAGGAGATGCACAAAAATGCAGAAGCTCAAGTAGGGATTTGTTAGCCAGTGCCTTTTCAATAAAGGGGATGTGATGCCCTTTGGGTCAGTTATCAATACTTGAGGCTTTCTGAAGTTGGACTAGCCGCAGCTCTGACAGATCTGAGCCAAGGAGATTGTTCCAAGTTTCAAAAGAGAGGGATGGCTGCATGGCTGTAGGGAAATACTTCAGATGGAGGTATGGCTCAGGAATGTAGTGCTCCAAAAATAATAGGCTTCTGTGCAGTTTGGAGCTTCCACTGTGCGTGACAAATGACTGCTGTTGTCCTGAATTCAGAGATCTTCTTAATGCTCCAGTTGGTCCCTTTGTGTGGAGGATCATAATATTAAAAATACGTTTAAAACTTGTAGTGCTTTGTAGTTTGCCAAAATCCACAGCTGAGTAAGTGGAGTAGGTTTAGAAGCTTGTAGGATATCAGGGCTATCTGAAGTGAGACCAGCTGTGACAGCTGCTTGAAGAGTAGCCTGTATAAATTATTCTGACATCAGCTTTTGCCTGTCGTAAGCTGCACTTCCAAAGCGTTAATTGGGAGTTTAATAAAGAAATCATGCATCCAGTAATTTGTCTTTCTATCCCAGAAAGTTCATTGCCATATCCTGACCTACTTAGTTTTTATTAACTCTCTACTTGGGTTTACAGCTGTGAGTAAAAGGAGGATGGGGCTCAGTGCATGTGCCCTTCAGGATCCTTCAGTTGTTACTCTAGGAGTATTCCTCATCAGGAAATGCCTTGTGTCAAGGCATTTAGCAGCAAGATGTGCTGGTTTTGATGGCAAACCCCTGGCCCAGAAGCTCTGATTGAAATCCACCATGGGAGTGTACCCTGGAATTGTAAAGGTCGGATTTGGGTCAGTGGCACGGCCAGGAATGAAGCCTGGGTTTCCAAGTACAGTGGGAAGGGATACTGGTTTTTATTAATGTGTAGATTCATGTGGATTTTAATGAGAGAAGATATTTCTAGTTTGGGTTTGCGTTTTCAGTCCTGTCTGGTTTGGAAGGTGTGCTTGTTGAAAGCTGTAACACGAGGAGCTCTGAGAAGCGCGGTGCTGAGCTGGCACTGCGATAACACCACCGGGTTCATTGTGTGCTGGGGCTGCACAGGTGGGAGCTGTGCACGTCACGTTAGGGATCACACCAGTGGAGCTTTTGCTGACTGAACGTTTGTTTGCCTCGTTATTGACTTGTGGCTCAAACGTAGAGCTCTCATCTGTTAATGGCAGAAAGGTTGTGAGCAGTAGAGCTGGGGAGTGAGAGGTTTGTGTTCTGATGTGCCTCTTTTCAGCACAGTGCCCTTATGGTCTGGAGATGGCTATAGGAGTAACTTGGCTGTAGTGGGGTTCAGAATTATATCTGCTGATTCTCCTCTTGTGTACTTAAATCTCTTCAGAAGGTTGATACTAAAACACCGTGCATGTGCATTTTATATCGGAAGAGATGAAATTATTTGAGCACTGATATAATCAGAACTGTTGTTCCAGGCATCTGATTTCAGAACGGAAAGTATGTTCTTGGTATGGAGTATCTTGTTTGGAAGTCTCTTTGCTCTGTGGTTAGGGTTGGGTCAAAAGCTCTGCTGGAACTCTGGGACTCCTAAAAATGAAAATCAAATCTGCCCAGCTTACAGTCTGCTCAAGTTGAAGGTGGTACATGCAAGCAGGGGCTCCGGTGTCTTTATGCAAAACAAGCGCTTGGCTCAAACAATTATTGAATATTTTACCTTCTAAAATTATCTGAAAATCAGTGAACTGCTTTTCATGCAGTATCTTCCAAAAGATTTGCCCTGGAAACTTCAAGTTTGTTTGTTTGTTATGCAAATGGTGTACTGAAGTGGCCTCTACCCCATCACGAGGTTGCTGTCTTGGTGTAGATCTTGCCTGTTGCAGTGAAGTGTCCCTCCCTTGAGCACTTAATTTGAGCTCTTTCTGAAATGTCTTTCTCTAACCTGCTATTAGTTCTTTTTCACTTTGATGTTCTTACTGTGAGTCTTGTGCAGAGTAGTTGTTTTCTTCTCTTCAGTTTTCATTACTAATCCAGCTTTTGGGGAGTTCTGTGCCTCTTTCAAGGGGAGGACATGTCTTAAGGTTCACTTTGGAGGTGCTACAGCCCTCTGCCTGGAGAGGGTGTGCCTGAAAAGTTTTATCCAAGAGCAGGTTAACCTAGAACCATAAATCTAAAAACGTTTTTTGTAATTCTTGGTAGAAATACTGAGCTGGCATAACAGACAGACTCATCCCAAAGCTTGGGTGAGTGAAAATGTTGATGTGAATGACAAACTGGATTGGAATATCAGTAAAAGGTTCCAACAGTTCAAAAATCAGCTCAGGTGCACAAGGGAATGGCAATGACTTGGCTTGGCTGGGTTTTGAAATGGCAATCAGGATAATGCTGAAATCCCTCACAGATAAGAAGCCTATTAAAAATACATTGCACATGTCTGGGAGTCAGTTGATAGTAGCTTTACAATGATCTAGGCTGAAATTCGTTTTGCTAAACTTACAGTGCCATCCCCCTCCTTGGCACTCCGCTGAGCTGTGTTGCACTGAGGGTGGGTTTCCAGCACGAGGAGTTGGTGCAGAGCAGCTGCTCCTTCTGAGATTGCTCGTGCTGTGCCTGTGTGGACAATCTTATGGATTTAAACAATGAGTGAAGTCTTGATGTTACTACAGACTCTAAAAACCCTTGAGTTTGCTCACAGTGCTTGGCTGTTCTGTTTTCCTGTAGTCTTTGTGGTTGGTATCAAGCTTTATGTTGTTGGGTTTTTTTTTTTCTGTGTGCTCTTCCCCAGGCTCTTGCATCAGAGAAAATAGCTAGAGTTTGAGAATGCAGGGAGCTTCTCATAAGCTGCAATCTTCCTTCAGTATTGCGGAAGTCTGTTTCCAAGAAACACCAGGAACTGCCTGTTCCTTGGGGTGCTTCCAGAGGGACACCTTTCGGGGGTTGTGACTTCTGCCCAGCTTTAAGTGCCTGAAATAGGGCACCTGGATACTCCTTTTGAGAAAGAAGTGGTTTGTGTTTATTTCAGTGTTACCTTGGAACCTGCATTTAGGTTGTTGTCTGTTACAGTCACAGAGTCCTGTGAAGCTGCTGCTACCTCAGCAGCCTTTTCCAGGAGATAATGGGGGTAACCTGGGAGCACTGCAAGTAAGGAATGAAGTTGGTTTCTGTTGTTTAACTTGGAACAACAGTGGACAGTCACGAGCAAATGGTGTATTCTCCCTGTGTCTTCTTGGGTTCGATATCTAAGCGTACCTCGGCTCAGAGATGACTTTCTTTCCCCCCTCAGGACTTACTGGAATGTATCCACAATCTCCAGATCAGAGCAGATTCCTGCTGGCCGGAGGGGGGATGCAGTCAGTCAGTTCAATCTGATAAAGTATCTGGTGCTCCTGGAACCTCCTTTTGCAAGCTTTGCATGCTAATGGTATTTCAAAAGCTGAAAGCCCTATTTTAAACCAGCGGTTGGAATCTCATTGTATGCGGCTGTGAAATTCAGTATTGTCAGAAGTATCTTTGTGTTTGGCTCCTCTGAATAAGTGAAGTTACTGTTTGGGGAGCACATTCCTTGCAAAGTGTGGGCAAGCTATTAAAAACTTAATTGCAAAATGCCACAGATTGGTAGAGGATTTGCAAAAAAAGCTCCAATTTCAGACGTTTTGGGTTTGGTTTTTTTTAAGCATGTGAATCAAGTTAGTGGTAGGAAATGAGGTGATACCAGTGCCTTGCTTAGTCTAGATTTGTAGTTTTAGTTTTCAGCTTTTTTCTCCTTTAAAGATTCATCATAACTTTCAAAATTATTGCTACTCTTCTGTGGTAATAAATGGCTTCCAAATGATTGGGTTTTTTTGCTTTGTGGTTTGTTTTTTTGGGGGGTTGGTGGTTTTTTTTTTTTCCTTTTCACTTGTATTGAAGAACATTAATGGTTCTTCTTCTCATATATCCAGATGTATTTCCACTTCAAATGCAGAAATGAGTGTTGTGTCTGAGGAGGTTGTGCTGCTGCAGTTCAGTGTCTTGCAAGTGGCTTTCCTCCTGTGACTGGTTGAAATAATGTCCTGGTCTTCATTTTCTGTGATATTTACTTTGTTCTGCAGACCCTTTTAAATACAAGTCCTCCTGGCTGAGCTGCTGGGAGGGAAAGATTGATCCCACTAAGTTGCTGGGGAGAGGAGGAGGATTCCCTGCCTTTGCTGTTTTTCCTGTGTTGCCAGGTTGGTGCTGGCTGGAGAGTTTGGTTGTGGATCTGCTGAGCTCCTCATTCCTGCAGAGCCTTTTTTCTCTTTGTCAACTAGCTGGTGAAAGCAGTCACAGACCTGTAGGACTTGTTCGCAGCAAAAGGGGTTTTGCTGCCTTCCTTGCCCTTTCACAGCTTTTCTCGTTTTAAGCTCATCAATTTAAAGTCAGTTACTCTGTAATGAAGAGGAGGGTGATCTTCATCAAGCAGATGCCTCTTCCCCACTCACAGGCCTGCTCTGCTGGCTCCACCCCTGCCCAAAACCCTCTTCTTGCACGGGCCTCTCTGAGATGATCTGTGAATGTTTTGAGTAGAGAATTGTCACACGGCAGGGACAGTGACATCTTCATTCTCCCTCTTAGCTGTTGGGCGCTGGCACATCCGCACCTGTTGGTAACACAACCCTCTGGGATGTGCCAGTGGTTGCCCTGGAGGGAGGCCTTGGAAATGGTGCGCTGCTAAATTCCTTCCATTTTCCCTTTGCTTTAAATTCCCCTGTCTTGCAGGTGTCAAATATAAACTGTTCTGAACTGCTTCGCTCCCCAGTGTCCAGAAGTAGGTCTTGTTTTGGGAGAATTTATGAAATTAATCATTTCGAGGACAGATGTTTGAACTGAAGCTTTGTGTCAGTGTTGTATGAAGTCTTTGGAAAGGAAAGCCTAAGCTATTTCTGTCTGATCAAAGTGTGGAAAAACTCCTCTTACCTTCATATTTTGGATTCTTTTTTAGCTGTAAGTTGTATGATTAATCTTTCTTACCAGTTGTTTGTTTATCTACTTGATTTTCATGCCTGTCAGAGCAGTTATTCATAGCTTCACTATCTCTGATAGTTTTCTGCAGCCTTCTTCACAATTACTTGAAGTGTTTCAACCAAATCAGAAGTGGATGATCTTTCACATGAAACCTACACTGCAATTTCAAAACCACCTGCACTTTTGAATTTCAGTGCGTTCCTTTTCAAAAGCAGAACGTTCATCAGCAGACCGTGGCCAATTTGTGTAGCAATGGGTGTAGTGAACCATCCAGATAGGGGTGAGCAGCGTTTCTGCTTCAGTGGGCAACCACACTGTGAGCCTGCCCTGAGAAAGTAAAGATTCCCCCACCCACCCCTGCTGCTTTGTCTGAGCTTGTAGCCTTGGCTTTTGGGTTTGTGTGCATTAAGCTGGAAAGTTCGTGGTGTGTTAGAGAAAATAGCTTTTAAACTGCATTAATGATAGGACAAAGAGTCATGCTTAAGTTCCTTTGTTCTTGATGAGATTTAATAGCAGGTGGTAGTTTGAGTCATGCTTACAAAAATTGAACTATTGAAAACTTCTGTATCCATGCAAGTCACCAGCTGTGGGTTACGTGTTTGGAACGATCCCTTCATTTGAAGGTCTACCTCGTACCTGGGACAGTGTCTCCAGTGACTGATCTCATTTGGGCATTAGGTCTGCTCGGTTGTGAGTCAGCATTAAAATCCCACTCCTGGGTCACAAGAAAGGGAAAGATAGATTAGTATGTGCAGAACTTGCTGTACTTCCCCTGGGATCTACACTGCAAGTCAATTAAACTCAAGGGGAATTTTGCTGTCTGTAAATAACCACTTGGATTCTCATCTTTGTTGTTTTGTTTTTTGTTATTTTTAGTGATTAACAGAGGTGCTGTGCCATTTGGCAATTCATTTTGAATATGGGCTCTATCCTGAAAAAGCCTGTTGAATTAATATGCAAAATGTTAAAAGTCAGAAGAAAAACACCACTGCTGGTGGTCTTGGTAAGGTATTAATTTGACTTCTCCCAGCCTGGCTGGTCTCTCGTGGATTTGTGCTCTGTCAGAGTTTGCTGGCAGTAGCTGAGTGATACATCCTGTGAGCTCCGTGCTCTGCTGCAGCAGGGATCAGGTTTTCCTGTGAGTGCATGCACACGCACAAAATGAGTTCTCAGTCCCCTCCCTAGCTTGGAGGGCTTTTGGGAGACTTGAGGCATCATGTTGGAGTTGGGGAGTAGACCAAGAAGAATTTTGGAAAATAAATAAAACATTGGACACAGATCGTGTCAGAGTAGCTTAAATCTGAGCTGCCAAACTGCATTCTTGTAAAAGCTGTGGTTGTGACCTGATAGAGCCTGATTTCTTGCATGAAATCTCTCCATAGATTAAGGCAAGAAATACATGCCTTCTGTGCTTTTTGTGCTAAAGCAGTTATTCATGCTTTTGTGAGGATAGACCTTGTGTTTTAAAATGCTGATTCACAGCCATTGAAATCTTTCCTTTTTTGCACCCAAGGAGTTCCTGCTGTTCTGTGCAGCTCACCTGAGGTGCCCCCCCCAGAAGGAAACAAATGTGTGTGCCTGTGTAATGAAGGGGTGGGATGATGCTCTATAGTACTTGATGGTTCTGGTGTGTTTTTATGAAGAACTGGGCAGTCCTTATATCTCTAAGGAGAGGCCAGAGGTACTGGAGTCAAGAGCATGAGAATTTCACCATAAAATGATTGAAATCCCTTTTCAGAAATTGAGTGACTCAAAATATTTGCACAACTAGTTTTTCAAAGTGAAAGCTAGGCAGTAAGGCCGTAGAAGCCTGGTAACATTTCATTCATGCACTGAAATGAGCATCCTGTGCATGGGGTAGGACTGAGGTTTGATGGAAAACTCAGTACAAACAGGTAACTGCACGATGGGATGGGAATTGAAGATGTGTGAGAGGCTTATCCCTAATTCTCAACTGAGACGTGAGACTTTGTACCTGCTACAATATGTTATTACTATTTTCATACTTTACATTCAGTTCTTTATTTTCCAGTAACTGCTGCAGCTGCTTCTGCCTGACTTGAAGGCTCTCATTTAATACAGAGGAAAGGTGCTGCCTCAAAGAGAAGAGAAATTACTGGGGTGCTTTGGGGCTGAGACAGAGGTGGAGCATCATATTTGCTCATCTCCATAATAATTTGTCAGGTCCCACAGGTTCCTTGTGCACTGTCTCTTCTCTGGAGAGAGCTAAAGAATATGTGTGTGTGTGTGTGTATATATATATATACACACACACCCCCATTATATTTTTTTATATATATATGCATGAAACTTAAAATTTTAGTACTTGTCTGTGGTTGTTTCATGGGTTCCTTCTTAGTGGTGGAGTGGAGGAGTCTACACTGCATGGACTTCCCAATAAAGCTGATATTCAAGTTTTGAAGAAAGCTGGTAATTCAAATTCCAAGCAGTAGTGATCCCAGTTGTGTAAGTGAATAATGACCTACTAATAATCTTACTGTTATGATTAGTGTTAAGGCTGTTTTATTTCTCAAAACTGTTGTCAGAAGGTTGCTGCATCCAGATTTTTCTGTGCTATAGACCTATCTCTCCTCTGAGGAGAAGGTGGCCCTTTATTTTCAGGGTGCAGGGTGATGTTTGTGTGTGTTCAAAGGAGGTAATTCTGATCACCTGATTGTTATGTAAACTGTATTTCCTGAATGGAAAATGTTTCTGTTTAAAGTGGTGGATAACTGGTGTTCCAGCATTGTTGAAGACTCCATAAAAGCTCAGTTTGCTTCACGTTCTGCTGGACTTGGTTGAAATCAGCATGAAAACCTCTGGGTCTCCAGGGTTGATGGTTCACTGTGCAGATGCTCTCTAGGTTGTGAAGGGACCATGTTCAACAGGAAAGGAAAGATGCTGCTCTAGTACAAGTGTTTGTAGAGGCAATGGCTGCTTTTCTGCAGAAATAAACCCATTTCTACTGACAACTAAAGCTGTTGAAAAAAAAGTACAAAACAAATCTCATGGGAGGTTTTGCATGGGACTTTTTTTAAATGTACTTTAATTTTCTTAAATTTTCTTAAATGTGCTTAGCGATGTCGACCATACAAAATCTTCTCAGGTAGGCTCTGTACAGGGGATTAAGGAGATTATGCTTTTTAGTCTGTGACTTAAGTTTTTGCTTTGTAATAATGATTGCTAAAAGTATCCCGTTGCTTTGTGACAAAGGATGTTGATTCAAATTGTTCCTAACTTGCAGTGACTTAGCTAATTTGTGTCAGCTTTCACGTGGTGATGTGGTGACACTCCAGGATCTGGTTTTGTGATACTTTTTTTCTTTTGGAATTAGTAAATTTGGGGTGTTTTCACTTGCTAACTTCTTCCAGTGAAACCTCAAATGCATTTTATGAATGAGTATGCATGAACCGTACATGTATTTTTTTAGATGCCTCGTGGGAACAGCTGAAGAAGACTGAGGGAGACAATGCTGAGGGGATTCTAAAATTTCATTTTAAATAAAGCTTTTCTATTTTTTTTTTTAATAGGCTTCCTGTTTGGAATGTCTTTTGTAAAGACAGTCTCTCATCGGCAGTGCAATATGCTTCAGGTGATGCTTGTGCCCTGGCCAGTGAGGATGAAAATGTCCAGGAAAAGGTATGCTGGATAAACCATGTTACTCATAAGAAATTACAATAATAAATGGTAAAATAAGATTCTTCATAGGGTCTTCTTGGATAGAATGTTTCACCACGTACTCACTTCTTGTTCTTTGTGTCATGATATCTTCCCAAGTTTTTATTTTCCTTTTTTTTGTTGTTGTTGTTGGGGGTTTTTTGGGTTTTGTTTTGGTTGGTTGGGTTGTTTTGTTTTTGTCTTGCTTTTGTTTGTTGGTTTTTTTTTTTTCATTTGGGGGCCAGATGTTAGACGTGAGCATCAGGAGAAGTGTGTGGTTCCACAATAAGAGGTGATGGGCTGGGTAGGTCTAGGCCACATTATGCCAGTTCCATCTGTGTTGTTTTAAAAACATTGTACAGATGTTTGTTATCTTAAAGAGAAGATTTACGATTAGTTGGTTTAAATCAGTATTTGTCACTTCGTATTCCTTCTGTTCAATAAAAATGGAGAAGGCTAAAATGTGTTTCTGGAAGGCATAATAAATAAGCTGTGGTCCCTTTCAGACTTACTTTACTCAACACTTCAGGTGCCTGACCATAAAAAATCCCTTTAAATACTGTAGATTTCTTAGGCATTTCACCAACTAGGATAGCTCTATATTTTGCCAGCTCATGCAGCCAAATAACACTCAGTCCTATTCTTCTGGCTGCATTAAAAAAAAAAAAGTTCTTCTTGAATTTAATGTCTAATGCAACAATACTGGAAACACTAAGTAAGCCTTGAGACTGGGATGGTGGATAATTTCCTACCCTGCAGCATTCTCCCTTTCATTCTGTTAATGTGGCTGCATTGTTCAGCAGATTTCTGAACTTAAACCCAAAGATGTGAAAACTAATGTTGGACTATTGTTTTCACTCATTAAAGAAAATCTCTAGGGTGGATGAGAAATCTTAAGCAAGTGTCTGTTACTCCTAATTAGACCGCTTGAGCTGTCCTGCTCCAGAGGAGCTGTTCTGCAGCCCTTGATCAGTTTGCTTAGATCAGTTGTCTCTTCCAGCCATTGGTGCTGTTCCATCTTAGGGACTGGGATGTGAGCTAATAATATTAGGGGGAAAACGTTGTCAGTTGTCTCTTAAGGTTTGTCAGCACACATTTGTAGTTCCTGCTCTTCAGTGGATGCCTTAATTCTCTCAATATCATGTGGTGTTGTATAGCAGCCCATTTTGAGTCTGAACACTGGCACTGGCAGTATTTGGCCACTGAGTTTTAGATGCCCTTAGAAAACAAAATGGGTGTAAATTTCTACCACATTTTTTTGCTGTATTTTAAAGTATTGCTCAAAACCAGCTTGTATATTTTGTAGTCACAACTTTAAAAAGTTGGAAGGGTGAGTGTAAATTCTTGCTAGTTTTAGACTGGTAAGTTTAAAACCATTTTCCCCTTAAGTGTTGATACTTTTTATCTTGTGAGTTCACTGCACTCAGTGGTGAGTTTCTACTTCTAGAAGAGAAGGTTGCTTTAAACGGTTCTGGCAGATTTGTGTAATTACTGTGGTTCTGCTGATAAGACTGCTACAACTGAAATGTGCCACGTGGTATTTTCTAATGCAAGTCTGATGCAAGTCAGCTTAGAATTTTCTTTTTCTCTTGGGCAGCAGGGAGATAGGGTAGGGTTTGTCAACATGTGAAGTCATAGCAGAATGAGGAACTTTCCTTAGCAAATGAACTGAAGACAACACTAAAATGTTTTTTTTTCAGGGAAGATTTAACTCCCTTGCAGTAGTCTTTGTGCAGATGAGATCTTAAACACAGCTGGGCAGTGGTTCTGAAGATTTAGGTAGCTTAGTTTGTCAATGTTTTGCTGGTGGAAGAGGTGCTGTTATTTGGTGTGTCCCAGAGGTGGCTGCTCTGGCTGAGCATGGAAGGCCTGTGACTGCAGTCTGACTGATGTTTTACCTTCAATATCCCAGGGGGAAGAGGCTGCTCCCAGCCCGGAGCCTGAGCATGCAGACTCCAGTACACGGAGTTACTCTATGGAGGAGCTGCTCAATGACTTGACAAACTCTGACCAGGCAAGGCTTTTGTTTCATTCACTGTCTTCAGTCTTCAAATGCTCATTGGATTTCAGTCTTTCATTTTGGTTATCTAAAGTTCATAGTAACCGTCTCTCACATTTCACCTGTACACTGGGTTGCTGTCAGACTCATGTTTCCAGTAAAAGAGAAAATGTGTGAGCTAACAGACCTTGTATTTCCCATGTGCATAAATAATGAGTAATTTAGTATTTGTAGGTACTGACTAAAAACTTTCCAAGATAAATTAAAATTGGATGTTGTAGGTATGGATGTCTATTTATAAATAAAAGATAAAAAGCCTTTTCTCTGAGGTCTTTTATGTAGATCAGATTTGGTGATTATAGCAGTCCATTTGAGCTTTGATGGTTCTCTGGTTCATGGCTTCTATCACTTTAATTTCCTTTGTTACAATGGGAAAAGGTTTGTATTTCAGCTCTGTGCCATTGATGCTGTTAAATCAGTGCTTGGTGTTAAATGTTACAAACCCACTTTTAGGATTATTTATTGGATCGCGTATTTTTGTTTTGTAGATTGCAAGACATCATACATAGAACATACTTCAGACTATTTATTTCATGGTTTGGGTATTTAAACCTGTTAAACCTTCCTGACTCCTTCATGTTTAGTGAGGTGACTTGGAATGGTAATGTGGCTATTGACAGGAGACTTTCATACAATAGTATTTCTTTTGGCTGCAGGAGTTAATCTGACCTGTTTCGGTGGTTAGATGCTCTTTCAGATTTACAAAGCCTTATTTTGAGTGTGCTTATGAAAACTGAAGACCTCGAATAAATGAGACTCAAGACTATTAAACACTCAAATGGGAAAAGTGATTTCTCTCTTTGTTCACTTACAGCATGGAATAGGCTTTAAATAATTTTGGACCTCCATTGGAGTGATGAAATGAAAAGCCTTCTCTAAAATGTAGTTCACCATGAAAACAGTAAATTTGATTGTAATGGAGCATGCGAATAGAACTGTTTCTTTGGTTGCTGCAATATTCAAGCTGCTTTTCTCGTGGCAGTCTCTATAGGAATACATCACTGAGGAAGCTGTTGCACAGGCCTGCTCCAACTGATATTTTTACATGATTATTGCAGATTACAGAAGAATATTGCAGCTATCACAGAATGCCACCTAGGTCTGGAAAGAAACAAAATGGATTTCTGACAGAAATCTGAACTGTTAGAAATCCATAGTAGTTGGTACTGTGTAAATGCATTTCTTACTCAGATGTTGAAAATTGTGTATTCACCCGGAATGTTTTTACAGACTACAGAAATAAGTGAAACAAGCCAGCCTGAAGTTGTGAGCTCACCTTCAGTAGATGTAAATGAAGCTTCCTCCAGCATAGTCCCAAGCACTGAAAACACTTCCAGTTCACCTACCTCAGAGATACCTCCGGTCTCACAGCCCAAGTAAGCTCTCGCCGTTTTGTTGTTTTGGTCTTTGAGAGAGTATCACTCACTCTGCTCTTGTTAAAATGTTTAGTAGGGATAAGATGGGATTGCCCTCCACCGTTGTTTTGCTGGTTTATGGTGTCAGTGCTAATGGAGTGTGCCACCATTTCCTCAGTGTGTGGATAAACGATTGTGTACTTGCAGGAGGTGCAATACTATTGCCATGAGCAGTTTCTAAGCTGCTGCTTTGAAAAAAAGCCAACGTGCTTAGATAATCTGTACTATAAAAGCCCTCGGGGTTTTACCATTAGGATTTCTGCCCTTCACAAATGTGCTTTCACATCTGTGTCAACAAGCATTGAGGCTGCTTCAGCAATGGCCTCTGTTTTCAGTTAAGGAAGAATTCTGCAGAACTTTTATCTCGGGACTCAAACACAGTCTCAAGTTCTGGTAATAAGAGACTTCCGACAAAACAGCAAATTCTTGTGTAAATGCGGTGAAGGCACTTTAGTTCTAGTGCTTAGTAGCATAATGAAGAGCTGCCTCTGCTGCAGGCAGCTTTCTGAAGTCCCGTACTTTGTTTTGTTTCCCTTTTCTTGTGGGATGTTGCGCTATTAAATGCGAACTGTATGGATTGGAAATTCATGTGCACATCTTCCGAGGATTTTCACCAAGTCCTGTTGGGCTTTTGATGTGTGCTAATGGAAGTAATCTTGTTCTGACTGCTGGTAAAGATGCTGATAAAGTATTTTATTAGCTAAAAATTGAACACATTGAAAATGAAGTAGACTTGTCTTTGGTTTGGGTTTTTTAAGGGTTCAGTTTTTCTGCTTTACCAAATTTCATTTCTTTACCATAGAAAAGGTATGGGGAGTTTGTTTGCTGGCTGATCTTGCCTAGTCTGCCAGGGCTAACACTTCAACACATTTTGGTACTTCATCAGTGTCTTTAATTGGAAGCCTTCCAAAATTTGCAGGTTTTATAAGACAGAACTGGAATGTAGCTTTAGCCTGTTCTTTTTTTAGCTTTTTTTGACTACTCCACTGATTTGTTTGTGTGATGTGTTGAGGTCAGGTACTAGAAGGAGACAGGATGTTATTTTCTTTGAAACATTCAGCTTGGTGTCTGGTAATTGTTGGAAATTGTCTGGCTGTCATAGCTGGAGAATACTGGAGTGGTGAACTCCAAAAACTTGAATGAAAATAGAAACTTGGTTTGGAGCTCCAGATGGATGAGTTCATGCTGGGGAGTGGTGTTGAGGCACCAGTGCCATTTGCAGGAGGAAAGG
This sequence comes from Hirundo rustica, assembly GCF_015227805.2. Lineage (NCBI taxonomy): Eukaryota > Metazoa > Chordata > Aves > Passeriformes > Hirundinidae > Hirundo > Hirundo rustica. The sequence continues at coordinate 27,797,078 of NC_053458.1, read as the reverse complement.
GCAGATCTGGTGTGGCAGAGAAGCATATTTATACATTAGTTCAGACTGCACTTCAGCTCTTAGTAGCCATAGGTGGTCTCTTACTGAACAGATTAATATGCAAACCAGCTGTGGTCCAGTTCCATACTGAAACAGGATCTTGAAAAAGTCACAGTTGCTTTTGTTATCTTCAGACATTTTTTACCTTTTTGCTGGTTTAGATGCTGATTCCTGACAGTGTAACAAAATCCAGCTCTCTCATTTCAGCAGAACCTCTTAGTCGAAATATTTTGTAAGGAATTTTATCCCAAACAAGTTTTACTTTGCAATGAGTCCTTTTTTAGAACAGCACTGAGTGTAACTTTTCTACCTTAGTCTAATCTGAGGAAAAATTGCTGAAAAATAATCTGAGCTCTTTCTGTCTGGAAGTAAGGAACCTGCTGTGCAAAGTGAGCTTAATAATGCATTTTAAAAATGAAGGCAAATCAAGGTACCCAAAGGAGAGGGAACACTACAGCTTTTAGACTCACCTTTGGCCAAAATTAGTTACTTGAGGCCAGTCAAGTACACCCTGAGAGCAAGGAATTTTTCAGTTCATTCTTGTCCCATATTTTATTCAGTTGATAATTATTCATAATGTCTCCTACCCAGTGAAATGGAGAATATGTGGAGCTTTTCAGTTTTGTGTAGTGGTCAGCCTTATTTATTCAGTGAAGAGTTGCATGCAGAGCCAAATGCTGTGCATCTCAGATGGAGGCATTTTGGGGCATACAGGGTAAATACTCCCTGTTGACAGCTAATAAAGTCTTGTATTCATGATGTTTGTTAGATTTTGCTGCATAGCAAGAAGTCTTAGAATACCTATGAGTTTTTTTGTTTTATACCACAGGAAATTTATCATATGAAAGGCACTAAATTTGTCTCCCTGGGTTGGTTGCAGCTGCTTCTGTTGATAATTGTAGCAGTCAGAGAACTGAAAAGATCCCCTTTTAAGTTGCTGACATGCTGTTTGTGTTTTGGCAGCTCTGTCATGATATTGGATTAACCTAGTTTGCTGCTTCCATTAAAGCAAGCTTATGTGGAAATTTAGAAGGCAGAGTAAAGCTTTTTCTTAGATCTGGCTTTAGCCTGGATCAGCGTGAAAGCCACCCCTGTGCTGGAGAGGAGAGGACAGTCAGAAGTTATCACTTGAAAGTTATTTTGTCCATCTTCTTCTCCCCACATATTCCATTATTCCCGAAGAGCAGATGGGAGGCTTTCTGTTTGGTTTGTGCCTCAGGATTTGTCTGATGAGGTGTGCTCAGCTTTCCTGGGAAAGAGGAGGTGAAGCGGTGGGCAGATGAGCTGGTTTGGGCTGTTGGTACAGCTTGGATAATGCTCTGCTGTGTTACCTGATTTTTACTGCACCAGCAAAAAAGAAGAAATAAATTAGTAGAAAGGAAGTCTTGCTGGCTCTACTTTTCTCCCCCTGTTCTCCTCTAGTTCTAACCAAGTTCTATTCTGACTGCTGCCTCTTGACGTGGGAAGGTGAGGAGCTTTTAGTGAGGGAACTCAGTCTTGCGTTTCCTTTGTTGAAAGGGAAAAGAAAATTGCTGGCAGCCAGGTAGTGCTGAAGATGTTGTTAGTTTGTAGTGATGCTGGGAAGATTTATCCTTTGTAGTGTTTAGTGAGATGGTAGAGTTCTGAGACATGAGAAACCTGTTTTGAGTTCCTTTCTGGGACAAACAGACTGGAAAAGGAAATTCTGTTCTTTCATGGGTATGGCTGAGAATGCAATTCCTCAGGTACAGCATGCTTCATGCTTCTTAATTGTTTCTGTGAGACTGTTGCTTTATTAAAACTTTCACGTATCTTTGTGGTTGATTGTCAGGGTTCCCTGTGTGATCAGAAGGCTAAAAAAAGCATGTTGTTTGTTTCCCTTCAGTGCAATAGAGAATTCCCGTGCTGATATCCCTGTAGTCAGCTCTAGTGAAGCTGAGCAGTCAGAACCTGACTGTGATATTGGTGGGACACTTGAGGCTGACCCTCACAGTGAGCCTTCCTCTTTTGTCAGTCCACCAGAGAGGTGAGTATCCAAGCAGGTTGTGTGTGACTCTGCGTACTTGAAAGGGAGTTGTTCTTTTCTGTGCTGGCTTTGCAACAAACATTTGCATGTGCTTGCTTATCTACATACTTGTGTGTGTGTGTGTGTGTAATGTTGGATGTGGCTGCCCATGTTACAGATCCTAATAACTCTAAACTTTCAGCCTTGCAGGCCAGCATATAGAGAACATATCATCTTCACATGGCAAGGGAAAGAAGACAAAATCTGAGTTTGAGTCCAAAGTTTCAGCAGCTGAAAAGGGGGCAGATGAGCAAAAATCTGCTCTTAATGCTTCAGAGAACTTAAAAAGGGAGGTAAGCAGTGCTGGCATCCCCTTGGTACACACAGGAGTAACGCCCTCTGTTTGGTTATTCCCACTGGTAAAATATGTGATGTGTTTTCATTCTGTCCCAGAAGTATCACTTGGCCCTTGTTACAGCGGGATATGTAACTAGCCAGGCCTTCTGTGCTTAACTGTATGACTTTTTCCATGCTCTAGTTGTGAGGTACTTCCTAAAGCTTGTGTTTTTCTAATAAGACTCTTTAAAATCAGAATGACCAAGGTCATGGCAATGCCATTTTTTGCTGGTTTAGGATCATGTTTGGACTGTCACTTGGCAACTACCTTTCAAATATTTTTTACAAAGTAGCCTCTACACTTGAAATGTCTACCAAAAAATGTTCACTCATCTGATGGTGTGCTGGAAATGTTTGTACAAAGGAGAAGTGAAGTCTTGGAATAATATACAGTTTAGTTGACAGGGTTTTTGCTTTGTCAGGCAAGTCCAAACCATTATTCCTGAGATACTTAAAAATGGTTCCTTTAATGTTTAATCATTTTGCTGTTTTTGAGATCTTCAGAAATTCCAGGGAACCTGTGGAATTCTGTCATGACAAGCATTGATGTTCAAAGATTTTTGCTACAGGGAAACATTTCTTCGTTAGGAAGAGGGAAAGCAAAAATTGGGAAGAAAATGCAGGTGTTGGAGAAGAAGGCCTACATTTTATTTAAAATGTATTAGCTTAGCCACAAAAATTGGCAGCATTTCAGTGAAATAATCTGTAATTCTGAGAGAAAATCATCACATGTGTTTTCTGGCTTATGGTCTTGCTTACATTGGCTCTAAGTTGTTAACATGGGTGCAAATGATGTGTCTGCCCTTGACTTGATCAGAGCATGCTTTGTTTTTTCAAGTTCATCTTTGTTTTTATTGTTGGTCCTGAAAAATATTCACGATCGGTGGTTCTTTCTTTTGCAGAAAGACTTTAGGAAGACAGGAGAAATTGACCCTACATCAGTAATAACTCCAAAGGACCCTGGAGACATTCCAACATTTGATGAATGGAAGAAGAAAGTCATGGAAGTGGAGAAAGAAAAGAGTAAGTTCAGGATTCATTAGTTTGGTCTAAATACAGACCACTGTCATCTCACACTAGAGCTGAATGGCAGCACTGTCTCAATTTGGAGTGCAGCCTGGAACTTCATTTTTCTGCTAGAACTACGTAATTAATAGCCTTCATTATATAAAAGCAGTGAGCAGAAGTTCCCTGACAGTGCAAATACTGCTTGTTTGTGTGGTTTGTTATAGTAGCAATATTTTCTTGTTCCTAGGTCAGTCAATGCACCCTTCTGCTGTTGGTGGGCAGCATTCCACTAAAAAGGTCCAGAAAAACAGGAATAACTATGCCTCTGTAGAGTGTGGTGCCAAAATTTTGGCAGCAAATCCAGAGGCAAAGGTAAGCATTTATTAATTATTAGTGTGCATTGTTTTCGTGTACTGTTATGCAACAAGTACCCTTTAAAACTGAACACTGGGTTGTGAAGTTGTTATTCTGTGTTTGGATTTATTGGGATTTTTGATTTATAAAAACAGGATATAAACAGTGATCAGTGCCTTTTTTTTTTAAGAGGGATTGCTGTAGAACTTGATATCTTTTTAAGTGAAATCAGAAAATGGGAGCAGAGTCTACTTCCTACAGAAGAACTGAACAGAGGTATATTAAAGAGCTCAGCACAGTAAATAATCCAAGATTGCCCCAAAGTATGGCATGCTGGGTCCTGGATAATTGTCTTGCTGAGAGTGTTGTGAAACTTGGTACTAGTCTACAAACCTGATTCCAAACTTACTGTTGGAAGGAGGGGAAAAATCCTCCATGCTGTTGGTATTTACCATGCAATTTAAAATAGTAATTTTTTTCTTTCTACAGAGCACTTCAGCTATTTTGATGGAAAACATGGACCTTTATATGCTCAATCCTTGCAGTACTAAAATCTGGTAGGTTCCTGAGGTTCATGTTTTGTGGCAGGAGTGATTGCACTTTTCCCTTGATGTGGGATTGACTTGACCTTGGTGTGTTGGCTCCTTGGAATGGGTGTGTGAGGAACTCTGGCAGAATTAGCACAAGATGGTTTATGATGTCTTCCACAGAAATCTAGCTCTGGTATTGAGAAGTAATATTAAGGTGATACTTATCTTAATATGTGTAAGTTTTGCATAATTGCTTATGGCAGATAAAGCACTTGATCTTTATTCAAATAAAGATTTTTGGTTTCTTTCCCCAGCTGTCAAATAATTGTAGGACAGGTGAACAGAATTTACCATACATTAATTGGTACTTCAGGTGTGATTTAAGTTATGTTTCCTATCCTTCGTTTTTAGTTCTGTGGCTTGATGCCTTTGAGTACAAGATGGATGAAGCTCTTATAGCTGTAGGTGCTACCTAGATTATTAAAGTAGATGTTCAGAAACACCACCAGTGATTCTTATGGTACAGCATTTTTGTAGTGTCCTTGTAGCCAGTGAAGGATGTGATAATGAGGTGAAGGGCTGAAGATTGTAACTGCAGAAGGAAAAGTCTTTTCTTAAAAAAAAAAATCTTCTTTTTGCCTTTAAGGTTTGTTGTTGAGCTCTGTGAGCCAGTGCAAGTAAAGCAGTTTGACATTGCAAATCATGAATTATTCTCTTCCACTCCTAAAGACTTTCTGGTGTCGATTAGTGACAGGTATGTTACCTAAATTCATCCTTCTGAATGAAAAAATGAAATAATTATTAGATGCAAGGCTTTATGAAGCATGATCTGTGTGTGCTTGTTATTATGCAAAGTGTAATGTAATGTGAAGTCACATGGGGTTTTTCTTTGTGTGTGTTGTCAGTTGCTAGCGGTTTTTTTCCTTTGCCACCTTAAAAATTAAAAGGAAAAAAAATTGTTGAGGAGCAGAATTTATAGAGTAGGTGGGTAGTAGATGGCAGATTATAAAAGTCCTTAATAAAATGCTACTGAGGTTGTGGGCTCTCCCCTCCCTAGTCATTCAGACCATTTTCTCATGGTTTGAGCTGTCTTCAGTGCTGAACTCTGTCCAAAACACCACAAATTATTCCAAAAGAAAAAGAGTAGTATACCACTGAGAAACTGGAAGGGGGTGAGAGTGCTCCAGGTTGGCCAGATGGCTGCTTGGAGGGTGGCTTTTCGATGATTTAGGCAGTGCTGTGCCCCCACCGCTTTCTGGAGCGAGCAGATAATTCTGGTCTGTGAGTGAGCAGACATTCAAAGGGCACCAGGAAAACTCCTTTTCTTCTTGGATGCCTAAAGCAGGTAGGGTTAGACCTTGAACACTTGTTCTGTTGTGCAGTTCCAGCTCTGCTTTCCTCAGTTTTCTACAGCCTGCTTACAGTAGTACAGTCTGTCAGGTGTTGTGTTCTTCGCTGTTCATCTGGGGGGGGCTTCATTGTGGACTGGCTGAATTTCAGGGGTTGGATAAGTCTAGGGGTTTGTCCTTCAAGGGCTTGCACACTGCTGAGGTTTTGGGTTGGGAGCATTGCTGCTGCCTTGCAGCAGGAAAGAACAAAATGTATTTCTGCTCTGGAAAGGCATTAGGAGAAACTTAGTGAAATACCTGTAAACAGTGAGTTCCTGCATTTCATCACCCGACTCCGTTGTTTCCTTTCTAGGTATCCAACAAACAAATGGATTAAATTAGGTACTTTCCATGCCAGAGATGAGAGGAATGTCCAGAGCTTTCCTCTGGATGAACAGATGTATGCAAAATATGTGAAGGTAACTCAGTACTGCAAAAGCATCCATGTTCCTCAGGGAAGGAGGGGTTTGCTGGGTTTCCTCTAACAGCATCCCAAGAAGTGTGTTATCAAAGCCTGCCTTACCATTAATTGCCCTTGGTTAATTAGTGGCCCCAGCTGGGATTGTCTGGTAATAAATCCTTGTCAGAGTCATGACCTTATTACCTTGCTCATTTTGGTAATTGAGGGGCTCTTGGGAAGCCCCTTGGGCCCAAGTGCATACTGATGCCTGAATTAAGGAAAATCTAGACAAAGTTCTGTTCTATTTGACTTAACCAGCTGTCCTCTGAATGGAAGATCGGAAGAATCTTGACCTATTTTGTTTCTTGCCTGTACCTGCCTTACATATATATATATATATACACACACATCTATCTATCTATTTAGATGTATACGTATATATAAACACATTGCATGCTCAGTCTCTGGAGCACGGATCAGAATATGCCTTGAAATTTTTGTACCATGTTGTGCTGTCCACTTCAGTGAATCTGAAAGTGTAAGTGGTGGCATCTTGGTTCTCATTAATAGACTCCAAGTGCAGTTTTGTAGTTATTCAATCATAACTCTGACTCAGGCGAATTATTTATGCTCACTGCTACTGGAGCATTGGCATAATACTGCCACCTTCAAAATAGTTTGCATTAGGCTATCTTTACTCAGGAGACTCAAAGGGAATAAAAGTCCATAAATAATTAATGTGGTACTTGAAATTTGATAAAAGCTTCTGTGAAAATACTGGGTTGTAGTGAAGGTTTAAATTCAAATAAAATACAGACCTTTTAGATCCTCCTCAGTGATGTATTATCTTCTAGTTATGGTATTGGCAAAAAAAAAAAAAAAAATTACTTTGTGCTCCTTTATTATGCTTTGTGGTTTTATGAACAAGTAGCTGTGAATGATAATTGTCTGACTTCTTTACCCAGAAATTCTGCATGAGTCACAGAATAGAGGTTTATTTTTAATTCTGTTTTCTGGCTGAATAATGCCTTAAGGTAGCTGCCATTGTCACTGAAGTTGCAGAATTCCTGTAGATGCTGCAGCACTTAATCCCTTGGTGGTTACAGTGCTCTGCCTTGAATATTACAGCATAGTAAACTGTCCAAAGGTTTGTTCTCATAATGTTTTCACTTCATAGAGCAAAAAGTAAGCAAGTTCTAAGTATGTCTGGTCTACAGAGTAAGTCCAAAATAGTTTCAAAAGTTAAATTTTTTGAAATGGCTTACTGAACTTGTATCAAAAACAGTGGGAATTTTTGTGAGCTTGTTTTGTGGGATTATTTGTTTAGGTCTCACTTGCAGATTATTCCAGTCCTTCAGTGCTAGTGTCTACAGAGTGGTTTAATAAATGCTTGAAAATTAATTCAGATTAAATAAATACCAGTGTGTAGTCAAGGTTGCGCTAGAAATACACAGATGTCCGAAGCTCCCGAGTCTGTCATCAGCTTACATCATCTATTTCTTGCACTTGTGCTGTAAATTGAAGTATTGTACACTGAGCCGAAGCAGCAGCAGTTCATACAGAGTGCATGCTACGTGGGTTTGTTTTTCCTTTTGAGTCACTTTCTGTAGCCTGTGTTCTTTAAGGGGGAAAAAATACACTTCTTCAGTGTTCTGTCTGCAGTCATGCCCTGAAAAATTGAATAACTTCAATTGCTTAATAAAACACTTATTGCATGTTACCTTCAATCTGCAAGGTACAAGGACTGAATGAAATCTTGCTACCCAAGGCAGATGAAGTTGTATTACAACTTAATCCTTCCCAGCTTGTCATCTTAGGCATTTATAGTACTGAATTAAACCCAGCAGGACTCTGTAGTTGCCTGTGGCATGTGTTCAGCCTTTGTACTGACATCTACTTTTTATTTTTTTTTTTTTCTCTCCTCTCCTCTCTCTCGCTTCAGATGTTCATCAAGTACATAAAGGTTAGCAACCTCTTCTTTTGGAGTGATGGATGCATGGGGCTGGGGGTGTTCTGCTGCGGCTCAGCTCTTTAAATGCATGGCAAGAATAAATCTGGGCTTTCCTGCTGTGGGCAATCTGCAACTCCCTGGAGTAAACAAAACTTACAATTTCAAGATTGAATGTTTATGTTAAGTAAACTTCTGGCTCTGTGGGTCCTTTGGAGTTTTATTTTAAGTACCTTTTATTCTTTAGGTGGAGTTGATATCGCACTTTGGATCAGAACATTTTTGTCCTTTAAGTCTGATAAGGTAATGCTTTGTGTTTTGCTTAGTCTTTCTACCTCCTTGCAGTGAGGATTAGTCTGTTTTTAGAATAGTTGGGCAACATCTCCAGTTTTCAATTGCAGTCACTTGTAAATATTGTGGATTGAAGTAGCTGCCTGACCTGCCTGCTGTGTAGTGTCTTTCACGCCTGTTTAAAGAAGCTTTGAATCTTATTTGCTTCTCCAGTATGTAAGGAATAGTTTATATTTGCAGGGGGAGGGGAGGAGGAAACAGGAGGCTTGAGCAGCTTTAGAGCAGGATGTGAGCATTTCAAGGCTGACCAAGCGAAACAGGGAACAAGTGGTGAGCTAAAAAGAGCAGGTGTGGTGGGTGCTCTTTGGAAGCTGCTGTGTTGTTTGGCACCACAGGTACATGCAGTCAGTTACGCTTGCAATAGCTAACTAGAAACACCTGTGAATTTGTAATTCGGAGAACCATCACCCTGTACTGCACCTAAAAAACCAGGTTTTGAACCTGGGAGGTCTCTAGTGTTAGAAGTCAAACCATGTTTTTAATTCACAAAAAACTGCTTTAAATTGGATTGATTTGATTTTGGCAGAGGAGGTCAAAGAGAATGTGGGATGCAAAGTGAGGTAGTTCTGAATAGATATACCTAAAACAAGTCAAAGGTGAAACTGAAGAGGAGGTGTAAGAGCTCATGGAAGGCCAGAGACGAGGAAGTCTAAGGTGTGAGTTTAAAAGGAAGAAAAGAGTCTTTGGAATTAGAATGAGAAACAGGATCTTGTTTCGGTTCTGTGTAGATACACCTTAGAGAAAATAAACATCCTTGCTGCTTGATCTTGCCTAACTGACTGCAACTACTGTGTCTAATTTACTTGCTACATAAAGGTAATACTGCTTATCAATTATGTCACATAATTCCTAATACTAGGTTTTATTTTATTTTAAACCACTGATTGTAGAGTATTTGGTACTAGCATGGTCGAAGAGTATGAGGAAATAGCTGATTCTCAGTATCAGTCTGAACGACAAGAGCTGTTTGATGAAGATTATGGTAAGCAAATACTTTGTGCACTTTTAGGCATTCAGACAGCTTTTGTGCTGGTCTTGTTGGCTCATCACTTCCTGCCTATGATGAAAGATTTGACTGTTAAATTTACTTGTTGACAGTGTTGCAGCATTTCTGGGCTTTTCCAGCAATTCTTTGTAGTTTTAAATGATGTGTTTAAATGTAGCTATGTAAAGGGTGGCTTTAAAATGATAGTAATAAGTCTCTCTTTCACTTGGCAGAATAGACAATTTCTTCACGTGCTGGCAGTAGGAAAGAATTACTAAAATAAAGTAGTTTTGTTCTTAGTGTCCATTTCAGTTCGTAATATCTAACCTCAGGCTTTCTGTAGTTTTATTTCCACACTGTCAAGTTAACATCACTGAATGACATGTTAAATATTGAGGTTTATATTCTTTGCCCATGACAGATTAAATTTGAATAGTCACAAGTTGTTCTTCTTTATACATAGATTATCTATTGGATTATAACACAGGAGAAGACAAATCTTCAAAAAATCTTCTTGGTTCTGCTACAAGTAAGTATGATTTATTAGAAAAAGTTATTCCTGTGCTTAAAACAAGATGTGCTTATTGAAAGCGGAATGACATTTTGTCGTGGAACATCTACGACTTTCATATTCTGCTGAAGCAATTTGTGATTCTGCTTTAGTTTCATAGGAATAATTAAAAATTTGGGGGATCGTTCTTGGTGTTCTAAAAATGAATTTTCAGTTTGTAAGGATATCTGTTTTGTGGAAACTTGTTTTCTGTACTTAAGGATCCTGAGTACTGAAAATCATGTAAAAGTTGCATAGGGCCATAACTGGCCAGTACTAAAGTGTTGTAGAACCTTAATAATGTGGAAGTTGGAAATCTGTGTTTAATTAAAATGCTTAACTTGCAAGTGGCAATATAAAGATTTACTTTGGACAACTTTAGGGGTAGAGAAGGATGGAGAATACTATTTGTGAGAAGGCTTTTTGTAAATACTATAACTTATGTTCTTCATAAGGGCTGTGTATTTTTTTAAGAGAATTAAATGTTCTTGACTGTCTCCTCACTTTTCCCATTGGAAAACCTCTGTGTGTAAGGTTTGTTTGGCTGAGAATCCTTGAATATTCACTTTTAATTGTATTCTTCACTCCTGAATTGTTCAGGATAGTATCACCTCCACACACCATTTCCTGTGGAGCTCTTGCACTGTACCATTCTTCCTTCTGTCACTGCTAATCAAGATTTGTTATCCTGGTGTAGATTTGCTCTCAGTTAATGCTGTTTGGAGTCAGGCTTTGCTTTCATCCTGTAGTGGATCAGAGCTACTTTTTCCTAGAACACTGTTGTCTCCTGAGAATAAGGTCCTGGCTAGGAATATTCACAGCTTAGAACAGTTTTCAAAAGGGAAATGGTGGAAAAGACAGTTTATTTCTAAATGTGCCTCTCACAGATGAGATAAAGCAGTAAATTCTTCCCTGACATTGCCTATCTCTTACTTGTGACTTCTAAGCTTTCTATCTTCCAGCTATCTTGGTGATGCATATTCACATGATCTGTCTGCAGGGGCAGTATTACAAGTTTATATTCACCGCCTGGAAAATGCAGTGACTTTCAATTAATTTTTTAGACTATTAAAGCTAAAATGAAAATATTTGAAAAACCTGTTGCTGATTGTGCTCAGCTGTCTCTCTAATGCACTCACAGAAACATTGTAGTGACCAGTTCTGGCTTGGTGGGTTTTGTTACTGAGACCTTTCCTCTCTGTCAGGATGCTCAGTGCTCCTCTTTTGGAAGGCATAGAGTTTGTGGGTATTGTTTTTTGGTGGGTTTTTTTAATACTTACGTAGGCAAACGTGATGGATTTCCATTTTCCATCTTAAATGTAGAGTGAGAAAGAGAGTCCTCTGAGGAGATGGAGGCTTCTCAGACATTTAATCTCAGAAGCATTCTGCACTCTTGCATGAGTCTGAACCTTTGGTGATGGCTCACTGTTCTCTCTCTCCTGCCATTCTCCCACATTGTAAAGTGTCCATACCAACTCTGTATTCTCCCCCATTTTCCCATTTTTTGTAAGAAACCCTCCATAGCTGAAGCTTAGCATCTTTTGACTATTGTGACTTTTCGCTTTATGCAAACCCAGATAAATTGACATAAATCAGGAATGCAGCTTCTGACATGCTCTGGAGGAAAGGCAGAACCTAAGTTTTGAGCACTTCTGGAGCCCAAGGAACTTGTCACTGCTACTAAAATGCCTTTCTAACCTGATGGGGCCTTGGCCGTGTGACATACACTGCTGTATGTTAGTGGGTGGGGGAGAAATGGGAAAAATCCAGCCAGCTTCTGTGTGCTAACAATATAGTGCTCTTTACCTGTTCCTCATCTTCTAAATGAGCCTGGCAGTTGTTTGTTGTCAGTATCAAGACCAAAGAGTAGCTGTGTTTAATATCTGTGCTGATGTAGAGCAGGCCCTCTTGGAATTTACTTCTGTGAGCTCAAAGGGGAGAGGAACTGTTCTACTTAACAGGTCCTTAAAATAAATATATATGTAAGCCAGATCTGTGGATGTTATGGGTACAGGTTTTCAAATACAGGTTCCTAGCTTATACACTTACCTTTAAAAGAAACAGCTGCCTCCAGTGTAATGGAATGAACAGATATTATGTCCTTATACTCTGATTCCTTTCAAGCAAGAGTTGCAAAATAGCAAATTTCTCAGTGCTGCTGATCTCTGGGCCCTCTTCGAGTGCCCTTGTTAAGTAGTTGTTGTCTCTTTTAGATGCTATCCTGAGTATGGTGAACATTGCTGCTAATATGCTTGGAGCCAAAACTGAAGACTCATCTGAAACTGAAGGTACTGTTGTTTTTTTAGATGAAAGGCATTCTGGAAAGTTTGCATTTCTTTGTTAAGGTTGTGGGGTTTTTTTTGGTGGTTTTTTTTTTTTTTTGTTTTGTTTTTTTTTTTTTTTTGTGAGGAGTTGGATGGTCTATGATGGTTTAAATGACATTTCCCACCTTTTGTGGCACACCTGATTACTGTCATAGAACCTAGTGACTGTGAAAAGTGGAACAAAGATGCTGAATTTGTTGAGAAGAAAACCCATGCAAAGATGACACACAGGCTTGTTCAGCTTTGTTTGGAGATCTTTACTCTCTGTGTTACCCAGCTGAAGTTGTAAAGTCCTAACTTGCTGCTTCTTTCTGAAAGTATTTTGCGACTGTCCACAACATCATACTCACAAACTGCCAGTAGCATTTCGTTCAGATAACTTTGGATGACATCTGTAGTTAATTTGGTAGCAAAGTTAATCATAAAAATCCCCACCAGTAATAAACCCAGACCTCAGAATTTGTTGAAAACAAAGGTGGTTCTTGAATTTCCACGTTCACACATTCTTCCTTCCTGCAGCTGGGAACAAAAGTGTATCTGAAAATGTCACTGCCACCCCTGCGACTTCAACAGCTGCACCAAGGCTGCCTGAACCAACACCTGTTCCTTCACCAGAGTAAGTGATTGCTCCTGGGATTTTTGTTATGTGCTCCAAGCAGGGACAAGCATGTGCCAGTCTGCAGTCCTCGGTAGTAGAATGCTCAGGTATGGCATGCAGACTTAAGCAAGGGACAAAGCAAGTATTTGGTAAAATCTGTAGTATGGTGATGGCACTAACCAGAGAAATGTAGTGTCTTAGTTACTGTCTATTACAGCTATTTCCATGGTGGTGTGTTTTGTTTTGACACAAAACTGGCTTAATAGTGGTCCAGATTTTGTGGTCTCCTGCAAGGGAGACTAATTAGGAATGTAAAATGTGTTGCTGAAACTTCAGTTAAATTACATTGACAAAATTCTGGTTTAGAAAATTATACTTTAGTAGACTGTCCTTGATGAAAAACTGTATGCAAATGTACAGAGTGAGCTTGAGAAGTGAAGTTTTATATAGATTCTGTTGTTTTTCGGTTGATTACAATTGCTGATAATTAGGCTGCTTAAGGCCAAGACCTTACCTCTTAAATGTTAAGACATGAATTGTGCTGTATTTAGTGGCTTTACAGTTTTCTGTCACTCTTGCTGTGAGATTGAGGCAGGTCACTGGGAATGTTGTGTTTCTTGCATTTGAGGATGGCATCAGCAGAGTATGATGCTTGCTGTGTAAAAAGGAGAATTTGAACTGTTGATTGTTTCAGGGGTGAGAGGAGGGGCAGTATCTAATTGAGAAGGCTTGTTGTTTAAGAGGCAGGGATTGAAATAATTTGATTGTCTGTTGGGACTGAAAATCACCAGAGAAAATACTATCTTGCAGGATTTCTGTTTTGAGACTGGCCTTCGGTCACTGGACTAAGCTTTGCTAGTTTTCTGAAAGACTATTTTCAGTCTTCTAGAGCAGGGATGTTAAACTTTTGAATTAACACCTTGTCATTAACTCTGTTGTAGACTTGTTACCACAGATATTCCACAGATAGAGAAAGAGCAATTAATGGTGGATTTGACTAAAGAAAGCCCAATTGTTCAGCTAGTGCAAGAGTATGAAGAAGATACAAGCCAGTCCACAGTAACTTTGCTGTCCAGCGACGAGCAGGAGGAGGAAGCAGCAGCATGGTATGAGCTGGAGACAGAGAGGTACTGCTGTGACATGGCAGCAGCGTGCTGTATTTCCACCTTCTCGGAATACCTGCTCAAGTGGTGCTCAGTTGCAGCAGCTGTGCATCGGCAGCACAGCAAGACTGGAGGTGAGGAGAGGGCACCTTACCCTGTGGATGTGCAGCAGCCACAGCCAGCTTTGACTGAACCTGCCCAGGCTGCAGCAGAGGAGCCTCTGCCCGAGCAATCGGACAGCAAAGCTGAGAAGCCCCCTGGGTCTGTTGCTGCAGTCGACTTCAGTGCAGTCCATGAGGAGATCAGAAATGAGACCACAGAGTCCATCGAGCTGGAGCCAAGCCATCCTCAAACCGTCTCTCAGTCCCTCCTCCTAGAAGTTACTTCTGAAGTGAAGCCATCCCCCACGACAGATGCGGTGCTGGAGCCTCCAAAAGAGGACTCAGGCCAGGTAGCACCGAGGGAGACTCCCCAGTTGGATGTCCCAGAGCTCAGCACTGAAATGGAAAAGGCTGAGAGCTCAGTTGTAGAAGAAAGCCCCGAGACCAGTGTGGCCACTGAGGTAAAGGAGATGAGCACGAGAGAGGCCGTTGCTACTCCAGTGATTGCAAAGCCTACAGAGACTGTTCTGCAGCCTGAAAGCACGGTGGACATAGCAGCCAGCGAGGCCGTGGAAGGAAAGGAGAGCGCTCCAGAAGCGCAGAAACCTGCTGTGCCTCCCGTCGAGGCTCCCGTGCCTGCCGAGACAAAGGAGGACGAGCAGGCAGCGGAAGAGGCTTTGATGGCGATTCCGGTGTCGGGGGTCCCCCAGAGAACAGCCACAGATTTCTATGCCGAGCTGCAGAACTCCACAGAGCTGGGCTATGCCAATGGGAACCTCGTCCACGGATCCAATCAGAAGGAATCTGTCTTCATGCGCCTCAACAACCGCATCAAGGCCCTGGAAGTCAACATGAGCCTCAGCAGCCGCTACTTGGAAGAGCTCAGTCAGAGGTGAGGCTGAGGAGGGTTGGTGAGAGTCCAGCCTGGGAAGTACAGGGGAAGCTGGGCAGAGGGTAAATCACAGCTTAAAGCTTTACGGAGAACTGAGGAAAGTACCCGAGCCTGGGTGACTGTTGGAGTTACTCTGTGTGAGACAGGGCTTCCCTCTTTGTATTTCTGATAAAATCCTGTTTATTTTGAGGAATGTTGCTGTGGATTTTTGAAAAGGATAAAGTGTTGTCAGGATGTAGGCACTCACCCTGTCCATAATTCTTTCTACAAAAGGGCACATCCTTCTGTTACTGTTGAACTGAATGTCACAGGCCTACAATGCCTTTTTTATTTAACTGTTTCCACTTAAAGTGTACCCAGTTATCTGTAGTAACTCTGGTTGAAAAAGTGACTGTGGAGAGGGAACCAAGAGTCTCCTGTGGAGGATGTCTCAGTGTACAAGTGTGTATCCGTGGTGTTCCTCAGCTGCAGGGGAGTGGGGAGATGTACCTGTTTCAGAATTGGTTCTAAGGAAGGGGCTCACATTTACTGTGCAGAGTGAATTCAGTAAATTGGCACTAAGCTTGAAGGTGTTGGAATAGGATTGACCATAACCATAGGGGGAAAAAAAGCAAACAACAAAACAAAAGGCATATCTGTTTTATTTGTGAAACTTCAAAGCAGGTACCACTTGATGTTGAAATAAAGCTCTTTGGGCAAAGAGAGGGTTTTTGCTGGCATAGTCATGTTTTCTGAAGAGAAGTCCAAGCTGAGGAGTTCTGTGCACTAATACTTGAGCCTTAAACACTTTTTGTTTTAGGTACCGAAAACAAATGGAAGAAATGCAGAAGGCTTTCAATAAAACAATAATAAAACTTCAGAACACCTCAAGAATAGCAGAAGAGCAGGTATGATTTGTTTGGACTGTTGAGCTGTTTTCCTTGTTAGAAAGGCTTACTTTTAATTAAGAGTTGCACAGAGGTGCAGAAATCCTCTTTCCGCTGAGCTGCTCCATTCCATGAGTCCCTATTTTTCTCCATAATAAGATTTTTATACATGTTCTCAGTTGTTTCAGAATAAGGTCATTTTCAGCTCTGTTTTCTGATTTTGTACTTGAAGATAAGATCAGTTGCCAGCTGGTAATGGCTAAAACTCTTCAATGTCTTTTTCAATGAAAAAGTTAATCCAGGTCAGTTCCAAGCCTTGTTTCTTGGTTATAACTGCACTCAGAATAAGCTTTTAAACTTGGTTCATTTTTCATACCTGATTGAAAGTGTCAATAGACAATTTCCCTGCTGCTGAAGAGACTGAGCCTATGGAAAGGCAGAGGACTACAGTAATGGCTTAGGCCAAATCAGCATTTAAAAATGTAGTGCACATAAAGAAACTGTACTTCATTCTTTAAAATGTGGATTTTCCCTGCTCTGCCATCTTGGCTTTCCTGAGCAGCTGTGAAATAGAGCAGTAACTGCTGTGTTACACATTCACTAAAGCAGCTGTGCATGTGGCATAGCAGACTTCAAACTGTCTGAAATTTCTGAAATGCTGTCCCAGGATTCTTCATCCCTGAACAGTGAAGGAAATGGCAAGTTCACGTGTTGCCTTTTCTGGGTGGTGGTGGTTTTTTTGGTTCGTTTTGTTTTTTTTTCTTCTTTGGAAGAGTATCAGTGCTGGTCAGTCTGAGGTTACCCTCCCTGGTGGTCTGCTCACCTTCCTTCATTTCTCATAGGATTGAGTCCTGTTAGGGCTCTTCCAGGGAGCACTTGTTAGCTGGGAAGGACTCCTGTCCCTGACTGGCTGCCTGTGCATCAGCCTTAGCCTGGAGCTGTGCCTGGGCAGCTGTGTGTGTGTTCTGTGGCCTCCTGGCAGTGACTGTGTGGAGCTGCCTGCTCACTCTGCCCGTGGTGAGGACAGCAAGTGTCTCTCTAATGAAATGCACTTTGGCTTAATGTTAGGAAATGATAGTTGACAAATAGGGATGTGAACGCTGTGTTGAAAACAGTGCTGGGTAGGCCGTGTGGCTGCTGGGTGCATTGCTGTGTCAGACACAACACTAATTCTGTAGCCGTGAGTGCGTGTGGCACTGGGAACCTGGCCACTGACAGCCTGCCCGTGACTGTTCACCACAGGATCAGCGTCAGACAGAGGCAATCCAGCTGTTGCAAGCACAGCTCACCAACATGACCCAGCTGGCTTCCAATCTGTCAGCAACCGTGGCGGAACTGAAGCGTGAGGTAATCACAATTCAGAGGAAATGGATGTGTAAACACATCTCTGTCTGAAGAGACCTGAGTCTTCAAATGAAGTTTTAAATTGTCTGTAGTGTTGCTGTCAGCCTACTTTATCCTAAACTTCTAGCTGCAGATTTGAGTAACGTGAGCTGTCTTGTGCCCAGAAAAATTGGTCATAGCTACTGCAGCCCCACTAGCCCCCATGACTGTAGACTGAACCAAAGCACCCTTCTCCTTCCCCCTCTGGCTGTTGTCATCTTTAGAGATGAGGGAAATCTTGGCAACAATATTAGGAACGTTTTCTCTCAAATGTTTATGTTCTGCCTGCCTGGCATTTCAAGCAGTACCATAAACATGATCTTTTCTATTTTGTGCATATTGCCAAATATGTTAGCTCCCTTGAGCTAACACTTGGTGGGATTCCTCCTTTGATGCTGGCTAAGCTCCTGTTTACGAGTGCTGTGGTCAGTGAAACCACACGAATCAAGTGATTATAATGGTGCTTTGTGAAGTACTGCAGTGTCAGCCAGTGCTGCAGTAAAAAGCACAGTTTAGATTTGCCATAGTAGTACATCCATGTCAGCTGTGAACCAGAGAAGTTACTTTGTGAGCATGGCTTCTAATGGGAAGTGTACTGCTTTCAGGGAGGTTTGGATGCTCTTTGCAGGGGGGTGGCAGCTTCTGTAGTTATGCTGATGTTGGAGGCAGGGGAATCTTGTCCTGTTAGCAGCTAGTGGGATTCAGCCTTCACTCCTCGAATGCTGCACAGCCAATAGACTGCATCAAACCTCTGAAAAATTTCTCAAATTTGAACAGGTTTTTCGTGAAATTAAAGAAAAGTTTGTTCAGAGCATAGCAGTTGTCTTTTAGAGCTTAGAACATAAGAATGGCAGTATCATGGAATTGTTCTGTCTTCAACAGTTGTCTCAAATCCCTGCAGGTTTCTGATCGCCAGACATACCTGGTGATTTCTCTGGTTCTCTGCCTCATTCTGGGCTTGGTGCTTTTTGTGCAGCGGTGCAGGAGCCCTTCTCAGTTCTGTGAAGATTACCTCTCAAAAATTCCCAAAAGCAATCACTACCCTAGCCCCAAAAGGTAATGTATTTATATTTGCAACTTAATTGTTCTTGCAGTTTTTATTAATATTTCCTAAGTCTGCTGGTACTGGCACATCTGCTTTAATTCTGAGTTTTCTTTCTGCCCACTCAGAATTGCTAGCAAAGGGCTCTTGGTCATAACACTCTCCTAGGAGCATTTTGGGGCTACTGCACTTGAAAAACATGCCTTGATAACTTGGAGCAAACACAGTACTGTGTCTGTTAGCCAGGCTTTCTTGGGCACCTCAGCAAACAGTTCTGTCTGTCTGCCAAGAGTGACGTTTAATGAGAAATATACATGACAAAGTCCTGAGAAAAAGGTGTTAATAAAGCTTTCTGGAATTTCCTAGGTGTTTTTCTTCCTATGATGATATGAATTTGAAAAGAAGAACATCCCTTCCACTGGTCAGATCCCAGTCTTTTCAGCTAGCTGGTAAAGAAGGTATTTTTCATATCATACATCTGGTCTGTGGTGTTGCTCTTAGTGCTGCACAGTGTGTGTGGTTCATGTATGTGTTCTGTAAGGTGGTTTGTGAACAAGTTACCAGATACTCACAGAACTGTGCTGAATTACGCTAAAAACTTAAATGCAGTTTTTGCTAGATATATTCTGCTCTGTAGATGGTTTTTTGGGGTTAGGAGCAATCACTGCAGGCACTCAGGTCTGCAAAGCTGTGAAGTTTGCAGAAAGTAGGTTTTTTTTTCCTCTTGGAAATGCCAGACGTGGGAAGTCTGAGTGTCCTACTTTTCTGAAGTCCCGATAGCCTATGTTTGAAACTTGGCAGGCGTTTCAGATTCAAATTTAGCAACTTCAGTAAGAAAACCTAGACCATTTATCTTGGCTTGGGTATAAGGAATGATCTGATCCTTGCAGTATTCCTGGTAGATTTGGAACAACTGAATTTTGATTTCTTAGACTGTGAGTGTCATGCAAAAGCAAGTGTTCCAGATCACAGTGACTACTGAGTATGCTGCTGACACAGCTCTTCTGGGTGCAGCAAACTTGCCTCACAGGTTTTTGTTCTGGGAATAAAACTCCATAAAAACTCTTGAGCTGGCAATGTGATGCCATGAGCACTAGCTAAAGCCTAGACTTTTCCCCCCTGCCCCCCAAATGACACTTTTCCCAAATTCTCCCTGCTGGTCTCATGTCAGTGTGAACATCTGCCTCGTTGGTAGGTGCACATCTGTGCTGTCAGGGGCAGGCTGCACATGAAACACTCTTACACTGTGGGCAGTTTGTTTTCCTGGGCTTCAGCAGTCACTGCCTCCTCCTTTCCCCCAGAGGATGTTCTTTGCTCCTCTCCCGTGGCCAGGGGTTTTCAAGTGTGTGACACTGACAGCTGCCATGACAGCACAGGGGAATTTCTCTGTGTGCTGACTTCACTCCCAGTGTTTGTGTTGTGCCCCCCTTAGCTTACAAAGGGAGAGAGGGAGAAACGTGCCTGCTCCGTGGAGTATTTTGTCATGCTGCTGTTTAGTTTGGGCTGTGTTGCTCCAGAGCTGGCAGTGTCAGCACCGTTGAGCGTCTGTTCTCTCTCTTCCAGTGGATCCAGAGGATCTGTACATTGTGGAGCCCCTGAAGTTTTCCCCAGAGAAGAAGGTACCGTCTCAGCCTGTGGGGAGGGAGCTGGTGGGGCCGGGGTTTTTGTGCTGGCAGGTGGTGCACGTCTCAGCTGCTCTCCCTGCTGGTTCCTAGGCTTGGCTTGGATGCTCTGCTTGCCTTCCAGAACCTCACCGTTTCTTTTCTTCACTTGTGGTTTCAGAAAAAACGTTGCAAGTACAAAAGTGAAAAACCAGAGACTATTAAGCCGATGACAGAGCCCCTGCACCCGATAGCCAACGGGGAGATCAAAGGAAGGAAGCCCTTCACGAACCAGAGGGACTTCTCTAACATTGGGGAGGTTTATCACTCTTCCTACAAGGGCCCTCCGTCCGAGGGGAGCTCCGAGACGTCGTCGCAGTCGGACGAGTCCTACTTCTGCGGCATTTCGGCGTGCACGAGTCTGTGCAACGGGCAGAGCCAAAAGACAAAAACTGAGAAGAGGGCTATAAAACGAAGGCGGTCGAAAGTTTCGGACCAAGGGAAGCTCATAAAAACTCTAATACAGACTAAGTCGGGGTCGATGCCAAGTCTGCATGACATAATCAAAGGAAACAAAGATATAACGGTGGGAACGCTCGGTGTCACAACAGTCTCTGGACACATCTAAACCTAGCTGAACTTCTCAAACAGGAGAGTGTTTGTTCGTTTGAGAACAGTCTGTGGTATTCTGTGGGAGGACAGTGGGAGACGAAAGAGCTCAACTCATTGGAAAGTATTCAGAAATTTGGTTTCTGCCTTTTTAAATAGATGGGATTGTGTCAATCTTGGCTATAAGCTGCAGCTTTACAAGGCTGATAATTTCCTATGAGAACAGCTTGGGGGGAGGGAGGGCAGGGTTCATTTTATAAAGGTTTTTTTTCACAGTTCCTGGGGCAGAGATTTTTTGAAACCCAGTTTGTTGGGTGGAATAGGGATAAAAGCCTAATCCTCTTCCTTTAGCTTTGTTCCTATTTCTTGCACCTTCCCATATTTATGTGCCTTTTGTCTATTTATAATGCCACTGGAAGAGGGGAGATACAATTGTTTGTCATTTGATTTATTTTGTAATTTCTCTAGCTTTTTTTGAAGATGCAACACTACAGTGCTGTAAAGGGACACGTGTTGGCCTTCAGCTGGACTCAGTAATGTGGACTGGATACTGTAAAAATACCAAGAGATGGACTTGCCTGACTAGATTCTTGTTTTGCAAACTCTGTTGAGGAGTATCTCTCACCAGGGACGGCGATTGTGTTTACTTGCACCTTCAGTCACAATCGGAGCTTACTCTGATGTGCGAAATCAGTGACGGTGGCTCTTCAGGATTTCCTGTTCGTGCTGGAATCTGAGGCTGAGGAATGCATTTGTCACCTGAATGGCCTGCTGCAGCTCTCTGGAGGTGGATGAGGAATGCTCACTGCTGTTGTGCTGAAGAATGAGGCTGCATTCCCGGAGCCTGCTCTGGGCGTGTGGAGTTTGCCAAGCCTGGGAGTCTCAGCCTTCGGGCTGGTTCACAGCAGGTGTTTCTACAAGATTCGCTTTTGTATTGGCTAACAAATGTGCAGTGTTGGTATGGCTGGTATTTCATACTCAAGTGTTTTTTATTTTGACTGTGACTGTATATTTGGATACTATAGGACGTGTGGTTGCTGAACTGTTGAGTGTGGTTCTGAGTGAGTGGAACAAAAGGTTACTCCTTTTGACAGGTGTTACAGGTTCACGTTGTACAAAATAAGTTAACTTATTGAGCACTTTTAGTGGTACCCTTTTTAACAGATCTAATGCCTTTCCTGGGTGTTGTATGTAATGTGACTTATTTAAAGCCTTTGTTTTTTTGCTGCTTTCTTGTTAGTTTATGAGTACTTTAAAGTGATGTACTTTCAGAGTTGGTCTGCACAATTAGCCAGTCAGAGCACATGAACGTGTTGAACCTGAATTCAGAAGGATGTCAAACCTGGATGAAGAAAATTCATACCACCAGAGTGCAGCATCCAATGTGTTGTGGAGCAAGAGTATGTAACTACAGAGCTGTAGTGCCATTAGAAACTGTGAATTTCCAAATAAATCTGAACACTTTGTCTTTCACTTACTGGCATTTTTTCCTTTGAAAATGACACTTACGGCTTAAGTTCTTTGCGAAGGACTAATCTTAAAATTTCAGTCCAGGACTAGGACTTGGGATCCTTTGGGCTGTAGTAAGGAGTTCATAAACTTGTCAGCCTAGTTGTGTTTTCCTATTTAAATAAAGAAAAGTGTGGGAGGTGGATTCTGAGGGCTGTGGTGCTTTGTCTGAAAGGTCAGGAATTGGGGCCCTGAGAAACTGCTGGAGAGGTCTCCAGCAGGTCAGTTCATACCTTGCCCTGGAGGATCCCTGCATGTGGTGGCTTTTTATGGGAAGAACTGCATGAAATGACCTCTTGCTGCTCAGAGCTAAGGCTTGTGAGGGACACAAAAGGCCCTGAAAGGAAAGTTTAGGGAGTCATTATCTCAAACCAGAGTTTTCTGCTTGAAGTTTGGCCCTTATTGGTCCCTCTCCTTCTGCCTTAATTCTGTCAAGCCCAGCAAGGCTGTGTGCAGCCAGATACCATTTCACAGACTGGCCAGCATCTGCTTGTCAGAGGAGACCTCCCCAGCACCGACCTTTCACTTGAGTGTCTCAGGACCCTGCTTCATCGTAGCACTGTAAGTTAAAAATATAACTGAATGTGCTGTTTGCTGAGGGAGGAGTGTTGGGTGTTTTGGTGGGGCAGAAGTGTGTGTTTCTTTTATTTACTCCTTCTTCTTGATGCATCAGTTGTTAGAAGCATGGGTGCCTTTATTGCCCAGGCAACCACTGGGCTTTTCAGTGAGAATCGCCTGAAGCTGGACGTGACTGAATTCTTAAACTTGACTTGAAACTCTTGACACTGGCAGTGAACTAAAGACTGTGCTGATAAATGAGGCTGCGTGTTGAAATCCCAAGGGTGCGTTCAGATTTCCAACAACTGCAGATGTGAAACCAAATGCATTCGAAACCAATCCCTTAATATCCTGCTCCCTCTGTGCATGTTAAAAACTGGGCCTGACTTAGGTCTAAGGAGTTGATGCATTCTGTGGAAAGATACCAGTGATAAAGCTTGCCCTGTCGTGAAGACATGGGAAATGTGCCATGGGAATAAAGCCTCTGAAGGAACCTACAGGGCCAGTCATGCTTTTGCAGACTTGAGAGGGTGTTCTGGTTAAGAGACTGGAGATTGAACCACAGCTTCCACCTGCTGCTGCCTCTCTGCTCTTAGTTATCTGTAACCACTTTTTTTAAAAAAAAAGTTCTCTTACCATCAGGTTATTATTGCCCAATGTTTTCCTTTCATGTGGGCTCTTGAGTAATTTTTTACTTTCAGTTTTATTAGTGTCACGCAATCTAGTTTTCAAAATTTGGTTCTTTAGAATTGAGTCTCTTAAATTGGTTATAGACTTTATGTAGGGATAATAGTTTCTAATGAAGACAGTTGTTACGTCTCAAATTCCTGTGTGGCAGTCTTATGATACTGCAAGTGAAGGCTGGACAGCTGTTGGTGTAAAACACCCAGGAGCCAATGTGTGTGCTGGAGGGAGGATGGTAGGTCCTGAGCCCAAGGTCAAAAAAATTAAATGCGAAGGTGTCCATGTGAGAGTGGGTAGTGCAAACACATACCTTGTGTAAGTGAACTGCTGTGTTGGCCAAAGTAAGGTGTTTAGGTTATCTACACTAAGTATCAGAGTGGAAACCCAGGCTTTTTAAACATGCAGACTCTACCAGATGTGTGGTGGTGTAAACAGAAGCCCCAGATCTAAGGTGATGTGTGGCTTCTGCTTTTGCCCAGTTACAGTGTGAAGTGGAACAGCTTAGCAGGTTTTGCCTTATTAGCTACAAACATGTTCCACTTCATTTGGAACGGTGCAGTGGAGAGCCCTGACCACAGAGTGCTGTGACACCCCAGGGTGTCTCATCTCCTGGAAACCCTGAGTGTCCAACAGCAGCTGCTGCAGGTCTGCTGGGCTTTGTGACAGCTCAGCAAGAGCCTCTTCCAGAGCTTGTCCAGATAAAAGCTTAGGCTGGGAAGGAGCGCTGAAACACACTCATCTTTCTCACTTAGCCCTTCTCTAATTTAAGCAGAATAGATTTCAAAGAAGCTTCCAAGGAGGATTCTCCTGCCTGCCTGCTGCCTGATAGTGAACAGGGGCTGGGAGCTGCAGCTGGCCCTGGCTGTGCTGATTTCCATTCGGGTCACCAGGAGCTCCCACGCAGCAGGGCAGCTTTTGGGAGGCCATGGGGAGGAACTGAGCTAGAGGACCTAGAGATGAAAAAGAAATGTTTGCCACCTTGGGGCTTGTTTTTCTCCCTTGTTAGATGTGGTTGGAGACCCTGTCCAACTGCAGGGCCCTCTGTGAGCTTGCGGCAAACAATCCCTGTCTGCTATTTCTCTTTCCCCAGAAAAATAGCTGGAAGCAGCTACCGAAGCTTCTGTGAGTTGTGATGACACAGTTACAGTGTATTTGTCTTGAATGGGCTGACACTGGCTGCTCCGAAGAAGAAATAAAGCTGTCAAGTCCCCACCAGGCCCCATGGGCAGCAGAGCCAGCTGGTGTTTGCCAGGGCCGCGCTGGCTTTGTGCCCAGAGGCTGGGGCAGGGCACAGACCCTGCAGGAGGGCTTGGGAATGGGGCTGGGGGGGACAGGATCTCAACACCTGCACGTTCTCTTGGTGTTCCTCACAACCTGGCTGCAGCACCTGGTTGTGTTTTGTGCCGTGACGAAGCTGTACACCGTGAAATGACCCTGCTGCTCTGCTCCTCGCAATAGATCCCATTACCTCAGAACCGCTCCACCTCATTTCCCTGCACTTAACCACAGGCACAAAAGAAACGAAAGCAGCAGAGTAATGTTTTAGTTACTCCTCTTTTTCTCGTCAGCTTTGGCTCCTTGGATTCTCTCTCATCCCAGGACAGAACCCTCTTTTGCTGAATTCAGGGCTGCTGGCTGCTTGTTGGAATCAGGGTGAAGGAGAGGACAGAGCACCTTGCTCCCTGGAAGGGGGATGTGTTAAGCACTGTAATGCCAGGCCAGAGCTGTTAACAGTGGACTTTAAAACCTGTTCTTGAGTGTGAATATCTGAATGTCCTTGCCATGGCTTTACATGTGCAAGAAATGCTCCTAGCAAGGAGAGCAGTTATTGAGGAAATGGAAAGCATCACCTTTATTTGAGAACCCCAAACTGTTAAATAAAGACGTAAAAAAACAACATGAAGATGTCAGTGCTAAGTGCAAAGACTGGGTGACTTTTGGTGCCTTCCACGTGCCTCTGAGCCTTCAGCAGGTGGAGGTTCCTCTCCCTTTGGAGGCGGCTCTCACAGGCATCCGTACCAGTGTTCAGTCAAAAATCCATCTTTTTGTTCAAACTCCTTCACATTTGGTTCACAATTCGTGGCTCCTTGAGAGGCTTTTTATTCTGTGAGAATTCAGAGCTCTCTGCTGCTGGAAATAATCCCTCTCTTCACAGGTTTTCCACACACTGTCCATCCCTCCCTGCCAATCTGCTCTTGAACAGACAGATTTGAACCTACTTTCAGTCCAACAGTTCCTGCAACTTCTTCCAAAGCCTCTCTGGAGTTGAACAAAGACTCGTGAGTTCCAGGAGTGTCTGTAGCTGTCCAGAGCTGTGTGTGAGCTCTCACAGGAGCCTGTGGGCGTTCCCTGCTGGAAGCTCGCGTCAAGCTGAGGAGCCTCTCAGCTTCAGACTTGTTTTCTTTCTAGCACATTGTTTTCTACCCAAAGAGCTTGATCTGCAGTCTTTGTTTCTCACCTTGTTTTCTTCTCATTCAATTCTCTGTCCTCATCATGTTGAATCCTGTGGTTTTGAATGCAAATGATTCTCACCTTTCTCAGTTGCTCTTGGGTGTAACTCCTGTGACCCTGTTGGCTTTCAAGAGTTGCTTTTTAACATTTCCACTAGTCATTAGTGTAATAGGAAATATTTGTTAATTACTTCCAGAGAGACTCTGTCCAAAACACGGTGAGAGCTTCTCCTACACAGAGGTTCACACTTCAGTTTTTGGTTTGAGTTTCAGGGCTCATTTTCTGTCAGGTATTAGATCTGGACCATTGTTCAAGTCCTGCTCTCTTTGGGCTGTTTCAGGCAGGTGTTTCTTCTGTCCCTAAATCCTGATGATACAAACTCTTCGCTGCTGGCTGATTCTCTGCCATCAACTTTAGCATAATTGTGTGTCTTGTTAATAAGAGCTCCCACCCCTCCTCTGTGGGTGAATTGGGGATGGAGAGTGTTCTGAGCAAACCCTCTTTTGCAGTCTATGTAATGTTTTCTGTTGGTTTGGTTAAGGGGCACAGTTCTCTGATGGGGGCTATGGAAGGTGTTTCCATTGGAAAATATTCCTTCCTGTTCAAACAATATTAATAGGGCTGCTGGAGACAGGGTGTACAGACTGATTCAAGAGGGGGAGAGGGTGGTGGAGGCAAATCTGACACCCCTCTTGTCCTCCTTATGCCCTGATTTCCTGCCCAGCTGTCCTTACCCCACATGTTAGGAGGGCTCAGCCTTGTCTAAATTCTGGCTCTAGGCCTTCTAGCAAAACTCATGTGACTGGAGTGCCTACCTACAGCAAATTGTCCTGCCATTATTTCAGTCATCCTGTTAATATCCTGTGCCATTTGAGCAGCAGGAAGCCAGCAGAACACAGAGCCTGCAGGCACCAGAACCTGCTTTTTCTTGGACCAGAGGATCTCCAGAGGTCCCTTCCATCCTCGGCCATCCTGTGGCTCTGTGATCCTGATATGCTGTGCAGGCACAGCCCTGCCTGTCCTCCAGTCAGTGTCTGTCATCTCAGTGGTGTCTGAAGGGGCTGACAGGAAAATGGAGAGTGAAGCAGGACCAGCACAGCAGAGGGAGAGGGCCCTGAAAGCCTGTTGTGCACTAAGCATCTTTTGATGGTAAAATAGCCCCAGTTTTTGGTTGGCCACCACATGGGGTATTGGCAGGCTCTTGATCTGGGCATCCGAAAAAGAAGGTGCAGCTGAAATGGCTTCAGCTGGTTTCCTTGTCTCTCCCTCTCCCTCACCCTTTAAACGAGCATCTTTGTGAAAGTGGGAAGCAGTGGGTGTGGAGTAAGAACACTTGTGACATTTAAGGGAAACTGCTACTCTCTCCTCAATCCCACCTCAATAAGCTGTTGGCATTAAACACAGAGTCAGGAAAATGTGGGATTGGATCCTTTCCAGGCAAAGGCATCGTGTGACCCTCTCTTGTAATGGGAGAGGATGGGGACCTGTCCTTGGGTGGCTGTTCTGGGACAGACAGAGGGGGACTGAGCCAGGGGAGGTGTGACCAAGCTGAACTTGTTAGAGTTGGATTTTTGTTGCTTGTGTGTCTTTTAAACCCAGAAGTGTGAGGAGGAGCCAGGTGGGGTTGTTGAAGGCTGTGCTGTGGATCGCTGCTGTGGCAAAGGGCTGGTGAATATCTTCAAAAAGCTGTGGGGTGTCTGGTGGTGCAGGCAAGGCTTTGTCAGCACCTCTGATTTATTGGTGTGGTTGCAGGCAAAGCTGAGCCCTTGCTTCAGAGAAACAAGTGTGCGAAGGTTGTTCAAATGTGCCCTTCTCAGATCCCATCTCTTGATGTTCAAGATCAAAGCCTGTGTATTGTGATTGCTTCCTTCAGCCACAGGAGACAAATCTCTGGTTTGCTCTTGTATTAAGCATTTCCTTTTTTTTAACACTACCCCATACAAACACGCACTTCAACACGAGTCTGTAAAGTGCAAAAAAACCCCAACATTTATAATCGCCTGTGAACACCTATAAATCTGCGGGGAAATCTCACTGTCCCCACTTAGAAATCTGCAGTAAATGAGGAATGGAAATGGAGAAATGGAATTGTCCCCGCCTCTCCTCATTAGGATATTGCATGGTCTGGATTCTGTGTTTTCCCTTGGAAGGCAGGAGGGTAGCCCTCTGAGCCCCCTGCACTCACTGCTCTTCCTCTTCTCACCGAGCTTTTACCGCAGCAGGGCAGCGTCCGTGTCCCGTGCCTCGGGATCCGTGCCCCGCGGGGCTGCCAAGGAAGGGTGGGACGTCCGGCGGTACGGAACGGAGCGATCCCCCCGCATCCCGCTTGGGATCGGTTCTGCACCCTCCAGCTGGGGCGGACTCCTCGGCTCCGTCTCTCCCTTGCGGTGCAGGGTGCCGGAGAGTTTGTCGTTCCCTTTGTTCCACAGCCTCGCTGGCGGTCGGGCGGCGGGGAGGCGGCGGCAGCCTGTGCTCTTTTGGGGAGCTGCGGCGGGCGGTGGATGGCGGAGCCCCGGAGCGGGGCTGTGGGAGGAGCGCCCGCGTCCCGAGCCCCAGCCGGGCCGGAAGGGGCTTTGCTGCTGATGCTCTGGGGCTCTGGGGGTGGCAGCATCCCCGCAGGGTGGAAGGGGCTTTGCTGCTGATGCTCTGGGGCTCTGGGGGTGGCAGCATCCCCGCAGGGTGGAAGGGGCTGTGCCGCTGATGCTCTGGGGCTCTGGGAGCGGCAGCATCCCGGCCGGGTGTGCCGCCGCAGGGATGCAGCCTTACCAGGGCAGAGCTGCCCGCGGGGCTGCGCCGAGCCCGGCAGGTTTCGGATGCCACAAGGACGATCCCAGCAGGCACGTCCGGCCCGTCCCGCTGCCGCCCGTGCAACAGAACCTGAACTACTACCCGCAGATCTTTTGGGTGGACGGCTGCGCCGATGCAGGGGCTCCCTGCCCCACCGCGCCCCCCGGGGCTCCTTTCCCACCGCCCGTACCCGACCGGAGGAGAAAGCCGCGGAACGACAGCGAAAGGAGGAGCGTCGGCTTCCTCGTGATGTTCCTGCTGATCCTGGTGGCCTTCACGGGAGTCGGGCTGAGCATATTTAAGATTTTTCACCTGGAGAAGGAAGTGGATGAACTCAGAGAGGTGAGGTCTGCCTGGCTGGGCACAGGTCCCTGGGGAAACGGGGAAAGGAACACTTGGAATCGTGCCAGAGATGCTCCCCAAGGGGCAGGACGGTGGCATTTCAGCTCTGCTGTGACAGAGGAAGGGGGGGCGCTTGATGCCGTGAGGGGCTGCTCGGTTGGTGACGGATTTATCTGGAAATCTCTGTGCTCCTGGGTGCTGCCCTGTGTATTTCTCAGCACTTTGCAGCTCCCCACGGGCACCCAGATTTCGTCACTGCCAAAGGCAGCGCTCGGCTGCTGATGCTCTCAGTCTGAGCCCGTGTCCCTCTTCTCTCTTGACAGTCTGCCAGCGCTGAGCACATCCCTCCAGCCTCTCAGAAACTCACGGGTGAGTCTGTGCCTGGAGGAGGAACCCAGTGAAATTGAAACTTTCCACAAGAACCTGCCAATTTGTCTAGATTTCACTTGGGGGGGGGGGGGGGAAGAAAAAAGAAAACAAAAGTTTTAATTTGGGCAGAACAATTTAAAAATTGCATTTTGAACTTTCAAACTGTTGCTTTTCTTTTGCATTCCATGTTAATAAGCGAGGACATCCTTTTCAAAAATGCACAAGTCAGAAATAAATTTTCATTCCTCTTGACAGTTTTTTCTAGATCTGAAAAATTGTGTTCCTCCCCCCGCCTTAAGATTTTTAGTTATTAGAAAAATTATTTTCAAACTTGCTCTGATACTGAATTAAAAAAAAAAAAAAAAAAAAATGAAATTGCAAAATTCTAGGGAAAGGGCAGTCCTGGCTCTCATCCACTCCTCTACCAATAGATTTTCCCCTTTAGGGGAAGGGGAGCTGTCATTTGAACTGGATGCTCAGTGTTCTGATCACAGGCTTCTTTAGCAGAAGCTGATCATCAATAATAAACCTGAATTTCTTGAGGGGGCTGGATAAATAAATAGAAACAGGGAAATAGTGTAAAGGAGAAGTGGGAGCAGAGAGGAAAATTTGACTCGAGAAAAGAAAAGGCTGCTTCTAAAATTAGGGAACATGAAGTAGACGTTGAAGAAAAAGGAAGGGATGGAGTGGGATGGGATCCGAATAGCGAGTCACTGGAACTGGCCCATGTCTCCAAAGGGAACTCAGCCCTCCAGGGAAGGCAGAGTTCTCCCAGCTGTGCTCTCCCTTCCCGAGCACAGCTCCGCTTCCTGCCTGGCCAGTGGGACGGTTTGCAGGGTCTCAGGTGTCACCTTTGTGGCTGCCTCCCCCTGCTCTCTGGGCCGACTTCTCCATGGAGCAGGTGGCCAACGTCTTCCCTATCCCTGTGCAGGGCAGAAGGAGCAGCCGGTGCGAAAGGAGGCGAGGAGGGCGGCACATTTAACAGGTACGGGCTGAGGGAGCAGGGGTGGGCAGCTGTGGCAGCATCAGAGGGTGGCATGGCTGGAGTTTTGAGGAGCCCACCTCACGCGGGCTTTCCTCTTCTCCTCAGGTGACACGTCTGCTCTGGCAGCGGAAATTCGCTCCGCAGATAAAACCCTCCCCCTCATCTGTGCCTCTCAGTGAGGCCTGGTTTTGGCTTGGTTTTTGGGCATGCAGGGCAGGAGCTGTCACTGGGGGCTGGTGTTGGTGGGGAGTGAGGCCGGGGAGGACTTTCCAGACGAGGCTTGGAGAACGGCTGGGCTGCCCTGCGATGTGGGGTGCGACCCGAGGAGAAAACGCACAACTGAATGTACTTACAAGCCCTTTTTTTGTCTCGTTTCGGCTCCCAGGCAACCCAGCCCAGCAAGACCTCCCTCTGGAGTGGGAGCCCATCTCTGGCCATGCCTACACCAGTGGCATCCAGTACCACAACCGGGGGCTGCTCATCAGCGAGCCCGGGCTGTACTTCGTGTACTCCAAGGTCCTGTTCCGCGGCAGTGCCTGTGACAGCCAGCTCCTGTCCCACGTGGTGTACAAGAGGAACCCGGCCTCCCCGGGCAGCCTCGTGCTCATGGAGGACAAAGCCTTCAACTTCTGCACGGGGCAGAGGATGTGGGCCCGCAACAGCTACCTGGGGGCTGTCTTCAAGCTCAGGAAGATGGACAGTTTGCACGTCAACGTCTCCAAAATCGCCCTGGTTAATTTTGAGGAATCCAAGACTTTCTTCGGCTTGTTTAAGCTTTGAAAGGGAGCGTGGCTGGCAGCCCCTTCGCACACACCCAGATGCGTGAGGGCTGAGCGCTGCCTGGGCGCTGTGGCACCACAAAACCCACCCAGAAAACATCTTTGGGCTTCAGCATGAGGGGATTCGAACAACAGCTACAGGCTTGAAAGCAGACACCTGGAAAGCACCAGGGCTGTGCTGCATCAGCCTGAGCAGAATTGCACATATCCTCCTTACAAAACGCCCCCACAAACCCAAAATGTGGCGTGCTGAAGACCCTGCTGGAACTCACTACTTGCTGCCTGAGAAGATGGTGGGACCTGCTGCTCCCCGTGGTGTCACAGCCCTGGTGGGGACAGCTGGGTGATGTTAAGGAGGTGTCTGGGTCATGACACCACACCACAGACAGTGCTGTGGGGATGAGAAATGTGAACAGCTGCTCCCCCTGAGCTGTGGCTGGCCCCACGCCCGGCACTGTGACTGCTGTACCACAGGCACTTCCTGCTGGCTGGGCTGGGATAGGTGCTGCGTTCATTTTGTGTTAACTTATGGACCCTTCCCATCCCAGAAAATGCTCCCCAACCACTTGATTTGTCTCACCCCAACCACCTTGCAAGGAACACGCCAGAAGGAGCAGTGCTGTGAGGGGTGTCCCACAAGTGACAGTGTGACCACACCATGGTGGTGGGGGTGGTGGGGGTGGTGGGGGTGGTGGGGGTGGCCACAGGCTCTGCTGGTGCAATCCAACCAATGCAGCAGTGCAGGGCTGTGGCGCTGAAGGTGAAAGCAGCACCTCAAGCCCCCCTGTTGCCCTTTCAGCAGGTGAGGGTTCTCCATGGGGGCCTGGTCTGGCCACCCCTTTCCTGATGCAGGGGGTGATATGCTGGCACCTGTCAGTGCTGGGGCCCTTCCCATGAAATGTTCTCTCTTGAGCACAACACAGATGGTAAACATATATTTTTCTAGTGAGCGGTGCTGTCCTCTCCTCATTTGGTGCAACAGGCTTCTGCCATGGCCAAAGCACTGCAAGGCCTCTGTGATCAGGGGTCAGCGCCTCATTCTTCCTCCAGCAGAAATCTGGGGGCCTCATCCCTCTTTGCTGCCTGCTTGGCCCTTTCCATGAGGCTTTGGAGCTCCAGCATGGAAACATCAGGATCTGGGGGCTGGGAAGGTGTTTGTGGGCAGCACAGACCAGGCAGCCCAAGCCCACTTTGGCCACCAGGAAGAGGCTGATCTCAAACCACAGTTTAGAGTTTGAGTGGAGCCAGGCACTTTTGGCTCCACTGCTGTCCCCAAAGGCACCATCTGTGTCACCTCTGGCCCCAGAAGCACTTCTCACAGAGCAATCTGAAGGGCAAAGAAATAGTGTAAAAAAACCCCCAAACCCTATTTGTTCATCCTGGTGTCAGGTCCACGGAGTTCTAATCCTGGGTCACTGACATAGCCACCAGGCAGGACAACAAGGGCTGTAGCTGTGGCCCATCATCATCTTTGGCCCTGCTCCTGCCTTCCTGCAGCTCTGCTGGTGGCTCTCAGCAGCCTGAAGCAATTTTTTCCCTTTTCCATGGTGCTGCTCTCAGCTTGGTGGTCTGTGCTTTGTGTTGTCTCCTTCAGAGAAGTTCATTTCTTCAAAGCTTCTCAACGGTCTGGCTGCTGCTGTGGCCGGTGTGAGGGGAAAACTGTTCACATAGCCATTGCTGATGTTTCCACCGCATTTCTCAGGTTGGAAAAAATGTCAAAAGGATGAAGTTTAGGGATTTTCTGGCTTGACTTTTTCTCACCACCCTTACCCCTGCAAGTTTTATCAGAAGGAGCTGCTGAATCCAGGCCTTCCCAGGAGAGGCTGGAATTGCTGGCCTCCTCTGATTGCTGCTTGGGCTGTGTTGCCCTCCTGGTGATGGGACATCCAAGTGGGGAGTGGGAAGCTCTTTGTACAGCTGTCTCTGTAGCCGAACTGGCTGAGCACATCAGGTGCTTCCCTTGTTTCCTGGGGAGCAGCCTGGAGATGGGCAGGGCACTCCAGGACCCCAGGAAACCTGCCCTGAGGTTCCTCTCTCTGCTGGCACCGTGTTGGAAGGGCTGGAAGGACCCCGAAGGCTTCTCCAGGTCACCACACATGCAGGCTGTGGCTGCAGTCAGCTCTGGGGCAGGATGAGCTTTCTCTCTCGGGAGCGGGCGAGATCTGCCCTGCCCTGAAACGCCAAAGGCCCGCAGGTTTCAGCGGCACAGGGGCTGGGCAGCGCTGTTACGAGCGCTGCTGGGCCTCCTGAGGCGGGCAGAGCTGGGGCAGGGGCAGGGGCAGGCCCGAGGTCTGCTCCTGAGCCAGCGGCACAGCCGGCAGTGAGACGTGGTTCTGCTCTGTCATCCCTCCCTCAAAAATCCCCCTGCAGTGCCCAGAGCAAAGCCACCGCTGAGCTCCCGGGCTCTGACTAACATTGGGAGCGAGGTCATGACAGGGTTAAACCATTTCAAGCTGCGTGGAGTCAATTCATGGGCTGCTCCTGCCACACCGACTTCAATAAAGCCATCAGCTTATCTAGCTAATGAGCTGTTCATTTAAAGACATTTTTGCTAATTGTTACCATTAAATACTCAATGAGTATTTAATGCTGATATTAGGCTCTCTGGGGATGAGAGAACTGGGGTTGTTCGGCCTGGAGGAGCTTCCAGGGAGACCTCAGAGCCCCTAGCAGTGCCTGAAGGGCAGAGGGCCGGAAAGGGACTCGTGACAAGGGCATGGAGTGACAGGAAAAAGGGGAAAGGCTTTAAACTGAAAGGGTGTAGGTCTAGATTGGACATTGGGAAGAAATTCTTCCCCGTGAGGGTGATGAGGCCCTGGCACTGCGCAGAGAAGCTGTGGATGCCCCATCCCTGAAGTGTTCAAGGCCTGGTGGGAGGGGCGCCGAGGAACTGGGTCCAACAGAAGAGAGACTAAACAACCCTTTACCTGTCCTAAACAGGGGTTGTTGGAGTGATCTTCGGGCCAAATCGTTCTGTGATTTTTAATAGCTCTTGGGCTCTTGGGCTGTGCTTAAAATTTTATTTTTAAGAAAAATAAATTATTGGAATTTAATTTGAACTTACCAAGTATTTTGTTCTCTCCCCAGCAAGGGAAGGGTCTCTGCAGGAGATGGGATATCCCAGGTGCACCAGCAGGACTGACCACTGGGATGTTTGGGTTTTCTCTGCCCTGCAGGCCACGGTTGCAGTGGAGAGCTGACATCCTCTCTCCTGATGGAGCAGGTGGGTCAGCTGTGGAGGTGCCTCAGTGGTTTCAGCACCATTTAACAGGGCTCCAGAGACACCCCCTCTGCAGAGAACGTGGCTGCCAAGAAGTGAGCCCATATCATCTCCTGATAAGGGTTCTCTGGTCTGCTCCCACTGCCTGGCACACAGAAAACTCCCGTGGGCAGCTGAACCCTTCCCAGAAGATGCCCACGTGTTTGGATGCCCAAATGGGGGCTCTGCACTGCAAATATTTATTCTGTTTTGCTCAGCACACAGAGCTGCTTGGCAGAGATTTGGCCTCTCTTGTGGTGGATGTGCATTAGATGCTGTACCCTATTTACCTGCCCTGCTGGAGGAAAAGGGAGACCAGTGCCTTGCAAACCTTGTGTAGGCTCAGGGTGTGCTGTAACCAAGGGGGCAGAAGGGGCTGCATCACAGACTTCTTATTTATATATATATATATATATATATATATATTTTTTTTTTTTTTTTAACCTGAAGCCAGCCTTGAGCTCTTTGAGTTTCCGTTGCTATGTCCTGTGTGGGGTCACTTCTTCCAGCCTGAGGAGCTGCACAGACTCTGGTAAATCTTTACCAGGTTGGGAAAGAGCATTGTCTAATGGTTAGAGACAGGAGAAAAGGAAGAGGGGTAGATGTGGGTATTGCTGTAATTCTCCTAGTGCTCTGACACATGGGTGTATTGCATCATGGTTACAGAAGTGGAATTTTAGGCATGACTAAGTGACTGAGGTTCAAGGCGGAAGAGAGGATGAGATGAGTAAAGACAGAGTAATTTTGCTGTAGGTTAGGCGAGCTGCATGTGAATTTCTGGTTGATTTTAATGACTTTTAAAAAGAAGGAAAAGAGGAAGAAGAAGAGCTTGATGAGGTGTTGCTGATTCGTCTCGCGGGGTGATGAGGAGAGCCAGGTGTTCTGTTCCTTGCACATGGCCTGTCCCAGGAGCTGTGGGACTGCCCCTGCCAAGCCAAGCAGCAGCTGTGTGAACAGGCACAAAGGCTTTCTGCTCTGGGGACTCACAGGTTTGATTGGAAATAAGCTGCTCATTCCTCTAGGTAGCAGAGAAACTAAACACTCCAGGTGGAATTTCATACCACAACACGCTTTCCCTCAGCTGCCTCCCCATTCCTCAGCACGGTCCATGAGAGAATCAACATCTCTCCCCCCTTACAAACCATCACAGATATTTTACATCTCTCTCTCCTTTTCCCATATTCCACAGCCAGTTTCCTCCAACAGCAATTGAAAAAGTCTCACTGTCCAGATTTCTTTTGTTGTTGGGGATTCACTCTGGTTCCCCTTTGTCAGGTCATTCAGCTCTGGGGTGCTGGGGACATGCATTTCCCCTGATGTTTTCCTCTCCTCACCACTGTGAGGTTTATAGTGGCAAAATATGCCAGAGAAAAAGGCATCAGAGAGGAACATTTGTGCCTCCTAAATAAGATTTCTGCATGAGGGACAGGTATCAGAGACTTTCATTACAGTCCTGAAAGAGGAATCTGAACCAACAGAAGATCAAGAATGCACAAAAGAGAATGCAATTTTCTCAGATTCCCTGCTTGATACCAGCAGTGAAGGAGGAATTCAGCACATTCAGGAGTTAAATCCCATTGCTGCACTTGGTTTGAGTGAGGGTGGGTTGGCTGACTGGTTTTTTTTCCCTGAAGCAGCAGAAAGGAATGATCATTTTCCTTGAAATTCCCCCCTCACATCCTGTGGAGACCCTGTTTGCTGGAGGAGGTGACTCAGATAAGGCTGTCGATGGAAAGAAGGGGATGGTAATTTCCTAAGCCAGTTTGAACCATGCTGAGGTCCTGTCTCCCTGCCCTTGCAGAGTTTATTTTGTCACCACATGCATTTTATTCTGCACAGGGGGTGTTGGTGACAAGACAGGGTGAGATCCATCTGCCAGTCCATGCATCCATGTCTCCAGAGACCTCCAAGTGACAGATTAAACGTGTTCCGGAGCTGGTGGGATTGCAGTGCTCCACAGGAGAAGTGCCAGTGCTGTGCACAGGATCCCTGGAAGGAGCAGAGCACCCCCTGCACAGGTTCCTGCTGCCATCAGACTCTTGGCTCTGGGCTGCTGGTGGCCGTAGGTGGCACTGGAAGCTTCTGCCTCAAAGTGCTGATTCCTCTTTCCTGCAGAAGACTACCTGAAAGCCCTGAGCAGCATTTCAGCCAAAATTGTTCCACTCACTGCCATCCTTTTCCTTCCTGCAGACAAAAGTAAGCAAAACCCCAGCCCTGGTGCTTGAAGGAAGCTGGAGGATGCGCCAAGGGAACAAAGCAAGAGAACACAGGGACATGGTGGCAGACACCAAGGCCACCGTGCTGAGGAGTGCTGCTGGGGATGCTGGGGCTGAAGGCAGAGTTGCCAGCAGCCATACAACGACTGAACTCTTTGAAAAAAAAACCCCAAACCCTAAAACTGGCACTTGGCTGCAGCGCTTTCGTTTCTCCGCGTTTCAGCTCACTGCCTGGAAACCCCGGGTTTGGAGGGCACTGAGGAGAACCTGCCTGACTTCCCGCAGTGACTGCGCTGAGGTCATGCCCAGCACCAGAAATGTGTGTGGAAATGGTGACAGGGGTGAGCTTGTTCCCTCCACCAGCCCGCAGCCAGTGAGAGAGAGAGAATAATGTTTTATGAATGGAGGACGTGGCTTAGAGAAAAGAAATTCATGGTTTCTGTCTTAAACCATTGACTCTCCAGGAACATCACTTAGACAGCAAGTGTTGCTTCTTTGCACGGCCTGCTTTGGAAGACTGACCATTTTTTGTGACCAGACTTCTCCCCTTTGTTTTCTCGCAACAGTTTTCTAGTGGTTTGTGTCCTCTGTAAGTCTGCTACCACTGTTGAACACTTCGCTCTTGCTCTTAGGGTGTGAAAACCTCGTGCAGAACCACTGAATCACCTGCTAGCAGTATCCATCATGTAACTGGTTCAGAAATTCAGTCTTTCTTTAACCACTTTTTATGCATCTCATTCTTTACTTCTAATTTCCTCTGTGACAAAAAGAAAAAAAAAAAAAATACTACCCCTCCCTTGAAGATCTACTTTTAAAACGTGCTGTTTCCTGTGGTCCCCAGGAGCACATTAAACACAGAAATGTGAAACATCTCTGCGCTCTCTCGCAGAGTGTAAAAGGGAGCAGTTGGGCAGCGAGGCTCCGTGGTGACTTCCAGTAAAACCTCAACCTCACATGGAGCTGGGAAGGGTCTGCCGGGAATCCCTCCCTCCCCAGGCCCTGCCAGGCCTGTAAATACATTTCTGCCAGGGATGCAGATGGAAATGCTTTTTCTTCCCCCCTCTCAGCATCCCTGTGTGCTGAATGGGGCAAGCAGGGCAGAGCCTGGCGTGGTGCACTCAGTCTCACCTGGAGTGTGCTACAGGAGAGACACCTGCTAGCTGGACACACCTTTCTGTGCTTGAAATTTCAATATTGGGCACCTGTGGTGGGGTGACCCCCATCAGCTCCCCCACAGCCACCCAGCCACTCCTACTCCTGAACAGCACAGTTGTATCTCATGGCTGGAATAAATGCTGGTAGAACACTTACCAGTTACCCTCACTGCCAAAACAGACTCAGCTGGGGGAACACTAATTTATTGCTAATTCAAAGAAGTTCGGATGGTGAGAAACAAAGACAAAGCAATGCCTTCCACACACCTCCAGCCCATTATTTTCCCCTTCATGCCTTCATCCCCAGCTCCTCTGCCTCTCCCTTGGCAGCTGCAGCCAGCTGATAAAACAACTCCTCGCCATTCCTCCCTCCTCATGCATTCCCCTGCCACAGTGTGGATCCTGGGAAGGCATTAATGAGAAGGAAGGTGTTGGAGTGGGGCACATGGGAGGCTCTGGAAGTGGCTGTGGAGGAGACAAGCAGGGCTGTGCTGGCACAGTGGATGACGTGTGGCTGAGCTGTTAGAAGCTGTGGGAAACGGTCTGGGTGGAAAGTCACACTCATTATTCATTAATAAATGCTATCTCTGTCTATAACAGGCATTTTCCTCCATAATATAACCTGCAGCCAGTCAGGGCAGGTAAAACTCTCAGCACTTTAGGCAGGACCCTTGAACTGTGTTGTGCTTAAATCCGCAGCGAAATTGAATGTAATTGTTTTGCAGTTGATGTAATGCTCCTATTCCCTGTCCTAGTGAGTTCCCCAATATCACACTTAAAGCCTGGAGGACTTATATGGGGCCTTCTGGTTGTTTTGTGGCTTTGGCTGGAGCCACCTGAGCTGCTGGAGCTGCATCAACCCGAGTCCTTATGTGTGTGTTGAGGAGAGGGTGGTGGTCTGAACTCTGTCAAAAGTTAAATTTCTGTCATAGTGGCTGGAAAGGAAAGCCTGGATAAAAACCAGGAAATGCTTCTTTTTAATAAGAAACAATTCAGAGCAAGGAGGGAGAACAAAACAGACACAAAAGGTTTCCCTTCAGTACCTGGTACTTTGGGGACACTGCTCTGAACCAACTCTCAGTGTGCCCTTTGTGAGTTATATTTTCAGCAGAAGGGTGATGGAGCCTTAGGATTTTAGCTTTTATATGTTTATATATTTGTAATCCTGCAATTCTTTAGTGTAAACTCTAAACTCCACGTAGAGTGTCAGCTACTGCTTTCTCATTGTGGTCAGACACGACAATTCCTCTCTAGGCCTGGGAATCAAGGACACCTCACTGCCTCAGGCCCTGAGAAATGTAACCAAAAGTGAATTGGGGGGAAGCAAACTTGAGGTAAATGATTTCCTTAACTGAACATGTAATTGGAAGATTAACCCCCAATATGCAAATGGACCAAACTTATAAAAGTGTAAAAATCTGGGACCCGTTGTCCATTTTTTTGGGTGTAGCTCCTGGGAGGGCTTCGTTTGCCCTAAACGTACCTGCAGGCCCCTCATTAAATACACCCGCTTTTTATTCCCTTAATTTTGTCTGGCCTCTGTTTTTAGGTCGCCCCAAAAGGCATCGAGGGGAGCAGGGCAAAGGTGTGGGCACACACATGAACCCTGCAGGGAGCCAAGGGGCTGGAGGCAGGGGTTTGAGGGGAGGCCCAGGATTTGGGCAGCCACTGGCAGGGGTCTCCGTGCTGGCTGAAGACACGGGTCTGCCAGCAGGTTCTTTGGTGGCACAAGGAAAGCTGAGCAGGTCCCAGCTGCCTGGCACCAACACTCACCTGTCCCAGTGTCCTGCCTGCTGCCAGGAGGAATTGTGACACCCCCCCAGCTGCCTGGGCACTGTGGCACTGTGACACGGGGGCGTTCCAAAACAGCCTGGAGACACCGAGGCCCTGCTGATTCATCAAGATTTGCATTCCACAAACTGCTCTGCACTGGGTGAGTCACAGCTGCTGGTGCTCAGGGGGACAAAGCCCACCCTTCCACGGGGACAAAGCCCACCCTTCCCCAAAGGCTGGACTGGCGGGCTCTCCCCTGCCCCAGGCACTCTGGCTCCATGGCCAGTGCTGAGCTGAGCACCTTTTGGAAGCTCTTTCCTCCACGCTGGTGATCAGAGGTTTCATGGCACCTGGGGGTGGCAGGGGCAGGGTGGGTGGGATGACAAGTGCCAGCACTCTGCTCTACTTCTTAGCCCTGCCTGGCACAGGAGGCTGGACAGGGACTGCCTAGAGAGCCCTTTTCATCCTCTCATGCTACGGCTCAGTGCCAGGTCCCAGCTAGAGCTGTCCCTGTCCCTTCTCTGTGCAGTCTCTGCACTCTGAGGATGCTCTCAGGCATCATCAGTGAAAGCCTCCTTCAGCAGGCAGGGAGGAGGAAGGGATGTGCAGGAGAGGATGAACAACTCCTTCCCACACCAGACACCTGGGGTGACAGACTTCTTCCAGATGTAAGTGCCTGTCACTGTCCCCAGTGACGCCTCTCTGCCACGTGGAAGGGAGAAAATCAGCAGCAATGGTGACAAACGGCTCGGGGCCTAATAGCACAGCAGATACAAACAGAAAATGCTGCTTCTTTATCTGGTGGAAAGGCAGGTACAGGAAACCAAGCCACGCTGGGCAGGAAGCAGGGGTTACTGAGGACAGGGACAGGGCAGCTAGCGGGGGTGGTGTGCTTCTGGCACTGGTGATGCTGATCCACCGCTGCTCCAAAGAGCTGTCACCACCGTAATTCCCTGACAGAGGGGCCTGAGAGGGCTCTCTGAGGGGCAGCAGGGACGAGAGACAGTCTGCTCTGCTGTGCATCCTACACCTCCCAGCCATGCCTGGGCCAGCATCGTCAGGAAACCGCTCTGCAGGGAAGAATCTGAAAGTCCTGGCAGCTTATGAACTGCTGTGATGATAAAAAAACATGGAGGCCTTGAAGGCTGAGGAAAGGAGGCTTGAAGGGCACTGTTTAAATGAACACCCTGCCTTACTCATGCAAACCTGCAGGCTTGCTGAGATGTGACTTCTGGAGGCAGGTACCAAAGTGAGTTTGGGCAAAATCACACCTGGACTGCCCTGAGAATGTTAAGTGGGAAGCTGAATACACAGTAATCTTGGAAGTAAAATCCCCAGGAGACTCAAAAGTAGATTAGGATCCAAGTAAGCATCTACTGAGTTCAAAGGAGTTGGAGGATGCTGTTGCCAGTGCTGTGTTACTGGGGCTGTTCACCAGGTAGGCTCAGGAATGTTACTTCCAGCTGTGCCCCTGAAGAGCTTCAGACAAAAAAGGTGACATTAATCTCCTTAGGGGCTGGAGCTTTCCCAGTTCTTTTGCAGATTTGTCACATTGATCTCTTGGGATCAGTGTGGGTTGAGAGTGATACGATGTGTATAAAATTGAAAGTTTTAGGTTGGCTCATCAGCAAAGTGATGTGAAGGCGAAGAGGCCAAGCGCATAGAAGAGAAATCCTTCAATACCTGGATGGTTTTCAGCCTTCCCTTACTCTTTCTCTGCTGTTGAGAACCCATTTAACTGAGATGTCCTTGCCAAGAGACGGGTCACCGCCCTCTTCATGGCTCAGCATGTAAAAAACTGTCCCCAGAAAAGTCAGGGATTGGTAACAAAACTGTCACAGGCTTGGAAAGGACTATTTTGTTTGGGGAAGCAGCAAAAGCAGGAGGAAGTGAGAGGAGTTTATTGGATTTGCATGGCAAGGTTTTGGTCGCAGAACCTTGGTAGTTAAATTCTAGTTCACAATTAACCATTCTTGGGGAAAAAAATAGAGAAAACTTTTACCCTTACTAGAGAAATGCTTGAGATCCACTGGTGAAGAACAGCCTAATCTGGCGAGAAATTAAACACCTGGTGATTAAGTAGCCTGAGGAACCCTGAGTTGCTCATTCTCCATACCTGTGTGGAGAACAAGGCACAGCAAAGCTTAATTGCCCTGATTGGGCAAATTACTGAAGTGGGGGAAGGTGAGTAGGAGCCAGTTTGCTTCTGCTGTGCTGGCTGGAGGTAAGGCTGTGTGCTTTTTCTGGTTGTTTGTTTATTTTAAACGCTTTAATTTAATTTTCCTGTCTAGGCCTGGGGTAATGTATGGACTTGAGTTTGCCGTGGGTGTTTGAAAGCGGCCTGGCTTTGTGCTAATTCACCTCTGGTTGCTGAGACAATGCTTTAAAAGGAGTTTGAAATCTTAATAGTGCACCAAATTCCTGTTTGTGGGCAGAGGCTTTTGTGTGACCCAGTGGATATCGCATTTCCAGTGTCACTCCTTGGACCGACATCTCCAGAGTTCTTTGGGACAGCTGGTGGGACTGAGGCTGGCCAAACTCCGAAGGCAGCAGAATCCCAGTCAACAAAGGGTGCTTTGTTTCCCTCTCTGTTGTTGACACCTGGAGCACAGAGGGATTGGTGCACTTTGGTTCTAAAATCTGCAGTCCTGTCTTGGGCTGCCCAGCTGCAAAAACAGTGAAAGCTGTGCCTCTGTGACCTTGGCTGCCGTGGAGCTCCACGGTGCCCTGTTTGCAGGCCTTGGGACTGCAAGGTTTTCAGGCCTGTGGCCACAAAAGTTATTTTTCTGCAGTCGCAAACCAAAACACGCACCTTAAGTCTCGCAGGAGAGCGAGCGAGGCGAGGCTCAGCAGCAGTCACACAGGGATCAAACAGTGTTTACAAGAAAGGAAGCCACCTGAGAAATCACCCTCGATGGTTTTACCTGATGAGAGAGCTCTGCTCCAGGACTGTCGCTGCCCCAGGCTGACACACACGGGCCAGAGGGGCTACAGGCTGTGGGTGAGGCTGCACCCCAACACCTCCAGGGGAGCATTCCCAGCTCTCCTGCCGTAAATCCACGGGGAGCTGGCTGAGATACGCTGGACTGGAGTGGAGGCAGCGCAGGAGCTGGCTGGAGACGTTGCTGTGTGAGGTAAGAGCGCAGAGGGGCCCTGGCTGTACGGTGTGGAGGGGCTCCTGCTCCGGGGAGGGGTTGCCTGCTGTCCCCAGAGTGTTTTGGGTCCAGCAGTGGTGCTGGTGGACACTTCTGTGTAGTTTATCTCCAGCTCCTCAGCACTGTTTGATCAGAGGCAGCGTAGAGCAAACCCTGTGAAAGCTGATCTGGGGAGATAAGCTGTGAGGCAGACGTTTCCATTAGACATTAAAGAAAATAATCTCTTTTCCAACCACCACCACGCTTGTTCCATGCCCTGGTGAGGGGAGATGAGAGGAGGCAGGAGGGCTGAGTGGGTAGAGCTGCAGCCCAGTGCTGACCTGGGCTCTAGCAGCAGCCCCAGAGCGCTCTGCAGCCTGCCCGGGAAATGGAACAGGAGCAGGCTTCACAAGGAATGGGTGTCCCCCGGGGCTCCAGCACTGATTGTGAGCAGCCCCCGTGTAAATGGGTCTTGAAACTCACCCTGTGTCTCAGCTGAGTGTGTTTCTATCCCTCCCTTCCCTATAGTATGGCTGGAGAAGGGCCAAGAAGCTCAGTGTGCCCATTGATGAGCTGTGGGGGGATGGAATTCAAAGCCCTCTCCATCGCTTACTTTGAAAGTAGGGTTTTTTCCCAAACTTTTGTGTCCTCCCCTTGGTTTCTTTGAATGTCAGAGGCTGAGCATCTTCTTGACAGGGAGCTCAAAGCTGTGCTCAGAGTGAGGCTGTGCTGCCACAGCAGGTAAATGCGCTTGTCCAGGGATGCTGAGACTGGCTAGTGGGAGCCCTCTTCCCATAAGTGCTCGGGAAGGTTTTTGGAAGGTTTCGAGCGAGGAAGGCACACTCTTTGCAGTGCTGTCTCCTTCCTGTAATGCCTCATTCTCCCACCTGTGCTGAGGTGGTTTCTGCCACTCCTGAGATGCAATGTTTTGTTTCAGAGCTGTTATTTTTATGTATGAAATGAGATTACTTAAAATCAGTGGGAGAAATAACATTTCTCTTTTCAAAGCTATGTTCTTCTGATCTAAAACTCCCTGCTTGGCTAAAAGCAATGCAACTGCCCAGGCTTAATTATTATTATTTGGTCTTTTGCCAGGGGGTGCATATTTGTCACCAAGCGTGGGGGGCAACATTGTGTTTATTTCCAAGATAACAGAAGACTGTTCATTTAAATACGTGTTTGCAAACTGCATTAGTGGCTTACTTTCCCATGTTGACTGGTGAAGGGAGTTGCTTTCTCTTTCATCTGTTGCAA
Source organism: Hirundo rustica (assembly GCF_015227805.2). NCBI lineage: Eukaryota > Metazoa > Chordata > Aves > Passeriformes > Hirundinidae > Hirundo > Hirundo rustica. The sequence goes on along the minus strand of NC_053458.1, from coordinate 27,753,372 downwards.
AATCCTCCCAAAAGGTATAAAATCTTTGTTCTAGCTGGAGTTCTGCCATTAGAATGGTAAGATTCTTGTGTTGCTTTTTCCTCTGAGGTTCTGCACTAAGTTTCTGATTTTTTTTTTTTTTTAACTGGGTTTGTTTGCAATTCTGTGAACATTGCTTCTGGTAAAAATGCTGCTGGTGTCATGTGTGGGGGGGGAATGAATGCAGGCAGCTCGTCTGGGTGGCGTTTCTTGCTGTGCCCGAGGTGGCACCTGGCATAAAGAAACCCGCTCGATTCGTGCTGCCCTGGGCTGTGAAAAGGGAGGGTGAATTCTCTGGAGGAACACTTGGAAGTGGCTCTCTGGATGCCAGGCAACTAGGGAGAAAGGGAGATGCTGGTAGCTAGGCATTGGAGCAGAGCAAAGGACCCCAAACTCTGAGAGAAAAGCTTTTGCCAGTCCTGGCACTGGGGTAGGGAGAGGTGCAAGCAGCTCTGTGCGCTGTGCTGATGCCATCAGCCTTGGAGACACGCAGACAAGTAGGAAAAACCCCGTCCTCCCGGTGATTCTGCCTCTCCGTAATCACTTGCCATCTGCGTTGTTGTTACCCTGCCCACGAGTTTTACATCTCGGCTGCTCCGGGGAGCGCGGTGAGAAACCACCCTCGCTCTGCTCAGTGACTCACCCTGTCCCCCCTGCAGGAAACCGAGCGCTGCCAGCAGCTCCTCCTCATCTTCACAGGGGCTCCCGCACCTCCCAAATGCTGCTCGCAGCAGCTGCAGGGGCATCCCCACCTCCTCAAATTCGAAGGTGCTCAGTGGGTGAAGGAGCCGAGCTCCTCCTCCGCACCCCGCGGCGGGTTCACCTTTGCACGGAGCCGGCGGGGATTCCTCCCGGAGGTGGCTTTTCTCTTTCCTGCTTTGAGCTGGACTTTTTGAACCCTCCGAGGGCTGTTCTGCCCCGTGCTCCAATCCTTTCCTCCGCGGGAGCCGTGTCTAACACGCCGTGACACAGAGTCACGGTGCTCCTGTGCACAACAAGGCGAGGATGCCCCGGGGATGGGGATACCCAGAGCAGGGTGGAAAGGCTGACTCTATTTTGGGATTATGATCCCTCTAAATAACTGCAGAAAACCAAGGCAGGCCGTGGGTGCAGGGTCTGGTGTGCACACACGGCTTGCCAAGGCAGTTCTAATACATTTGGGCCCTTGATTTGTTTATTTGTTTTCACCTGAGATTTTCCAGTGGGACAAAGCTGGGAATGTTGATGACTGGGGCACGCCCTGCAGGACAGTTTTCTCAGCCAGCTGTCTCCCTGCAAAATGGGTATTAAGGTGTGTATTGGGGACCTTTCAAGTATCTCGGGCCACAGAGGGAAATACAAAACCTTTTAAGCTGTCAGGGTCTAATTCTTAGAGAAAATCCCTGCAGAACACAGGGAAGAGCAGAGCTGAGCTCCCTGCACTGTATCACCGAGTGATGCCTTCAGTCCTTCTGCTCCGGAGGGCTGTGCTCGCTGAAATCTCCCATTATTTGGTTTCCTGTCACTCCTCGATGATTTCTATTTTGGGCTGGCAAGATTAGCGTTACCAGGGCCCTGCCATCAGTTGTCTTTCCTGTGTGCAGGGATGCACAAATGTTTACTAGCTGTGCCTCATACAGGCTGTGTGCGCCTTTCTGCGGCCATAAGGACCGAGCTCTCAAAAACGTCCAGGGCATTGGGTTGACCTGAAATAATTAGTTTTGTGCCACAGACTCCCTAAAGGTGCCGGGAGAGCAGAGCAGGGTGGGACGGGATTTGCGGAGTTTCCCTATTTAACTGGCAGCTCCTCGGGGCCGCGCAGGTTTGCTCTGAGTGCGTGGAAGCCCAGCGCGGGGGCGCGCCTTGGTGCGGCTGTGACAGCGCAGACAAAGGAGTTTGAGCACAGACCGCTAGATGTCTGTACAGACCAGGCTGTGACAAGCAGCGTCCCCAGCTGTGAGGCTGGGACTTTATTGACCTAGCAGGAGCGGAGATGAAGCCCGGATTCATAAATTTCAGCCCCGGGTGGAAAGCGCAGAGGGTGGCAGTGAAGGATGGGGGCTCAGGGGCAGGTCCTGCAGCACAGAGGGGATGGCTCACAGGAGCCCGGGGCCAGGCTAATGCCAGCATTTCACAGCGTTTCACCTTAATCAGTGATGGAAGTTCCTCTCGCCTCTGTTGGACAGTAGCCAGAGGTACAGGGTGTTATTTTGGCAATGGCAGTAGATGTGCAGAGTGTTTGAGTGGTAGTGGGAGGATGATAGGAAGATGAGAAGGGGATTGCAGCTCTGCTCCAAAATAGCACACGAGGAAACAAAAATTGGCCAGTGAGAGGCGCAAACAGAAGGAATTTGTGCATCCGGAGGTGAGAAATAGAAACTGGTGGTTGAAGTCACCCAGAATAGAGACTCAATCTGAGAAGAGACTTCTTATGAAAACAGGAATACAACTGAAGCTTTTTGAGAGTGGTGAATGTTTTACTTTATAAAGATCCTGAGAGATTTCCCATAAAACTGTCACTTGGAGAAGAGGTGATGTCAGCATTAAAGCCTGGCTTCTGATCCCACCCTGACAGATGAGAAACCAGCCAGGGACCACAAGGAGCATCCTCTTGAACTGAAGGTTCTCTTTAGCTCTTCCAGAAAGGAAGTGGTGTTTTTCTGTGGAATTTTCCTCCTGCCATTGAGTTCATAGGTCCAACAGCTTTGGACCTATTTCCCTGCCAGAGCTTTGCCCTGCCCCACAAGGGAGGGTGCTGCCAGTACCAGAGGGCAGCTGCCCTCCTGCACATAAATCCACCTGAATGGAAGAATTGTTCCTTTTACTGATAGTAAAAGAGGTTGTGACACCCAGACTTCAGATCCTTTGCTATTTTTGTGGCATTATTACTTAAGGTAATATGAAGGAAATAGCTCATTTATGTTTAAAAATTTAAAGGCTATTGATGTTCACAGATTTTCATCTTCACTAGAGCTTTTCCAAATTTTTTCTGCCTTTATAGGAAGAATAAACACACGTGAAGCTTCTCCCCGATTTAACAGTAGGAGTCACTGGTATGGCACATGTATTTTGAGAACAAGGTTCGGCATGCAACATGGAAAACCAGCGAATATACGCCAGGGCTTCTCCTCTCGCACAATTCCTCTGACCCCACTAGAGGGCAGGGAGGCTCTGTGAAAGCGCAGGGTGGGGACAGCACAGCCATCCCGGCGGAGACATCCTGCGCCTTCGGCAGGATCCTGCTTCCTGACGCAGTCCTGGGCAAAGCTGGTTTTGCTGCAGCCTGGGCTGGGGCAGGAGCGACCCCTCGTTGCCCAAATTCCATCTTCTCCTTCTCTGCCCGCCCGATACCCCCCCCATCTACCGAGGTGTCTCCTGCTCTGCTCCATCCCTCCTGCCATCCTCCCATCCCTCGCTGGAGCACTCTGCTCTGGAGAAGAGCGAGGCTGCTCCGAGGAGGGACAAGCAGCCTCCGAGCACGGAATATCTTGGACTATCGGCGTGTTTGATGTTCCTGGCCCTTGGGAAAGCAGCCAGAGGCAGAGCGGGGCTGCAGCTGGAGGGTGAGCCTGAGGGAGCTGGGGAATGGCACGGGGGCACTGCAGCCATAGCCGGGTGAAGATGAGGAAAGGGCTTACTGAGCAAAGCTGGCCCTGTCTCTTGCCTTCACCTTAAAAAAACCACTTTTCTTGAAGGGCTTTCAGGAAGATCCTGCCCACAGATGTCTGTGCCCTATTAGGGTATTGCTCAATGGTGTTTGTCAGGGCCAGTGTTTGTGAAGTATGGTGCAGGCCGCGGGTCTCCTGGGGATCCTCTCTTCTTGTTTTTTCTTTAATTCCAGTTAGCAAGGCATTCTCTCGAAAGTTTGGGCAGATAGCTTTCAAATGAATTGTTTAAATCAGGATGTCGGACAACCTTTGATGTACCCTTTGGGGAAACCAAGTAATCCTCTGCTTGCTCCTGCGTGCCCTTCGCTGCTGCACCTATTTTTGGAGCCAGAAAATACATTTGCCAGCTGGTGTGGGAAAGTGTAAGGGGAATGGACTGTACTTCTTTCCTAGGAAATAAATTTTGAGCACTTGCCTTTCTGACACAGCTGGGAGCAGAGCATGGAGCCCAGTGGAGGCAGGGCTAAGGTTCAGCTGGTCACCCTGCAGCTGGGCTGAGCCAAACTGGAACTTTGCATCCTGTGCCCACGGCATGGGTTTGTGTACCTCAGGCACACTGGTCGCACAGATGTTTTTTTATAACATAGATTTTTTTTTTTTTTTTTTTTTTAAAGCTCTACAGGTTGATGTATTTGGCTGTATTATAGCCAGGCATTTAAATCTCTAAGCCTTGGAGACATATTCCCAAGCAGAGCAGATATAGTAACACTGTTGGTGCTTTCTTGGGGTAATAGACCACCTTCTGTATCTAAAACTAAGCACCAGAAAAAATGGCACCTTTAGCTGGAGTCTCCTAAATGGCAAGAATAGATTGCAGCTGGATGCAGAACTCTATGAGCAGGAGAGGCCTCCTCAGGGCAGGAGAGGTAGAAAAATACTTTGGTTTTGTGGGTGCTCTGGGGCAGGATGCCTCTTCCACCACTGGAATCAGTGATGAGCAAGCTGTGATTTGTTTCTTGCTGAGCAGAGGTGTCACGTAATACCCGAGGAGTTCTGAAGCCTGCAGTCCTTTTGCAAGGTGCCATCTCCTTTTTCTGACTTGCCTCTATCCTTTTGAGCTTTCTCCTTGTAGAAACCTCTCTGCCCAGCACCTTAGCCTCTGTTTTGTTTCCCGTGCCTTATCTGGCTGCACTTCCAGCTTGTGAAGGATCAGAGAGAACCCAGAGAGAGGACATGGGGGCAGCCAAGAGCACAAGGAAGACAAATAAGTGTATTCTGTGGGTGGTCAGAGCTGTATCTTCTGACTCCCAGCTGAAGAGGTTTTTCAGTGAAGAGGTTTTTCAGTAACCCCTGAATGAAAAAGCTTGGTACCATGGGAATTGGACACAGGTTTGACAGCTGCAGGGTCTGGGGTTGCAATCCTTGATCAACATTTGCAGCTGTGGCTTCTGCTTTGTTTCCAAGATTAATTTCCCATCTTTGGATTGGGGATCCCATTTCAACACACCCCATTTTGCTGTATTTTTTCTGTCATTTTGGCTGCTGCCTCCATAGCTCTGCAGCTGCCTCTGGCCTGTTGGTCTCCAACAAATAAATCTTGGCACGGTGGAACTTGTTCTTGTGGTGTGGCCTCATCACTGCTGAGATGGCATTCTCATTGGAGACACTGGGAGAGGACTTGAGGTCACCCAAGATCCCAGTGACTTTCTGTAAGCCCAGCCTTGCTCTGCCATGCGTGGGTGAGGTGACCTTTCTTTGGAGATGTTGATGACAAGGGGAAATCCTTCCCAGAGGTCTAAGATGAAATCAGGAGCTGGAGTTGGGAGATCTGACCTTGTGAGGCCTTCCCAACTGTGTTCACAGCTGTATCACTGTCCCCTAAGCTCGGGGGAGCACCCAGCCCTGTTTTAAACTCCCCAAGACTTGTTTTACAGCACTGTGAAAATGCGGGGTTAGAGCCAGGCACGAGTATGAAAACACAAACCATGCCAGTGAAATGAGTCAAACCCTTCAACACCCAGTGTCTTGCACTGAGTACCTCTGATATTTCTGAAGCGTGATGCTGAGCAAGTCTGGATGGACTTCCACCTGGAGGCAGCTGCTGGCACCTTTCTTTTGGCAAGCTTGGAAACTTATCCTTCATCCTGTTGAAGTCTTGCTCTAAGGGAGAACTGGCTGAAATCCCCCATGAACCAACCATTTTAGCCATTCCTTGGCCAGTCTGGTGGATTCACTCTTGCTCTTCAGAGAGTTCTTTCAGTGTCTAAAAATGCTGTAATTCCGCTGAGCACCCTTCAGGCAAGCTCAGAACTGTAGCTTCTCCCAGCAGATGAGCTGCCTGGCTGCCTCTGATGTGGTTTGTGGTTACGTGTAACATTGTGCATGTGGCCCTCCTGTGCTTTTGATTTTCTGAATCACCAGCACGTGCACTTTCACAGGTAGGTGTGAGCCTTGCTCAGATGATGTGTGTAAATGCCCTTGGGGAGACTCAGAGAGGCTCAGCTTCCTCCAGCGTGGCCTGAGGGGTCCCTGTGCCCACAGCAGGGGTGGGTGTGTGGCCTCCAGGTGCTGCTGCAGCCCCAGGTACAGCCCTTGCACTGAGCTGCTGGAGCCTCCAGCCACCCTCCAGTGTGGGATGCAGCTCCCCAGGGTCAGATGGTAGCCAATCTCATTTCCCACTTGCCCAATTACCACTTCTTCATTGCCAAGTTGCTGCAAAGCTTGAGTTTTGACAGACTCCAAGAGTCCTGGTGTTGACCTGCCACAGGATGGGAGTTTTGAAGGTGTTTGCTCTACTGGTGGCCCCTCTGTGTGCATTAAGTGAGTAAAAGGCAGGCACTGGTGCCCCAACCAGCCATGGCACAGCAGTGACAGAGGCCAGGCACAATGCTGCCATTGGACATGGTCAGAACATCCGTGCCTTTTCTGCTAAAGCATGGCAAAGCAAAAAGTGGGGTGTGAACCTGGCAGGAGCCCTGGTTTCTCTAAGTTTGTAGATCAGGCAGAGCAGGTGCAGGAGCAGTCTGGAGCTATCACCCTGGTGCTGGTCCAAACCCTGAGGTCTCTCACTCAGAAATGCCATGTCCTGTCATCCTGGGCTGTACTGGAGATAGACTCCACAAGGAGCTGGGTTTGGTGCATCTGCAGAGGAGGACCATGAATCACATAGGCCCAGGAAGGGCCCCTCTTGACTTAGCAGGAGGATGTGCCATAGTCACATTGACATGAAAATGTGATCTGAACAAGCTGATGGACCAAGATGCTGATTAGAGAAGAAGGTACCTAAGAACAGGAGCTGGTGCACAACTGGGCCCTCCCAGCACACTTTAACTTGTAGTTTGTCTGTCTCTTGTGCTGTCTTAGCTGCATCTTCACCCCTCTGAGTTTCCAGCAGCAGGTTAGCACAGCCAGCTAAAGCATCAAGAGGAGCCTTCAAGGCCCTGACCCCATTAATCAGTGATGGAAGTTCCTCTCACCTCTGTTGGACAGTAGCCAGAGGTACAGGGTGTTATTTTGGCGATGGCAGTAGATGTGCAGAGTGTTTGAGTGGTAGTGGGAGGATGATAGGAAGAAGGGTGCCCTAGATGAGAAGGGGATTGCAGCTCTGCTCCAAAATAGCACACAAGGAAACAAAAATTGGCCAGTGAGAGGCACAAACAGAAGGAATTTGTGCATCCGGAGGTGAGAAATAGAAACTGGTGGTTGAAGTCACCCAGAATAGAGACTCAATCTGAGAAGAGACTTCTTATGAAAACAGGAATACAACTGAAGCTTTTTTAGAGTGGTGAATGTTTTACTTTATAAAGATCCTGAGAGATTTCCCATAAAACTGTCACTTGGAGAAGAGGTAATGTCAGCATTAAAACCTGGCTTCTGATTCCACCCTGACAGATGAGAAACCAGCCAGGGAACACTGGGACTATCCTCTTGAACTGAAGAGTCTCTTTAGCTCTTCCAGAAAGGAAGTGGTGTTTTTCTGTGGAATTTTCCTCCTGCCATTGAGTTCATCCTCTGCTGCCTCCTTTAAAAAGAAGGGGGAGAAAAAGCCATATGAAGCAAATTAACCAAATCTTTGTAGCATATCTAGGCATATCTCCTTAGTTTGCCAAGGTTTTCCTGCAATGTTTTCTTATATTTTGGTTAAGTCGAACACTTATGAGACCCTTACAAACAGAAATGTCTTTCTTTGTGTTTGCCTTTTTCCCTTGTAGATAGGTGCCCTATGCTCCTATTGGTAAATTTGATTTGGAAGTGCGGAGAGTTTGCATCCCTAAGGACTTGGGGGTTGAGGCCTCTGGCCTGAACAACATTCAGATCCATCTCCCAGGGCCATTTCCTTTCGTTGTGTTGAGCAATAATGCATTTAACTTCCAATATCAGAGGCTGGCAACGCTCTGCAACTCTCTGAGAAAGGTCACCGAAAGTCAGAGGAGTTTCACAAAAAACATAGATGAAAAGTTGACTCAGATTCACTGAAATGAACAAAGCTCTTTCCTCTTTTTCTTTTAGAATTATCTGTTTTTTGTGAAACTCGCTGGTTTTGCTGTGACCTTTATCTCTTACTCAGTTGCGAGAGGCTTTGTTTTGGCAGGCACTGGGAGGGGGGAAGGACTTCACTACAGAGTTTGCACTCTGTGCTCAATGCTGAAGGATGGATTGAGATTTCCTGTGGCAGTCCTGTTACCAATTAACAGCCTCTGCTGTTGCTGGTGCCATGTGGGCTCTGGGAATCCTATCCAGGATCACTCCCCTCAGCCGTGCAGGTGACGAAAAATCTTCTGTGATTTTTTTTGCCATCCCACCTGTTTTTCTTGCCTGCCACTGACAGAATAAAGGTGCTAGAAGCTAAGAGGTGTGGCAGCATTTGAGGCTGTTTACCAGCCTGGCCTGAATTTAAGGATTTTCCTGGCCTCCAGCTGCAATGCCAGGCAGACACACTGTTTGTTTGGCTCCTGCATCCTTTTCTCCTTTCACTTCACCTTTTCTGTGTGCAACCCAGCAGAGATATCTGATGAGGTATCAAGAAGGCACCAGTGCAGAACAGAGAGCACTAAGAGGTTCTGATGCTGTAGATATTTTTGGGGAGGGGTGGTATTTGAGGTAAGAAGTCCCAGTCTCAGGTGACTTTGGGGTGCTATTAATAGCCTGTCAAGCATAACAGCTGTGGCAGCTGATGGCCCCTGTGTGGGCTGGTGGTTCTGCAGACACCACTGAAACCAGAGCCCTCACCTTGCCACTGCCATCTCAAGAGGCTGGGGAGCTCAGTGAGGTCCCAGTGACTCTGCACTGCAGAGAGGAAAACTTTCCCTCCTCGCACCTCTGCTTCCCCTCTCAGAAATCCCACATGGACACGTGTCAGACCTGACTACGACTGTAACAAAGGAAGATGATTTCTTGGGGTGGGAGGGCTGGCCATCAGAGAAAAATATCCCAGTGCTGAAGGATAGGCAATGGCAGGGGGCCCTGGCTGTGCCCAGTGTGGTTTTTAAGGAGAAGTGAATTTAAGTGCTGGCTGCAGGGCAGGCTGTCTGTGGTCAAAACTCGTTTTGGTGTTTTGAGGGCTGGAGATGAGTGAGTCAGGAGTCTGTGCCCAGCCCAGTGGGATTTGGGCTAAGTGCATGTGAGCTCCATCTGTGTTTTGTGCAGCTTTGAAGCCAGATGGGAAGCTGGGAAGAGAAAACCGATCTCGATAAAAATGCAATTTTAGGAGCATCTGGCAACATTTTCCAAAGGCGCTGAAGAAAGCACAGCCTAAATTCTGAAGTTAATTCAAAGAGGTCTCTTTGAAGCTGTACCTTCTGTCTCAGCTACAGGAACAGCAGCTGTATTCCTACATTATTTTGAAGGTTGATGAGGCCTGAGTCCTGGGTATCTGGAATGCGTATTCAGATGTTTCCTTGACTCCATGTCATGTCTTTCACATTTGCCAAGGCAGAGGATTTGTTCTCAGGGCATGTCCTTACTGTGAGAATACAAAGCTGGCCCTCTCAGTGAGTTGACCTGCTGATGGGATGAAGCGTTGTGTCTTCTGTGGGTTGAAACAGGGGATCCATGTGTAGGTAAACAAGGAAGAAAGTTGCCTCCATTTAATTAAAGCTGTGGTTAAAATCTTTATCCATCAAACTGGGGCAGAGCCTGCAGAAGAATCCTCAGGATTTGGGTGTGTGCAGTTGGTTTAGGATGCCTTTAGGTGAAGTGGATTTGCTGAGCAGCAGGAAATGTGTGTTTGGCCATTTTTGGCCACGTAGGAACTGCACCTGGGTGCAGCTGATGCATTGAAGAGGCTGCCTAGAACAGAGGCTAGACAGTGTTAAAGGAATAAATTATGTCTTTATAATAAAGTAGGTATTTATTAAAAGGCCTTCAAAGGATACACCTTGGGCAGTACAAGAGCCTGGCCATGGCTACACCCAAGATGGACACCTGGTCACAAGTTTTCACACTTTGACAAGTTTTGGTCCATATTGGGGTTAATTGTCCAATGACAGCTTCAGGTAATGAAGTTCTACCCTCCCAGTTTGCTCTCCTCAATTCACTGTTGCTTATACTTTTTGGGCCTGAAGCTGCAACGGTGTCCTTGGTTCTGGGGCTGGAAAAGGATTGTTTTGTCCGACTGAACTGTGAGGAGAACTTGCCAACACTTCATATGAAGTTACACCCTAATGCAGTACAGAATCTGGAAAATATGAAAGCTAAAACTGAAGGCATCACAGGCAGGTCATGCCTCTCCCCACTGATGTGTGGACACGCTCATGCCTCTGATGATTTGCAAACCCTCCGAAGTTTTCCTGTCAGGCAGTGACTCCAAATCTGCTGAGAGTTGTTTTCAGCCCATTGTGGGTCAGTTAAAACTGACAGGAAACAGACAATTCCCAGAATGAGAATAAGCACCCATCAGCATCTACTGAAGCCTGTCCAGCTTCAGTAGCTGCAGCTCCCAGCTCAAGCTTCACCAGCACAGCTCACTCTGCCCCTTCACCAGGTGGACAGCTTACATAAGGGGAAAAAAACCCCAACTCCTAGTTAGAAAAGACAGGAATTGCTAAAAGGTTCAGCAGGAGTTGTGCTCTATTGGGAGACAACCAACTATAGCAATATGGGGTCTTGGTATGGCTGGAGGTGAGTGGTGCTCCTTAGGGCTCAATCTTATCTACTATTTCCTTTAATTCCCCTGGTGCTGATTAAAATATGCCTTGGATAGAAGTTAGGGAACAGCTTCAGCATGGAAAAGAGCTAGAACATCATACCAGGAATGCTGAGACCAGAGTAGAAGAGAAGGATGAAACTCATCAGTGACTAATAATGAAAAACTGCTCTTTAGCAGGAGCCTGATCAGTTAGAAAATACTGAGAAGGAGAAAAGATGCCAGTGTAGTGGCTGATCACAGGATGACTACAAACCATCAATATTATGTTCTGGTGAAAAATGCAAATTGAGTGTGAGGATCCAGCAGGTGAGTTGTGACCAGCCACAGTCCCTGCATGGTGCACTTGTGAGGGATGATGCTGTAGATGTCCGAGGTTCTGGGTGTTTATTACACGTTGGAAATGAGCCTAGAGAGAGCATCCACGTGCAGCTGGAGTGGTGTGAAGTCACAGCCACTGTGAACTGATGTTGTTTCAGCCACACTCCAAAGTCTGTGTGCCTGTGTGGTAACTGCTCTTACACAGAGCAGACATCCCCTGCTCTGCCGGTCCAGGCCTGTATCTCCGGTCCTGTGGGGTTAGAGCACTGCTCACTCATCCCTGTGGACATTAATCTTGCAAGCCAAAGAACTTTTTCCAAAGCTGATGTCTAGCAGGCTGGCCCTTAGCAAACTCAGCATTTTTATTTTTGTTTTATCATCATCATCTTTCCATGTGTTTTCTGTTTCGTTTCTTTTTTCTTTTTCTGAGAATGGCTCCAAACTCCCTGGTAGTGTCTCATTCTTATATTGCTGCTTTCTGCTGAGTTTTTCTCCACACGGTGCCTTTTCCAGCCTCGTGTGGCTGCCCTCTGGAAACAGCCCAGAGCTCAGGTCAGAGCTAAGGGGTCCTGCTGAGGCAGGACTGCTGTCCTCACCTTTCTGTTTGCTGATAGTGGTTTGGGCTGGGAGCTTTGGGCAGCTCTTCTTGGCTCATCTCCTTGGTTTGCTTCCTGCCAGGGTAGGCAAGACAAAGGGGAAGCTGCTGGAGCAGTCTGGGAACACCTTATCTGTGCCCTTGATTTTAACAGAAGTGTGAAGCAGTGGCTAACCAGCCCTGGCTTCTCTTTGTGTTGTTTGGAGGGGCTAGAAGGAAGTGAGCTGGGTTTGTGATTTAGCAACCAGAGATGTATTTTGCCTGGAGCTGTACAGGCATGTATCAGTGACTCAGTGCTGGATGGGTCGCTCAGAAATGGCTTTTAAACAGAAATTCTCATTTGGAGAAGTCTCCTTGTGGGCTTCATTCTTTTCCTGCTTGCATCCTCCTTTTTGAGGTGTAACTTTGCTTAATTCGTTGGAGTTTTTCTAAACCCTCTGGATGTGAGTAAAATCAGGACCAGATCTTGTATTTTTAAATGCAGCTCTGTGTGTGTAGCAACTGTCAAATATCAAGCTTGCTCCTAAGGCCGCTGGTTTTAAAAGAACCACTGGAGAGTTTAGGATTTCACTTTGACTAAGGCTTTTTTTCTTTTCATGGGAACACCACAAAGACTCTCTTTTTTTGATACAGTTTTGAGCCAACAGGTGCTGGGATAGCCCCTTTCAGAAGTGGTCTGTTTGTTTAAAATTCTGTGAAATTCAGACTCCAAGGTGAGTCTGAAATGGTTAACAGCACATGTGTTTATTTTTGTTTCAGGACAATGTTTACAAGTCAAAGTTCATGTTGGACCTTGTGTTTTCCTGATCCAGATAGTGAAATGATCCAGGTAGCTGGTTCACCAAGACTGACTTTCTAGTAAGGGTTTGTTGTTAAAGTTTCCTACAGATTGAGTGCAGGAATGTCTTTGGGTCAGAAAAGGTTGATTTTTCTACAGTAAAGTCTAAAACAGGTCAAGCTTTCTTTAGCAACAGAATATGAATTGTTCAGGGTTTCGCTTAGCAAAGCAGAGGCTCTTTTTTCATAGCTTCCAGTCAGACAGTGACAAATTACAGATAAATTGGCAATGCAACATGGTGTGAAACCAAGTCTCTGCTCAAACGGCATCACTAATAAATTCCTTGTGGCTTGATATTAATAATGTGGTGTATCTTATTACAGATAAAGAGATTAAGCTGGGTGTGATTTTAATATTAAACCAAGAAACACTGAAACTTAGAGTTTATCAGCAGAAAATTAAACTGTCAACTTTATTTACCGGAAGCCTTCTATATTTTCTTTTCTGGCAAAAAGAAAGGCTGTCTAGGCTGTCAGCATTTGCTTATGTATGTGGGTAATTACCTGGAAATAACTGCTGGCTTCAGCTGAGGAATTCTGGTTCTGGAGGTATTTTGGGCCTGCAGCACTGAGGATTTGGATAGATGAGACTGACCAACTGCAGGATTTTATAGGGATGCCACCATAACCTCTCCCAGCCATCTTAGCTTTACTTGGCACTGGGAGCAATTTTAACCTAAATCTTGTGCTGAGAGCTGCAGCCGTGACCTCAGGTGCCTCTTTGTGTCTGCTCCTGGGAGAAGAGCAATTCCCTCGTTGTCTCATGGGAGCTGCTTGGGAGCTCAGCAAATCCAACACCAATCTGATACCCTCAGTGTCCTAGGAGACAGGGACAATAATTTTTACCTTCCCACAAACAGCTATGTGAGGGTGAATTTGGAGAAAAACAGTGATTGAGAAATGTCTGTAGGTTCTACCCCTTCCATTCCATGCACATCAATGCAACTGCTTCAATTTGCATGGAATGATCAATTGCTGGAACGATCAACTGCTGCTTTGCAATGGGTTTTGTGTCATTTTTGTGCCTAAATTGGCAACTCTTGTCTCCAGCTTTGACGTGGAGAATCCATGTGCTTATTTTGAATTATTCATTCCGGAGTGTGCACTGGCATTCGTTCCCCTCACACAAGAACCACGGGCAGTTTTGACAGGTTTAATCTGTCTCTCGTGCCCTGGCTGCAAAGGAAGAGCTACGGACAGGGCCAGCTTGCTCAGCTCTTTGTGGTCCCATTTGTGGCTTTGCTGGCACCTCTTCTTCCAGTGTGCTTCAAAGCTCCTGGAGTTTGCCTCTGGGTCCAGTGCTCCTTGGTGGCACTGAGAGCAGATCACTGGGAGAAGGTGTCTGCTGCTGCTGGGAGGAAAGAGCTCAGGAGATGTGCCTGGGTTTGCAGTGGGTGAGACACACAGACTGACATCCAAACTGGCGCTGGAAATGTCAAACCGAAATTCTGGCCATTGCACAATGGGAAGAGGATCCCCGGCCTCTCTCCGAGTGCAAATTTGACTTCCTGCCCAAGTAAGAGATGACTTTTCAGTTAATTCCTGCCATTTATCAGTTTAGGCTGGTGAAGTCATGAAGTGCCTGCCAGTGTAGGGAAAGTTTAAATCTATTTTCCCTGGCTGTGGAATATTTTTTGGGAAAGACTTGCTTCCTGAAAGTTGCTCCTGAGAGATGCATTCCTTTCTCATGCACCCTTTGAGGGATGTGAGACCTGGCAGCTCTGCGTCCAGTTGCGGAGTAGCTCCACCTGCTATTTCAATTTATTTCTATTTTTAACTCTGTGTTTATAAATTAAATTAAATATTCTGCTATAGAGATATATCTTTACTTCCCCATATGTATTTATCTGTAAATGCCAAGGGGCTGCTTGTGCCCTTTGCAGGGCCCCGTCATGCCCCTGGCAGAAGGGCAGATTGGTGCTTGATAAAACCGAAGGCTGTTTTATCCCTCTTCCTCCTCTCAAGCTGAGCTGAGGCCCAACCTGGACACATCCCAGCTGCCTGCCTGGGTGGCTTTGGAGCAGATCTTCCATCCCATACAGCACAGCTGTGGCTGCCTCCTGAAATCTGTTGAGCAGAGAATGATGCTGGAGCTGCTGGGACCCTTCTGGCTCTGCTCACAGGGTTTCCAGTGTTCCTCAGTTTTCCAGTTGCTTAGGTTTTGTGTGTGTGTGTGTGTGTGGGTAACTCTGGGTTTTGCAGATCACTCAGAGGCAACATTCCTGTCCCAAAGCCATGCTCTGTGTAGGCAGCACTTCCCCTCTGTGCCACAGCCACAGAGTGGTGGTGGTGTGGTTCAGGATATTGGCACCTTTGGATCTTGAAGCAGTTGGATTTTGATGTCCTATGCAGCAAGAACAAATATTCCCTGCAGTGATCTGTTCTGTGGCAGCCCAGCAGAAATGCTGGGGCTGCCATTGTGGTTGTGCTTGATTACGCTGCCGTTCCCCAAGGCCATCTGGGGTGGCAAGTCAGGCAGAGCTGAGCCGGGAGCAGCGTCTTGAAATATCTTAGCAAGAACAAGGGAAGCATTGATGGCTTTGCCAAAACCAGCACACATCACCTTTAAATCAAAATCAAAAGCTGACGAGCCAAATTACTTCTAGAGCAGGAAGCTCCCATCAGATTTATTGCCTTTATTCAAATATTTATGATTTAACTTCCTTCTGTGACTCATTACTCTTCTTCTGTACAGTTACAATGTTCTTGATTTCTTGCTGATACCAAAAATAACTGTGATGATTGTGGTACTGTCTCTGTAGGATTTCCTGACTAATTCCCAGATGATTCAGCAGGAAAGGAAATGTTTTTTTTTAACAACTCATATTGCATGTGCACTCCATGTGCAATTCCTTAAGAAGGAATTGTTGTTGCTTTAGTTTGCCAGTACCCTGCAGATAAGCTCTACTGCAATGGTGTTGTGCTGTTTGCCGAGGCTCTGTATTTGCCAGTTGTTCCCCATCCTAAACACACACATGTGAACTTTGCCAAGTTTGCTACCTTGTGCTCACCAATGATGAGGAAATAAATGTTGGGCTCTGACACATCAGAGTCCTCCAGCTTGCTGGTGTTATCTGCTTGGATTTCTCCTCATGGCATCTGAGTGCAGAAACGTTTTCTGTGTGGGTGAGAAAACCCCCTGGGTCTTTCTGATTCCACTTTTCACTTGCAATCCAAACAGTTTGCAGAGACCTTGGGAGGACAGTGCTGGCATTGGCACGTGAAAAAGCTGTCTAATTCTGTCTTGGTTTTGAAAGACAGTTGTCTGCCAGGGAAAGGTAGAGCTTCCCTTGGAATGGAGAATGTAAACCCCCTTCTCTCCAAATTATTATAATTTTACAATTAGGGGTTTTCAGGCATCTTTCAGTCAAAGATATGGGAATAGGAGTAACAGTTCTTTACTAGGAATATTAAAAAAAAAAAAGGAAAATACAAATATAGTAGTACAAAAAATCAAGCAAGGTAGCAAACAAAAATCCTGGGAAAAACCCTGATGGGGTCAGGGATACAACCTGGCACCCTGGTGGTCAGGGTGTTGGAAGCAGTCCAAATAAGTCCTCCTGGAGTGACAGATGTGGTTCTGTGGAGTAGAGATGGTCCTGTAGAAAGTCCAGTGGTGGTGAGACGGGTCCTGTCTTCCTCCGGGAATCCAGTGGAAAACCAGGATCCCTTGCGTCCTTCAGTCCCAGTTTTTATCTAGCTGGGAACAGCTGGCTCCTCCCCCACTGTGTGGAGCGTCTCCCAATGGGATGATGGAATGTGTCATGGCATTGGTGGGCCCCAATGGCCCATTATCAGAAGATGTCCCCCTGGAGGATGGAGGGGTGGTGAAAGAGATAAGAAACACTGCCCCACCTGGTTTGAATGGCTGGGCCATTATCAGAAGGCATCCTCCTCCTTCCGCCCTGGAGTTACAAGAGATAAGGAAAAAATATCTCCCCAGCAGCTTTCAACAGATGAAATAGAATACACAGTTTTTTTTGTTACGTAACCCAAGACAAAAGCAGACCCCAAGAAGACTGTGAGGGTTGTGTGATCCCTGTCTGCTGGTGGTGGTGATGCCTTGGAATGGCCACCTAGAACAGAACCTAGACAAGATTAAGAGAATAAGAGTGGGTATGTATTAAAGGCCTCCAAGAGGGGCTACACACAAGATGGACGATGGTCAGGAGTTTTTCAGACAATTAAAACTTTGGTCCATTTACATACCAGGGGCTAATCTTCCAATTAAGACTCCAGATAATGAAGTCATATTCTCCCAGTTTGCCCCCCTCAAACTCACTTTTTGTTTATACTTTTTGGGGCCTGAGGTAGTGAGGTGTCCTTGAGCTTCAGGCCCAGAGAGGAACTGTTTTGTCTGAATGAAATAAAATGGGAAGACCATAACTAACAGGTTATGGAGCTTTAGAGTTATACACTAAAGAAGTACAGGGTCTGAAAAATATAAAAGCTGAAATCCTAAGGCATCAGTGGTGATGGCTACAGTCAGTATTTATCCATGTGGCTCAGCTGTGAGCAGGAAGCTCCACGAGTGAGCCGGGTGTCATATCTGGTTTTGTAGGAACAGGGATTCCCAGAGGCAAGGAGCTGATAAAAGGTGCTCACAATTGGCACCACAGGACAGGCAGGAGGGTGAGCTCGGTGCCTAAAATGCTGCTCCTTGTCTTCCTTAAGAGCAGAAGCTCATGAACACTGACAGAGGATTGACTGGAGAAATGCAGGATGCTGGAATGCCAGGAGGTTCTGTCTGGGACAAGGTTATGCCTTGTTTCTCCTGGGAGTGTTGCAAAGAGTCTGGGATCCCTGCTATTTCCATGCTTGAGGGTGGGAGACTCCTTCCAGATAGGGCTCAAGAAGCTGTCAGACCTCTGTGAAGGGGAGCTGAGTTCTCTAACCAAGAGCAGTTGGAAGCTGGTGGCCTGTACCTTAGGCCAAATTTTCCTGTCATGCTTTTTTGGGTGCTGGTGGAGTCTTTGGATTCCTGAGCGTGGGTATTAAACTTCACAGTTCTCATGGCTAATTTTTTGACGTGGAGTAACATGCAGAGGGCGATGCTTAAATTCCTGGGAATCTAGCTAGAGGAGCAGAGGTGCCACACCCCAGGGAAGAGTGGAACGTTTCCCCCATGCATGTGCCCTTGCAGTTCAGGGGAAGGTGGAAATCTTTCACAGTTAGCTCTGGGCTGTGGTTTGGATTGTAACTATGTTTATTCATTGGCTATTGATACTGTTTGCTTCTCTTTAGGCTGCCTGAAAAAAGGAATGAAAAGGAATTTGGGAATGGTGAAGTTAGGAAATGAGTTTGGGAGGGTTTAGACCATTTCAAGTATTTACCACCACTGCTATCTATTAACAAATATGTGGGTTTTTCCTAGCACAACACTTTCCTTGGAAATGAGTAACAAAACCAAACCCCTGCAAATATTTGCAAAACAAAGGCAGTTGCATCAGTCTGCCCATTAGCAGAGGGTGCCAGAGGATGTCACAAAATCCATGTGACTGGATGAGAATATGGCAAATGAAGTTTATTACCAATCACTGCAAAGCAACGTGCGTGGGGAATAAGATTGATTTAGGCACATGAAAATCAACACTGGAGTTGGTTCTTTCCTCTCTGGAAGGCAGTTGGAATCCTGTGTCCTGCTGGAAACCTCCCTGCAGCTCTCAGCGGGAGCAGAAAAGGCGAACAGGGAGAATTTGGAGCAAAGTGAAATCTAAATCCATATTTGATGTAAATAAAAAAGTATTTCTTTCAAGTGAAACAGAAACCCAAAGATCTGCAATGCTGGTGGCAGTTCCAGCCTGAGGAGCTAGTGCAGAGGGGTAGGAAATGCAGAGATGGACAGTTAGGGTGGTGAGATTTCATGTGCAAGGTAACCTCATGGAAGCTTCTTTGTTCAGAAAGAAGCAGTTTTGAGGAGAAAGAGGCAGTTTTGAGGAGAGGTGCATTTATCCACAGAGAATTGAAATGCGCCACAAGCAATCGTGGGTGAAACACAAGTGCAGAGGCACACGGTGGAATGGTCCAGCTGCAGGTGAGCCAAAGGAAGTGGGGTTTTCACATCGCTCCATCCAAGTGCAGTGAATTGCCACAGGATATTTTTTGAGGTCAGAAATGTACCTGGTCACGAGGGTTAAGTTACATTTGTGGGAAGCAGGTCTGTGACTGACTTAAATTTTTCAGCTTGGCAAGTCAGCAAATTTTTCTTGCTGGGATGGATAAAGCAGGGTCCTGTACTATGCACACACCTTTTTATACTTTCTGCAAAGCCCCTTTTTGGCGCTGTCACAAAGAGGCTGTTGGGTCAGACCAGCTGTCCTGGCTGAGGGCCATGAGTGTGTTTATGTGTAAACTGAGAGCACTGTGTTGGTCAGTGGCATCATGTGGACAGCTTGGAAGGGATTTCTTGGGAGATGTTTAATCCCAATATCCTGGTACATCCTTTCCTCTGCAGGCACTTTGTACCGTGAGCAGGGAAACATTAAAAAAGGTTACACAAGCGCTACCTATAAACGTTAGGGAAAAATCAAGCCAACAGTCTTGCACATGCTTTGTCAGCCTAAGGACTCCAGGGAAAAAGAGGAGTTGCTCTTCCAACCTGCTGCCCCTTCTCCTTCATGGCATGGAGATGAGCTCCCGAGATCCAGAGGCAGAGGATCTTGTAGGAGAGTGACTGAGGAAAGCTGAGCATGCGTTCAGAACAAATCACAGGGAATTTATCAGCTGCTGATAGGAATTGCCTGCTAATCAGCCGGTAACTTTCTTAATGTCTGATGTTTTGCAGAGCTTTCTTCCCAGAGAGGACCCCTTGTAATGCTCAGTTGTTTTCTGTTCGTTGCTGTCGTGCTTGGATTGCATAGGATGTGTGTGGGCTGAATGAGAGGAAGGGGAAGGAAGGAAAAGCTTCACATAGATTTTTGTGGTTTCACCCACAAAAGAAGCCAGATTTCCCATTTACATGACATCCTCCTCTCTTTGGGATAACAGCTGCCCTTTTTGGGTGTGGTGGATGTTCCTTGGTCCTGTGAGTTTTCCCCTCAGACCCTGCATCCTCTCTCAGAAGGCAGACCCAGTGTTCTGGTGATTTTCCATATATTTATGACTTATGGAGAGTGTGGGCATCTGGTTGAGTGAGGTTCCCAAGAAACGGCTGGAGATCTCTCAGGAATCTGTGACAGATCTGGGGATTTTGTTGCTTCAGTGTGTTGTAGAGTACTAAGAAATGGATCTCGCACGTGGACCCTGATATAATTTCCTTTTAGGAAAAGCATAACAGCAGTTTGCTATTTGAGCTCAGAAGATCCACAGAAGGATGTAAGTACATCCTCCTAAGAGCAATATTCCTTCTAAAGCACCTGCTTTAGAATGAGGTAAATGAAATTTCTCATCCCAACTACCCTTTACTGATCCTGTGCTTGGATTTAAAGACACACAGTGATCATTAGGGAATATCTGCCTGCAAATCCATTTTATCTCCCCTTCCCACCAGGGGACTGATCTGCAGGAAGCTGAGTGCTCTACCTGAGAGACGGCTGAGATAAGAGTGTAGGTCTCCAGTGCAGGGAGAGGCAGATCTGCCGTTCACAGCTGGGATTTTGCAAGCCAAGCTGGGGTGCTTCCATCAGTCCTGCACTCGTGTTCCATGTTTGACTCCACTACCTGGTTTGAAGGTAGTTTCTGGGAGTTCTTCACTCTCAAAGTGGATTCTTGTCATGTGGACTACCGGGATTCCTAGTGAAAATGGGTGTGTTCTTCCCACCAACAAGCTGCTCACAAATTACAGGGTCGCTGGCTCTCACAGAGCTGTATAGAACAGCAAAGGGAGACAAGAAAGCTCCATGCAAGATGCAAAGTTTTTTCCAAGCTGAAATCTCCAAACTGCAAGGGCTGGGGAGTACAGTTGTGAAGGAAAGCTGCTTAGGTTTTAGCCAAAGGATCACAGGGTAGGTGGAGGGTGATGTGGAGCCTCACACGCTCTTCAGAGGATCGTGTGACTTTGCTAGCAGAAGATCTGTTGCTCCTAAATCTGTGCAAGAGCCCTGAATGTGACTGATGGACTTGGCTTGCACAGATCTGCTTCTCACCACACAAATAATTCCTGCAAAGATATTGAAGAGGGCAGGGGGAGGACTTGGCTTGTTCATCTCACCTGACTACTGAAATCTGGGGAGCTGGAGTGTTGTTTCTGTCTTTTCCAGTCTCCCTACACTGGATATTTGCAATAGGAGGAAAAAGGCTTCTATTGTATCAGCTTTGCTCTTCAGTTTGTTGCCTAGCATTCCCACCTAAACAAGCAGCTTTCAAGTTAAAAGTAAGAAAGCTGATGATAATAAAGTCTATCTGGAAGGACATAGCAGAGTGCTGACTCACTCCAGAGGAATAATCTGTAATAATCAGTAATAACAGTAATAATCTGATCTTTTATTAGTGATTTCCTGATGTCTTGGCCGTATACTTGGATATTGGTCTGCCCCCTACACTTGTGTAAAAAGATAGCTGGCTCAGATGCTTGGTGATAACTTCTGTTTCCCATTTCTGCTATAAAAATGCTTCCTTCTGGAGTTTATAGAGGTGAATTAAAGAATTGAGCTGGGAAATCTTTATCCTTTATATGTATGGTTTATTTACGTGGCTTGCATGCTGCCACCAGCTCAGCTTTTTGTGTGATCAGAGATTGTCTCTTGGTCTTGCTCTCATATACAAGATCATTTTCTGTGCAATTGTTCAAGACTGCAGTGTCCCTCATACTGCTAATATGATGATTGTCATTCTTTAGCTCCTACTGTTGGATAAACACATGTTCAAAATAGCTTTTGGCAGGACTAGGTATAAACATTTCTGGCCTAAAGTAGGAAATGAAAGTTCACACAGCTTGTATTGGAGAACAAATGGATGGCATTAGACCAGAGAAGGGGAACAATAAGATATCTTGAGAGAAGCTAATTGAGCCTGGTTGTTCCTTTTTGCTCTGATGTGAGGAACACATCCACTGGAGTCAATGAAACATTGAGAGAAGTATCTCAGGAATGAAAGAGCTGAGATTCAATTGACCTTGAAGCTCTCGTGAGGTAAACACAAGGCTAAGCTCTTATCAATGTGTGATCAGTGCACTTCACCGACCTCAGGATCAATTTCCTGGTGCACAGGGTACAACAGCCACCTCTGAAATCACCTTTCCTAATGTGTTTGTCTTTGAGAGAGGAGCAGTGGGGCTGAGATTAAGTTAATTCATGAGTTATTATTCTGAAGCTGCCGGTCAAAACTTGTGCCATTCTACCCGTTGTCACCGTGTGGCCTGACCCTTCTCCTCCTCTACCTTTACATCTTTGCGGTTTTATTTTCTATTTCAGAAGCATTGCCTCTTACTGCCTGGAGAGAGTCACTAATGATGCCTTAAGTTTTATCTTTCATGTTTTTCAGATTCTGTGCTGCTCAGGGGTGCAGTTCTGAGCCTCATACCCTGACATATTGTCAGTGAGCTCTCTTCACAAAGTAAATAAAACAAATCCTTTTCCTGCTGGAGACCCAAGGACAATTTTCAGGCCCAAAACCACAAACAACGGTGGGCTGAACAGAGAAAACAAGAAGGATGGGACTTCACAACCTGAAGCTGTAATTGGACAATTAAACCCCAAGTGGACCAAAACTTTTAGAAGTGTGAGACATTGTGACAAAATGGTCCATTTTGTGACCATTTTGGGTCCACGTTGGCTGTGGCCCTGGTCAGGTTCCTGTTCTGCCCAAGATGTGTCCTTAAAGGCCTTTCAACAAATATCTACTTTACTCCCTAGCTCTGCTCAGTCTCTGTTTCAGGTCAGCCTTCCCAAGACATCACTAACAGTTATTTCTTGTGAGTTTGTTCTTCTCGCTGCTGTTGCCAGCACAAATATTTATAAGAATCTATTGCTGCACATGCAGATGTTGCTCTTTGAGAGTCACTTCTGCTTGCCATTTCTCCTCTTTTCTACTGATGCTATCCGGCAGTCAGACGTAGATCCTGTGACTGACTTAACCTTGTGGCTTTCCATCCAGACTTCTCTTGGCCTCGAGGTTTGAAGCTTTGGAGTGCTGTGTTGCACCTGGACAAGTGTCCTTTGCATCCAGGTGTGTGATCTGTCTGCAGTGTGACACTGCCCTGTTATCACTGTGCTTGCTTTGGTCCTCCTTTAGAGATCTGCTGTTGTTCACATTCCAGGGAAATCGTGGTTAACTGTAGAACAGCTGTGGCAGCATTGAAAATACCCTGTCACAGAGCAGAAATTCTGTATTCTATTTCTACTCTTATTAAATGTGGGCATTGAGAAGAAATACTTTTCCTTCCTGTTTCATCCTTCCACTGCTGAGGTCTGATGCCTCTTGGTACTTCCCTTTACTACCTGAATTTCTAGTGGAGCATTTCAGAGTGGCCTGTGTAAGCAGAACTTTGGAACTATTTCATTTTCACACTTCTTGAATTTCAAAGAAGTTTTGTCACAGAAGGGCACAGTCCTTTTGCAAAGCAGGTGGAATGGCACAGCTCAAATAAAAGGAGATACTCTGGTCTCCTAGGCATGGATCACTTCTGTTGTTTTCCTCATCTGAGGAAATTTACCTCATTCAAGGTAAATTAATGCCTTCTTTAATAAATATATCTATGAGAACATGCATTGGGTTGATAAACTGTGCTTCCCCCATAGGATGGAGCTGCTGGTGCCTCCAGCTTGTCAGAGCATGCAATGTGTCCCTGAGCAGGGGTAAGAATCACACTGCAGAAGCAGAACCTACTGCAGAGGTTTCATTGGTAAAATAATAAAATCTACATTCTTCCCATGGAAAATGTGAATGTTTAAATACGCCCATTTTTGTCCTGCACTGAGAATCAACAATCTCAGAACCACTTGTGGAAATGGAATATCAACAGTTACTTGAAAATTGCCTTGTCCTCAAGAAAAAAAATGTCATCATGTTGTTATCTCCCAGCTGCAGCCTTTTCTCATCATTTGCTCCAGGGAATGCAATGCAGGGGGGAATCTGCATTTCGGAGAAATTGCTGTAAAGCCTCAGCCAGCGCTACTGGAGAGGAGGCTGTGGTGTGTTGTGGGAGCATTGGTCTGCTCATAAAAATAATGAGCAAATAAAGGTTGGATGACAGCCCTGGTGTTTCATCCAGGACATTCAAGTTGATATATCTGGATGGAAAATTGGACTACAATAAAAGCACTTCAAGAAACGGTTACTTTTCTCTTTTGGGAAGCCTGAACAGAAGTGTCTCTAGGGAAAATGGAGCATTTGATGTTTTTCCTGAAGAAAATATTCCCTCAGAGAATTTTTCCAGGCCTAAACCTGCATTTACCCGGGGGGGAAGTGGAAGAGAGCCTGTGAGGGATATGTTTTTATAAATATTGTCCAGTTCCTTGGATCCTGACAAAGTCTGGGTGGCTGAAAACTTCTCCATGAGCCGTCCCTACATCACCTGGATGGTTCACACTGACTCTGGTCCCACAGCTGGTAGGGAAACACAAAACCTTTGCCTGCCTTTAGTGGAAGGAGAAATGTGCTGGCTGGAAGCTCTGAGGATGAGAACAGAAGGATTGGAGATCTCTGGGTGGGTTGTGAGAACAGCTCACAGCTCAGGATAATGTTGGAATTTTGCTCTGGAATGGTTAGAAACAGACTTTTAGTGTCAGCCCATCTGAGCAGGAAGATGGTGTGTCTACCATCCAGGGACATAGTGGTAAGCTGAAGTAATTCTTCATTTTTTCAGGGACTAAGCACCCTGGCTGAATTCAGTGTGCCAGAATCATTAAAGAATATTTCTGCTGGTGGGAGCCTTGGTTTTCTAGGCCCAGATGGTTTTGTTGCACAGAAACTATTTTGGGGTTGATTTTGATAAAGCTCCATTTGCCTTCACTGGCTTTCAATCATCATAAATGTCATAAACTTTTGTCACAAATGATAAATGTTTTCTGCCTCTGGGATGATAACTGAAGTCCCTGAGCGTTCTTTAGGCTCTGAAGACTACCCTGGGTGATGCTTACCTGGAGTGAAAGCAGAGCTAACTTGCCCCTAAAGGCTATCAGTGGTCAATCCTCAGGGCAGCTGATGCTCTTGGGATCATAAAGTCATTTAGGTTAGAAAAGACCTTTAAGATGGAGTCCAGCTTCTGCCCTAACACTGCCAAGAGGGAATCATAGGGCCCTAAAAGGTGGGAAGTCAGTAGCAGCAGCAGCATCTTTGTTGGTATCCTCTTGTCTGGGCATTGAAGTTACAAACTACTCAGGCAGAGATTAATTAATTAAGAACATCAATTTTCTTAATCAGAGTGAACAGGACTACTTGACCTCATTTTTGTGTATTCTTTGATGTCTGTGTAACAGCAAGGGAAGAGCGCAAGGCTTCATGAGGACTTTGGAACGTCTTTTGGAATTAGCAGCAATGGTGAATGAATAATGTGATCTCTGACACCTCCTGGTTACCATCCTGGGCTGCTTTTGGGAAATAGTGTTTGCTGTAAGATGGAGGATGAGAAGAAATAGCTTTTTCTCCATAGCAACAGATGACTACATTTTTCGAATCCTCAGCTGATTCTGTGTCAAATGTTGAGGCAGAGCTAAACCGTGCGTCGTTGTCAGACTCTGAGGGAAGCTTGAAGGAGGAAAGTATTTCACTGTGCAAGAGAACTGCTTCAAATCTGAGGTGTGTCTGTCCTCACTTGTTTTGAGTCAATTCTTTGTACAAGTAAGAATGACATTGTTTCCCACTGGTTTGACTTCTTGGAAAGAGGTGCAGATGGTTTCTTTTCAATGAAACAGCTGAGGGCTCAGCCTGGAAAACTTCTGTTTTCAGTGTTTTAAAACCTGGATCATCTTAACTGTCTATGCTGAAAATCAAAGCTGTGAGCTGTCCCGAGGCAGAACTTTCCCAGGGAGCCAAGAGCAAATACAAGTTGTGTCCAGGCCTCTCTGGACTTTATGGGCAGCAGGGGCCAAAGCAGACCTGTCCAAAAGCTAAAAGGGAGAGCGAGCTGTGGGACGGAATCACAGCCAGGGGGTTCCTGAGCTCTTGCATTGTCACAGGGTTGGTTTGGACTTGTGTTGCCTTGAGGTCTGTGTGGTGGGGTCCATCTTTTGTGCTGGGCAGGAACTGCCTGCAGCCTAATCCTTGTTCCTGGCAGGACTTTCCCAGAAAATCCTGCTCTGGTTCTTTTTGGATGATCTACCTGTGTCAGTGCTGTGCCACATCTGCTCCATCCATCTCCAGGCTGTCCCTGCTCTTCTTACGCCTGTGCACAGCTCACAGTGCTTACAAAGTTCTCTGCTGTTGTTGTGAATTATAGCAAGCTCTCTGAGAAGAGGAATAATGACTCCTTTTCAGTGGAAGTTTTAAATAGTCTTAAATCAGTGAAAGTTGTCAGTGGTTTTAAATAACATCAGGGTTGTGTATTGAACAATGAGGAGTTGACAAATGACAACTAACACTCGGCAAATGATCTTCTGGCTGTTCTGTGTGTGTTGATGCTTAGGGGAAAAACTCAATTTTTAGGAGTAATTGGAAGTTATACCACAAGGGTGTGAAGGGAAGCCAAACTGAAGGGACAAAGGCAAACTTAATTTGTGTGTTTCCTGAATCTTGTATTGCTGATAATTTCCCATGTGGTTTTATTTTTGTTCACTTTGTAAGTGGAACTAATTGCTTGTGTCTTTCTCACTTTTTTAAAAAAATATAACCTTGTAAGAAGCATGTTCTAGTGGCAAGAATAGTCCCTCCGTTTTGTGTTATTTTATCCAGTTTATGAGTAAAGCCGTAGAGTTTCTAAATAAGGATCATGGTTCTGAAATTAGGCTCTTCCTGATCTGACTGCCAAAGAAAAGAAGGATTTTTGGAGCTGGTTTAGATGGGCCCCATCCAGCTGTCCTTCCTACTTCTGCCTCTGGATTTTCACATCCTCTGTGCTTCCTTCTGCCCAGCAGCACAAGGTTCCCACAGCTGAGAGATGAGGAGTTTGTCTTCTTGGGCCAGTGCTTGGGCCATGCTGCTTCAGTCTTTGCAAAGCACTGCCACTGGAATGAGTAGTTTTGACAAACAGGAGCATCCTTGGTGGAAATTCCCTCTTTCCATTTGAGGGACATTAAACAATCTCCTTTCCCTACTTATGTTTGATAATTCAGAGGTTGCCACTTTCTCTGGCTGTCCCGTGATACCTGCAGATGCAGCACTTTCTCTGCCATTTATTCACATTTTACCCTTCCCCGCCCCACCCCGAGTCCTTTTCCACTCAGTGGGCAGCAACCCCTGTCCAAAGGCTCTGCACTCATGGGAAGTTTCTCTTACTTGCATACCTCCTGTAAAGAATTAAAAATTGCTTTGCAAGTTATCCTGGACAAGAGAAAATGTTTCCTGTTGAGCTTTAGGAGATCACCCCACTTCACCACATTTAGGGGCTGAGAATTTCTGACATCCACAACAGCCATGGAATTTTCTCTGCTCCAGGGCTGATAAGCATTTTTAAAAATTGTTTTGGAAATGATGGTGATGATCACAGCTCATTTGTGATTCATGCTGCTTGTTATATCTTAGACAAAGGATGTTGGCTGTGATGTGTTTGGAAATTGTTGCAGAACTATGTTGCAATATTTTTGATACCAGGGGTTTCATAAGTGTTATCTTCTAACTATGTTGAATTAGAACTATAAATTCAAATATCGGGTAATGGCTTTCTTATGATAAGGTCACAGGGGTGAGAATATTTTAATAAAGCAGGCATGAATTGTTTACTTTGGATTAAAATAAAAAAACATTGCCCACAGAACTGAGCCTCTCCATAAATTGAAAAGTTTTGTGGGTTTTGGCTTCCTGTTGTTTTTTTGTCAACAAACAAATGAAAATTGTTCTTTCATTCCTTCTAGACTGATCAATGGAAAATTTAAAATAATTGGAAACAAACATGCCCAATCATGTGTAAACCATTTTAGCTGCTTTTGATGTAGCTTTTTCTATGATTTTTTTGTGGAAATAGGTTTCTCTCACATTTTTAAAGCCACCAGCACATACTTGGACTTGTAGTTCTAAGGAGGAGAATTATTTTGGGATGAAATCAGTGAACTTCCATATTAACCATGGCGGAGAGAAAAACAGGAAATAAGTGGTGATTTGTGAAAAGTATTTGGAAGCCTCAAATCCTGTTCTCCTTTATGGCTTTATGCTGTTTTGACACCTGGTTTGGACAGAGAATTACAGTTGGTGGGGGAAAAAGGAAAAAAGAAAATATCCAGGTTGCATTTGTTTAGCAAAGCACCAAAGAATGTGGTCTCAGTGGGATGAGCTTTTTCCAATTCTTCCAGGCTTTCCCACATGCAGATTTTTAACTTTTATCATTCTCTTTAAAAGGCATCTTGTAGCTTAAATATCAAATTAGCTAACAACAACAACAACAAAGCTTGAAGAAGAGGTTGGGAGACATTGTTTTATTAGAGAGATTTATTTATTATATATATAAAAAAGATATATTATTATTATAGAAAGAATATTATTTCTATGATAATAAATAAAATTGTTAATTTGTTCTATAAAATACGTTACAAATAATATAAAATTAAATGAAAGTTAAAGTGTATCTTACATTATTATATTATAAATAATATTGAAAATATATTGTTTATAATGTAATATAAATTATGTTATAAATAATATAAAATATTATTCTTTTATAGGGAGACATAGTTTTATTTATCAAGTAATAATGGAGGCAAGTAACCTAGCAATGAGCTTTGTTGTGACTTAAGTTATTTTTCTAGAAGAAAAGCTTTAATCAAGCCATAAAACCAGAGCTTAATGAAACAATTAACCAATCTATGGCTATATAAAGTTAATTGAGGTAATATCATTCAATGTCTTTAAATTCACCTGATGGTAAAATAAAAGAATTCTTCTATTGAGACGCTTAAGCAACCACATTTTCCAGCCTCAGTGGTTTGGGAGCATCACCTGTCTGCACATTCCCCTTGCCTGTGTGTTTTGCCCCCTTGTCTTTTTGTGCTCATTTCAGATGCCACTCACTCAACACGGTACCAGAGCAGCTCTTGCTTGTTTCAATTCCTCACCACCATGATTTTAATGCTGTGAATTGTGCTTGGCAGGGGCCATGCTGGCAGCCTGACCATGATCTCCAGTCATTCTGAAAAACCAGGTCCTTTCTCCTTCCTGAAGCAAGAAGACAATTCTCTGTCCTCTCTTGGGGCTCGGTTATGGGATAA
The DNA here is from genome assembly GCF_015227805.2 of Hirundo rustica. Taxonomy (NCBI): domain Eukaryota; kingdom Metazoa; phylum Chordata; class Aves; order Passeriformes; family Hirundinidae; genus Hirundo; species Hirundo rustica. The sequence continues at coordinate 27,724,638 of NC_053458.1, read as the reverse complement.
ATCTTCTGTCATCTGCCTCGAGTGGAGTCTGTGTCACGTTGTGTCTTCTTGTGAGCTGATTTATGAGTGACTCTCAAGATGAAGCCAGAGCAAGCAGGGCACCCAGAAATGGGCAGGCTCCCTTCTGATTTAGCAGTCAGTATTTAGGAGATAGATTTCAAATTCCTACAAACGTCGTGAGGGGGATTTTCATGGATCACCCACAGTGGTGTGTGGGGAGCCTGCCAAGACACTTGTGGACAGATACATCTGGCTGAGTGTGTGCTGAATACTGAGTGTTTGCATTTCAGAATTCCCTGCTTTTGCCACAGTGTTTGTGGTTCCTTGGACCGGCATGAGGATTTCCAAGAAGCTGCTATTAAAACTGCTGAAACATGAACAGAACTGTTAACAGCAGCTGTTCTACATTTTTCAAGAGTGGCCATAGCACTCAGTTTTCACGTGGCCATAGGAAAGAGATAATTTAAAAGTCCTGTGTCCAATACCACTCCATCAGACTCTTGCCTCTTCTCCATGGTCACTTTTATCCTTGTCCTTCTCTTTATTGCTGTGGGGCATTGCACACACAGCCAAGAAGGAACAAGTTTGGTAAACTGAGGAGCAGCTTTGTGGCAGCTACAATTGACAGGGAGTCTCCATTGCCCTATGTAATAAATAAGACCGACCAAATTCGATAAATCAAAATTTGGAATTTTATTGAGAGACAAAATGACAGTCTCGGACAGCCACAATTAAAAGGACAGCGTCGAGCCCGGGGTCGACGCCGGGTGAACAACGATAACACATTCTGCCAGTCTGTTATCCCCCAAGTTCACATTTCTGGCTTGCAGCAGCCTCTTTTTATACACTGGATCGCTGAGAGAAACTCGGGATTTCGACGGTCCTTCCTCCGAGGCATCTTCATTAAACATTCACGTTCCAATTCTAAGAGTTTGAATAGGGCGGCGGGGGAGGACAATGCCGTTAATGGCTGTGGCCAGGTGTGGTGTGGAGATGTTAATTTCAGGAGGAGACAGTCTAGATATCGATCTGATGTAATCATCTGTGTCTCCGGGCTCTCATCTCCTTTTTCTGTCATCATTGTTCTCTTCTAACGTTTCCCAGCAGAGGCATTTTTGTGTCTCCCTTTCTGGTAATTCCAATCATTTTTATTTCGTGTCCCTCCCATGGCTTTCAGGCAAGGGAAATTCCTGTACATTTTCCGAGCTACTTTTCTCAGAGTTAACTCTTAACATATGGGATTAAAACAAAAACTTATACTTATAGAGATTGCATTACATTTTATATTTTTTTTAACATGAATTAACTTTAGGACATATATCACACCCTACAACACTGAGCAAACTTGGTTGGTTTGGTCCTGGCTTTGATCCGAGCAAGGTGAGAGCTGCTTCTCTTGTCCAAATTGGCCAAACCTAACACACTGAAACAGAAATAGTTAGAATTCTTTTCTGTAGCAGTCTGTTATCTAAACTACAAACTCCTCAACTTAGAACTACTACTCTCTTTTATTTTTGCACATAATTTTGGCATTAGTTTTAGGCATCCTTATACCTTGGACCAGTAATTCCTTCAGTTTTAGTAGCTGCCAAATTTGACACAGAATCTGCCACTGCTATCTACTAATGCAGATAGCATCAAATATGGCTTTTAATCTGCCTTTTGGGCTAGACTTGTGGTAGCTAAGGTGTTACATGGGAGAGCAATGAGAAGTGGGGATGGAGGAAAAAGGGACAGGGATGTAGGAAATGAGTGGAGAAAAATATGTGAGTAGTAATATTTGACCTTTGTCAGGGTAATCTTTCTAACTGAGTTGTTTGCCTACTGAACTTTCTTCTTCAGGGCTGTGTGAAATCCCCATTTATACCCCCGGTTGTAACGCCCCCTCTTCAGCTGCCTCTGTGACAAACAGTGGCGTATCCCGCTCCAGCAGCGGGGATTTCTCCTGCTGTGATGTGGGATTGCTGCATCAGCTCTGCAGCACGACCAGCCTGGGAATGCAAAGTATTCCTTGGTCATGCAGCCTTTTGGGGGAACAGCATCACCTGACAGTGTCAGCAGTGACAAAAAGTTTTCAAGTGCTGGAATCGGGGAGATATTTCACTTCTCCCCCCTTCAGGTTTTGTTGTAGTATAAGGAGGTCACTGTCACCCACCCATTTCTTTGCAGGTAGGCATGCCCATGAGAGATGCACTGTGTGCTGCCTGTTAGACTGAGGATCTTAAGCTGCTGATTTAAAATAAATGAAACTGTGCTTATTCCTTGTTTCCCTGTAGTTTTGCCAGTAGGTGTGGTCCAAGTAATTTTTCCCTCTCTCTTTCGATTTCTGGAGGCTAAAATCTGTTTATTCCACTGGACAGGGCTTGTGAGGCTCATTAAAAACTTGTAATGCATTTGTCGATCATTGGCTGGAAGATGAAAAGGCAGTGGGAAATATTTTGGCAGTAACTTCATAGTGAGAGCAGAGGAAGGAGTTGAAGAAAGCTCTGTGTGTGTATCAAGATTTCTTTCTGGGGTGAATCAAGCACGTGGTTGATCCACCCCAGGTTTTCATTTTCAACACTGGCCACCACAACTGGCCTAAGAGAGAAGGGAAGGAAACCTTAGGGAAGCTGCTGAGTTTTTCTGCAGGGAGGTTGCTTTTTGCTGTTGTTGTCCTGGTGCTAAATTCTTCATTGCTGGTGGCCATTAACAGGTCAGCTGGGAATTTTTGGGGCAGCTTAGTAAGAGGAATATGAGTATTTTACTGCCTGCTTAACATTTACAGTATAGTCCCTGGAGACACTGTGCTCCTTCCCAGAACCAGAGGGCTGGTGGTGGTGAACCTGAGGCAGAAAGAATTCACTGTGGATCTGGGTTGGGGGAACCACAGCAAGGGACTGTGGTTTATTCTGGTATGAATGAGTTTTCCCGACAAGCTCCCTTTGTTTTGGAAGCTGTAATACTTTTTTCTTTGGGGTTGGTTGGAGTTGCCTGATGCTCAGGGCCTGTGTGCACAGCTCTGGAAGGAGCTGCAGTGGTGATTTTCTGGATTTCCATGACTGCCTGCCTGTGCCAAGCAAAGGAATTTCACTTCTTTGTATTTTTTCATCTTGCAGAGGGATGGAAAGAACATTGTATTTTTGCTTCTTTATGCTGGTATCATTATTTGCATTCAAATGAGATGAAACCAGTAGAGAACAGGAAAGAAATTCTGGCTGTATTAAGCAGAACATGAGACTAAGACACGATAATGATAATTTTGGGACACATTTCTTGTTGCATTGGATAACACATAAGTTTCACAAGACAGCTAAGTCTGTGCTTAACTGCAAATGTGCAAAAGTTGCCTCTGGATTTAGGAAGTGTTTGGGGCTGTCCTTCTCATGCTTGGTTTTCCTGGGCCTGTGGTCTTACCTCATTTTTATGGCAGGGGTAGAAGGAAGGGCTTTTTAGCCATATCTGATGATGAGTGCCTGAGTGAGAACACTTGAAATGGAGCTCGCTGAGTGGTGGACCTTTAGAAAATCAGCTTCACTGTGGTGTCACCAGCAGGGACAAGTGGAAATTGAAGTATTCATTTGTGCTAATGTCTTTGGAAAATGCTGGTTTGGAGTTTTTGAGAGCATTTTCTGTAGCCAAAGGTGATTCCAAGGGAAATCCCAGAAAAGTGGGAAACTTCTACAGAGGTTGAGAGGCAGTAGTGCTTGCACCTTGTCTGCTTGCACCAGTTTGCTTTGGAGCTGGGTGTGTGGCTGCTTCACTGTAAATCTGCATGGACACTTAGCTGGTGGCACATAATCCAAATGGGTACACGTTGTTTCACAACCAATCCCTCCCCTCCCTGAACAACATCTGTTTTTATTTTATGACCCTCAGAGCGGTCATTTTTTACATCTCTGATGGACCTCACATGTCTCACATGACTGCAGAGGAGGATATTATTGTGGCTTTAGGTTTCAGGTAAATCTTCATGATTACAGGTGCTACCAGGCTTTTCCATCTGGGATGTTCTTGTTTCTGGTAGGTGCCTGTGATGGCGAGGGAGGAGACAGGAGCAGATAGGGATGCATCAACTCATCCCACCCTTCCTGTATCAGGTGATAAATGACTGATCTTCCTTCCACTTCCTTGAAAGCAAGGGAATGCTTTGAGCAGGTTGACAGCCCCGCCTCTCTGTTGATGAGCTGTTAACTGCATGATGTCACATGTGGTTAGTATGGTTAAGGAGAGGGAGTCCTTCCATCCTTGCCACAGCTCTTTCTCTTCAGATATATTCTCAGAAGAGGAAAAAAAAGAAAATCCCCCTACACTTGGAAACTCCCGTTACTGAACCTCTCTCCTCCCAGCCAGGACCTGTCCCAGTTCTGTGAACTAACAAAACTCTCCACCTGAGAGTCACACTGTGATACTGCCTGAGGTTTGTAGAGCTCTGAATGAGCAAATGCTTATTCTTGAAACCAGCCCCAAGGCCATGAAAAAACTGCCCTCTTTCTGTTGCCCTGTCAAACTTCTTGAAAAGGAAACAATCTCTTAAAGGGAGGAGAAAAATGATTTTTTTTTTTTTTGTCTTCACTTCCCTTATTCCTCCAGCTTCATGGTTTGCAATACCCTCTTTAAAACCTCACTTCTGCTTGACACGAACCACGCCTGTGTAGGAGTTATCTTGGCTTCTGATTTTTTTCATTCCAAGTTATTGCTTCCTCCTACTTATCCCACTCTTGCCTTGGTCAGTGCATGCATTTCCTGTCATTTGTGTGACAGAATCTCTGGGTCAAACACTGGTGTCCTTGTAACTTGCTGTTTTTGTGCTGATACCTCCCTGTATTTTGACCTGCTGCTGTCTCTTGTGACTGACACTGGTGAAATGGAACCTGTGCCTTACTGCTGGTGGCAGCACTTCTCTTTGCTTCTGCCCTTTGCCTAAAAGGAAAGATGAAGAGAGATGTCCTCATCTGTCACCTTCCTCTGCTACAGGGCAGAGAAGAAGAGGAGGGAAAATCCTTGCTCTGGTGTGATGTTCAACAGGCAAAATAGTTGGTTTGCACGTGACCAAATCCTGAATAAAAGCATGTTTATAAGCACATTTTGTTGTAGTTGACAGTCCTCCTTTCTGCCCAGCCATCACAGTGTGATGGAAATGCCAGGGCAGACCAAGGACTCCTCCTTTACAAGCAAAGCTCTTCCTAACAATGTTTTCAGTGTTTGCAGTATCCACCCTCGACTGAGCACCCAATGGAGCTTTTGGCCCCCTTGGCAGCCTCTCCTTCAGCCTTCCTTGCTGTGCTTTCAGGAAAAGCTCTCAGGACCATGACAGTGTTTGTTTTCGAGCATCTGAGTTTCACTGTGACTGGCCGAACCCCACACCCAATCTCCCTGTCACGATATTTCTGCTCTGTTATGTGGGGAAAGCTAAGAGGTGAAGGCAAGATTGATACACAGGGGTGATTCCCAATTGGATTTTAAGATATAAGCAGTATCAAAAAATAGGACAGGCCAGGCTGCTCTACCAGCCCTGAGGAGTTTCCCACTGTGGTATAGGGCAGTTTCAAAATGAGTTTGAGCTGAGCTGGTGCAGGAGTCACTTTGAAACCTGTGTGGTCTAGTTACTTCTAGTGCACCACTCACTTGATTAATTCTCCCGAGCGTCTCTGATGTCCCAGGTACCTTGGCAAATGTTGCCTTTGAGGAAGGGGGGAAATAGACACCAGACACCACTGTTGGGTGCAGAAAGTCACTCTGTGCTCACTGTCTTGCTGTGCCCTGTGCAGACCTGTTGTGAGGGGCAGTGGAGCTGGCAGGAGCTCACCCAGGGCATCTGCAGAAGTGCCAGTAACACCTTATCTCCTCAAGTCAATGAAGTCAGTAGGTTTAGTCTGGTCTATAACTTGGTACGCATTTCAGTTGAGTGCTTCTAAGTCATGTTTTGAGACAAACAGCTGTCACCTGGGCTGAGCAAACCTCTAATAACAATTAATATATCAGATTGGTCTGTCGTCATTGTTGGATAAAGGACACTCTCTTCATTCTGAAATCCTCATATTGCAAAGCACACTGGTCCCGTGTGGATCAGGCAAATACTTCTGCAATTAAATTCTAAGGGTATGTAGACATAGGCACTGAAATATCTTAATCCGAACGTCATTCTAAAATCACAAATGTGGAGACAAAGTCTCTGGGGCAAAGCTCTTCCTTGTTGGTTGTCAGTGTAATTTTGAAGTTGACAGTAAAGAACTAAAGTCTGATCTGAGGGAAAAGTGAGGGCTTGCTTGCACATCTTCCTTTTTGCAAGCTCTATTCATTTGCAGGTTTTTTTGTGGTTAGCCCTAACACTGGAGAGCAGAAGCCACTCTCAGCAGCACACAGTGGGCAGGGAAGTGCTTGCATAGCCTTTGGGGGTCTCCTTTGCTGGCCCTGGAGAACAGCTGGTCACAGCCATTGCAAAAATCTGTGCTCAGATAAGAAAGGGCTGCTGACCACGCAGTGTCACTCTATAAAATGGCCACTTCTACAGCTGCAGCCAAAGGCCTGAGGCAAAACTTCTTGGATCTAAATACTTGAATTGGCTTGGGTAATTTGATCCCATCAGAGACTGAATTAATTTGGAGGAAAATTCCAGGTTGCTCCCAAAGGGCTGTCACAGGATCAAAGGAAGCCACCGGATGTGTGGTACAGAATTATCTTGTCTTAGAGCAGCAAACAGCCTAAAAATGCCTGCTGAAGTGACTCCACTTTGCAAATATTTGTTTATTTGGTGGCCTGCTCAAGTGGGCGAGTGGGAGCTCTGGAGTCGAACACTGAGAACTTGTCCTGGCAAGTGCTGAGCATTTTCAGTTCTAAGATTAATGCTAACAGCCTGTGCCCTGCTATCAGCATGACGGATCTTCTGGCACAGCCTGCAGATGTGTCTTAAAGCAGACAGGAGCAGTTATGCATAAGCTTGTGAGGAAAAAGAAATAAGCCTTGAGTTGAACCAAAGAATTCAATTGCAAGGTTCAGCCAGTGGGAAACCAGTCCTTCTGGAGGTTAATTCCACTCAGTGACCACGTCAGCTCAAGGGAATCATTTGTAAGAGATTTAGCACACTCACAGCTGATCCCAGGCTCTTGGAGGAAGGGAGGAGTGCTGTTCAGGGTGCTACATCCCATGGTTTGTTTATGGGAAAGAGCTGTGGTGGCTTTTTATAACCTAGTGCTGTGGGAACAGACCTTTGTAAGGAGGTGGTCCTGCACACGAGCTGCAAATCTGTGTCTCTGTGGTATCTGAAGGGCCAGAGCCCTCAGATCCTGTGGGGCAGAAATGAGAAGCAGAGTCCAAGCAGGGATCGTTGCTCAGGTGTGGAAGGTCAGCTAAATACTGCCCTGATGTTGTTCTGGTCCAGAGAGAGAAGCCTAAGGGCTGGAGGAGTTCAGGAGAAGCCTAAGGGATGGAGGAATGCAGGGCCCTGAGTTTTGCTCTCACTTTACAGGAAGAAGGAGCTGGGAGGAATGGTGTGGCATTATTGTGGCCACATTTAAATGTGTGGTTTGGCGTTTAACTACAGCTTAAGGGCAGCAGGAATTTCACTGGGCTGACTCATTTTGTCAAAAAATACACTCTCGTTTCTCCATGTATCCCTGCACAAATGAAGAGAAGGTAGTGCAATCTTGGATTATCCCAATGAAACCCAGTTTTAGGCCTTGCACTTATTCCATCCCTCTTACTGCTCTGTTGTTTGGAAGTGGTCTAGTTGAAATGGGCTTTACTGAATATTTTTGGACAGCAGAAGTTGTTGGAGGGATGTCAATGACCTTGTGATGGTCTGAGTGGTGAAAACAAGGATTCCAAGCCTGTGGCAGCTTAAATACTTTATGGCTGTAGGAGAGGCTGGGTGGGATGGTTGGAGAGGGACTAATTGGTTAACCTTTGGTGGGAGCCTCAGAAGGTCACACCAGTGAGGGCACTGGAGCTCACGACCCAGTTTCCAGGAGAGTAAACCATGGCAGATGCTTTGTGCAAGGTTTTGTTAATGAAAAGCCTTCTATAAACTGAGCACACTTCCTCCCTGGGCTAAGCAGGACCACCATTCGTCTCTGGGTGAGGTCTGCATGTCTGAGGCACAAGTGGGATGCGTGTGTTTGGATACATCCGGGGAATGTAGAAATTCCTGGGTGTGTGCCTGCAGGAGCAAAGGAAGGTTGATTTGAGCTTGTGTTATGAGTTCAACCAGACAGACAATGTTTCTGGGTTGAAAGAGACAATTTGTGGCCTTGTAAATACAGCATGTGATCCCCCCAAACTCAAAAATTTCTGCTCTGAAAGTTAAAGATGGGTAAGGCCCATTTGGAAGCAGAGGGCTGACATAACCATTGCACAATCTGGTTGTGAGCCATCATTTCTTTAGCCCCGTTTCCACCTTCTCGTAAAAGTTCTTGCTATTGAGCCATGCAGTTATCTGGACTTAATTTTCTTTCCACACAGGCCTCCTGAAGCCTGGCTGCTGTATAATTCCTCTAGTAGATGAGGTGCTGTTCTGTAAAACAGCGTTGGGCTGGTGTTGGACATGCATCTCCAGCCTTAGGTTATGCCTCACCCCACAGTTCTGTGAAAAGGGAAAACACTGGACATCTTTAAGGCTCTGGACTGTCTGGTGCAGGTGGCAGGGCTCAGCTCTTTGGTACAGCGTGATGGCATCTCTCTGGGTGGGGCTTTGGGGACAGTTTTCCATCTCCAGGGCTCCAGCTGTCACTGCTGGTGTGCACTGAGCCCTGGTGCTGGTCCCACCTGAGTGCAAGGCTTTTAACAGTGCTGAGCTGCCTGCCCGTCCCTGCTCACCCATCTTTTTTTTGCCTTTGTTTTTTTTTCAGTTTGCTCCCACTAAGTTATTTTTCCCCAGCTAATAAGTGGTGCCAGCTGACAGAAAATGTTCTCTGCAGGCCCAATACTTTTTCCCAGAGATGGAAAAAGCCACAGCAGTGTCACCTCTGGTCACAGTGGCGTGCTGGGAGCGCAGCCCCAGGCACAGGGACAAGTGTCACAGACTGGGGCTGCTGTGTCACCCAGCCCCTGAGGCTCAGTGCTGTGCTCTGGACCTCCAAGTTTGCCGGCTGTGGATGCGATTGGGGCTTTCCCACTAGAGGGCAGTTTTATCATGCCTGCGCTCCAGAGGGTGCTGATCCCACTCCACACAGCTTTTTAAGACCGGCAGAAATTCAGATGAAAGACGTGATCAACGTTTAATTAGTTCAGCAGCCACCAAGTGCCTAGTGAATGATAAAGCGATTGATTTGGAAATGCATTACTCAAGTTAAAGCAGCTATCGAGGCACAGTTTTTGTGGGTGGAGTAAGCAGCAGGTGTGTCACAGACACATGGAAATTATTGTGGCTGAGGTGTGTGTTCTGCACCAAGAGCAGGCACACAGCTCCTTGCGGAGATAGAACAGGTTTGCATCATGGAATTCGAATGCAGTAGTCATACATATATATATAGATATATATGTATCCTGGAATGTTACAAAGAAAGCTAAAAGATCCTAACTGTCAATGGAAAAGACATCAGCAGACTTGGAGGTTTTGCTTCTTGTGTGAATAGTGGTGTGCTAATACATTGCAAAGCCAAGTGAGTAAAGAGTCATGATTTCAGGTTTACTTAATAATGCAGCCTGAGGAGATGTCTGCACTGTGGGGTGTGGCTGTGTTGGGAATATCACCCTCAGTCCTGCTGATGACATGTGAGAGGGTGGGAACTAAGTTTCTCAGCTAGTGAGGAGCACAGCACCAGTCATGATCTTGTCCTGTAACCCAAATTTGGTCATATTCTGGTATGACATTTTCCCCAAACACTCAAGCTGGGCTTGTCTGCTTCTGCTGCTCCTCAGCTCTGCATGCACAGCACAGAGGGAATGTGCTCCTCGCTTCCTTCTGTGTGCCTGGAAATATCCAGGGTTTTGCTTTCCTGAGATGTGAGCTGATGATAAATGTGAGGGATCATGCATGGTGATGTTTCTGGGAAGCTCCACAGACAAGACTTCTTGCTTGTTTTTTGTAGCCTAGTTTTACTTGCTCGGGCCATTTGTCCCTAAGCCAGGCACATCTGGACAGAGTGGCTGAAGTCAATGCTTCATGTCCCTTTTTTCCTGGGATCAGGAGTTTCTAGGTCTTTGTATTACAAAGCCTTTCTAGGAAAGCCCGATCCAGACACTGTTGCTGACATATTTTTAAGTCTGTGTTGCCCTTTTCCCCTCTCCATTTTTGAAGTGACTTTCCCAGGGAGCAGTGCCTGCCCTGGCTCCAGTCTCTCACTTGTTTTGAGGAGACAGCAGTGCCTTTTGGGTCACAGATTCCTTCTCAGCCCTGCTGGAAGTTGCCTGACCCCACCAGAAGTCAACAGTGTTGGGTGGTGGCACCAGGGTCCTGCTCTAGGTGCAGGACAAATGTGTGTGAGTCTGTGATGTGCCTGAATCTTGCTTGTATTGGGAACTCTGGCTGTGATGCCCCTTCCTGTGTTGCCTGCCAGAGTTCTCTTGACCTTAACCATCCCTCCAGGACAGCCAGAGCAAGTTTTCAGTTGTCAGGAGCAGAATGATTGCCCTGAGTGGGGCTCAACCCATGCACAGCTGAGCAAAGCTCTTGTGCTCAAGCTTTGCCTCATAAGGCCAGGTTCCAGTTCCAGCTGTTGCCTCCTTGGAGCCATCCCCTCCTGGTCGTGTGTGTGCCTCTCTTGTGGCAGCTCTGGCAGTAACAGGAGGGCAGAGAACACCAGGCCTGTGCTGCAGGCTGTCAGTGTGTCCCTGGTGGCTCTCTCTTTCTCTCCTGTTCAAGGGATGTTTCCAAACAAACTCTTGCCTCCAGGAGGAAACCCAGCTCTGTCCTGATCCCTTCGACCCTTGTAGATTTGATTTGGCACCGTCGATGAGACTTCTGTGATAAGCTTATCACGTTCTTTTAGGATATCACACTGCTTGTTTGTTTTTTGAATTGTTTCCTCCTCTAAATGTTTCCAGACAAACTGTAGGCTGCTTCCTGTGAACTAGACAACCCTCTGTTCTCATCTGCCTCTCCTTTTTCTCGAGTTTCCCATGAGAAGTTGTATTGCTGTTAGGATCCTTGTTCTTCTTTATTGTCTTTTTGTCCAAGAAGTTTTTTCTGTGCAGGTCTCTGTCCAGTCCTTCCTTTCTCTGCAGTGGTAAAGCTGCACTGACCCAGGCCTTAAGAGAATTATATTAGCAGCTTTCTGCCCCCTTCAACAATTAGGAGCAAAATCTGTGGTTTTATTTTTTTGTGAGGTTTGACTAGAAGCGTATGGGTAAAATCATATTCAAATACCATTTTGTGGTTGCTCTGATGAAAAGTGGTTTTTGATGATATACCTTGATGACTTGCTCTCTGGTTCATAACTTTGTCTCTGCTAACCACCAGTCTTAAAGACAGTAGTAGAAACCAGGCTGTTATGCGAATTCTGCTTGTCTCTGGAGGATCTGCTGGAGCTGCCTCTTTTGCCATGCTCTGCTCAGTCAAATCCAGCTCGTGCTCTTGGCCATTTGAAATTACAGCTGCTCGTCTCATCAGGGATAGGGGGCAGTTAGGACTACATCCTTTAGATTCTTTAGGCCTACTGTTGTATGATTATCATGGGCTGCCACCGTTTTGTTTCTAGTTACAGAGAAGTGCGGAATGTTTTTCCCTGCCAGGACCTTAGAGTTGCTTGGGAAGGGGGAGGACAGGAACCTATCAGAAAGCTAGCTAATCTATTGGCAGCTACTTTAACCAGTGAAGATGCCAAGGCGACTTTGGGCAGGACACATTTAAAATTCTCATCCCGGGACAGTCTTTGTTTTTCTTTTAAGATAGGCATGAGGTAACATCGCGGGCGGCAGGGGGGCCGGGTCGGGCCCGCTGCCCTCATGGAGAGAGAGCGGCCCGGGCTGAGCCCTTCTCCTGGATGTCAGCGGGAAGAGGAAAAAAGAACAGCCCAGCAATGCCATATGCTTACAGCTTTGTGGCAGCTCCGAGCCGGGCCACCCTGAGTGTGAGACAGGGGTGGAAGAAAGGACTTCCACCAGTTTCCCTGTTGGCACGGCTTTGCACCTCTGCAGTTAGGAGCAGAGAGCACATGGCCGCTGCAGGCCTGGGCGGATTTAACTCTTTCCTAGCAACATGGAGCTTCTGAAGGACAGCCTTTCCCTGAGAAAGAGAAGAAAGGAAACAGAGGGTACATAGAACAGACACTGCATGAAGTCAGTGGATTAGAAGTGAAAGAACTAATAATATTGGACTAGGATTGAAGGAGTGGATGTTTTTAACCGGACTTCTCTGGGCTAAACTATGGAGAAATGGACTGTTCTTTGCGGCATCTTAGTGTTATTTGGGTAGAATGCTATTCTAATCAAAATTGAGGACTGATGTGATTGAGATTTAATTGAGAACTTTAAAGCCCCCACTCCTGGGTTAAAGGGAGGTCTCAGCCTTTGAGACGAAGATGATTTTAGACTAGAAGAAGTATTTGTAAATAGTACCCCAGATACACTGAGAGGCCTTGCTGATAGAACATCTGCAAAAACTCTGGGCAGTTGCAGATGTGTGACATTAAAAGCCACTGGACTATTTTGTCTTGTAGCAAATGTCTCCATGAAACTCTAGAGAGACTCTTCTCCTAAAGTAATGAATGATTATGTTTAAATAGTGAAGTTGACTGAAAATCACAAGTTGTGTCTTTCTATGTTGTTTTACAAGAAAGTTAATATTTTGTAGGGGGAGGGAAGAGTTTGTTTGTTTGTTTTCCTCCAACTTTATTTCTTTCTTTTCCATTCTTCTAGTGTGTGTTAATAAAACTATTTTGTTCATTTTTAAGCTCGAGCTTGCTTTGCTTTTTCTCCTAATCTCTCTCCCACAGAAAAAAGAAAAACACTAAAACCACTACACTAAATTTGGCAACCAGAATTTAGCGAACGTAAAACCACTACAATGATACAATTTGGGAAGGTTTCCTTGGGCAGGATGATTTCCTTAGGAGTGTCCTAAGTCTGGTTCCGCATGTAGGTTCCAGGCTGCCTCCAAAATAGAGCTGGAGCCCACCAGTGTGGCAAATGTTGGCAAAAAGAGCTCTTTTGGGTTGTACAACCCTGCTCTTCACCTCTGAGGTCTTATTCCAGCGTTTATATTCTATTGCTAGTTGGGGCTTTTCATTCTGTTTCCCCAGAACACTAAAATAATGAACAATGTTCTATTTCGACGCAGAGCAGCACAGTCTGTTACATTTTTTTCTTTTTGAAGAAGTGATTGGGCAGAGGCACAGTGACTCATTCTGACTCAACTGAGGTTTTTCAGAAGAGGTAAGGCAGGATGAGGCCTGAAGCCTGTCTCACCTTCTCATTGGGGTGTGTGTGTGTAAGATCGAGGGACTGTATTGACAAATTCTGAGAAATCTCTGTGAAGCCCAGCATCCCAAAATATCAAGAGTAGCCTCAAACACCCTGTTGCAGCTGGCATTGTCTCCTGCCAGCCTGGTTTTCCAGGGCAAGGAGCTGCAGTGAGCCAGGGCCCCTCATGCTGCAGGAGCTGCCTGTGGTACCCGGTGTGGCTCAGGGCCCATGTCCTGAGCTGCATAACTCTGCCTTTTGTTGGAAGCAATTTTTATAACATCAGAAGGTTTTTGATTCTTCTCTTCCCCTCTTGTTCTCCTGTTGAGTTGTCTTTGCCAAGATGACCCAGAACTTTGCCACCCACAGCCTCCTGGTTCTGGGAGAGTGGCAGTTGGGATGCATCCTCTCACATCACAGCTTATCACTTGTTTCCTGTGTTCAGTCCCACCACCAAGGAAAATGGTATGGGTGGTGGAGGGAAAAAGAGACTTTATCTTCCCGTTCACACAACAAGAAGCTCTGGAAATAGCCTGGAAGTTGCTGTTTTCTGTTTTGCAGTGAACTTCCCTAATGACTCTATGGGCAAGACATTCTTTGATTGAATTGTTGCCCATCTTGTATAAATGCCTTTAACTAGAGTGAAACTATTTAATTCTTCTGACTCAGGGGTTTTCTTTTGTAAGAAGACAGTTTGCAGTGATATTTCCACTTACCTGAAAGAACTGAGGGAGCAAGGAAAATAACTCGTGACTAGTTTCACTTGTTGTCTCTTCTGCTATCACATATTCCTCTCTTATTCCCTGAGCACTGGGAGTGGGGGGTTTACCTGGGATTAGATTGGAGACGCAGACATGAGATTTGTCACTTTGGTGATCTAGCCAGTGATTTAGCCCCCAAGATGTCCTATAGCAGATGGGCATTGTTTCTGTTCTGTTCTCCCTTTAGTCTTTGATTATTGTGCCTTTGCCCAAAGCAAAGCCACTGTCAGTCAGGTGGGTGCTGGCTTTAGAGATTCCATTATTTTCTCTTAAAAATATTAAAAAATGAAAATAGTAACAGTAATAAGTACTGCAGTCTTTAGTTATACAACTCAGCATTCCTGTGGGTTTTAGTCCAAATAAGTCTGCAGGGTTGCGTGGTGATTTGGGAGGAGTTGCCGGTGATTTATCAGAAGAGGAGGGGGAAGCTGCCGGTCAGGTGAATTTGCAGACCAGAAAGCTATTTGCTTCTCAGCCATGGACTGCAGCTTCTCTTAAGCACAGCATTCCTCTCTCCACAAGCAATTCTTGCATTTCCAGCTGTGGCTGGAGTAAATATGTCCCAGAAATGATTCTATCGAGAGAAAAAAAAAAATCAGTTGATTGCCCTGAAATCATGAATATGTTGCCCTTAGGAAAGACTTCTTCTCCTCCCAAGAGAAAGGTCAGAGAGGCCCAGGTGGATTCAAAGAGGGTCATGCCTTGTTTGGGTTATGTCTGTTGCCCATTGCAAAATCACCAAAGAAGCTGATCAAAATTCTGAATTTCCACATCAAGTCAAAAACTGAAGTGTTTGTGTTAGACTGAAACCTGTCAGGAAAAACAAGTTCATTTTAAATTGCTGAGCTATTTCTGACGTTTCTCCAGATAAAAGTAGTTCTGGTTAAAAAAAAACCTGAGTCAAGCTTGTGTACACGAGCTTGTGTGGTTCAGTATTAAGTACAATCTTTCTGTGAGCTTCTTAGCTCGTGAGTTACAGCCTGGGATTATGCTGCTGCTATTCTAACCTTTAGTACTGTTTTGTCTATGGAAATTTTGGCTCCTGCAGCAGTGTACACAGCTTGAGTCAATTAAAAATTGTACAGGAAATACAGTCCTCTAAAGAGCCTAGGAAGAGTAATTTTTCCAGACTGCAAGAAAGATGTAGCCCTGCATTATCTAATATTGCCTGGAAATGAAATAGCTGCAGCACAGGTCAGCAAAGTGAAATATTTAATATAGAAAGGAATGATCTAACCAAAACTTTGCTTTATAATTTTCTTCACAGACATTCAAAACAAAATTTAAGGTTAAAAAATGGGAGGGAGCAACTTGATTTTTGTGGAAACTTCAGTTTTCCTATAAGACTGTATTATCATTATGTTCTACCCAACCTTGAGGGGGAACACGTCAGTTCTCCTTTAAAGAAAGCTAAGCAGAACAAACCACAAATTTAATTGAATTGCTACAGCAATTTAATCTGCCAGTTACCTGCTTTTCTACTGCATTCTTCTGCCCCTGTAATTTTATAGGCTGTAATCCTGACCCTGCCCAGGTCACTGCCAATAATTTCCTTTGAGAGTAGGGACTTCACCTGCTCTTTGTTTTAGTAGTGGTGGGTAAAATGCATCTTAGCCATCACAAAACTACTCTGCAGTGTTTTTCAGTTCCTTCTAACTCTGGTTTCAGTCCTTCCATGTTTTACTAGTTCTGAGAGAGGAAGTCTCTAAGGAATCCTAAGAGTAAATCTGAGACTTGTTCTCTATTCTATACAGTAAATTCTAAGTGCTCCTATTGGAGTCGTGCTTAAGGAACTCCATAACTCATGGGGTTGTGATAAATGCTAATCACTTGTTTTAAAATTTTAAAAGTTTAATAGTAAATAAGATGGTTATAAAAATAGAATTAGAGTAAAAATTGAACCGTTTTAGGGATAGGACAATACGAGACAATAAAAACAAAGTTACAGACGTCTGGGTGCCTCTCCCGAGCCACAAGCTCTGGAGAAGGACCCCTGCTAACAAAGGACTATCTCTTAAAAGCAATAGCCTGTTGAATATTCATATATTTTATACATGATACATAAACTTGATTTAAATAAAGAACTATCTCTGGTTAGTATCACTTTTTCCTTTAATCTCTGTGGCATTCTCAAGGCTGAGAGAGGCAGGAGGAGTTGGTTTCTTCTGATAAGGAAGTAGGAGAATCTTTTTCTCTGAAAGATTTACGTCTTCCTGTGGTTGGCATACAAAACCTACACTTTAACTACAAAACTTCATTTACTATACTATCAAAATATTAATACAACACCAAAAATTAACACAACACATATAGTAAATATCTTGTATAGAGCCATATAATATGCACTTTTCACAGGGGGATGCCCTATTCATAGGGAAATTTTTGTTGTGTTTTTAGCATTGCTGGTAGGTGTTCTGGAGATTTGGTGTCAAGGAATGGCTGTGAGTTTGACAGTTTAAAATCAGACAGATGCCCAGCTGCATGAGCTAAGCTTAACCTGCTGATAGGCCTGGCAGTGGGGATGTGATATCCCCCATAAAGGGAAGGCCTAAGTGAGATTTGCAGTGTTCTACTCACTTATTTTACTAACACACAGTCTTTTGGAATCTTCCTTCCACACAAATTCTGTTTTGTAGTTTGAGACTTTGCTCAAACCCTTGCAGCTGTAAAAGCCAGGTTGCTCGAGGCATCAGCGCACAGCGGGAGCTGGGATTTGGGGAATGGAAAAAAAGGGGCTCCACCTTGCTTTGGAGACTTCCTTCTGCCACTGTGAGAGCCTCACATCAGTCCCTCTCCAAACCGTAAAGAATATCTGCACGTTGTTAAGAGAACACAAGTTACCAAGGCTTGTCAATTGTTTTGGGCTCTTTAGACCTCAAGAGTAACCAAAACACCAAGTCTTGCCTTCAGAGGCTCCCAGAGACTGAAATTTGGGTAGCCTGAGGAACAACCCAGCCTCTGCAGAGTGGGCAGTAAGGCACACTTGCTGTTAGTCCCCCCTCTCAACTGTTGAAGTTTCCTCCAAATTTCTATTACTTGGGCAGCTATTTTGGGGCTGAAATGCTGCTTGAGGTGGAACAATTTTGCAAAACCCATACCCTGAAAAAATATTTCAGCTTTGTTCACAGAAAATTAGCCTTTTATTGCTTCACGTTCTCATGATTGTTAAGCTCCTGGTGTCTCTCTGTATCTGCTCTTCTCTGTCTCCTTGTTTTTCTCTCTCTGAGAGCTGATGGCCTCTGTGAAATACAGGCCATTACAACACCCCACAATCCCTACTCTCCTTCCAGGTGAAAGACGGTGTTAACTCTCCAGTAGGAACCATGGAAATTGGTGTGCAGGTGTCAGCCAGAGCTTTTATAAATTCCAAAGGCATTTTCAAGTGGAAGTAGCTCTTTTCAGGGAAATAGGTTTCTATCAGCACAGGTACAAAAAGAGCCAATTCCTTTCCTGGGAGATAGGTGCTTTATCTTGCCACACGAGAATCACAAGGAAGTGAAAATTCAAGCTGAGTTAGTAATTGTGCTTAATAAAGCAAAGAGAGAATTTATTTACCAAATCTGGAAAAATATGGATATGTCCAGTGCTGAGGAAGAGAGGGCTCTCCTGCAAGCCTCCAACCCACACAGCAATCCCAGCATGAGCATCCCAGCATCCTGCCCTTCTGGATGGGGGCATGTTCTCAGAGGAGAGCAGCATATGCACTCCCTCACTTCCAGCACTCTCTGGTTTACATCTGGTTGCATGATGTTTATGGATTTTAGGAGGCTGCACGACGTTGCCAATTATTTTGCAAACTGCAAAAATAATCCCTGCAGTTTCCCATTGGGAGCTCACACAGTCTGTGTAGTAGTATGCAGTAAAGCAAAACATTTTTTTTGTTTCCTATAAATCTACTCCCTGAAAAAGTCATTGGCTGCCCTTGGATTTTGCGCAATGAGGAATCTTCTTGTTGCTTACAGTTGTATGTCTGTCTGCTGTCTCTTCCTCCTAGAGTAAAGTTTTCCAAACTGGAAAATCCTCCTTTGCCTAATTATTCAGCTTCTAAGCTTTTTTTTTTTTTTTTTTTTTTTTTTGACTTGCCTCTCTCTTTGCCCAACTCCAGTATATCTCCTATAATGGTAATTCCTAGTGTTCTGTTACCTCTCCTGTGTCATGAGTTTCCTTCAGTGTTCTGTATGAGGACACTGGGCTCTCCTTACAAATTAGTTTAGCAACTATGGGCATGTGTGCACATTGGCAGGTTTTTCTCCCCCCAGCTGTATTACACAGCATTTACTGGCACCGAATTTTGTCTGCTGGTTTTCTGTTCACTTACCCTGGCCCACAAGAGCCCTCTGTGACTCTCTAGATTTACCTTCATGTTTCACTATTAGGAATATTTCAGCCAAATTTATCATCTCACCCATCACCCTGAAGTTCATTGATCTGCAATGCAAGGAGCACACTTTTCACCTGTTGAGATTAGAATATTGAGAACTTGAAACTATTTGAAAACCTCTGGGGAAAGAGATATTTTTAATCTTCAGTCCCTGATGTGTCTTATTTTGTTGTCAGTGTCTTTTCAGAGCTATCCGCCATGAAGTCTCAAATGGACTTTTGGCGTGGGAAGGTGTATCTCGAGCATTCACAAATCCCTCCACTTATTTGTCAGTTGTAAAGACTTGTGAGAGTTTTTCTTAGTTTTAGAACTGTGTACACACACATCAAGTTTCCTGTATTAATAGGTGATTAGCAATTACTACACTTTTTTTTCCTGGAATTTCATCTCTTGCTAGGAAGTAATGTGAAATGGGAATACTTTCCAATGAAATGCTGTGTTCAGTTAGTTCTCAGCCTGCCAGACTTACTGATGTGAGCTGCCAGTATCCAGCTCTGCCCAGAAGGGAACAACCTGTTCCCTCTGCAGCTCCTGTGCTGATCAGGGTTTTCCTCCTGCCCCACAAATGCCCATTTGTATTTGGTAGAATAATCCCATGCACGCTTTCATGAGTAAGGCAGAAACGAATCCAAAGTCAACCAGATTGAGAGGATTTGTCTGCATCTCCTCAGCCGTTCTTGTTTGGCAGCCAAGTGTCTGTGTCTGAAGGGAGTCTGTCTCCACGTCTGGACTGTGGTTTTGCTATGTCATTTCTCTTCTGCATCAAGCAGTTTTCCTTTTTATGGGCTCAAGGGGTTGCCTTGGACTCTCAATGCTGCCAGCTTTTCCCCCCTTAAAGAGGGGAAAATCCTATAGAGGCAAGTAGGATAAAATGCACACCAGGGGGGAAGTGTGGGGATGTGGAAGAGCAGTTGTGTGTGTGGATCTGGGAAAGGTGTTGCCAGGGAGGTTATTGAGGAGCAGTGGTCCCACTGTGGGCTATGGAGGGTGTCAGTAGGAGCTGGGCAGGAGCAAGCCAGGAGTCAGGAAGAGCTGGCTGGGAGGTGCAGCAATGAAGTGCTGTGTGACCTTTGGGGTACACAGACTGTGCAGTGGCAGGATTTTCTCACGTGTCTAATCAGAAGATATTCCTTTGCTTACAGGATGTCTCCTGAGCAGCTGTTTGAGTTGAACTTTCCGAAGCAACCCACCTGCATTTTTTTCTGAGTGGTGTTAGCTATTCAGGACCCAGAAATAGCAGCAAGAGGCATAAATAAATTCCTTCTAGTGGCTTATTTTTTTTTCTATTTGTCAACAACACAAAAGTTTCCCTTGTACCTGCCTGACGCAGATCCTGCAGAGAGGAATGAGTTTGGGTTTCCATGTTTAGTCTGTCTTTAACTTCAGATCGAAGATGTTTAATTTTACGGGAAGAACTTCTTAGCTACCAACTTCATTTTAAGATCTGGAGCCTGAGCTCCTATCACAGCTCATGTTATCACTAGAAATAAAGACTGTGCCTTACAAACTCAACATGACAAATCTTGATTCTGATGTGGAACAGGAGCTTGCTTGTTCTTCTGTGGAGGTCTTAGATATGTGCTTTTGTAGCTCAAACTACCTGGGACTATTCCATGCAAGAAAAGAAGGATGAGTAGGGGTAGAACAGTATTCAAACAAGCAAATAACCAAGCGCAAGAAATTATTCTCCAGATCCTTTGTGAATGGGGAAAAAAGGTAATGAGCAGGAGGAAATGTCTTCTAGTAGGAAGGATGGTGAGGCACTGTCATCAGTCATCCACGGCAGCTGCTGAGGCTCCAAAGTCACAGCTTTTCTGGACAAGGCAAGTGCAGCTGTTTGTGCACAGGACAGATGTTCTCATTAGCACATAAAAGTGCAGCTGTGCTCTCATCCTTCTCGTCCTCTGAAAGGCTGAACACCCTTTTTGCACTGATTTCACTCCATTAGGAAGTTCTGTGTTGTTTGGTTTCTCTTGTGCAAGGCTTTCTCCTTTGTCACAAACTCCCCTGTATTCCTCATGTCCTGGTATCTTGGTGCATGCTTATGTGAAACGGTGGTGCTGTTCTTTGTGCTATTTCAACTTTTGTTGCTATTTCAGCTCAGAAGAAAGGCGCTATGTCAATGGAACACTTCCCTTCCAGCTGCTGGGCTAAGCCTGTGCAGGTGTGCACACATGCACTCCCTGTGTTTGAGCTTGGAAATTCCCAAAATAAATTGAGAAGTGACAGCGCAGCGAAGGATCCTGGCATGAGTAAGAGTGTCAGGACAGCTCATGTGTCCTTTACCAGTCTGTCCTGCTTTTCTGGTGCCTTGGTGTTGTTATCAAGTATTTCATCATGTGGGAAACACGGGAGTGTGGAAGGGAGGTAATGAAAATATCCCTGTGCGTGGAAAGTGGAACTGCCACACTTGCTTAGTGCAAGCTGAGCAGTGACCTGGAAATGGGGTGTTCTGAGCCCCCAGCGATAGGTGCTCAGCCTCTTTGGAAGGAAAAGTTCTCTGCAATATGTGTGAGGCTGCATGCTGCTGCTTTCATACACAGGCTGCAGGATGGAATGAGCTGGAGAAGCTCCTGTGTCCGTGAGCTCAGAATTCCTTCAGGGCTTTGGTAGAGCGCTGAAAGAAAGGTCTGAAAAAACAGTAGGAAAGGGCCACTTCCACCTTTGTCTAATCATCCACTGTCTCCTGCAACCAGAACTGCAGCGAGGACCACAAGTGTGGCTGTGAATCACCACAGCTCCAAACAAGTTTCCTGTTCTCAGATTTGCTGCTCTTAACCCTTCTACAATGCCAGGAATTAACTGAGGCTTCCACCCACCAAATGCTTAACATTTTATTGTCACGAGAGTCAGATAATGCTCCAGTTGTTAAACACAGAGTTACTCTGGAGGTTTGTCCATCCTTAATTATCTGACTGCAAGCTGAGCTTGATGGCTGATGACCTTTGAACCGATTATCACACAGAACTGCAGTGCAGGCAATGCATCTCAGCTCTAAGGATAAGGCACCTGGGGATTGCCAGAATTTGAACAGCATAGGTTAGGCTGTATTGGCCACACAACAGTAAGGACTATAATTCTGAAACTGGATCCAGTTTTCCTTTTTTTTTTTTCCCCTGGTTTTATTTATACAATAAATATATTTACAGGAGGTTTTGTATTAGCCAGATAATGTACTGCTCTCAGATATCCTCTGACATCTGTGGAAAGAAAAGAAGAGTTTTTCCGTTTCAAAGCTGTGATTTGGCAATGAAACCAGGGGGAGAGGGTTCCTGTGTTCTGCTGTTTTCATCGACTGCGATGATTTGCAGACGGGCAGCTGAGCAGTGTTTGGGAGTGGCTATGCAGACTCTAAGCTTCTCTAATCTTGCTTGTTTTGGTGGTCTTTTTTGATTTCTGTCTACTTTATTAAGTGTCCTGCTGTTGACTATGCCTGCATATTTGGTATTTATAGTAATGGAATCACTTCCTACTCTATAACACCCAAATCATTATGAATCCTTTTCTTTCTGACATTTTGGGAAGGCTTGGGGATAGTCCCACTGTAAGAGCACTCAGGCAGACAGAACTTCTGCCACAGGGAAGGACAAAGGGGACTTGAGCCAAAGGAGGAGGCTCGCCATGTACAGCACTGAAAGAAGCAAAGGCAGAGTTGTGCAGGTCACCCTCCAGGGAGCCTCTCCCAAGCTAGGCAGAAATGGGAGCAGTGCCACTCTGTAATATTTGATGTGACTTTCTATTTCTTTAACAACCTCCTAATTCATTTTACCCTGCTCTCACTTCAGCATTAATGATTTTAGCTGTGCAAATTATCTCGAGAATTATTCAATCAAATGTTACTGTGTGAAGATGGGCTGCAGAGCAAAAATCTGATTTCCAATATTGCCCAAAATGAATTAATTTTCCTTGGTGTAATTCTTTTGATTTCCGAATTGATTTTAACATGTTCTTGTTAAAACTTGGCATTCCATTTCATGTCCTGCTGCATTGTCCTTTCTGCTGTGTGCTGCATATTTTATCCTGCTAATATTTCCTTACTATTTCCTGTGTTTGAAGGTGCACTCTGTCTGCAGCATGTCCTCTTTGACACCGTCAGAAAGAATCCATTTCTCTTTTTCCTGTGCCAGTAACAATAATTACGTAATAGGTCCTCTTCAGTTTTCCCCATGCTTGGTGTTTCAGTTTCTTTTTTTGTTTACTTTCTGGATTTGATGCATCTCAGAAATTTTTGCAATGACTGCAGAAAAGATAGTGGCAAATATGACATGTCCATGCTGAAATTCACCCTTAAATCATAGGATATTTCTGGTTTTGTTGTTTGCAGTCAGTGTTGGCACAAAGGTACCTTGGTCTTCAGCTTTCAGAATTCTTTGGATCGAAAAAAAAAGGATCTGAATGAATCTCAGGATTTTTAGTATAATTAGCTGTTTACTCTGCAACAGCTTGAGTGGGGATTTTGAAACGCCCTGCATGACAAAATGTTGCCCAGCTTGAGAGGTGGCCAGTGATGAAAACCAGAATATTTTGGTATTAAATGGGATTGTTGGAAACACATAGCTTATGCTTACGTAAATCGAGTATTTGCTGGGTACACAAGTCCTGAATGAAAAAGCACCAAGTGGACTATTCATCACCTTCCCCAGTAAGCTGTTCCAGGAGTCAAAAATTTTCTTCAAAATGCATCATAAAGGTCATGATCACCACCAAAGGGCCCAGTAACTGGTAAGAAACTGATTTTAGATCTTCCTTGTTCTCTGCAGTGACCTCTTGACCAGGCTGGTGGTTTCCAAGCATTTTGGTGTCCATCCCACAAGCTTCCCTGTGCCCACCCAGCTTTTGTCTCATCACGGGAGAAGTGAGGGTAGAAAACCGCTCAAGTCAGCATTAAGGGGATTTTGTGTTGGCGGTGAAACTGTTTCAGTGTGTGGGTGATTCATATTGCATTTCTCCAAATGTCCAGTCTGCCAGAGCAAGCATTCCGGTTGTTGTGTGACAAGGAAGGAGGTCTGGCAGCTGGAAGTGGGAATGCTTCTGTTTTCTACCGTTTCTTTGTATTTGTGCCTTGGTTGTTAAGCTGGGCCTGGCTGCAGCTCTGTGCTGCCACATTCAGAGGTTGGACCACGCTCTGCAGGTACAACCATGAACAGAAATGTGGGCACATTGTGTCCCTGGGGACACCATCCTGTCCCAAGCTCTCATGCAGTCAAGTACCTGCTTGTGCTAAGGAAAGATAAAATTTGTCCTGGGCTTTTCCATCACAAAAGCCTGGCATGGGAAATGAGGAGATGGGGCTGTTCTGCCTAACCCTTCCTTTTGCTTTTCCATCCTTCTCGTCTGGGCTCAAAGAGAGTCTGCAGCCAAAGAGGGCTGGCTGGTGGCTCATCACACCAGCTGGATTCCGATCCAGGAGTGAAGGGGATGGGTATTTAGAACTTTGGTTGCAGACACTGAGCCAAGCTGGTTGTACCAAGCATATCTGATATCATCTTGCCATGATCATCTTGCTGTGGGCTAGCAAAGAATTTAGGTCCTACTCTCCTTGGGCTCGGATGCTTTTTTTTTTTTTTTTTTCCATTGTCTGTCTTTAATTCATAAAGACTTCAAGTCCTTACACTGCAGAAGCTGAGGAAAGTAATATTAAACTTCCTGTCTGAGAACCATGCTCCTTCTGGTTTTGGGAGTGTAGCTGTGCATTGGAAATGCAGGCAGTGGAAGCCAACTTAAAAGAAGGGAGTCAGGAGTCTGGAGAGGTTGTGTTTGTTTCAAAGCATTCTGCCCAGGGATTTCCCTCAGATGTTGTAAGGGCAGTGAGCCTTGGGGTTGCAGCTGATGATGTCGTCCCGAATCATTTTTCTATGCAAAAAAATTCTAGGCTAAATTCTTGCTGACTCAGCCTTCCCTTTTCCCTGAGATGTTTCCTAGGACTGAATAACAGCAGAAACTTGTTAGGTTGATGCAAAGAATTACCAGGGAACAAGGGACCTTTTCCCCCGATCAATGCTTTATGTGCAGCCTGGTGTGACGAAGCATGGCCACACTGACATTAGGGACAAAACCTACTAGAGAATGACCCTTCCTTTCCAAAAGGATTATCTGTGTCTAGCTTCTGTGTGCTGCCTGCATTCACGTGCTCAGTTGTTCGCTCTCCTGGCTTATTTATCTCTGTTTAGGTCAGTGAACCTGGAGGCATCACAGCTGCCCTTTGAAAAGAGGGTGTCAGGAGCACAAGAATGAATTGGTGCTTCCATGGTCTTTGTAATTAGGTGGGGATCAGAATGGATGGACAGGGGATAAGTGAAATGGCAAGTGTGGATATCTCAGAGGTAAGAGAAGCTAGGGAAGCAGCAGCTGTAGTCCAGGGAACAAGTCCTGTGAAAGTCATGGGCAATACAGCAAAAGAGAAAATTATCTAGGCCTGAGCTGCTGGAATCTTGGGTACCCTGGCACTCTATTGACACTTCTCTGAAAGCGCTTGGGACTTGAACTCCATTGCTGGGCCTCACTGTCTGGCCAAGGCTGAAAAAGGGGTAGTGGTAAGGAAGATTTTACCAGCAACGCTCAAGCTACGGTGATGCCAGGATGGCTTGGCTGAGGTTGGGACCCTGTGTGAGATGTGTTACTTTCAGGTGTAAAGTGCACAGAAGTTGTGTACAGCTCTGAGTCCCCATGGGTAGGGGCACAACTGCCATGTGGATGTGCTGAGGGTATCAGCAGAGACAACGTGTGTCTTTAGAAAGGGCTGTGGTGGACCACAGAGCAGTTGTGATGTGTGAAAGGCAGGTGTGCAAAAATCAGCAAGGTGATTGAAGGAATAGAGAAAGATCTTGATCTTCCTTGGGGTGGAAAGATCTCAGGGTCTGTGGTTTCTGCCTGACCCTCTTTGTGAAAGACCCAACTTCACGGGGTCAGTCTAGAAACTTCCCCTTTCCAACCTTCCTGATTGCCAAAACAAGAATGAGAGAATCTCAAAACTATTGCCTTCCCGTGGGTTTATTCCTTCCTCTGAAGCTGCTGCCAAAATTCTTCACTTTGAGTGTTCTTAACTGGAATGCTATGAACATGACATAAATCTTCCCATCCTTCCAAAGCAGGAAGGATGTCACTGTTTTTCACATCTTTTTTTTTTCTTTTTGCTTCAATCTTCAAGACACAGGGAAAGTGCCAATGCTTTCTTTCCCACAACAGAGGTAGTTCTAATGCTCTGCTCTTACGGTTTTGTGTTACCATGGAGCACTGATGTACCTTTCTAATGTCTGAACACTGTAGAGTCCTGTGACTTGTGAAGCCATGTCAGCGGGCACCATCTGGGCTTGGATGCCCATGGAGGAGTGTGTACAATGCTGTACCACACAGCCTGGGCTGATCAGCCCAAGCTTTTTGATCCTCTCTGCTAAGATCTGTGGTGTAAGTGGGGAAGAAAATGCAGCTAAACTTCCTGAAGCTGTACTGAAAAAGTGTTTCATCAGTTTGGCCTTTCAGGTGAGGCAAAGGGAGCTGGGCAACTTGTGCATGACTGCAGCAGAAGCAGGTTGGATCTCTTTGCAAGAGCACCAAGCCCAGAAAGCTCGGAGGAATGTAAAGGAGACCAAAGTGCTTTGTGGTTTATCACCATGTTTGCTAAAAATACCAGGGCTGCAAAATTATCTAGATTTTTGTGTTGTGTTATATCTTACCTTCTCATTAATTGTTTTGGAATAACGTTAGGGAGGAATCACAAATTCAAGAAAAACACAATTCAAAGAAAGTCGAGTCCTGATTAGAGAGATTAATATCAGCAAGGAACTAGGAGGTGTTAAGACTAAACTGTTTTTGTACCCAAATATGCCTTTAGACTCTAGAATATGAACAGCATGGTTTCTTTTGGATGCATTAAAGTGCAGATCAGACCTGCTCCTTCAGAACTGATTGATGCGGTTTTACATTTGTGAGAAAGAGCTGTTTGCCGTAGTGAGAGAAGTGGCTTGCTGCGAATAGCTGTGGTGAGGTTAATACTGCTTTGGTCCATCACAACAAGTTTAATCTAACAAAAAAAGACTGTGGATGCTGGCCCTTACATGGAGATGGCAGGTGGAGGGGAAAACCCTGGCACAAATAGGTGCTGTCACTTCTGAAGGTAGGCTGGGATAGCACACAGAAACATATGTCCGGTTGGTCCCCGTCTAGCTGAACTTAAACTAAAGTGGGAGTATCATACTCTGGACATAGAATTTCAGCCAAAATAACAAAGCTTCAGCTTCTTCTCCATGAAGTAAGAAGTTACTGTGAAGAACAGTGATGGACCTCCCCAGCTGAGCAAACACCCCAAGCAAGGGGAAATCCAGAACCTCCATGAAGTGCGAGGACTGAATGAATGTCTAAGGACCTCACATGATTCCGACTAGTCATGGATAAAAATTGAAATGAAACATGCAAAAAGAAAAATTAGTAGAGGAAGGAAAAGTTTTGGCCTCATATACTAAAGGAGAATAGTTGTGGAGGAAGTGGAGATGATGTACTTGAAGGAAGTTGTGTAGGTCCCAAATCCTGAATTAATGCTCAGTTTTCAGGAAGACTGATATATAAAGTTCGTGTTAGAGTCTGTAGTGAAAATGTAAGTGTGGTAAGGTAAATTTAACCTCTGGAATGGGAACAAAATTTAGGCTAATTGTTATGAAAATATGATGGTCCCTGAGTGAGCTCTTTTCTTGGCTATTGAAAAAAATGGCACTTTCTTCCAACTGCAGCTGGATTTGAAGAGATTTTTTAAAATTAATCTGTAAATTTGGGAACCGAGAAGTAACAGTTACATGGTCTATCTTCAAAAATGGGACAGTCTCCTGCCCTGAAATGCATACATTTCCTAATTTTCTGCTAAATGTATCAACTCTTGACATGGAGGAGGAAGGATGACTGAGGGTGGGGAGGCAGTGGAAGGGGATAAAGAAAAAATGTTCACACAGACACACACAAGGGAAGTAATTTCAGAACTAATTTATTATATTTTGCAAAAAGATTAATAACTTCTTGTAGGGTAATGCTGTGGACGTAACCAAGGGTCAAACCAAATGCTGATCTGTAACCTCCATAAGGATCTTCTCTTCAGTGGCAGAAATAATCATGGAAATTACAAGATAGAGATGGACCAAGTTAGGCACCAGGAGGATTCAAGATAGGAATGATCTTATTTATTATATTTGTTGGTTACATAAAAATTTGGCCATGAAGTATGCAGATGACACAGCTGGGATTAATGTCATTACTGTGGAGGATTGTTTTGTGGAAAACTCAACTATGTTTCTTTGGTCTCAGGACTGAAGGCAACAACGTCAAGTGCCCAGTTGTTTTTTTAGGATAAAAGGGGAAAACTTTTGCAATATCATGGGAAGTTATTCCTGAGAGAGGGTGGAGTAGGAGAGAAATGGATGGATTGCCTCTGTGACTCAGACGTAAGATGACCTTATAAGGCTTTAAATTCTTAGTAGAGACAAATTGCAAATATTAGGAAAATTGTAGAATCTGTTTGAAGATCCTATTTGAAGTACTGTATACAGTTTTGACCCCTGATATTAAAAAGAAATCAAATACCTAAATAACCTTTAATGGTGCAGAAGGATTCCTACGATGACCAGGTCAGCCTTCAGAGGCTCATTTCCAAGAAATAAAAAAAAGTCGGGAGTTTTTGTTGTTTAAGCCTAGCCAGATGATAGATTTACAATGCAGGCCAAGTTTCTCTATAAACATACAAAGAGGGTGCTTCCTTCAGTTCAAGGTCAATTCTGAAATCAAAACTAATAGCTCATTAATAGGTGGAGCTGAAAACTGTCAAAACTTTTGTAACCATCCTGAGCAACTCTCTGGGAGACTTGGAGGTTGCCCCTTCAAAGAGGAGATCATCTGAGGGTAATATTAGAATAAGGGGTGGAAATTTTAATGGCTTGGATGGCTTGGATGCTTGGACTACCAGGCAAGCTTGTTGTGGTAAGAAAGGGATGGGGAGAGTACTTTACAGTAGTTAATATTTGCTAATACTGGTAGTGTGCTCTGGGATTCTGTTAGTCACCCACTGAAGTCAGGAGGTTCCTGTTTTTCTCCCTGGTGCAAGCTGATTTCTGCATCTGGTGCCAGTCTTGGGTGATCACTGGAGCCAGGAAGGCTGTGGTATGCTGGTTCTTTTGCTGGAACAGGGGCTCTGATGCTCAGTGATCTGCCTTACTAACGCATTTCTGGTGTGGCAGATGGTCGTATTGCAGAGAAAAAGGGAATTTTTTTTTCCCTGAGACTGACGCCGACTGCAGTGTGGAGCACAGACACATGCCAGCTGCAAGTAGGGAGTTCCACCTGAAAAAAAATTCCTTCTTTTGCCAAGCAAATCGAGAACATTTTTTTCCTCTTTAAGCATCTCTCAACCTGGTGACTGGAGGCTTCTCTTTTGGCTAATATTAAGAAGGGGAGCTGTCTCTTGGAAACCCATCATCTGGAAATGCTAGAAAAAAGGAGGACTTGAGTCTGTTAAAAATCTACTCAGCTGCATAAGAACCACATTCAGCCTTTGGCTTCTTCACATGCAGTGAAGGTATTTCCATTTGAAAGATCTCTTACTTTTCCTATTTTCTAAGGAAGAGAGAGCATGCTCCATACAGGCCTCCTTGCAGAGAAGGCCAGGAATGGTGCTGGGCTGGAAAGGAGGCAGAAATACAAAAGTCTGCAACCACAATGTCCCTGAGCTACCTCAGTTGCAGGGCAGGATGTTTCCCTGCGTTCCCCGGAAATCTTTCTAAATGAAGCACCTGTATAAGTTATCAAAGCTCTGCTGAGGCTGTTGCAGGAGGACCTGGCCTTGCAGGTTAAAAACTGTGGGTTTTTAAATAGAACTTTTTCCGTCTTGAGGAGTGTTCTTCTCACTGGGAAATGAGGGGGTTTTGCGCTATCTGACTGATGCCCCCATGTCAAATAATCTCTCTGCAGCCAGCAGTACTGGGAAGAAAGCTGAGAGACAGACACAAGACAGAGACTGTTTAAACATCTCCTGGCACAGGTCCTTTACTGAATTCACAGACCAGCTCTAGGCCTGAGGGAAATTCAGTTGTAGGGATGGATAAAACCATTATTGTTTTGCCAGGTTCTGCCATAATTTCCTTGGTAATCCCTTTTTTGCTAGCCAAAACAGGATTCTAGGATAATGCGTTGCCACTATTTCAAATACCCCATGCCTAAAACTAGTTAAAATCTTAGATAAGTACATTTAAAATTTAACAGTAGTAATCTGTATGTGATGGATTTGAGCCATAAAAAGACAAGGTGAAATAGAGCATTTGGTCACATAGTTTGGTATTGTTTCAGAGCCACCCCAGTGAATGCTCTGAAAAGGCTTAAAAGTACAAGGTGATTTCCAATTTTCGTTGTCATTTTTTATTCCACCTCTTTTATGTGCTGTCCTGCAATCCTAGTCTTAGTCATTACATTAGAGTATGTGAAGTATTTGAGATGTTTTCATGTTGAATAAACCCAAGACCTGAGATTTAAACACAGAAAGCTTCTGTGTTTGAACTGCTCGGCGTGTTTTTCTCTTTCAGTGCTGTGTGAGAGTCTCACCACAGCTTGTTGTGCTGTTTGATGCTGTTATCTATTTTGGTCACAAATTTTCGTAAGTCAAAGGAGCCAATCATTTGTGAAGTTTTGGTGGTCCCCAATTCTCACGTGTAGTTTCAGAGAAGCCATCTGATGGTGAAGTGAGGAATGTAACTAATCTCATCTCACCAGGATCTGAAAGGGGAACTGCTCGGGGTATCTTGCTGAAGTTGCTGATTTTTCTGTAAGCAGTAAGCTTACTGCCCTAAGCAGTAAATTTCTTCTCGGAACAAGAACTCTGGCGTAAATGAAACATGGCCAACTAGAAGGACACCTGTGCTAACTTGGATGCAAATACCTCCCCACAGGAATAACTCTTCCTGGCTTTTGCACTGTTTCCACTCTAGGTGAGACCCTGCAGGGATCTAAAACCCATCCCCACTGTCATTAGCAGTTGTCATCCCAAAGTTATCCCTGCTGGCTTGCAGTACCATGTCTGCGGTCTGTGATTCATGTCTGTCCTGTGTTTGGGTAGTACACCCACAATTAATTGCTTCAAACTGATGTTGGCTTTGTTTAGAGGAAAAAGAACATTGAGTCCCAGCTCATCCTAGTGTAAAGAACTAGCAGTGGGTGTTGGTTTTTTTGGGTTTTTTTTGTGTGTGTGTGTGTTTGTGGGTTGTTTGTTTGTTTGTGGTTTGTTTGTTTGTTTTATTCTTTGAAATGATCCCTGTAGAGCCAGATCAGGGAAGAAGGGAAGTGAAACTTTGGCATCTGGCACTGCAAATGGCTTGAGGAGGAAGGATTCTGCTTGATCAGGAACTGGTGGTATCCTCCTGTCCAAAAATACCTATGCCAATAGGACAGACTCTATTCAAACTACAAGTGAAACAGGCAGCTACCACTTCACATCTAGAAAGGTGTCATCAGTGTTTGGGTGTGACATTGCGGTTTGGGGTTTGAGTGGGATGTGGAGATGGCATTAAGTACTTTGACTTAAAATTTAGTCTAATTTTAGGTGCCCGAGGATCAGTTTAGCAGAGGGTAGGTTCTAAGGCTCTATCTTTACTTTGCATGCATGCATTAATGTCTGTATTTAGAGCTGAAGGAACAGAGCTGGTTGTTCTAAATCAGAGACCATTCTTCTCTTGTTTGTACATGCTGAGTAAGCAGGTCTTTGTGCACAAGAAGAATCTTTGTGAGCTGTGTCAAATAATTGCCGTTACTAGGAATGCTGCAAAAGAACTGAAAATTAGAGCTAGCAGTGGCCACTGTCCATACATCAAATTTAAAGCAGAAAGCTCTGTTGAGTACCTCAGACTGCACCTGTGTGTTAAATTTCTGCAAAGGCTAATGGGTTGAGCATTTACAAACTGGGAAACTCAGCCTTAGAGCTGCCCCTGCATCTTGACTTGGTTGCTGCATACTGAAATCAGGGCAAACTTTTGTTCACTGGTTATATATTTGCTCTGTTTGCATGCTCTGGGACCTTACTGCCTTCAGGGCAAGGGTGAGGCTGTTCCTTAATTTTATTTTATTTGTCGGAGTGCAAATGACCTTTTAATCTAACATGCAGCTATGGATCCATGTAGCTGTAAAAATAAGACGCATCTCAGGAGAATAAGGAATGTACCATTGGCAGCCACTTTTAAGAGGTTTTGTTTTTTGCTCAGCAACACATAAATATGCTGTTTGGGGAGGGATAAAACAAAATTATCAAATCATCCTGAAGTCATCTGCTGTCTGTCAGCTTGCAGTCCTCTGCTCCATGCCCCACGTGTGGTCCAGTTTCTGTGGCAAATATAGACAGACTAGATCTCCCTTCCTTACTGGATCAGATCCACCCCTCGTGGATGATATTTGCTGTGCAGCAAATGAGACCTGGTGTCCTGAGAATGTGTGGTTCACCTGCACACAGAGAAACAGAATTATATTTAGCATTTGCAAAGCAGTTCGCATTCTAATGTTTCCTCAACTTTGAGTACTCATGGTGATGACATGAAAATATATTATCTTTTAAAATGTTTGTTTTGTACCCCTGTGTTATGACTGTGTTGAGGTTTCACTCAAATGCCAGGCACCCAAGAGTTCACCCTCCCCTGCCACAGCTGGGCTGAGGAGAGGAAAAGAATGTATGTGGATTCCCATGGACTGCAGGTAGATCTCTGCATCCCTCTGGATACCCATGGGCTGTGCATGGATCTCTGTATCCTCCGTGGATCCCCGGGGGCTGCAGGGTCTCAGCTGCTTCACCATGGTCTCAGCACAGCCTGCAGAGGAATCTCGGCTCTGGTGCCTGGAGCACCTCCTGCCCCTCCTTCTCCTTGGCATCTCCACGTTGTTTCTGTCACATGTTCTCATCTCCTCCTCTTCTCTGACTAGAAGAAAAGAAACTGTATGTGCCCACTTTGTTCTGATTTACTTCTTCAGTCTGTTATCACAGAGGCATTACCATCATCTCTAACTGGCCCAGCCTTGGCCAGCAGCAGGTCCATCCTCAGAGCCATCAGGAATTGGCTCTGCTGGACATGGTGGAAGCTTCCAGAAGCTCCTCACAGCAGCCACCTCTGTGGCCCCTCCTGCTACCAAAAACCAGGGGGTGCAAAACCAACACACCCTGAAAGAGAAGCAAAGCAGGACTGGCAGTGCTGGGGTGGAGGAGGACTTGCCTGCTGCCTCATGGTGTCTCCAGGGGGCTTTACCCAGCAGACATTTTCAGGATCATAGAAAGAGAAAATTTTGGCCAAGTGGAGAGGCAGAAGCTAACTGCCTGTGGGTAAAGAGAGCAGAGGCTCTCTTTGGCTGTCACCTCCACCCTGGAAAGGGCAGCAGGGTGAGCAGGAAAGCCCCAAAGAAGGCACGTCTCCAGTTCAGTGCCTTTTCCCCACCTCTGGGGTCTCTTGCTGATGTGTAACAGCTGCAGGCATTCAGAAGAAATTGTTGTCTACTTTAAGCTACTTTCCCGGGAAACTGTAGGAGGTAGATACACAGAATCCCCTGTTTGTGTGCTTTGCTCGTGCAGCTCAGCCAAGTGGGAACAGACCCATGGAAGTGTATAGGAGGAAAAAATGGGAAACTTTGAGTCCTTCCAGACACACAGCCCCAGGAGATCATGCACAAAGGGAAATAATGGTAGTACATTGAATGAGAGGGAAAGGAGACCCAAGCACTGCCTTGAAGGGAAAAATCATGAGAATATCTTTGCTGCAAGACACTTGGGTCTTCTCAAAGCAGCTTGAAATTCCCAATCTGCCAGTTTTGAGTGCCACAGTCAGGGACAAGAAGGTCAGGCTCTGTGGAAGGTGTGGTCTTTGTTGCTTAGTATTACTCAAAAGACATTAATGGCTAGGCTAGATGCAGCGTGCTGCAGGGATCACATCTTCTGCATATTCCTGTATGCACCTGAATATTAGACATTTGTCTTCTTTTTGTGTCCCCATATTTTTTCTCTGTCTTTGAACAAGTGAAATAAAGCTCTTGGAGGGGAAGGGGGACAGTGGGTAAATAGCCATCACTGAAGTCCTGGCTCAGGAATCAAGGCAGATGTGCTGTAATTCCAGATCTGTTTCAGCCCATCTGATTTAATGCTCATCACTTAACCACTTTTGTTTCCCTATGAGCTGGAATGTGAATTCCCCTTTCTGTACTTAGAACAGAAGGCATTTTGGGCAGGGAGTTTGTGATTATGCAGTCCTACTTACCACAGCCCTTTTACTGAAACTGCATCAATGATGAACTTGTGGCAGAGTAAGTAGGTCCCTTGTATCCACAAGGGAACCCTCCAGGCACATCAGGAACTGTCCCACCAGTGACATAAGCAGACAAGTGACCTGGTGAGACTTGAATTACCTGCTTAATCTGACAAGCAGAGCTCAGATGAGGTATGCAGGTGAATTCCAGCAATTCTGGAATTCAGTTTTGGTTTTGGTGGTTTTTTTTGTTTTTTTTTTTTTTTTTTTTTTTTTTTTTTTTTTTTTTTTCCCCCAGAAACGTCTCCTGCTCTCAGTTCTGATCTTATGTACATAACACTGGTCCAAGTTCATCACAGCAGAGTCAAGACAGCTCCGCTTTGGGCTGCAGTACTCCAATAGGATTCCAGGAGATAGCACTGAAGCAACCAAAAGAACCATATCCTTATTGCATTTCTTTGCACATCTCTAATTAAGAGTAACAACTGAACAATTATTTAATAGCCACTAGTAAAAAATTCATTTTGTCTCTTGTCCCTTAAAGGCATACTTGAATTCCTGCTCCTTTTAAAGTTATCCAGATGAACTGTCGACACAAAACTAAGGATGACCACTGCTGAGGGCAGGGCAGTGTCCTCAGCACCCACATATTGAAAGGCCACATGGTTAAGATGATGTTACTGAGCTGGATTGATGTCCTCTGTCTCCCCCATTTACGTAAGAATTACTATAAACAGTTAGAGATAAACTGTTTATATGGATTTCCCCACCAAGTAATGTTAGTATATAACCCAGCTTGTGTTTCCAGTGTCAAGGCTGTTGTGAAACTGTCTGAATTTCAGTACATAAACGAATATCATATTTTAAAAACATACATATAAACATGTTGGCAGCCAGGAAAGTATTTCCTTATACATCTTCATCAACAGTGAAAACATTGTTTCACTTAGACTGGTGATGAGTGATTTTGTAAGCCAGCCTGCAGTATATGCACTTTTATATGTTTCGATTCCTTGATATCTTCCCTTTCCTTGTCAGTATCTGCACTTGGTCTGCACTTGGCTGGCTTCAGCCCAGCAGGGTTTGGGTGTCCTCCCTGTGGCTGAAGCCTGAAAGTCTTGGAAGCCTGAAGCACCTCATGGCATTTTCATTTTCAGAATGAACAAAATCCACAGTGGTTTGGATCAAAATCTGGTGTAGGCGTGGTCCCTAGGATGGTCTTTTTATCAGTGCTTTCTCAAAATGTCTTTGTTCTCTCTGCTGCTCCCGTGCAGGTACTGGCCTGTCTTGGAGGTAGAGGCTCCATCCCAGAGAGGGGATGAGCAGGACTGAATTCCTTTTGAGGCACATCTAAGGGCTTGTGACTCTGTTGTCTGAGGTAGCAGCTTCATCTGAGCACATTCTTTGTGGAACCCCTCACAGGGGGCTGAGAATCAAAAATTCTTATCTCTGAAAAAAAATCTTATCTTCTTATCTCTTAACACTGATTGTGTCCTTCAGGGAGGATGGGAGCTGTTTGAATCCTAGGGACTTAGAATTTGGGATTTTAGTGTATAGTGGTGCATGTGAGTCAAGATGGAGGATTTGGGGGTTGTCTATGTCATTCTTCTTCACCTCCTTCTTCCTTCTTCATGGGTTTGGGTGGTTTTCTGCAATCGGGTGAAAAAGGTCTGCATTGCAGGCCTTGGATGGTCATTATTGGGTCAAAAGTATAACTAATATAGGTGTCATCTTGTTATTGGGGGATTATTGCTTAAATAACCTTGGGAAGAGTTAGAAGCACTCCATTTTACCTTTGTTTTCTGAGAGCTCACTGTACATGAGCTTGTACATAGATAATATATAATAAACATTCCAAGTCTGAACTCGAGCTTGATGTTTTCCGAGTATTATTCGTCCTGACCTTGGAAGAGAAGAGAAGAGCCAAAACCTTTACAGGGAGCCTTTCATGTGGTGTCCTGGGTACCTGCTACAGCTGATGGCACAGGGTTTTCTCTTCTTTTTCCCAGTCTGACTTCTGGCTTCATGCTTGTCTAGACAACAGTCTGCAGTGAGAGGAAGGGGAAGCTGGCTGTTAGCTGGCTTCTCTGGATCTGGCTGTGGTGCCTTAATCATCAAACTGAGCAGTTCTTCAGTGGCTCTGGCACAAAGGAGGATGGCAATGAGCAGCTCCATTGTTAGGGTAGAAAACACACGCATTAATGAATGAATACAAAGGGAAAGTAAATATAAGAGCATATAAATATGATTGTAAGTGGCAGGGCTGGGGCGGAGTGACTGCAACTCATTCATTTCAAATCTTCCCAGCCACACAGATCTTTTCCAGAGGGGTAAGACAGAAATTCCCTGAAGGGTTTTTGTGGCAGGTACAGAAAAACCAAAGGGATCGTTCTGAAATCAATGTGAACGTTGCTGTTAATGTTCACGACTCTTCAGTCTTTAATGCAGGTTTCACAGAGCAGTGTGTTTAACAATACAGAAAGAAATTCCTGCTCCCACTGTCAGGTGACCAGTATGTGGCTGAACAATAGATTTTGGAGATCCCCAAATATTTGATCTCGTGATGTGTTTCTTCACAGTCGACTAAGCTACTTATAAATTGTCATCTTCTCCACATAAAGGGGAACATCAGATCAAGAGGCACATGTATGCTGAGAATAGAAAGCTTATAAAAGTGTCAGATTTCCAGAAAAGATTTCAACATTAGTTACGTGAAAGAGCTGTATATTCTTTAGGCTTAGAAAGAGCCTGATATTAGGCTGTTTCTCTGCATGTGTCTCTGTACCCTCTGTACTGACCACAATCCACCTCTTTTGCACAGCTGGTATCAGCCCAGTAGGAAAGGGGAATCATTCCCAATTGCTGTAGTTTTGACAGAGCAGGGATGACGAGCACAAAACAGAGCTCAGTTGAAATCCACTGCATGGGACAGTGTAAGCTCCAGGTTCTGGAAGGCCTTCTCTCAGAGCTGTATCTATTTTCAGCCCTAGATCCCAGCTGCAGTTTCTACAGTCCAAAGCTTTTCCCTCATGCCCAAGGGATAAAGGATTAAGTCAACTCTAATTTTTCATTGTGCGCTGTAGGATTTTCCAGCTTTTTCTCAAAAAGAGTTGTGCCAAGCAAGACTTAACTCTGAACCAGATTCACACCTGGTTTCCATCCCCACTAGTTTTTCTGTAGTCCCTTTTCTTAAAAGTATTTAAACACATCCCCAAATGTCAGTACTGCTGCTCAGGCAGGTGTTTAAATGACTAGCTAGATGATGAAGTTCTGTTCAGGTGTTTCCTCTCCCTCATATGAGAAATGATCTGTCCCTGCTCCACTTCCCTTATCATGGCTGTAGACTCGCTGTATGTGAAGGGAATGTTCAGGAGGGAAGAATGGGAAGAATTTGCACCACCCTCTAGGAGAAGGGCTGCATTTACAATTGACTTGATCTGCAAATATATTTTAAAAACTGAATCTGATGAGGGTCAACAAGCCAGTGGTGTTACTCACCCTAGTGTAAAATGCAAGTTCCTGGATCATCTTTAGATTTGGAATTTGAAAGGTCTTCCCATCATTCAGCTCCAGCTACACAGTTATGACACACATTTGAAGGAATTTGGGTTTTTTTCCTGACTGGCATTCTTTAAATTCCTGGGCTGTGAGGTCAGCACAAAACCAGCTAAAATTAGAGCTTGCTGTTGTATTCCTTTCTTCACCACATCTTGCAACACCTTCCCATGCATCTCAAAAATTTGTATAGGTTTTTCAAAGTTAAATCTCATAATGGAGTCCATAGCAGGGAACACTTGAATGTTTACTTAATATTGCTAGTATTTTTTGTATGCTTTACTTGTTCTTCTCTTATTGCTAATCCTAAATATTCAAAAATTTTGATAAAGGCCTCGAATACTGTGAAAGCAAGTATAAAACCTGGAGACTGTCAGAAGCAAAACACTTAGTTTCTGCTGTCTTGGAATCTTCTGATACCTTGCTTTCTTTTTATTTTTTCATTTTCTTCCAAAGCCTCTCAGGAAAAGGGCAAACCCTTTAATTGAAGCCTGCATTGCTGGTAACCGGTGCTGCGAGAATTCAGTTTTAAAATGTTGTGGCACTGGTTGAAGAGAGGTGGCACTGAGCTGTCACCATTCCAGGAGAATCAAGGAGTACTGGGAGCAGAAGTCTTGTTCACAGAGGAGAGGGCATTGACCATCCCTCTCCTGGAAGTGTTTGAAGGACCTGAACAACCCAAAGCCCCCCAGCTGGAAAGGTGAGAGCCAGGGAAACTACAAGGGTGGAGCTGGAGGGAAGGTGTTACCTGTGACAGCAAAAAGTGAGTTAGGGACTGCAGGATGGAAGAGCACGCATCTGACCCCTCTGACAGTGTGGTGTAATGGAATACTTCGTCTGATTTTTATGCTAGGAGTGAGTCATTCCCCTGTGACTTCCCTTCTTTGGCTCTTCTGTGAATTGTTTACTTTGCAAGGACAGGATGTGTTGCCTCCAAATGCTATCTACTTCTTCGGAGGTTTGCCAGAAGGGGAGGCAGCTTGCTGGCCGCATCAGCAGATGTCTTCTGCAGCAGCAGGGCCACACCACAAAGCAGTTTCTCCCAAAACCAGGCTGGAGCCCTGGGAGTGTTCATCAGAAAGTCCAAAAGCAGAGGTGTTTTCTGCATTGTGCAATTAATGCTGAGGCAGCATAACTCAGTGGCTGCTGTGCAGCTGAGGTGCTCTGGGGTCTGGGGAGGGATGGCATGAAATCAGAGTTTCTTCTTTATAGATTGAAGTTGTATGGCAAAGGAAAGAAACGCTTTTGTCTGTTTCCATCTCAAATGAGATGAAACATGGAATTTGTCAAATTTGTGCTGGGAGAGACATTCAGTGTGAAATCCAGCTTCAAAAGACCTGAAACAGAAATGGATTTTGCTCTTGAGCTGGAGAAAGTCCAGGCATCCACAGCAGAGGCAAGTGTCCAGAAGGAGGCCACAGGAAGCAGTGGGTGGGCACTGTGCTGGCCAGCCTGGAAACACCACCCGAGGCTGCACCATATGTTTCTAGCACTGTGGTCCATTCCCAGGATATTCTGAATGGAAAAATTTATTCAAAAGAGGAAAAACAAATTGATAATCAAGTCTATATGTGGCACTCTCTGGGTTATTTCTTCAGTGTTCTTCTCACTGGTTTATGGTCCACGACGAGGATGTTTGAATCACAGAGTTGGTTTGATTGGAGAAGCCCTCTGAGACCAGCGAGTCCAACCCATGACCCAACACCACCTTGTCACCCAGTCCGTGGCACTGAGTGCTGTGCCCAGTCCTCAAACACCTCCGGGGGCAGTGACTCCACCACCTCCCAGGGCAGCCCATTCCGGTCTCCAATCACCCTTTCTGTGTAGAAATTCCTCCGAATGTCCAACCTGAACCTCCCCTGGTGCAGCTTAAGGCTGTGTGCTCTTGTCCTGACACAAATAGCCTGGGAGAACAAGCCAAACCCCACCTGCTTACAATCTGCTTTCAAGCAGTGATAAGGTCTCCCCTAAGCTCCTTTTCTCCAGGCTAAACAGCCCCAGCTCCCTCAACCACTCCTCATCAGATCTATGCTCCAAACTCTTTGTCAGCCTTGTTGCCTTTTTCTGGACATGCTCCAGCATCTCAACATCCATCCTAAATTGAGGGGTCCAGAACTGGATCCAGAACTCAAGGTGTGGCCTGAGCTGAACACCAGGGAAGAATCACTTCTCTGGTCCTGGTGGCCACACTATTTCTGGTAACAAGAGAGGATGCTTTCCTCCAAGTCCCGTGATCGAGTTTCATCTCTGTCTACGCTTCTGGTGACCCTAAGAAAACCACATCAACTTGCTGCGACTTTCTTCCCTATCTCTAAAGTGCTGATGATACTTTCATCCCCTCCAAGGGTATTGTGCCTATTAGACCAAAACCTGTGATGAGACAGGCTCTCTTGTACTACAAGGTAAGGTGCTGTGCCCAGCATGGCGAACCCCCAGAGCGCTGAGAAACCTGGATGTGGCTGGCTCCTCACAAAGCCTCTGCTCCTGTCACCTCTCATGGTGAGGCAGCTTTTGGTGTTCCTGTGAGGTGCAGAGGCTGTGTATGGTGCAAGCCCTTCTCTAATCTAGGAAGAGAGAGCAGAAAACCAAAGAGCCGTGCCTCAGCTGGGGTGTGTGACTTGTCACCAGAAACCTGGTGCCTTTTGGGTTACACCATTAAACCTCCACTCAGCCGTGAAACAATGACCTGCTTCATTTACCTAAAGAGGATTTAGGGGACATAAACATAATTAAACGGGGATGGAAATAACAAAGTTACATCTCTGCTGGCTCCTTTGGCATGCTGTTTCTGCAGTTTTGAACTTTCCACGTGTTTTTCTTTAGAGCTGAAATTACCAGTCCATAATTTGCAGTGTCAGACTGAATTTATTCCCTGGAAAAATCCTACTGGGACAGTACATTTTTACCTTGGAGGCACGGGCTGTGTTCTGCAGAGGAAAGGCTTTTCAGAGCAGCCATCATCCCTCCAGGACCAAAACCAGATTTCTTAGCTGCAACGTCCTTATCTGCATCGTTTTATTGCACTGAGCTGCAGAAGCCTTGAACACTGGAAGTTAAAACCAAAATCAGTGGCAGTTGTGCTTACATGATAGAAACCACTCTGTAAAATGGGGTCTTCAGTGTTTTACTTGAAGCAACCTGAATTAAAGGTTTTCATTTACCCTTCCTCTTTGGTTGGGCTCAAGATTTGTGAGCAGAGGAATAGCACCATTCACCCATTTCACTGATCCAGTGAAGTTTCCCCTGTTTTTGAGACACAGGCAGAGCCCACTGTGTCTTTGGGCAGTTCAGAACTGGGTCTGCTTCACGCTGCCAGGCTTGGTGTGGTGACTTTGAGAGCAGCCTGAGAAGCCCCTGCAGGGGAAGTGTCCCCAACAACGGGGGTCTGCACATCATCATCAGAAATGTCTCTGCCTACTATGCTGATTTCAATGTGCTTTGTGGCACTTTCTGGGTGAACTTTCAGATCATCCTTGGTAGCTGTTTGTTGAACAAAACCCCCCCCCCCGTGCTGATTATATTGTGGTTATTTGTATTCAAGTATTTATTTGTTTAAAAATCTGATTATTTCTTTTCTAGTACTACATTTTGGCTAATTTCCAAAGAGACTGAAATGTCTCCTTCAAGGGCCGTCTGCATCTCTGATCCTGGGGATGCTGTGTAGGGTGTTAAGCCTCTGACAAAACAGAAAAATCCCCTGGTACTGTTGAAAAAACCACCACAATTTTTTTCATGGTTGAAGGCACATGACTATCTATTTATACAGTCAATCTCATGATGTATTCATTTTCTTTTAAATTATACTTCCCACAGATTTGAAACCACATTTAATTAAAATGCGTTGTGACATAAAGAAATAAGCTACTTTTCCACAACCCTGCACCTTAGTGAAAAGGCTTTCCAAGAGGCAAGTCTCAATTTCAAAATGTTGAAAATAGAGGGGTTTTAAAGTAAATTATTGATTTGACAGTTCTGCATAAGATTTTTTTTTCAGAGAGGCAGCGTTTCCATCCTGAGGTGTGTGGGGTAACACGTCTTTTAGATCTGCTGTGCATTCCCAGACGCCAGGGGCGAGGACAGGGGGAACACTTAAACGTTGAGGGAATCCAAACACCAGCATTGGGTTCATGCTGGCATTGATTACTCCTAAAGAAGGATAAGCAATTGGTACTGGCATTCAATTGCTGGTCATCAGCCATAATCTGCCAGTGTCCATTTGGCTTTTTCACTGGCCAGGCTGGAGAATGAGTGTGTGAGTGAGAGATGGCACCTCTGTCCTCCAAACCTGCTGCAGCTCTGCCAGTGCCCAGCTGTGGGACTGCCTGCCAGTGCCTGTCAGGTTGGAAATGCTGGATCTGCAGCTGCTCATGGAGCGCTATCAGCTGTGACTTCAGAGATTGCACTCCAGGCTGCAGCAGGAATTTGGTGCTGTGAGACAATGAGAATTTTTGAGTCAGACAATGCAGCTGCTCCCTGGAGTGAAAGCACTGTAGTCTCTGGATTTCTTTTAAGGTCAGGATCGGTGCTCAAGCCAAAAGACCATGTGCTGCTCTCCAGAAGTGCCAAGCTGGACTGTTTGGAAGGGACAGGGACAAGCAGGAACCTGCCACGTGTGCAGATTCCAGTTTTGCAGCTGGTGCTCTGGCACCGGATGCTGCGGCTGCAGGGGACAAAGAGGCTCTGGATGCTGCAGCATTCCCACATCTGTCCCTTTGCAGCGCTTCATAAATTTACCTTGGGAATATTTGTTTTAACAGAGTGACCCATTTAGCACATTCAAATGTCTCCTGCTGAAAGGAGCTGGAGATGTGGTGCTGTGTCAGCAGCACTGGTGGGTACCTGGTTGTCTGACCAGGAGAGCTCTGCAGGGGATGGACCCCTGAGAAGAGGGCTGAGGACACACAAAGGGAGGGTGCTACCTGCCTTTTGGGAAGAGAGAATAGCAAGAGAATAAAAGCAGGAGACAGAGCCTGGGACAGGGTGACTGGGGAGAGGAGCTCTGGTGGCTTCAGCTCCCGCTGGAAGAGCCCTTGGATAAAGCTTTGTGCTCTGCACCGAGGCAGTTCCTGGAGCATTTAACCTTTAAGATCCCGGCACAGCTGGCCACAGGCTGTGACCCAGACCTGGGCAGGTAGGTGACCCAGCAGCCTGGACTGTCCTGTCCCCACCAGAGTCCTCCAGAGGGACTCTGTGATCACTGTCCCTGCAGAGCCTGGAGCTCCTTCATTTGCCTGTGGGCCCTGGGATGCTCAAGCCTGTTCTCATCCCAGGAAGGACTTAGCTGCAACTCTGCCTAAAAGTACAGTATGCTGCTTCCAGCTCTGCTGCCTGAGTGACTTTAGATTCACTAAGTAAAAGAGAGGAGGGACGGGTGCCCTGTAAAGGTTTTCTTCTCCTTAGACTTAGCTGATCATTGGAGTATTGGAGCCAGATCTTCAGGCCAGCCGTTGCAGGGTCTGGGATTTTGCCGGTCTGATGTGCAGAACAAGAAGTTCTTCATCCCTAGCAGACCCTTTTGGGCTGCTAACTCAGTCAGTTATTTTTTCAGCTTGTATCAAAGAACTGAGATATGCTTGCAGTTTGTAAGGGTGGTGGTGGGTTTTTGTTTTTTGGTTTGGTTTGGGGTTTTTTGGTGGTTTTTTTTTGTTTGTTTGTTTGTTTTGTTTTGTTTTGTTTGTTTGTTTGGTTTTTGTGTGTGTGTGTGTGTTTTTTGTGTTTTTTTTTTTTTTTTTTAAATTTTAAATTAAGGAAATCAACAAAGCAATGTAAGAACCAAAGTATAATTTTAATTGGTAACAGCCTGTATGAAGCCAAACACAGGACATGTCTGCAAAAACTTGACTCTACATTCTCTGAAGTTACAATACATAGAATATAAAATTATAAGAGCAAATAGCACTCCTAACTGCTTCAGTCCATCCCAAGTAATAATTTATTTCCAGCCAACTTCTCAGTTGCTTTGCTTTCCCATGGAAGTCCATCCCCAGGGCTGTGGCCAGCTGTGAGGACTGGTAGGAGTAATCACCCGCAAAGGTCTGGGAAGCAGGAAGCAAAAAACAGAGCCCCTGGGAGAGCCTGCCCAGGCAAGGGAGAGGAGGAACCAGGCTGTGAGGCAGCTGGGCTGTCCTGCAGCCACAGCCACCCACTCCTCCGCGAGCACTCGGCCTTTGCTGAGGTTTTGAAGTGGTTGAATGCTCATCTGGGGAAGCTGCACTGCAGACAGACCCTGAGGTGAGCAGGTGGAGGGTGTCCTGCTCCCCTGCTAGCTCAGGTTTTCCCTGCTGTGGTGCTGGCAGTGCTTTGTGCCGGATATCAGAGCTGTGTCTGTGGGAAGAGGGTGGTCAGGGAGGGATGCTCAGCCCTTCCCCATTTCGTGGCAGGACCGTGTCAGCCATGCCCTGTTTGCAACACCCATTACACGACATAGAAAAATAAAATTCTGGGAACAGCTCTCCAAGCCTCCGTCCTCTTGTCTCCACTCTGTGTTCACTCTCTTCAAATGCATCTTTCTACCGTTAACTCTCCTCCACCACCTCTACTACACTCAGCAACCTCGACTTTGTGCTGCTCAGCCAGGAATGATCCATCCCACCATGACATCTGCATGGGCTGCATCCCAGGCTCCCTGAGGTGGGGTGTCTGGACCGTGGCATGGAGCTGGCATGGATTGACACTGCTTGTATCTCACTGGAAAACTCCTTGTGCTCTGAACTACCCGTGAAAATGGAGCTTCCCTGGTGTGTTTCCCTTGCTAGTGGCAAAGCCGTGGATAGGGCTGAGAAGTTTTTCTTGTGTTGTTTCTGCACCATTTTGTCACTCTGCTGTGGACTTGTTGCTTCACTGGCAGGTTGTGCGGGAAGGATATAAAATATCTTGTCTTTACATAGCACCTCTTGTTAGAAGGGGCCCAAGGGACTGACAGGTACCCAGTTCTGAAATGCAGCCAGCTGCAGAGTAGAGCTCCTCCCCAGCTCAGAACAGACTCAGTATAGGGACTTGTTTTTCC
Source organism: Hirundo rustica (assembly GCF_015227805.2). Lineage (NCBI taxonomy): Eukaryota > Metazoa > Chordata > Aves > Passeriformes > Hirundinidae > Hirundo > Hirundo rustica. The sequence goes on along the minus strand of NC_053458.1, from coordinate 27,680,382 downwards.
AGGATCTCAGAGTCAGCTCCACAATGCATCGAGATCTTTTTCCCTCCATCTTTCACTTGTACTTTGTGTCCATCAGCAGCCATCCGTCATTACCAAAGTTTGCTGTTCACTGTCACTGCAGGACACAAACTTACTATGGCACCTATTCCAGCAAGCTGAATTTCACCCAAAGAGAAATTGCAGATTCTTCATCCACAACCTAAGGTTTCCTGGAGGAAATAAGGGAGGAGCTGACTCAGAGCAGAGTTCTGCTACATTTTTATCAGGCCCCAATAAGTCTGATTCCTTAGCTCAATGTAGTCCTCCTTATCATTTTTCATACAGTACAGTTTCTCTCCCTTATGCAGGAAAAAGGGTCTCGCAAAATATATCGTGCCATTGTCATGTCCCACGGCATGGTTGAGGAGGGTTTTGGAGTCTTTGTAAATCATCAGCATAAAAGGCGCTTTGTGTGTCCTGTAGCGGTAGAGCTGAGCATAGATGAAGTAGCTGCCACTCTGCTGGATTAAGAGGTGCTGCCCTAGGACCTGCACCATCCCGTTGCAGTGCTGTAATTTCCAGTTCCATCTCATATGTCCTTCGATTTGTGTAGAAGACTCATTTACTGAGGAAAGCAGAGACAAAATGGTGTGGTGATTAATTATGTCCGAGGATAACCTTGTTGTGTACGAGTGTGTTTTATCACCGTTTCCCATTCTCTCACTATCCATTAGCTTCTTGACTTTCTAATAATTATTATTCACTTGTTATTCTAGTTGCAGTTATTATAATTATTATTGATCATTCTTTTTGGGTTCACTGACTTCTCAGAAGTGCTAGAAAGGCTCTCAATCTGGCAGGAGAGGTTGTGAAGGACCTCTGTGGCTACGGGTGGCTTGGAAGTGCTCCTTGCCTGGACAGCTTAGCTGTGGAAAGCACCCTGGAGATGGAGGATCTTCAAGACTGAGGGTTGGGTCTGAGCTGATCGCTAATAAGAAAAACTTCCTAGGTGGAATTTCAGCTGGATGTGGGGATGATGAGGATTACAGTAATCTTGCTGGCTGCTGTAGTTATAGCCCTTCACAAGGGGAACTGTCATTAGCTGAATTTGTTTTTCATTGAATTAATTAAACCTCTCTGAAGTGAGGTCTCGGCTACTCTACGGGGCGTTACTTTAGAACTGGGCTGGGGTTTGCTTAGAGAGCTGGTGGTGAACACACACAGCAACAGTAAATCTGATGAGCCCTGTTGATGCCTTGAGAGGCTGCTTAGAACAGAGGTTTATTCCTTTATTCCTTGAATAGTGTTAAAGGAATAAAGTAGGTATTTATTAAAAGGCCTTCAAAGGATGCACTTTGGGCAGTACAAGAGCCCAGCTGTGGCTACACCCAAGATGGACAATGGGTCGTGAGTTTTCACACTTTTTAAAGTTTTGATCCATTTACATATTGGGGTTAATTGTCCAATTACAGCTTCAGGTTAGGAAGTCCCACCCTCCCAGTTTGCTCTCCTCAATTTGCTGTTGTTTGTACTTTTTCAGCCTGAAGTTGCAATGGAGTCCTTAGCTCTTGGGCTGGAAAAGGATTGTTTTGTCTGACTGGACTGTGAGGAGAACTTGCTAACACTTTACATGAAGTTCAGAGTTACACCCTAATGCAGTACAATATGAAAGCTAAAACTGAAGGCCTCACTGCAGTGCTGGTTTCACAGGCTGTTTTTGGGGAGGTGCACGCAGCTGACTCATGCAGAGCTGCGGCTACTGGCTGCAAGCCCTGGATGCAGAGCTGGGCAGCTCCATCTGTCACGTCCACAGTGCCCTGGGGGCTCTGTCAGTGCTGACCCCTGTCCTAAAACGGGGCACCAGACCTGTGTGTGACACAGTCATCTTGTGTCACAGCACAAGCCAGAAAGCAGGTCTAGAGTCTCCATACTTACAGGATCCGTGTGCCCAGCATGACTCCGGCGCCTGTGGAAAGAGGCAGGGCTCAGTCAGTGTTTTCTCCTGTACTTTTCCATTTCTCAACCAGCTCAGTAAAAGGGCATTATCATTACAAGAACACAAAAGCATTCTCCCAGGAAGAAGAGTTACCCTTCTACCCACCATTACAAACACAAGCACTGTTCTGTTACGAAAAAACAGATGTTTCCAACAACATTCCGAATTCTTAAAGTAGGTCAATTATTTCATATCCATTTTGGTGGTATTTTCATGAAATTAAAAATAATAATAATAATAAAAGACAACCAATCAGCAACGACTTGCAGTAGACCTGGTAAAAGTTCAAAAGTTCTACATTCCTCTTGTGTGACAGGATTTCATTCCATCCCTAGACTCAGCTCTTGTGGATGCTCACGGGATGCTCTGTGGACAAGGACTTGACTGAAAGCCAGTGCATAAACGTGGGAAGCTGCACAGTATTGTGCTAATTCACACTTGTTAAACACATGAACCTTTCATTCTGAGCAGAGTGGTTTGGAATCACTCAGGCAAATAAAATCAGCACTATCACACCAGATAGGCAGCACAGGGAGGACAGCTGCTGACTTTTAATCCTTCTTCTCGCTAACTGCTGCACATGCTTAGCTCAGGGCGACAGGCTTTCTGATGCAGTATTCAGTTCAGCAGTGCCATTCCAGCCCAGGGAAGGAGGTGTCTCCGTGGAAGCCCCAGTGGGAAACTGTCAGTGGCAAGAGATTTCAGCCTATCCCCGTGACTCAGTGCTTGGGCTTTGCTCACGGAGCTCATGCTCTTCCTACACAGCAGCTCTGTTCTCTCCCTGGCAGAGCCCGTAAAAAGCAGATTTGGGATCAGCTTACAGATACAGGGACCTGCATCTGCCTCACATCTTTAACGAATGCAAGCTCTGAAATGCTTAAATTTGCGACTGGAGCACAACCTCATTCCTTCCTCGGGAAGTTGCTGTCCCGAGTGCTGGGGGGGTTGTCGGCTGCCTTGCAGAGAAAGGCTTTCATTGCCCGGTCTTGCTTTCACCAGATAATAGGAATAAACAGGACTGAAGGCACTCCTTTCACTTACTAAAGAAACTTTTTGTTTACTAAAGTAACCTCCTGAAAAAACTGAAGGGAAAGAGTGGGATGTGTGTGAACATTTATGCACTCGTTGCTGTCAGAGGGATGCAGTTCCGACTGCACTCGTTGCTGTCAGAGGGATGCAGTTCCGACTGCAGGTGATAGATGATGGAAACTGTGGGTTTTGGGCTAAAAGTGGATTAAAAGCAAATAATTTTTTTTAATATCTATATTTTCCTGCTATAAGGTGCAAAGAACAGGAATTTAGCAGACTTCATATTTTATTAAAAAAAAAAAAAATCAGTGCCTTGTAGGATCAATCCTCAGAGGGGTTCCTGGCATCGTTATACCCCAAGCAGCTCCCAGACCATGAGAGCAGACTACTTTTCCTTTTAACAGAAGGGGGCTTTTTCCTTGTGTCTTCCCCTGAAGAACTGGCACTGGAGGGAGGTACATTACAGTGGGATATCTCAACCCAGCACCCCAAATTGGTTCTTGGCTCCTCCAGGATGCAGAATCACAGTTTAGAAAGCAGAAAATAAGAAGCTTGCCCTCAGCACATGAATCACTTGGCTCACACTGTATTTCTGTTTAGTACTGTGTGTACAGTCAGAAAAAGCTCATTTGGATTAGCTCATGAAATGCAGAACAGAACTTGGTTTTTGTGCTAGATTGGCAAAACCGAGTGTGAAAAGGCTTTATGCCTTGAAAAGGCTTTATGTCTGGTGAATTATCACGACTTCTCAGCCTCTCTGGTCCCTACAGAGCATCCTCACTCGATATCACATTGGAACAGAGCACATCATTTGGTGCAGGAGAAGAAAAACCAGAGAAATAAAACCTGATTTTTTTTTTTTTAAAGCTTAAGGAAATTAATGGAAAACACTGAAGACATTGAGGAATTGATGAAACAATAAGGGATTGATGAAAACATTATCAGCTGAAATCTTAGAAACTAAAAGCATTAGCACTCTTCAAAGAGCAGACAACTACAAGGTTGGAGTTAGCTGATAGCATCAACGCAGCACTGTTAATAATTAGGAATATTACACTGCAGAGTTAAGAATTTTGCTTTGTCCTTACCTGCTGATGGTAGAGCAAACAGAAAACTATGGGAACCAGGGCTGAAACAATAATCAACACAAAGATGAGAGCCCAAAAAGCCACTCGCAAGTGCACGGATCTCCTGCTCTGTGGAGCATTCCCATCCTCCAGCGTGGCTGGTGCTTCCATGATCCTGGCCATTGATATAGCTGGAGGTGAGGATGAGAATGCAAACAGCACCAGGGCTGAGGAAGGCACTGCTCGAATTCCCGAGGTCCGTGTTGCCACGGCGGGACATGGACAGCGTTTTATGCTGGCGATTTCCCCATGCTAATAAGGCCAAGAGGAGGAGCCACCAAGTTTCATCATCAGCCCGGGCTAAAAGGCAATGAGTTAGCACTTCCTGATGAAACCGAGGCAAGGAAGCTTTCATTTGGCTCCTGGCCCAGGAGGCCCAAAATGAAACCGGCAACAGGCTCCAAAAATCACCTCGCAATATCAGCGCAAGGGGTCAAGGTTAAAAACCCTCCAGGGAACACAAAGTTCACTGGATGAGGGATGAAGAGATGAGGTGCCAAGCACAGCAACCTCACCCTACCTGCTGCCCTCTGGAGATGCCAGCACTTGCTTTTTTCTTAGCTCAGGAGTTGGTAGCAGACGGGATCTGGTTCTCATTTTGACAGCAGATCTGATTGCTGATGGCAAGAGGACATTTTTCCAGTTCCCCAAGGGACGTGATTCATGCAGCAAAAGTGAAACTACACCGGCTGCAAAATGTGACGCCACGCAAGACAACAGTCTTGGCAGCAAATGGAAGCAGCAAATGGAATCCAACTGCCAGCCTCTACTTCCCCCTGACGCCACTCGAGGACAAGGAAGAGTAGAAAGAGAGCCGGGGTTTCGTCAATGGCTTTCAATCTGCAGTTTGCAATGAGACGAGTCTCAAGGTCTTCCTGAAATAATTTTTAGCTTTTCTCTTTCTATATTTTTTCTTACCTGCTTTTTGAGTTCCTTATTGTGGGAACAAAACTGTGATTAAAGTGTTGCGTGGAGAAGGGAAAAAAACCCAACAAAACAAAACAAACAAAACAAAACAAAAAAAAGCACACCAAAAAAACCCCCAAAAATCACAAACCAAAAAAACAAATAAAATAAATATTTTAACTGTCAACCTTGAAAGTAGGTTTTATTTTTACATTCTGTACATTCTTTTGAGCTTTCATATGAAAAAGTTCTCTTCACTGGTGTTTATTTGGAAAAGAAATTCTGATGTCACAAAGATGTCACTGAGAGATCTCTGGCAGCTCTTCTGCACTCCCTTTCTGGGGATGGAATGCATAAAAAATGAACTTTGTAAGCTTTACCCTTGGATCTTCTCTGCCTCTTCCCAACCTGCTGGTGAAACCTCAGCTCTTCTGGCTGCATAAAACCAAAATTAAATATCTGTGTGTTGCTGGAGGTGAGCTGCCTGCTCCTCAGGGCACCCTTAGGGGGCAGCTTTAGGGCAAACCGTGGAAAAGGAAAGCCCCGGGGAGCCTCGGTGTGACTTTCCTGTGTCACCCCCGCAGCCTGTGGAGGTTTCCTGCCTGACTTGGTAGCAATTTCACATGATTGATGTCAAGGAGACAAGGTACTTTCCACAAACTCCTTCCAGAGTAAATCATTTAAGGGCTTGGCCTGTGTGGGGAGACTTTTTGGTCAAACACAGAGCGATTATTGCTACCACAAATAGAGCTCAGGGCAGAAAATGTCAGTCCTGTTATGCAAAGTTTGTCAGTTACTTCAATAAATACAGGGTTTAAATGGGAATGATCACACAAGGGCGGGATCATACAGGACCAAAAAGGATCTGGAGTCAAATGCTTCCAGATACTGAACAGGCTGGACTCTGCCCTGAGTCCAGCTAGCATTATATTTCTTTTATATTAATGGTATCATGTTGCATTAAGCATGGATACAGTTGCCCACGTGAACTGCTGTTGAGGGGCAGCACTGGAGGGCAGGGGCCAGGGGCTGTAAATCTGCCTTTCCATCGAGTTATTGGTAAACATACTGCCAGTGCATGGTGGGGAGAGAGGCCTGGCACTGCAGCCCTGTGCCAGCATGCCAGGGATGCCACAAGCCCTGTGCAGGCCTGCAGGAGCCCTGGCAGGAGGCAGCAAGCAGCATTTCCTTCTGCAGGTCCCGCCAGCCTCAGCCAGGCTTGGGAGCAGTGAAATCACTGTATAAACTAAGGCGCTCTCTCTCTACTTGAAAGGATATTTATGGCTGCATCTCAACTGGATTGTGCCTACAGACCCCAGCAGTTTTTTGTTCAGCCAGTGTTTAACTTTGTTGCTCCCAGTTAAAAAAAAAAAAAAAAAAAAAAAAAGGACTCAGACTAAGTAAGCAGAGCAGAAGATGCAATTACAACCAGATTTGGGCTCATTCTCTTCCTCATTTCTCACACTTCTCAAAAGCAGCCTCAGCTCTCGGAATGGGATTTTGCAACAGTGTGTAAATTGACAGGATGCCCAAAGTATGTTGTTGTTGTCCTTTTTTATTTTTTTTTCCCCTCACATCCTGTTAAGGAGGTATGGAAACAAATCTAGTGTAGAAGCAGTTGTGCTCTGCATGAAGGGACACAGAGACATGGTTTAGTGGTGGACCTGGCAGTGTTAGATTAGTGGTTGGGTTCCATGATATTAGAGCTCTTTTCCAGCCCAAATGAACCTAAGGAGCAGGGTGTGACTCTTATCTGCCTTTTCGCCCTTACTTCCCTTCTCTGGTATCTTTAGAACACAAGTATTTGGCAGGTTTCACACTGGCAATACCACAAAATACGTGAAGTTAATTTCTGGCTTTGAATTTCCATTGTGTTAGAGTGCGTAGGTGCAGGTGTTTGACTCCCTGCCAATTTCTTAATCCAAAATATATGTCCAGATGATTACAGGGAATAAGTATCATGTGCTCCACTGTGGACCTCACTTCCTCTGCCTAAGCCCAGCCCTGGGGACTTGTGGTAATGCCTCAGGCAGACTGGAAGCAGCAAATTTACCACATGCATTTTCAGGCAGGAACCTTCCATGACTCTTCCTGGCACTGTGATGACCTGACCTTCATTAGCACCTTTCTCCCAGCCCCTCTGGTTCAGACGCCACCGCACCAAGCTTTGCAGCCTGTTCTCTGGGCAGCTGCTTTCCAAATCTTCGGCAGCCTCGTAAATACCTGCATTTTTCATCACCAAATAAGGCACCACCTGTATGAGTAGGAAGTTTGCTCTAACCCTGAAGTAGGTTTCTCGAGTCCTGAATAGCTTGTTTTCTGTCAAAACAAAGGTTACCCTATCTTTACTTTGTGGCGCAGCCTGCATTTATGTGTGTTTGTGGGAAGACTGGCATGTTTCCAGCTGCCACAGCTTTCCAGGAATATGAGAGAAGCTCAAGAAATGTAGGAAAGCCCTAGTGGAGCTTCAGGCCTTGTCCACAGGAGCAGAGAAAGAGAAGAATTGATAATTTGAATTTCAGCTCTCTCTGTTGCAGCCTGTGTCTGGGCACTCCTGCTGTCCTTATTTCTCCCAAACTGAGTGTTTCGAGGTCACGACAATATCAATGGGCAAAAACGGATAAAACACCTTGGGGCTCCATGGGGGAAGCCAGCAGGAAGCCACAGCAGGATGCCTTCTTGGGCACTCTGAGTCCCAGTCTCAGGGCCACAGGCTGTACAGCTGTCACAGTGCCACACCGAGGGGACTGCAGGGGTGAGTCCCCTGGTGTGTTAAGAGTAAAGGAAGTGATTGGAGTTCTCTGGCACCTTGTCCTGGCTTGTTTCTCATGCATTGCCTGCCCTTCTTTTCTATCTGTTCTCCATTCAGCCCTTGGCTGCTAGGTTGGTGCAGGGTGCGATCTGAATAGTGACCAAAATTAGGGGTGGGTGAAGCAACGGTCTCCTGTTAAATGGGATCTTAGAAATTCTCCATCTGGGTACAGCCACAAGGGTTGAGTCTCTTCATCAGCCTAATGAAAAAGAGTAAGACCTAGAGAAATTGTAGAGTGATATTGTCTCTGACTCTGTTTTCATCATGTGCTGGGGTTAGTGGCAGGTAAGGGCTGCCCTCTGGGCCAGGGATGCAAGTGCAGGGAGACCTGCTTCAGGCTCTTGGAAGTTCTTGCTTGGGTGAAGGATGTCAGGGCCATCTAAGCTGTCAGCACTGCAGGGATAACACTTTGGGTCTCCTGTTGCAAATGCAGATTTGTTGAAGAGATTGAGAGTCTCATTCCAGTTGCCCAAATCCTGCTTTCAAACCAAAACAGGAGTAGAGGACTTCAGAGAGGGAGCTGGCCCTCTGTCTGACACCTTGTAGGAAAAGAGTGATTTTCCTAGTACAAAACTCTAAAAAGAATTTCCTGATTTCTCTTCCCTTGTCACTGGGGTTGGAGGAAGCAGTGCAACCTCATTCTAAGCTGCCTCTTGCTGCAGAAGTGGGGGAGCTGTGGTGTGAGAATGTGAGCGTAAGTGGAAACAGTGTGGACGGGACAGGAGGAAAAAGTGCTAATTATGGTCTTCTGAAGACACCTAATAGAGAAGTGGTTGTTCATATATTTGCACTCTCCTCACCCAGAGAGTACCAGTGATCACAGCTAATCTGGAAAATCACAGTGGTTCTGCACCAGCTGCAGAAAATCTGTTTGATTTTTGCAGATAGAGGGGTGAGTTCATTTTCCAAATCTCAGTAGAGCTGCTGCAGAAACCTGATGCTTGTTCTCTCCTTCAGCTGCAAGCATCACATCCCCAGGCAGTCCCCTGCCCCCTCACCGCACCCCATTCCATGGCAGGAGCACCAGCTGGTTCTGGCATGGTACCTGAAAGGAACTTGTCCAACTAAAGACCCCAAGAGGCCCTTTGTTCCAGGCCTTCATTCCGCTTAACAATGTGGAGTTTGTCCTCAGTCTCCCATGGGCTTCCAGTATAAGCCTGTGCCCCCTTTTCTGTCTACCACGGTCAGGTTATTCCTTTCTCTCTGCATCAGTCATTTATGGATAAATCTTTTCAGATGACCACGGGACTCTTGGGAGATGTTTCCCACATCTCCAACCATCCCAGTTTTCCTTCTGGTTATGTGTGACTGATTCGTGACCTTGCAGGAAGTGGGACACTTGATTCTAGACTCAGCCCTCCCACACACACCTTCCAGCTTCCACGTACAGAGTGATGTCTGCATTTTCCAGTGGATGTCACCTTCAGCCTGGTCCCAGGACTCTGCAGCCCCCGGATGCTTTTCTCACAAAATATTTGCTCCTTATTGCATTTCTACTGCAGACCATTCCTGCTTGTGCAGAGTAGGAACTTGAACCTTCTTCCTCCTCAGCTTTGTCTCATTTTTTCAGACACTCTCTCCAGACCATTTGAATTTCACCCTGCACTTCTGTGGCACTCCTGCTCTCATGCCCAGGCTTGAGAGCCTACAGTTGTGCTTCTGTAGCCAGCCCTGCACATAGCATGTTAATCCAAAGGGATTGTAGGAAAATGTGGGATGCATGAAAGGAGATGTGACCAACAGGTCAAGGGAGGGGGTTCTGCCCCTTTTCCCTGCTGTGGTGACACCCCATCTGGAGTGCTGCATCCAGCTCTGGGGCCCTCAGCCCCGGAAAGACATGGATTTGTTGAAGTGAGTCCAGAAGAGGGCCACAAAAATGATCAGGTGGATGGAGCACCTCTCCAGTGGGGGAAGACTGAGAGAGTTGGGGTTGTTCAGCCTGAAGAACAGAAGGGTCCAGGAAAACCTCACTGAGCCCTTTCAGTACTTTTTAGGGGCTTATAAGAAAGGTGAGAACTGATGTTTCAGACAGACAGGACAAGGGATAATAGTTTTAAGCTAAAAGAAGGTCAGTTCAGATGAGATACATGGAAGAAGTTTTTACAATGAGGGTGGTGATGTTCTGGCATGGAACAAGTATGTAGCAATGTCTTTTCCAGCGTGGGAGGCTGTGTACAGAAGGATGGGACTCTGTTTTTGTGTGACATTTCTGGGCTCTGGGGTATGCTGAGGACTGCCTGGCATGCCCAGGGCATGTAGTGGCAAGGAGCCCAGAGGGAGGAGTGGAGGAAAAAGAGCAGTTGTTACCTCATTTGGCTCTATCACTTGTCTGACAAATTGCTTTAGGAAAGTGAAGTACTGTTTGTTTAGTCACTCATCCTACTCCTCTGGCAGAGATCCCAGACTGCTGAGATGGGAAAGGAGAAATCCTTCTGAAAGCTGTGAAACCTTGGCATGGTTCTTCCCCAGCTCAGCGCTGGAGGGCTTGCATCACACACCCGGACATGAAGTTTTTCTTCTTCTAATCCTTCCAAAAGACAGAGCTCTGAATCTCACATTGCGTCAGCGTATGGCAGCCTGCCTATCTTTGCTTCTGCCCTCGCTGGTAAAATGAAACTGCCCTTGCTCTTGCTGTCGCTCACCTTGGAGCTATGTGTCCGTTCTGGGCCAGCCTGCCAAGAAACCCAGCTCTGAAAATGTTGGCGGAAAACCTGGAAAAGCTGGTTAGCTCAGCAGTGTCAGGGTGCTGTGCAGTGTGAGGCAGGCACCTCCTGCCTCCTCCGGTGCTCCCCGGTGGGCACAGCCCAGCTGTGGGGTGAGCCCCCAGCCCCTGCCCTGGGCTGCCCCTGCTCCCCACAGCTTTGCTCGAGGGTGGCTGTGCTGATTAAACCCTCTTATCCTTGTGCGCATGTCTTTATAGTTTCCTCCCTCCTGACTTTCTCCCCGTTGCATCATCAGAAGCTGCTTTTATTTCCTCCGCGCACTTGAGGAACCGCTGTCTCATGACGGAGCTGGGACCGTGTCGTGTCGTCAGCACCTCCAGTGCTGCTCTGCACAGCTCCCTGCCCTTCACCGCGTGAGCTCTGCAAGAGCGGATTTCTGGCCCTGGCAGGGCAGCAGATGAGGAGCACTGCCACAGGGACATCCAGTCCTAGCATGGGGCACAGGGCTGCCCACGCTGGGCACACACAGCCTGGCCTGCCAGCACTCAGCTCTGGGGACCCATTTTTTTGGGTACTGCCCTTTCCATTCAAACTTGTACGACAGTGGTTAAGCTGAGTGGGCTCAGGGGCCCATCCAGTGTGGTATCCTGCCTTAGACACCGGGTCTGATGTGCATTCTGCTGCTTTCCTTTCAGTGGTTTCTGAGGGATTCCTTGTGTGTGAATCTGCTGCTTTCTGAGCCTGTCTAACCTTTTAGCTTTCTCTGATAGTAATGACTTCAGCAGGTTATTTTGTATGGCCTATTGCATGAAAAAAACTTCTAGAAATCATTGTTTGCTGTTTAATCCTGCTATCTGTTTGTTTAATGAGATGCTCCCTTCTATCTGAGATCATTTTGGAAGGGGCAGCCAGCACAGATCCCACGTCACCCTCCTGGTGCTTGTGGGTCTGAGGTCCATGCAGGGTCCTGCAGCTGCAGGGTCCTCTTTGGTCTTCCCAGAGTGATGCAGCTCAAGATGCCCCTTTCTCCTTTGTCCATCCATGATCCTGGGGCAGAGGCAGGGGTCTGGTGGAGAAAAATCTCTGGATTAAGGAGTTAGGATAACCCGGTGCGGGTTTTTTTGGAATCTGTGGCATTGCACCATCCAGAAGAGCAAAAAGTGCCTCCTGTGCAGTTTGTGGTGAGCAAGCTGTGTCATAAATTCAGCAGCCATGCTGTTCTGTGGCCCACATCCTCACAAACGTGCTCAAAACAGGACCACAGGCTCGAGCAGGCACGTGTCAGTCGCCTGTCCCTCATCCTGCCTCTGCTCCCTGGGGACAGGATGCACACGCGTGTGGCCGGCGCCCCAGGCACTGTGACCAGCCCTTGGCTGGCCTGGCTGGTGGGCTGGGACCCACAGCAGCCTCTCCTGCTCTGAGCTGGTTTGATTTGGCAGCTCGTGACCGTGCTGTGCTGTTGGACACCCGTGGCTCTGGGTCAGAACTCCTCAGCAGGAGTTTCCTTCCCACGCACACTTGGTGGATGATTTGTGAGCTCTGGCTGGCAAGCAGAGTGGAAATGCCTTGAGGAAAGCAGGCTGGGGATCCTCATCAACCACCCAAGGCAGCCCCTTCTCCCCTCGTGCTTGCCAAGAAGCCGGGGAAGAGACATCAAAGCACTGACCTCGGTGTTGAACCTCACTGAGCTCAGCCAGCTCTGCCACCCAACACCTGCAGCCTCCCCACCCAGCTGGGCTGCTGCCCACCCTCTCTGCACAATTGCTTTTGTCTTTCTTCCCAGAGCTGAGCTCCTGTTACTGCTGTCTCCAGCAAGGTTTAGAAAAACAGGAGTTGTCCTCAGCCCAGACCAGAAGCAAGGAAAAAAATCCATCCCTTCAGACATGACATTTTTGTGCATTATCACTGCTAAGGTCCCCAGATTTGTGCTTCCTTGCACAGACTTCCTGACATCTGGGAGATGTCTTGGACAGATCTCATGGCTTGTATATAATACCTCCCTGGGAGCGTGTGGCTGGCTGGTTTATGAACTGAACATTTGTAAAGATCAATAAGGAAAAACTCCTACTCTTCATTGCAGACAAAAATGTTACAAGCTCAAGCATAAGAATATGACATTTTGTTTTGCTCTTAAGGCTTTTATTTGTTTAGCTTTGGAAACTAGAATGTTATTTTTGAAATTAAGCCCTTTCTGTTTTACATGAATCATGGAAACAATCTTGAAAGGAATTAAGAGAAAATTACTGCCTGTGGGACTGTGTCATCATTTGTATCAAAATTATGTTAATAGGATTTAGTCCAACCCTTCAACTGATTTTATCCAGCTACGGAATTGCATTCCTTGGAGGATTTGGCAGAAATTAAGGGATTTTCACCCAAATCAAGCATGTTTCCTCTGATTAAGGACAGTCGCCAACCTTATTGTAAATTCTAACCTGTCAGTGGACCTTTCAAAGGCTTGAGAGATTGTCAAGAGCTGCCACTTGGGTACTTCGTGCGCTCAAACCCCAGCTCGCTGACCCTCTTCTCGCCACCGGGATCGTCTCTTTATTTGGGAGGTTTCACAGCAACCTGTGCTTGGCTTCTGCATGCCCTTACCACCACGCAGGCACCAGCTTAGGAGTTTGTTTTAGCAGGGAGCAGGGAGACAAGGCAATCCCTCGAGCACAGCTCGGGGCGGAACGCAGCCAAGCAGCTGAACAGCATTTTACCTGCGGTGGTGCCTGGGAGGGCCGAAAGTGAAAGCCGATCCTCTCCGTGTATTCAGCGGCCTTGTCCGCCTCTGTCAGAACAGAAAAGCTGGTGGAGACTCGGGCAGAAGGAAAATTAAGGTTTCGGTCAGTTTTGCAGCCACACTGGGGCTTTGTGCCCAGCCCGGAAACTGATGAGCTGGCATTACCAGGTGGGAGCTGTGGCATTCGTTCAATCACCGGCCTCCTTCGGAAGCCCTTCCCATCAGTGTCCCCAGGCAGAAGGACTGAAATGCCTCTCCCGCTTCCTTTGGTTAAGCGGCGTGTCATTTATGGGCCAGGTTGCTGACAGGTCTCAGCTGCCCACACAGCACCTGGCAGGATGATCTCCTGTGCTGCAGCGAGGTGTGCCTCTCCTGAGGTGAGGGAACAGCTCTCCTGAGGTGAGGGCACAACTCTCCTGAGGCGAGGGCACAGCTCTCCTGAGGTGAGGGCACACCCCTCCTGAGCTGAGGGCACAACATCTCCTGAGGTGAGGGCACAACATCTCCTGAGGTGAGGGCACACCCCTCCTGAGCTGAGGGCACAACATCTCCTGAGGTGAGGGCACAACATCTCCTGAGGTACGGGCACAACATCTCCTGAGGTGAGGGCACAATCTCTCCTGAGGTGAGGGCACAACATCTCCTGAGGTGAGGGCACACCCCTCCTGAGGTGAGGGCACAACATCTCCTGAGGTGAGGGCACAATCTCTCCTGAGCTGAGGGCACAATCTCTCCTGAGGTGAGGGCACACCCCTCCTGAGGTGAGGGCACACCCCTCCTGAGGTGAGGGCACAATCTCTCCTGAGCTGAGGGCACAATCTCTCCTGAGGTGAGGGCACACCCCTCCTGAGCTGAGGGCACACCCCTCCTGAGCTGAGGGCACACCCCTCCTGAGGTGAGGGCACAACATCTCCTGAGGTGAGGGCACAATCTCTCCTGAGCTGAGGGCACAATCTCTCCTGAGGTGAGGGCACACCCCTCCTGAGCTGAGGGCACACCCCTCCTGAGCTGAGGGCACAATCTCTCCTGAGGTGAGGGCACAATCTCTCCTGAGGTGAGGGCACAACATCTCCTGAGGTGAGGGCACAACATCTCCTGAGCTGAGGGCACAATCTCCTGAGGTGAGGGCACAATCTCTCCTGAACTGAGGGCACACCCCTCCTGAGGTGAGGGCACAATCTCTCCTGAGGTGAGGGCACAACATCTCCTGAGGTGAGGGCACAGCTCTCCTGAGGTGAGGGCACAGCTCTCCTGAGGTGAGGGCACAACATCTCCTGAGGTGAGGGCACAGCTCTCCTGAGGTGAGGGCACAACCTCTCGGTGAGTGCACACCCCTCCTGAGTAGAGAGCACGCAGAGGAGGAGCAGGCAGGGGAGGTGCAGCCGGGAAGGAAGAGTATTTTTAAGTCTGCAGGAATTCTGACCTCAGGGCATCCCAGGAAATTCCTTTGAGAGAGGTCTTCTGGTGACAGGGCTGTGGCATTCCCTCTCACCCCGACTGTGAAGCAATCCCTTGGGAGCTCTCACCTCCACATCCTCACAGTGCTTGTTTTGTTTACAAAGATCCAGATGTTTCCCCCACGCATCCCAGCTCCCACTTCCCGCGTGTGCACCACCTGCCAGCGCATCAGGAGACATCCAGGGCTCAGAAATGCAGGGAGATCCCAGGCATCTTTTCCCCTCAAGACTGCCCGGGCTTACTGGCAGTTGTAGTTAGAAGTGTCTCTGTTGAGCCTGGAGCTCCCTGGGCAGCTGATTTTCTCACCCTGACACGGCCCAGTGTGCCCGCTCTCAGCTATGCCGGGCTCTTCTCACCCTGCTCAAGTTCTGTGGCAGTGTGGACAGAGACAGGGAATGACCTAATCCTTCATTCCTCTGGTAAATGTGAAAATTCAGGCAAAGACTGAATTCTGCTAGTGATGTTGGCCTGCTTTTGCATAAGGAAAAAAAATCCCATGTGAAAGACAAGCAACAGATATCCTTCAGCCTCAGGTAAGGCTTGGACCTGTCGCAGTAGAGATGGACAAGACACTTGTTTTTTATGTGGAATAGTTGAATCTTTATTTACATAGCTCATGTTTACAGGAATATTAGAAGGCACCGTGTTTGAATTGAAGTGGCTAGTAATTTATTGAAATTCGGTTGATTGGTTGGTAGTGGTTAGTGTAGATGTTTATCAGACTTCTCTCTTTTCAGATAGTTTACATTTTTTGTGTCCTGGGAAGTGAGTGTTTTATATGGGTAGAATTTTCTTCCCTGCAGGTGCAAGCTGTGTTTCTCACAAGAATAGATTCTTATACAAACTGATTCTCATTCTTACAATTCTTTTCTCACGGGAACTTTTCAGGCTAGTTGTTAACTTGTTAACTAGTTGTTTAATTAGCCTTTAGGTTTTACAAGGCCTTTCTTTTATAAGGTTTTACCTACATGTGACATGCACTCAGGAGGAGGCCTCTGTCACTGCTGTGTGGCAGCCACCTCAACCTTCCTGCTGAGCTTGTGTCACCGTGCAAAGGGATGGGACAGGGAGAACAAGCCAGAGGGACCTCAACTCCAGTTGCAAGGCCACGATGGCTGGTACATCCTTCATGGATTTTGCTTTAGGCTTGTTTTGCCTTAGCACCAAACCCAGGCCCAGGAAGAGAGACCAGAACTCCAGTCCTGACGTGTCCTTTCTCATAGTCCTTGGATTAGGGGGACAGAGGCTGCAGGCAGTGTGTGTGTGTGTGAAGTCGTGGCTGTGCTGGCTGCTCTCTGAGCCCTGTGGTTGATGGGGACTTGCCTGTCTGAGGCTGCCTTCTGCCCCTTGCCTTTTTGTGTCACCTCCTGCTGCGTGCATCCCCTGGCTGTGACCACACCAGCAGCGAGCAAAACTCTCCATCTGTCCCCTGGGCTGTGTCAGAGTGATTCCTGCGTGCCCCCAGTGGCCACTCTGGTATTTCAAGCTGTGGAAAGCCACCAAGAGCAATTCAGGACCATTTCAAAGGAAACCGCGAGTCTGGGCCTGAGGTTCGTTTTCCCACCGCATTGCCGAATTCGTGCCCTGCTATTTGCTGAAGCTGGTCTCACAGGAGCTGTGAGAAAAACGTGGTACACCTGGCATGTCTGCACCAGTGTGCAAGGGTGTGGAGCACTGCAGAACAGGCCCAGGAGCAGCTAAACCGAGATGGGCGATCCTCAGATATTTGTGACACAATCCCCGTAACCGCAGTCCCTGCTCAAGCTGTCTTAATTTGTTGTTGCAGTTTCCTGGGTTTGGAGAAAGTGCAAGTGTAAAAGTGTTGCAAGAATGAGCCCAAATGTACTTTCATTTGAAGTATTATAACATACTCATGCTTTTGATGGTCATGGTCAGGCGGACAAGGAGAAAAACAAACTTTCAGACCTCGAGGTCTGACTCACTTTGGCTCAGAGAGTGCAAAACAGGACAGAGATAAAAGTCAAGTTGCTCTCACTTGTCTTTGGGGCCACAGTGATCAAATAGTGCTGGACTCTCAAGGATAGAACTGATGTAGACAAAGCCACTCATTCAGAGCTATGCTCCAGAATTGTAAGGCCAGAAAATGTTTCCCTCAGGGTGGAGTTATAGTTACAGCCTTAGGGCCAAGGAAGATACACACAAGAAGTGAGGCATCTGATAGGCATCACTGCTGATCAAAACACCTCAATTACTGTGCTATCGCTGATGGCCCTCAACAGAGGAGGTCATTTGTCATTACTTGAGAGAAGTGTGTTCTTCCCTTATGACTTATGACTGTGTTCTCTGACTAAACTAGCTTGCTTTTCCCTCTCAACAATACTTGTTTAGAACAACGTGGCTTTGCATGCATTTGGTATGACCTGTTGTGTTACAGAAACTCCCGATGCTGTATGGATTTAGCACTTTGCCCTGGGGTGTTGTTAAGCCAAGACGCTGTCCCAGCCTGCCTGTCCTTCCCAGAAGCCTCCCAGGGCTGATTCCGGTGCTCGCTGCTCTGCACAGATATGGTCTGTGGGTGAGGTTTTCCCCGGATCCCGAACACACTGTCCCGGTGAGTTTGTGTGCAGGAGTTGCTTCCAGCAGGACAGAGAGGCTCACCTGCAGGACGAGAGCTTGCACCCCACACACATGGAGGGGCCGCTTGTCTCCCAGCAAAGCCCTCTTCATAATCTGCCTGGAAAACCCCTCCAAGCTTTCCCTGCTCGGCACCCTTTGGTGATTTTGTCTCTCTCTGCTTTTTTCATCAGCTGTATTTACAATGTGAAGCATTGCAGGGGTTAATTATGCAGCACCGGTTGTTTCCACTTAAGTTTAGGTTTTGATCATCGATTCAGCCTCTTCTCTGGCCTAACACAGCTTTCTTTCCTCAGCGTTGTTTTACTCGGGGTGTTAATGGTGTGACTGGTGTTCAGCTCAGACCAACACCACCTGCAGCATGGCTCCTGCACACAGCCAGAACTTCTCTGGTCCAAACTGTGTGTAGATCCCTGTGGAAGTCTGCAGGCTCAGTGGAGGGTTTTGTCTCTCCATCTGTTTTATTGCAGGTATTTTTGCACACCCACAAAGGTGTGTGACTGTACCCACGACAGCAAGGAGGAATCCTGGCTTTTACTGGAATGGGGCAGGTGAGGTTTCTGGTTGCATCTGTGACAGCACAGTCAGTGCAAACATCAGGATTTGGCTCATGGGCCATGAAGAACTGGCTTGGGAAGGCAGCACCTAGCCCTGTTTCTAGAAAGGATATTTTTGGAAAAAGGATCAAGCGTAACACAAGGATACGACTAGAAAGGCAGTGAGATTTTTCTCCTGTGAGCTGGAGCAAACCTTTTTCTGTAAAGTGTGGATGGTGCTGGGGACAGTGGACAATCTGAGTCTTTTCACAGTGGGTGAACAGCTAAGGGTTGTTCTAACCAACCAGGGTTAGTTCTTCACATTTTCAAGGGTGAAACACATGGAATCATAGAATTGTTTAGGCTGGAAAAAACTTTCAGGCCATCAAGTCTACCTGTTATCCTAGCACACAGGAGACACTAATGGAGTTTCTTGCTGGGAGGTGTGTCAGTGTCTCTGGGTCTTATGGGAAGTGACAAATGGAGAAGCAGATCAACCAATGATTCAAAATGCTGTACAT
The DNA here is from genome assembly GCF_015227805.2 of Hirundo rustica. Taxonomy (NCBI): domain Eukaryota; kingdom Metazoa; phylum Chordata; class Aves; order Passeriformes; family Hirundinidae; genus Hirundo; species Hirundo rustica. Next base: position 27,662,026 of record NC_053458.1, on the reverse strand, counting down.
AACCCCTAAAAAACTCTGAAACCAAGTCCCATCTCTTTGTCTGTTTGTATGCATTCTGCTCAGTTTTTGTGCTGATGACAGTAAGCCAACACTGTCAGTAATAGAAACCTTAAATCAACACAAGACAAAGGAAAGTGAGTCCTTTGAACTCCATGAGATGACATCAGTGATGTCTTGTCTCATCATATTTGGTGATGAAATGATGGGGCTGCTGTATCCTTTATGAATCAGATCCTATGCTGGGTTAAGTGATTGTCTTTGCAGAATGATCAGTACCACCTTTTTGATATAAAGAAATGAAACAGGTCTCTGGATTGCCAGTAAGTGGGCGTGAAATTTGCCTTAAAGTAAACAACGAAAGCAATTATTAAGAAAGTACATTTGTGCCCACATCAAGTTTTGTCTTGCCCCAAACTTTGTCCTGTGCCTTGGCTGGCCACCCAAGAGCAGGATGGACTACCAGGCCCTGTGAAATGCAGAGGCAGGAGAAAGTGCAGGCTCAGGGTTGGGAGTGCTCTTGTGCTTGTGAGCAGGTGGGGCTTGTAACCAAGGTAGGGCTGAAAAGATAATGATGCAGGGGGGAGAAGTGGGTATTTGAGGAGGCAGCGGCTGTGTTTGGGGGTTTGCAGAGTTTTGGTTCACTGAGAGTGAGCTCACAGGAGAAACACTCCTTTAGTCCTCCTTTCTGACTGTCCTGTATTCCTCAAGTCCTAAGGACAGTCAGTCTGTGGACCCCTACCAGCTTCGCATCTCTCCTGAGCTCTCCTTCCCTGTGCTTGCCTGGGCTCTGTGCCCAGCGTCCTTGCTCCCCTGGGACAGCTCAGCCAGCCCCACTGTCCTCTCCTGCCCTGCCCTGCGGGTTTTCAAGTCCTCAGGCTCCTCCTTCCTGGTGCAGTGGGCACAGAGAGCCTCTCTCAGCACAGCATGCAGGGTGTGTTCTGCTCTGGGATGCTGAACAGCTGCCAGAAATTTCCCTCACTGCTTATGGGCATCTCCGTGAGGAGACGTGCCCCCAGTCTCCCCTCTCCTTGCTCATCTGCTTGGAGAACTGAACCTTTAGCAGTCTTCCTCTTCCACTAGGAGAATGAGCAAAAACCTTTGATCCTCCCTGGCCTTAGGGCATATAAGGCTGCAGAGGATAATAAATCCTTCTGCTGCTCTCTCACCGCTGTCCTTTTCTGGCCCGGCACCAACTCCTTCCTGTCCTCAGTGAATGTGTTGTTCAATTTGCTGATTTTGGTGGGTTATCCCATAGCTGGAAGCAAGCATCTCTGGGGCTGGTCTGGATCCCTTGGAAAACAGGATCAGAGAACAGCTCTGAAGTTAGAGATGTTGCTGAGAAGAGTCTAACAAGGCAAACCTTCCCAACTACTGCAGGAGGCTGCTTAATTCTGTGTCATACTTTCCCATTTTGATTGTTAAGGAAACAAAATTCCCGTGCTTTCTGCTGCTCTGCAGTGCTGGCTCGACAGCAGCAGCAGCCAGCTGCACTTTCCCAAGCAAACTTGAGGTTTCTCCTTCTCTCTCGCTAGTGAAGCTGACAGGCAAGGACTGTGACTCACGCTGGCTGAGGAAATGTCAGTGGTGTCTGAAAAACCACAGGCTCATTATCCATTATTACTGATAACCATATGTGGTAGAAAATGAGGTGATTTTCACGGGGGTATGAGTGGGCTTTAAATGCTCCCCATAATTTCTTGTGTAAGGAGAAGTGGCCTCCATCCCATTCTGCTCTGTGTCACCTTCGGTGGCCCCTTCTCAGCTGGGAGCTCCTTCCTCAGGGGTGCCCATGGCTCTCACGTCAGCTTTGTCACCCTTAATGTGAGCGAGGAGAGGTGGGAAAGGGGAGAGGGAAGGGAGGGAGTACACAGTGGCCACCCCTGCAGCATGTGTTAGACAAACCCACGGCAGTGGGAGAGGCTGCCCTGACGCCAAAGGGTCAGGAATGACCCAGCTGATGGCTGTGTCCTGTGAAATGGCCTCATGGAAAGGGAGGACAGACCACAAGGTCCGTTTTCATTGACAGGAAGCACAGGAAAAAGAGTGTGCTGCCCCTCTGTAGTCAGGGATTGTCTCCAGAAACTGCCTGGACCAGCCTTGCACTTCCACACCCCCGGCTTCAAGGGGTGACCAAGCCCTGGGTGCACTGACCTGGCTGAAGAGAGCTGTAAGATGGGACTCTAGCACCATCTGTGAGCTCCTTCAAGGCCTTAACAACCCCAGTAACAAAAATTAATATTTCTTGTGTCAAAGAGACTTTTAACAAAAATTAATGTTTCTCTTATCAAAGAGAGTTTTAACCTTGTGCAATAAATTAGTATCTCTGGATACAAACAAAAGCTGGTGTGGAAACTTACTGATGAGGACAGTTAGTCTATCAAGTGATCAATGTCAGGAGTTGGATCGTTTCAGCCTTTATTTCAAGACAAGTGCATGCGTGTGTATAGATGTAGGTCAGTCTAGTTGAGCCTGGAAGCGCAGTGGGATCAGCGTGTGAAATGGCCTCTCCTGCTCTAAACAAGAAGAAAGGGAGCGGCCTTCTGAAGAACAAATCCACCTCTCCAGGCTTCATCTTTCTTGCTGTGCTGTGCACCCCTGCACACACCACTGACATGGTGCCCTGTGTTAGCACAGGTTGGGAGGCCCTGCATACACCCTCGTGGAGAGCTGAAACAAAAGCAGAACTGTAAAAAAGAGGAGGTATGTGAAAATTTCATACAGTTTTCCTAGCACTGGAAATATCTACTCAAACATTGAATGTATAATTCACCAGTCACTTCCAACCTCCTTCTCCCACAGCCCACACCTCAAAGGGACACAAGCCCAAATGTTGCAAAGGAAAGATTTATTATTTTTTAGGAAGATAAACACGTTTTCACTTCTGTTGGGGAGTGTGACAATCCCCAGCCTCGGGGCAGGGCGCAGCTGCCTTCCGTCCCTGCCATGGTAAGCCAGAGTTAAAAGCCCAAAATATCCCTTAATGATGAGCATCCTGTGGGTGCAAGTCAGCCACAGCTTCTCAGATGAGAGGAGAAAAGCTGCTTCTTGGCATTACATGAGTGAACTGCTTCAGCCAGTTTCCCCTGAGGCTCTGGACTGGCTCAAGCAGGGAAGTTCATTAGCCTAAAGCCCAGGAAAGCTCTCCAAGGCCTGGAGGATGTCCGTAGTTGCCTGTAGCACCTGAGTCAGCAAGAGTGCTCAGCCACAAGCCGGTCAGTCCAGGTCTGGGTGCCTGCAAAGCAGGAACAGTCCAGAGCATCGGGAGCACTTTCAAAGAGGAGTTCAGTGCTGACAACCTGTTCTGAACCCTTCCCTGTGTTTCTAGGAAATCTGATGCAACATTCTTATGCCTATCATTTAAATACATAAATACTTTTAACAAAAGACTTTGGTGTGTACAGGCAGCAGTGACATGCTGAAACATGGATGGAGATCATTGGGAGACACGTAGCCAACTCTACCTTAAAACCTGCCTCACTTCAACCAGAAATCCCCCAGCTGCTGGCTGTGCTGAGGTCAGGCACTGCTCGCAGCATGGGCAGGGCAGGACTTGACTCCAGCAGCCCCAAGCTGCAAGGAGAACAGGGAAGAACAGCCCGGGGTCTGACTTCTGCAGGAGCCAGGCAGGTGTGCTCAGGTGCCGTGTGGAGGAGCGCCTCTGGTGCACAGCTGGGGGACAAAGTCAAGGGCAGTCATGAGAACCAAGTGAGTCCTCCCTGAGGAAAGGATGCACAGACCTGCAGCTTCACTTGGTCTGGTAGAGAGACGTCTCCAAATCTGGAAGTCTTCACGTCTGCCCGGCTTTTTATGTGCCTGGGTCTCTTTCAGGTGAAGCCAGTGCGTGTGTGCTTGAAGGAGATTTCCCCTCTGAGAACTTACATCTCAAGATGTAAATGTCCCACCAGATATTCCTTGGGGTCAGGCTTCTGTGGTCTGCAGACAGCTGAACAGCTCTCAAAGGCTGCTCCCCAAAACTCCACAGTCAGTGCAGGGCCTGTGCTCCTGCTGTCCAGAGCAGTCCCGTCAGCCCATTTCCAAATACCACCTTCTCTCACGGCCTTTACCTCTCAGACAGGCTTTATCTGGCTCACTCCAAAGGCATTCCCTTGCCGCCTCTTCCCTGTTTTCCATCTTGCCGGGCAGATTTGTGCTCCTCCTGCTCCAAGTGGCTTCAAGACACTCGAGGTATCGTCCAGACTTTTATTTGAGAAAAAGTACGACACATTTCTACTATATACAGATACTGTCAAGTAAAGAGAGAAACCCGGGGTTTCTCTGAATATGAGCTAAGCTTGGATGACTTTCTTTGGCTTTCATTTCTGTTCTTCTCAAGAGCTCCACGCATCCCTCTCCCCAGTGTTGGAAAGGTTCATCCTGGGTAGCAAATCAGCTGCACAGAGCTCCGAAGAGGCGAACCCTGCACGCACTGCATAAAGCCTGTCTGCACTGTGCTTTATCTGCCCTCCCACTGAGGCTCTCCACAGCCCCGGGGAGCGATTCTAGAGCAGACTGCCTGTACAAGTACAAAACCTACAGGTCGGTGGGGAAGGCTGTTCTTTCCACGCTCCTCCAGCTAGCACTTGTCATCATTTATTAGCACCAGGCTAAAGGACAGATCCCAGATGCTGGCACTGGAGTTGGTCCACAGAGTGATGCTGTCCTCCTGGAACAAGTAGAGCACAGTGGTGAGGTTCACCGTTCTGCCGCTGCCCTGGACAATCTGCTCCCACAGGGTGCCCTCGTGTGTCCCCTGCAGGGTCAGCTTCAGCCAGTCCTCCTTGTCCAGGTAGATGGAACTCTTCAGGGACACGAGGTAGAGGCCGTCACAGGGGATGACGATGGAACCGTTTCGGATCTGGATGGGGCCCAGCTCGGCAGTGAGATTCACGGCTGCTCCCTCGATGCTTCTGCCTGCAGTGGAAAGAAGCAAAGATGATCCCGTGATGACAAATGGCTTCTAGGAAATGGGTTGTTTTACACCACCTGACTGCAGGGAAGATTGAAAAATATGAAAAAGAGGGGAGAGTAAACTAGAGAACACAGCACCAGCAGAGCTAGAATATCATCTACTCTAGCCAGACATCATCTACAATGAAAATTTACAGACTCCCACTCAGCTGTGCCTTTTGGCACATGGTTTGTATGGATTACTCCTCCAAATTTTTGTTTATGCACTATTTACTTGCACTGTGTCTTAGAATACAGAAAAATACAGTAAGTAAAGCATCACTGTGAGTTTGGAAAGCACAGATTCATAAAAAGAACAGGAAAAATAAGAGGGTAAATAAGATGAGGAAAAAGCGTCCAGAGCTGTAAGACAAAAAGTGCTTTCTGTAGAAATGCTGGCAACATAAACCCTCATCTTAGGATTTGGTTGTTGTTTTTATTGTGTTGTTTTTATTCTGTTTTAGTTTGGGGGTTTTTTTGTTTGTTTTGGTTTTTTTTGTTTTGTTTTTGTGGTTTGTTGTTGTTGTTGTTTTTGCGTTTTGGGTTTTTTGGGGGTTTTTGTTTTGTTTTGTTTTGTTTTGTTTTTCCCCAGAAGGAAAAGTGAAAGAGCAGCAAAGAGACAATAAGAAGAAGGAACTAATTAATAGGGAGCAGAGTAAGGAGAAATTAAACCAGAAGTTAGCATGAAAAGTTTTCTCATGGAATGAAGAGTACCAGTTCCCAGGGCTAGGCTGGCCATGTTTCTCTGCTGTGCCCCTGGGTTTTCAGCACATCACCTGAAACCCCTAGGAGCAGGGCAGCCAGAAGGTCTCCAGGCAGGGAGCACAGCCCCATTGGGCTGGGGCCAAATTTCTCAAGCTTTTCCTCTGAAGGACATGAGTTTCTGTTAAGTTGGATTCACTGCTGCCTCACGCTTTTAACTGAAAGCAAAAGTGTCAATAATATTTTCAGTATTATTTTTTAAAAATTTAGCAACTGGTTTTATCTTTGAGGTGTGACATGGGACAAACATCCATTGTAGCTGGCAAGCAGAGCAGCACATCTGGTACGATGTGTGCTCTCACCCACTCCTCCTGAGGAAATAATTTACATTTTTCACAGATCAGGAAACCATTAACTTGTTTCAGAAAAACCCAAGAGTGTGCCGTGTGCATTTAGTAAATTCTCAAAAATGCCTTTCTTGTTCATTCATAGAGTTAAAGATTGTTTTAGGAGATAGATGAGGGCTGCAGAAATCCAGGCAGATATTCAGTTTGGTTTTTTTGTTGTTGTTCTGCTCTGGGAAAACCCAATTTTTTTTTTTTTTGGCTCCTTGCAGCACCGGGGCAGGCTTGGCCCCTCTCCCCTGGCAGCTCTCCTGGCACCTGTCCTCCACCAGAAGAAATAGCCATCACCGTGGCACCAAGCACATAAGAGCCATTTAGGTATTTTAGGGGCACAGGATGCCACGGAGGCGCCCGGGGAGCCCTGCCGTCGTGCCAGGGGGATGTGGCACAGCGGTGGCTGCTGCGCTGGAGCATCATCAGGGGCATGATGGGGTCAGGGTCCCCCGCCCCAGCACCCACCTGTGTACCGGATGTGGGTCCACGGCACTTTGGCACTCTGGCTCTGGAAAACAAAGCAGATAAATCCTCGTTAAGGCACCGGGCTGGCACCTCGCTGCTGCTGCTGTCACTTTCGTTTCCCGGCCAGGATCGTTCGTTCTCTACAGGGGCAGCCTCCGTGCCGCAGCTGCTGCCAGCCGGCTCTGATCTGGACTTGATTTTATATCATTATCATAGAATACTATTTTAGTGTGGTTCCCAGCCAGTGCGGCTTCCAGCTCAGCGCCGAGCCCTCCAGAGCTCCCCGGGCAGTGTTGGTTTTGTTTAGAAAACCACGCTGAGTGTGTGCAATCGAGTCAGAACTAACAGCAAGGGAGGACTTTGGGGTGTAGAGCCTTTTCTGCCTGACCTCCTCAAGCCTGGCTTACAGCACCTGGCAGAGCAGGCATCGCTGGCAGAGCAGGGAGCCAGGCGTGCTGTCCTGCAGGGCACCAAGAGGTGGGTCTGGCTTTATGGCTCCTTGTACTTTGGGTCAGGCTCTTACTGGATGTGTGCATCTCTCAGAGGCTCTTAAGTGCACTGAGATGGGTTTAAAATTGGCTGGAGCACCTCTCCTATGAAGGCAGACTGAGGGAGTTGGGGTTGTTCAGTCTGGAGAAAGGAAAGCTTTAGGGAGAACTTAAAGCACCTTTGAGTACCTAAAGGGGCTACAAGAGAGTTAGAGAGTGACTTTTGACAGGGGCATGGCGTGATAAGGGAGGGGGGAATGGTTTTAAAACAGCAGAGGGACGGTTTAGATTAGGTTTTAGGAAGAAATTCTTCCCAATTTTGGTGGTGAGACACTGGCACAGGTTGCCCACAGAGAAGCTGTGGCTGCCTCATCCCTGGAAGTGTCCAAGGCCAGGTTGGAAGGGGCTTGGAGCAACCTGGGATAGTGGAAGCTGTCCCTCTCTGCTTGTGGCAGAGGGGTTGGAAAGAGATTATCTTCAAGGTCCCTTCCACCCTAAATCATTCTGTGACTCTGTGATTTGTATTTTATGAGTGTGACAGAGAAAGTGAATGCAAATGTAGAAGTGTGTATCTATCTTGCTGGTCAGACGTGCAAAACACCAGGCTTCTGCATTGGATTTTTAAATCTGAACTTGGCATCTCAAACTTGTCTCTCGTCATAACCACAGGAGACCCAAATCTGCAGTCTCTACACAACCACAAGTCCTCAGCGCTTTGCCCGATCAAAGAGTGAAAACTTGGGCTCAGCGCTCTGCCTTCCTCTCTTTGCTTGTGCCAAAGCCTTCCTGAGGGAGAAGGAGTGCCGGCGGGAGGTGGATGGGGCTGACTTCCATGCATCTGGGTGTCCCAGGGCAGAGCAGCTGTGAGCACAGGGAGTGTGCAGGGTGTGGCACAGACTGCGTGTTCCCGCTCTCTGCAGGTTCGGGGCTGAAGCCAGCGGCAGGGGAGGGCAGCGGGAGCTGAGACCGCTCTGTGCCGGAGCTGAGGTGGATGCTGGTGCTGGAAAAGGTCTGCTCTGGCACCCTCTAGTGCTGCCGCGGCCGATGCTCCGCGCCTGCGAGGCTGGAGACCGCGGGCGAACACGAGCTTTGGTCGCCCGCTGGATCTGGTGGAACTGTCTCCCTCGGCATCACCGTCCCAATCCACTGCCTCGGCTTGAATCTCGTGCTTGGTCTTATTCCTGAGTGCACAAGCATTTCTCTCCTGGCTCACACAGCCGGGATTCCGGGCTAGTTTCTCAACAAGAAAAGAGCGAAGCGCTGAGTGTCTGAGGTCAAACAAGGTCTGCCACAATTTGTGCCATCTGGCCGCTGATGGACGGGGCATGTTCAACACAGACAGCCTGGGTGACAAACCTGTCGCACTTATAAAAATATCAACCCCATCGTCACTGATGCAAATTACCTGTTTTACGCATCTCTTGCGGTTATTGTGCGATCTCAAAGCACTTTGCAGGTACCTGCTGGTAAATCCTGCTGAGGAGACAAGGTATTGGAGGTACTGGAAGGGCTCTGGGAGCTCATAGCAAAGTTACTGGTCTCTTTTTCTCTATTCTGCCTTCGAATGGCATGTGGGAGAGTGTGTCAGAAGGGCTGAGGACACAGAGATGCTTCTTACTGACAGCTTCTGATTTCCCCATGCCATCTACACACAGACCCTTCCTTTCTGCCTGTCCTGGACCCCCGAGCAGGAGACTTCCTCCTGGCTGGGACACTGTGCCCAGGGCCATGCCATGTGGCAGAAGTTTCAGGAATGAGTTTGGACATCACAAAATGCGAACCTCAGGGAGCTGATTGAGGGGATCGCCTGTGTCACATGTGGGGGTGTCCCAGAGGTGGCAGGTGACCATTCTCTGGAAGTGGGTTGTGCCTTCCCCTTACCAGGATCATGATTTTACCTCCCAAGCAAGAGGAAAGGTGTGGCAAGAGAAGGTAATTCCAGCAGAGGTGGGAATTGCAGATGCAAAAGCAGACTACTGCCGACATTCTCTTTGACTTCCACATTTGGAAATCTCAGCTGAGGTCTTTTCTCCAAGTGGTATCATAACAGAAATTATATCCGTGTCCCTTTTTGTTAAGCCCAGTCTGGGCGGCAGATGCTGACTTTACAGAGCATTATTTATGCTCTGTTTTCACAGAACAGTCCAGGAGGTTGTTGTTTTGTTTGGGTTTTTTTAAGAGCCATGCTTCCATGAGGACAATGGAAAGCAATCAAATATGGTCTCTCTGTGAAAAAACACAATTATTCCCTTGCAAATAAAGTTAGCATGGCACTCTGCACTTTGGAGAACAGGACGCTCTTCCCAAGGATAGGGAGAGCCACTCGTTCACTCCCATGGACCAGCACTCCCAAGCCTGCCACTCTCACGCTGCTGTGCCCCTACCTCCATAAAGTATCCCTAAACTGCCCCCAAATCAAGTCAGATTTGTACTGCTGCCCCTTCAGGAGACATTTCTATGGTCAGTTCATGATGACCCCGCTGAGCCCTGTGACTGCACTGCAAGGAAATCTCCCCGTGTACCACTCCTGCACAGAGCAGTGCACTCCAAACAGGACACCAGGGTTATCTGCTAAAATAACAGGAATCATAGTCCTAACCCTGTAGTTAGAAAGTGTTTAAAACTGAAAAGGTTCTTTGGTGATTCTCAGGACCTGGATTTGTCATCTGTTGCCACTGCTGCTCCTCGAGCACCCTGTTTCAGCTGTTTCTGTTGAGGAAGGGAAACTCCAGACATGTAGAGAGTCCCCTCACCTGCTGCTGCTCACTTGGGTTTCAAGGCTCACAGACAGCAATGCCAGGCCCTGCTACATTCCTCTGGAAGAGGAGAATTTTTACAGAAAAGCCAGATGCTGAGAGATGAGGCTTCACAGCCAGACCATGACCTGGGAGAGGTTTCTGCACCTTGAGCACTGTGATTGCTTGCCCTCCTCTGCTGGCATACAGTGCAACTTCTCTCTCCCAAGGCAGTGGAAGGAGAAGAGGACTGACCTGAATGACGAGTGTTATCTTTCAGTGTTATCAGGATTCCTGTTCTGCAGTTTAATTACCACAGTGAGCCTCTAGTCAGTGAAAGCTGTGCAGAGCACAAGGGTTTTCACTAAACAGCAGAGGACCTGGCACATGAGGCCAGGGTTACTTGCCTGGCTCGCTTCTGCAGCGAGCCTAGGTGGGAGGAGAGAATGAACTCGGGTAAAACGAAGCACAACAAGCTTTAAAGTGGTGCAGAGCTCCTGGAGAAGGAGTGGGAGGAGAAATCGCTGCTGCACGAGCAGCACTGAAGCAGCAGTGAAAGGCTGTTGACAATCCAGCAGCCTGCAGGCACGGGAGAGAGGCAAACACATATTTGCTGCAGCTTGTCATTTGGAGCACTGTGAGCTCCAAGCATCTGTTTTTTGTTCTGCTTGCTCTGGTGCTGTGGGCACACAAAGCTCGCTGGACACGCCAGCCTTTCTCACTCAAGCACAGAAGGAGGTGACTGCTCCTAACCCCGCTTTGTGGGCAGGCTGAGAGCACCCAAAGGGGTCAGGGGGTCTTGCTAGAGCTGTCACGGGATAACTCGCTTTCTCATGCATCTGCCTGCCATTTAGTACACTTCAAAAGTTCAGGAGGTGTTTATGAGCAAATCGGGTTGTCATTCATGCACGTAATCTCACTCCATTAAATGGAAATACGCACAAGCCACTGCAGGGAGGGAGTCAGACCTCCCTCCCCCAGGGGTCAGTGAAAAGAGCATTCTTGGAACAGTCACTTTGCTGGAAACTTGGGCCCAAACCCTGCACTGAGGAACTGAATGTTACTTTGAGGATAGGCAATTTAAAAAAATTAATAATAATAAAAAATACTATCATACAGAAGGGATTAAGAACTTGAATAGGGATTGGGATAGGGATAAACTTAAAAGCTTTTTTCTTTTCTTAAGGAAAAAAAAGGAAAAAAAAAAAAGAGTGAGAGAGAGAAAATAAGGCCCATACAAAGCTTTACAGGCCAGCAGACAGTGGGCTGAGCATGAGTTCTTACCGCTGAGGGCCGTAGAAAATCTATACCCAGGTAAACCAGGCAGGCAAGCAGTAAAATCCACTGAGCCACCGCGGACACGAGGTGCAGCGTGTTCCCAGCCTGTCCTCCTGGCCAGTGCTCTGCAGGTTCCCTCCCGCGATGCATCTGCTCTGCAGCCTCTGGCTGTCCTTCCATCCCAGCCCTGCTGCCAGCAGCTGCTGGGGCAGGGCCAGGGGCACGGCAGGAGCCCGCAGGGAGCAGGGGCTGCTGAGCTCCCGTCCCAGGAGCAGAGGTCAAGTGAAGACGGTGCCTTCAGGAGATCGCTATATGCATAGAGAAGCAGGCGGGGGAACTTCTTTGTGACTAATCTAAATTTCCCCTTCCTTCCTTTCTTTTTTTCTTTCTTTGCTTTCTTTCTCTTTTTTTTTTTTTTTTAAATTTTTTTTTCCTGTGTGAATGTGGGGGCTGATTTGTTGCATCCCAGTTCAGTTTTGAGTAAGGGCCTTTCAAAGGAGAGGTGTTTACATCTTTCATAGCTTCAGCTGAGAATAACTTGGTATGTGTTCTTTCCAACAATAGCAAAAAGTTGGGTGGACAGTGCTTGTCTTCACTAAGTCTTTTGTCAGTAAAAGCTCTCACTTCTCTGTTCAGCCTCAGGTGGGGAGTTTACAGGGCTGGCTCTCTCCCTTTCTAGCATCTCATAGCATTCCTGAAATCCCTCTTTTGAAAAGAAACAACGAATAGGAAAGGATGTGGATGCGGATGTGAACAGGTGGATAACATGAGGATTGGAGAGAAAATGTGCGTTTCCCTTTTCACTTTTTCCTTCTGGTTTCAAAGCCGTGGGATATTGTGCAAAGCATGGGAGGGAGAAAAAGGAGAACTGTTTGAGAACATCTTCCTCTTTTGCACTCTTGGAAACCTGTAGTCCAGAAATGCCTCCAGAGGGGCATTTCCTGGCCATCCAGGCTTCTCTCCTGTCAGAGGGAAGCCTGTCCCTTGGGATACCTTTGGCTGGTCTCTTCATGGCTTTTGCTTGTGACACCCAGAGCTGCCAAATATCAGTTGACTGAAGCGGGGACCATCTCCTGTGCTTATTTTGGGTGACAGACTTTGCATCCCTCTTTGGGGGCAGCCCAACTCTGCTCTTTCCACTGCTCTTTGTGTCGGAGTTTTTTTCTGCTGTAAATTACCAAATCGTGACCCAAGTCAGGCACTGCCTTCTCCTGGTGAGGATGGAGCCCACTGGGAATATAATTACCTGCCTGCCTTCTAGGGATGAGCTGGCAGAAAGTTTCCCTTCCCCAAAATGTGTCCTCTTAACCTGTCACGAGGCACATGTCCTGACATGTAACCTGCATGCAGAGGAAGCAGGAGCGATGTTCTTTCATGTGTTCTCCCATCTAGGCAAGAGTATTTCCTGTGAACATAAGCCAAATGAAGAGGGGAGTGCAGCAGCTGTGAGGACACCCCACGCTGAGTTGAGAGTGGATTGGGTCAGGAATTCACGCTGGTGTCTGCTGGAGAACACACCACAGGTCATGGAAGCTTAGTGAAGAAGCTTCCACATCATCCACTTTTGAATGCGTGGAAATTCTTGTTCTTTTCCCACCTTTGGTCTCTCTTGGGTGAGCTTGAGCTCCTGACACTGCGCCCAGCCCAACAAGAGGCCCTGGGAACAGCCGTCATCCTCCTTCTCAACCAGAAACATGACTGCAGCCGCAGCAAGAGGGTTGGTGCTGCCCCAGAGCGGCTCCCTCGGATGCAGAGCTTGAGTTTGGTGTTTTGTGACACTTGGCAGTCACACAGCATCTGGGAGCACCGGCTGGGGTGGGACCCAGGCTTGGCCAGGCCCTGCAGAGGAATGAAGTGATGCCTTGAGGTGCTGCAGAGGCCTCTTGGGGCTGTGTAAGAGACGGTCCTAAGATCCCTCATCTGCCTCATGGCCACCGCCAAGGACAGAGACTGAGACCCCCAAGGAACAGGGGTGGCTTTCTGGGCTTTCTGGCCTGGCTGAGGTGGGATGTTTGCTAAGTGTTGCCTGCAGGTGTGTGCTCACTGGACCAAAAACTGGTATGCATTCCCATGGGAACCCGTGCAGGAGCAATGGACAGGTCACGGAGGACCGGCTCTTCTTGCTGCAGAGGACTGGTCTGTCCTATACTTGTTCTTCTCTCAAAGGATCTCCCCACCCTTTGGCCAACTGCCTGTCGCTTTGGAAAAGACTATAAAGAAGAGTCCTGAAGTTAACCAACTCGTGATCACCCCACGGAAAGACATGTCTATTGGCATTGCCACGAGGACTCTGTTCTTCTTCGCTGGTAGCTATAATCCCCTCTCTCCCGCTCTCTCCCTCTCTTCCTCTCCGTCTGTCGAATACCGTGATTGCACTCAATAAAAGTGCACTGTTGTTGAGTAAACTGCTGTTGTTGTTCTCCCCCGCTGGGTCTTTTGTGCTCTGAGATCACTAAACAAACCATCACGACCCCCGCTTGTATTAGCAGATCGTGACAGGCTGGAGGGACGTGAAGAGGATTGTTGGTTTCTATGGATCTCCAATGTCATGTCTAGGGATTATGAGATCCTCAGAAAAGCTGTTCCAAGTGGTCCCAAGCTGCTCCCTCCAGGAAAAGAAACTTGGGCTTACTGCTCACTGCTTAGTTTCTGCAAAAATGTCAAGATGCTGAGCTAAGGCATCCCAAACCCTTGGAAGTGTGTAATTCTCACATTTCACATACGTGCCTTTGAACCAGATGCAAGCTCTTCCCTGTCTCCTCTCTCCCTGACTCTGGATTTTGTACTGGTTTTCTTTCTAAAACTCTAAGAAAACCCCGTGTGTGAACGTTGTGCTTATGTATTTCTGGAATTGTCCTGTCATTTCCATACTCCCCCAGTGCAAGTGTGTCTCAGCCTGACTTAGCAGCCCTGGTAGCAAGAAAGCTGCACTTCGAGTAACGTCTGTGGCATTGAATCCGAAATGGGAGAGGGGACAATGTGTTCAGGGGCATCACCAACACCCTTGCACAGACTCTTCCGTGGTTTGGTTGCTTTCAGCTTCTTCTCCTGCCTTGCACATGGAAGTGCATGCTACTTGGTGGCTTTCAGAGGCCCTGCTCTCCCTCTGGAACCTTCCAGGCCTTTGGAATCCCAACACTGCAGACCCGCTGCACACACCCTGCATTTGCCAAAATCTGCTGTGTTTATTGGAATTGTTTTGGTCCCTTTTCCACAGGGACCCTAAAGCTGGAGTCTCTTGGGGTTTTGCCTCAACCTTTTGCAATCATCAAGTCATTCTAGCGAGCAGGGAGGCTGGGAAGGCTTTGGGCAGGCTGGTGCTCTGGTCGCCTTGTTGATTTTCCAAAGAAATACCTCTTGGTGACACATGCAGGAACTTTGTTCCAGCAAGGACTAAAGGAAACCAGGGCAAGTTGGTAATTAGGCATGCTGCTTTGTTTGGTTTTGATGACAATCCAATTATCTCCTACATCAGTCTGTCACTTCTGGGCTTTCCCAGACTGGGGAGCTGAGTGATTTAAAACTTTGGCGGAAGCGTGTTGGTTGCAGTCAAGCCTAAATTCTGCAGCGTCATGGTTGTACCAGGACTCAGCTGGAGCCCCAGCCTGGCAGTGCCCAAAATCACTGGGAAGGGGCACGGACCAGACCCCCTGGCCCTTGGGGAGCACTCTGTGTGTGACAGTCTCAGAGCATAAGTCTTTAACCAAGACTGGGCAGCCCTTATTGGCACCCACCTTCATTTAAACCCCATTTCTCAGGGAAAGTGCTCTCATCCCCTCAAAAAGCAGGAATTGGAGAGTTATATGGGAGAATTTAACTTCTCAGAAGAACAGTGGAAGAACCAATTAAACTGTTTGCAAACAGCTACAAGGAAAAAAGAAACAAGCAGCAAGCAGTGTGGGCTTCCAAGAACAAAACCAGACGCTGTCTGTGGGGCAAGGAAAACTCTTGGGCAGAGGAGCAGCTGTGGGCATGCACTGTGCCTTCAGCAACCACTGTTTAAGGTCTCTGTCCACTCCAGAAAAAAAACATTTTATAATTAAAACAGATTAATTTGTCAAAATCAAAGGCTGTTGCCTAAAAGGTTTGTGTAGTCCTGCTCCAGTGTCTCTGAACTGCCTTAGCTATTTGTCTCCCTTGATAATCAGAGCAAAAGACACCAATGTCTTTCAGATCTGACACACTAATAATCTGTTGATTTCTGGCTGATTTTAGTTGCTCAGTTCACCCTAAACTGGAAAAATATTATATATTTTCCCATTACTAAAATAGCTGATGAATCTGAGCTCAAAAGTTATTCTTGGGGGTGGCAGATGGAGAGGCCCCTCTAAAAATAATTCAGGAGATCGAGTAAATTATACTTGTGGATCCCTTCCATCTTATGCTATTCTATTATTCTACGATTAATTTCTCTTCCATGTGGTTTTTCCTTGCGCCTCGTGTACAGCCACTTTTTGTCTTGGGGATTTCTAACAGCAAAGGCACTGAGCCAGTAAGGAGGAATTCATGTAGGTCAGGCTCATTTTGGCAGTGTAAATTAGAGACAGAAATGCTGAAAATGCTGTGAAGTGACAAATAAAAACATTGACATTTAGGCAGAGCCAGGATAAAACATTGACATTTAGGCAGAGCCAGGATTCTGTGGCGATATCCCCAAAGAGGAGCATGATCACCTCTCTGGGGTAAATCCCACTGTGCCTCATCCCACCGTGCTGTGCGGGTATTTTTTTCCTAGGAAGCTGCTTCATGGGAGCAGGGAGATTAGCAATGGATGGATTCCCCAGGGCACACCTGCAGCAGCTGCTGCGTGCAGAGTCATTTTTCCTGGTTGCCACAGTCCCTGGGCCAAGACAAGGGACACGAGAGCACAATGCTGAGCTGCACTGGGCACAGCAAAGCCAGGCAGGATGAGGAGCTGCCCCCCTGGCCGTGCTGGCAGCTGTTCTGGTGCCTGGCTGGGTGGGATCTGTCAGTGGACGCAGCGGCTGGGAAGAGCCTTGTATTTGGTGGCTTTCCACATCAGCTCTGTGGTTTCCAGCACAGCCCCCATGGGCAGCAGCGCAGCCTCCCCAGCGCTGCCTCAGCTGGCAGCCAGCACGATTCACACCACAATGCTGAGGTTCCAAAGGTCACCTGCTGGCCCTTTTTGGATGTGACAGGAGATTTTCCACCGCTGGTGGTGGTCTTTGCCCTGAGCTCTGTCTGTCTCTGAGCTGCTGTGGCCTGTGCTGTTCCGTTCCTCTGAGTGGACTCCCCTTATCAGCCATCAGCTGAGAGAGTCAGGGCTGAGTGGTGCCTTGAGGGGCTGCCTAGAACAGAGGCTAGACAGTGTTAAAGGAATAAAGTAGGTATTTATTTAAAGACCTTCAAAGGATGTACCTTGGGCAGTACGAGAGCCCAGATGTGGCTACACCCAAGATGGACAATGGGTCATGAGCTTTCACACTTTTATAAGTTTTGGTTCTTTTACATATTGGGGTTAATTGTCCAATTACAGCCTCAGGTAATGAAGTTCCATCCTCACAGTTTGCTCTCCTCAATTCGCTGTTGTTTATACTTTTTGGACCTGAAGCTGCAATGGAGTCCTTGGTTCTGGGGCTGGAAAAGGATTGTTTTGTCCGACTGAACTGTGAGGAGAAGTTGTAAACACTTCATATGAAATTCAGAGTTACACCCTAATGCAGTACAGAATCTGGAAAATATGAAAGCTAAAACTGAACGCATCATGAGCATTCACAGTGGCACCTCTGAAAGGTCGAGGTGAACTTGTCACACACATCTTCCTTCCTTTGTCTTACAGCTGCCTCAGGCAGAAATCCCACCATAACACACCATCCTACTGTAAGGTATCGGGAGAAAAAAAACCCAAATTCGTCTTTCTGACATTTTACAGAGAATAAATGTTCTATGACAAGAAAAGAAAGAATTCTACGGCTGACATTCAGAAATGGGGCTCTTGCAGAGGTATCTGGGTAGCCCAGCTCCATTCCCACTCATTCCTGTGGTGCTGGAAACCCCCAAGAGGGGCATGAAGACCCTGATGCCCCAGATACAGCTCTGCTCTGGGTTAAGGAAGTGGTTTCTCTTCCTATCTGGCCCTGCCATCACTGACCTGACTGCTTCCCCTAATCACCCCTGTGGGAGTTTTTTGGCCAGCAAAGATGGTCCCAAAGTCATCCCTTTCTTAAAATGAGGTTTTATTGCAGCTCTCGAGTCTTCCTGTGTGTTTCTAACCTGTTCGCTTCTTTTAAACTTGAGAGGAATTGCAAGAAGATTTTGGGGAAAGATTTGCAGACAGAGCTACTTCCTTTTATTAGCCTTATTAATTCCCTTAAATAGCTGAAGCATGAGCAGCTGGGTGGTGGGCAGGCAGAGACTGCAGTAGGAAGAAAGTGAGTCAAGAGCTGGTAGCCTTTCTAGAACAGAGACAGCTTGGAGACTGCAACAGCTCTGTCTGCAAATCCCAGCCTCTCTTTTGGGATGACTTGTGCTTTTTAATCAGTGGTGATGGCTCTGCATTTACTTCAAACTGTTCCATTACAGAGGTGGATAGATGAAGGGTTAGATGCTACTCCTGCCCCAGCCAAGCCTGGTGACAAAGATACACGTGCAGTGCCATTTCCTGCTTAAGACACTTCACCCCTTTGCCAGCATTTTATTGGGATTTATTTTAGCATCCTTTGCTGATCAGGATGCAGGCAATACCACTTCACCCGCCTCTCACCATCAGCTTCATCAGCAACAGTTAATCCACTCCCTGTGGAACTTCAGAGACCGAATCAGGATCCGGTGTCAACAAAAACACACTGATCAGAGCAATGCTTCACGTTCAGGAACACTGTGAACTCTTTCCTTCTCTGTTTTCTCAACATTGTTTTCTCATTTCTAACAGCTGTCGGGTTAAGCTTCTGGCTAAATTGTTTCCTTTGGCATCTCTCAAATACATGTTAAAGAGTTTTTTAACTTTCCATTCACAGTCATTTAGCTATTGTTCTTTCCACCTGGTCAATTTGGCTCATAATTTCCCCTAACTTATATTAGCTCTCTTGCAATATCTAGTAGCTGTATTATTGGCTGGTGCTGCCCTCCTTTTGCTCATACTGACTACAGTCAAGTCATGGTCACTAATCCTTAAACCCTGACCACTTCTTCAGCAATTAAAAAACTCCAGCACTTAAACCCCACCAAATGGAGCTCTTGCATCCAGTGTAACAGTTCCACTGTATCTTGTTCAGTAGTAGGAAATGCCCATCTGAAACCGTTATAAACTCTCACAGCGCTCTCCTTGGTCTCTCACACAGGTCCTGATGGAGATTTTCCCAGCAGCATCACTGTTCCCTTCTCTGTGGGAAAGGATGCTGGGACCAGGTGCCAATCTCTGTTTTAACACAGCAAACACACACACAGAGCAAACACACACACAGAGCAAACACACGCGCACACACACATACACACACACACAAAAAAGGGGGGGGGGGCTCGGTTTTCCCTTTTAAATCCTTTTATTTGCAAAACACTGAATTATCTGGGTGCAGCTTTAATGAGTGATTGAAAAGTTCTCATCACAACAGGGTTTCTGTAGGCTCAAACTTTTACTTTTGGGCGAGATAAGGAAGGGCCCATATCTCCAAAAATCGGGCAGTCCTTGTCCCCTTACCCTTAAGGCTTTCAATCTTCGAAGTCCTCTGCCTGCACGACACTAACGGGCAGCGCAGTTGCATTTCTCAGCACCAGAGTAGCTCCTATCGATTGGCTGCTGCCGATCCCTCCCCGGAGAAGGGAGCTCTCATCGCTGACAGCCCCCAGCCTGGAGGAGTGCAAACCAGAGGCTGCAAGGGAGCCTTGCAAATTCATTATTCTGTTTTCTGGTGGGTTTTGGTTTTGCCCCTAGCAGGAGACAGGCATTTCCCAGCTGCTGTACCGTCCTCTCGAGCTGTAAAGGAGGCAGACGGAGCCCGTGCGCGCTGCCGGCCGCAGGAGCCGCGGCCGTGGGCGCTGCGGAGCGGGCAGCGGAGCCGCGCCCGTGGCTGCGCGCACCCAGCGCTCCAGGGATGAGTGCGCCCGCTCCCTGCTCGGTGGGGGCACCGAGAGCCCCAGATGAGTAACCCCGGCCGGAGGCTCTCTCTGTTTTACACACCGCAGCACCCATGCTCGGCAGCCCGGGCAGCTCCGGGGCTGCGGCTCCCTGCCCGCGTCACGCTGCGAGCTCCGAGGGACGCGGCCGCGGGAGCGCAAGGGGAGCCAGCGGTGTGAAATCCGGGCAGTCGGCCCCTCTGCGCTGATGTTAGCGCTCGTTCTCTGCTCCATCTGCCACTTCCGCTAGTCCTTCGGTGAAAAATAGCCCGGCCGAGTTTGTCCCCTCGCACGCAGACGCATCCGGGCTTCAGGGGCATGGCTGGGGGCTCCCTGCCTGCATCCCCTGGGGGAGCATGAGAGGGGATGCTTCTCTGCAGGCAGGCACAGGTGGGAGTTCGGCGCGGGCAGAAAATGCACAGCCTCACCCAAGCAACACCAGTGGCTTCACCCTGATCCCCTCCCTGGCTTATCAGGATGAAAGCCTGGAACATATACAAACAAAATACAAATTCCTTCAGCTGCTGATCTTAGTTGTACAGCCTCTGCACTCTATCCTCCTGCCTCCTGAGCCTTTTATCCCGGTTTCCAGCTAGCCTGGCTCGCTGCTATCCATCACATTCACCCACACCCCGCTCTCTCTGAACGCCTTTCCTTTTCCGTCAGATAGGTCCTTCCAACAGACTCCCACACTGACATCAAATGGCTCCTAAATATTTTCATTGCAAAATCGGTGAGTTATAACTCAGGGATTTAACAACACCCCCATCTTGATAATTTATCTCTTCCCCATCTCGTGTTGAGGGAGTCTTTGCTTTTTCAGTGTCTGCAGCTTCACAGAACCTAGAAAAATGAATTCTTTCAGCTGCATCTTCAGTACAGACTTAACAGAGAACCCAGATCTGAGAAAAACTTTCTTCTCCTAAGACAAGTTTTGCTTGCCAATGTTCTCAACCCCCTTCAAGGCTGGGCATGGGAGAAAGAGCCTCAGATCACCTTGTTTTTCACAGCAGCTCCTCTCCTTTGGTGGAGTCTGTCCCAGGCTGGGAGGGAGCCGTGGTGCCAGACCCACCAGCTCCCGTGGGATCGGGTCAGCACCGGGGCACGGCTGCAGGGGTCACCTGCACCCCATCTGTGGCACCTCAGAGGTGAGGTGAAGCCTCTCGCTGTCCTGACTCTGCTTCAGAGAAACCCCCAGGCAGAAAGAGCCCCAGCCCCAGCCCTGCTCCCTTTATAGCTGGAGAGGCCTTCAGCCTGCAAAAAAACCCACATTTGCGCACATAAAAAAAAGACATTTCAGGGGGAAAAAAGAGAAAAAAATAGATAAAAAGGTCTGTCTCAGCCTTTCTTTTGCAATTCTGAGCAACCTTTAGTGCCAAGAACAGCGATAAATCTGTGCTTTTTCCCAGGAAATGCTTTCTGTGCATGGGGGGTGCTGCCAGTGGCAGTAGTGCCTGCCTTCCACTGCCCCAGGTCCAAGCAGCCTCGGGAGGAGGTCAAACATGTGTCCTGCCCCAGGGGGGATGGTGTTCCATGTGGGAATGGGGTGGGTTCCATGGGGTGACAGCGAGCAGATAAAACACCAAGCAATGACTTGACAAGCGGGTACATTTTCTTTGAAACTTTGAAGCAAGAAAAGCCCTTGCAAGCAGTGAATGCATCTCTGAACACAATGAGTGTGTTTGTACCGGGGTTCACCCAGAGCCTGGCTCCCTTCCTCACCGCCCAACTTGTGCCTTCAGCTTGTGCCATCTCCCACACATCAGCTGGGAGGGAGATGATGATCTTCGCTCTGGCCAGAGGAAGACAAATCACAAAAACCTTTTGGGCTGCAGCATGGGGAACAGGATGGCATGACACGGATGCAAGCAGGCCCTGCCTCGGGGTGCCCTCTTGCCCTGCTCCCCTGCCTCGGTGGGGCTTGGAGAAGCCCCTCGCTGTCCCCAGAGCGCCAGTGCCAACCACAGTGCAGGATGTCTCTGGCTGCCACCCCCCGTGACTCAACTAGGTCACCGAGGCAGGCAGTGACAGGGCAGGGAGGCAGCCGTGCTGCCAGCGGGGTTTTCTCTGCTCTGAATGCCACAGGCTCTCATCTGTGACCTTTTCCAGTCCTGGTTTGAAGACGGAAGCGGTGGGAAATCTGTTCTCACTAGGGCTCGCTCTTGCACGGCACTGAAAGCGGTGTGAGCCCCACTGGGAGCGAGCCCACTGGCTCTGGGACACAGGGAAGGCAGGCCACTGCCTCCAGGCTGGTGCCCCACCCTGCTGGCATGGCGGATTGTGGCAGGAGACCCAGCTGTGGCCTACCATCCAATCTCAAACCGTTTGGGCTGTGCTTTACCAGGTTTCATCCCCATCTTTCAGGCAAAGATTCTCCCCGTCAATTTTCTAATCCCTCCACTGATTTTTCTGTGGTTACAGTGATGCTGGCAGGCTACTTTTGCTAATGGACAGAAGTATTTGTGGTCATGACTCATAGGTAGCTGCACATTTGCCATCTACAAAATCCGTGCAGGTCTGGGAAGAGGAGTTGGTTCCTGCTGGAAAATGAGACCTGAGCTTTTCCATGGCACTCACCCTTCTCTCAAGGTTGTGATGTTCTTCACCCTGCCTCCCATGGGGACACTGGAGTGAAGGAGAGACTTTTAAAACCACTGTCTCCCTGGGAAATTATCATGCCACCAGTGTCTAAAGAGCTTCCTTTTGGTCCCTTTGCTTTCTAGCATTAGTGTGATAACAGCGTTTGGGTTAGTTTTAGGCTTAACTGTGAAAAAATCAGTTTAGTTGGAGTTTTTTTCTGGAAAAATTCTTCTGGTACTGGGTGGCTGAACAGATAAATAAATATATAAATAAAAGAAGAAAATAAAAAATCCCAGAGACGTTCAGCTGATAATGTGGCAGAGTCATCTGCACAGTGCTGGGAGCAGTGCAGCCGTGTCTCCCCACCCTGCGATATCATCAGCACTGCTATGACTTGGGCAGGAGATAGGATGGAAAAACTGAAACTGCTCAAGTTAGCTGGAAATTTTTAGGGGGAGTGTGTGTCTGCTGCCTCCCAGGAGCCCACCACAATGGGTAGACCCAGCTGCACAACCATCCCTGCCCGAGGGCCACACCTGAGTGCAAAAACACCGCAGCAGTCAGAGAGAGCCCAACCCCAGCAGAGACACCCTGGGATGGAGAAAGCAGAGGGAGAGGACAAATCCCAGCCTCTGAAATGGAGATGGCTGGTTCTCCTTCAGCTGAAATGAAAGCCAGGGGGCTGTGGGGCTGCCAGAGAGGCAAATGCAGGCCAGGAGCTTTGCCAGTCTCTGGCTAACTCTGGCTGCATGAACACGACTGGGCACTCCCGAGCAGAGCTCCCCATGCCTTTGCACTAAAAGTGTTGACACAGAGCCTGGGAGCCCCTGCATCTGACAACCCTGGGGCAGCACTGCTCCCCTAAGGCTGGGACAATTGAGATTGTTCAGCCTGCAAAAGTGACCTGAACGAGCCTACAGGAAAAATGGAGAGAGACTTTTTGCAAGGATAAGGGGGGAATGGCTTCCAACTGAAAGAAAGTAGACTTGGACTAGATATTAGGAAAAAAAAAAATTTACTGTGAGGGGGGAGAGGCACTAGCAAAGGTTGCTCAGAGGAGATAGGAATGGCTTGGAGGAACGTGGTCCACTGTTGGAGGAAGGGGTCCCTGCCTATAGCAAGAGGGTTGGAGCCGAATGGGCTTTAAGGTCTCAGTCCAAACCATTATAGGATTCTAAGGCAGACGCCCCAGGGACAGTGGGTGCCAACTGGTCCCTGCCATCTCAGCACAGTGTCCCTCAAGCTGAGCAGGGGGGTTTGATGCTGGGAGCTGTGGGTTGGTATCCTTTCTTCTCCCCATGCAGAACCCTTTGTAAGCTTCCAGTAACACAGTATGCATGCAGTCAAATCTGGGGTAAAAATGTGCTACTTAAGGCTGTGATTTTCCCAAAGTCAAAGCAACCCAGCACTAGCATCCTCAAGGCTTTTGAAATCTTTCAAGATAAACAAGCAAAACCCCACGTGTCAGATGCTGACAGTCTTCTGGGGCAGAGGGTTTGTCTCTCAAGGACACCAGGTCTTTGAGAAGAGGAGCAGGGACACAGCCTTGTCCCAGTGGAGCCCTTGAGGTTGGCTTCAAAGCCTGGTAGGATCCCCAGCACTGCTCTGGAGCCTCAGAAAGGAGTCAAGCAGCTGAGGGAGCTGTGTGACTGTGCCAGGCAGAGCTGCCTTGGAGGATCAGAGATCTGAGAGCATCTGAGCTGTCTCAAACCACAAATAGCTTGGGCAGTTTTTATTTTTGAGCCATTCTTGCCCCTGCAGGAAACACCAATCCCCCTGTCTCTGTGCTTGCTGGGTTTCATGAGAGCTGAAGGAAGAGTTACAAGCTGCTTTGCTATACAGGGAGCAGGGAGAAATTTCCCTGGAGCCATGACCCAGTGATGTCCCCAGCAAACCAGAGTGGCAGGGGAACTACTGGAGCTGCATTCCCTCCGTGTCCCCACACACCGACAGTGCCTGTCTCCCCTCTCCTCCCCACCAGTTCATGTTTTTGTGGTTTTCTTTTAGACCTCTTCTCAAGCTGATGCCTCCTGGGCTCCAAAAATCTCTTGGCAATCTGCTGTCTGCCAGCTAATCCAGCAAATAATCATCTTAAACAAATTTAATGACTGCTAAGTGCCGCACAGCATCACCTGTGACTGCAAAACGTGGCAGGGCTGGGTGGCTTTGCTGGGCTGGCTGCCTGTGCCCTCGCCTGGCTCAAAATCAGCACAAGCTGAGCAATCTTGGGACCATTTCATCAGCTTCCCTCACCTCCTGGTGACTGCCTGATGAATGAAGCATGGTTTGCACCAAGAGGTCTTGTGGGAGGAAGGGAGGGAATAAATAGAGTGGATTTCAGGCTACTGACAGCTGGAAAGCCAATGTGTCAGGGTTAGGGCTGCCCATTTGGAGAGCCAGGTCACTGACAGCAGAGCTCTGCAGTGAGTAATGATAACCCCCTGTGGGAGCAGCATTTTGTCTGCTCTCGGGGCCTTACACGTCCCAGCAGTCAGCATCAGGTCACATGGGCCAGTTGGTGCTGACTCCAGGAGAAATAATTCTGCATTTCTCAGACTTCCTGTTCGTTCCTGCAAAATTAACTCATTTGAGTTACTGGATGTGATATTTCTCTGAGGCAGCGCCAAGCTAATGTCTGGACTTTGTGATCTTAAAGGTCTTTTCCAAGCTGAATGATTCTATGGTTTACAGCACACAAGTTTCCCAACAGGAGATAAACTGCAGGAAATGAGCTCACGGAGAGGCAGCGGTGGGAGGGTGACTGCTCTGTCATCCATCCACAATATGAGGCTCGCTGTGGACCCTATTCATGGGTGCAGAGCCCACAGAGGAGCTTTTAGCTGGCTGTAGTTCCCCCTTTTCAGCCTGTTTCCCTGCCAGGCATCCCCACTGTCA
The DNA here is from genome assembly GCF_015227805.2 of Hirundo rustica. Classification (NCBI taxonomy): domain Eukaryota; kingdom Metazoa; phylum Chordata; class Aves; order Passeriformes; family Hirundinidae; genus Hirundo; species Hirundo rustica. The sequence continues at coordinate 27,637,465 of NC_053458.1, read as the reverse complement.
CTTCCAGCTCTCCACAAGCACATGCAGCAAAGTCCTGGTGGGCTGCACATAACCAGAGGTGAGCTGTGGGAGTGGGCCAGGGAAGATTCCCCATGCAGGAATCTGCATTTTCTGAGGCTTTGGAGGAGCATTTCTCACCATGTGTGACTGCCCAGGAGCTGTGACAGCCCCTGTCAAGGGGTAGCCTCAGCAGGGCCCACGGTGGTGAATCTCCTGTACTTTTGTGGTTCCGTGACCCACCGAGATGAATCTGAGCTCAAGTGCTCAGTGGGATGGGCTGGTTTCATCCTGGGGTCATGAGGGAGCTGGAGGAAGAGCTTGCTAGGCTGCTCTCCCTCATTTATGATCAGTCCTGGATAACTGGGAAGGTCCCAAGTGATTTCAGGTTGTCCACCTCCATTGGTGGGCCTCCACATGAGGCCCACCTGATGCCTTCAGTTTTAGCTTTCATATTTTCCAGATTCTGTACTACATTAGTATATAACTCTGAACTTCATATGAAGTGTTAGTTCAGTCACAGTTCAGTCGGACAAAACAATCCTTTTCTAGCCTGAGAACCAAGGACACCGTTGCAGCTTCAGGCCCAAAAAAAGTACAAACAACAGCGAATTGAGGAGAGCAAACTGGGAGGGTGGGACTTCATTACCTGAAGCTGTAAGTGGACAATTAACCCCAGTATGTAAATGGACCAAAACTTACAAAAGTGTGAAAACTCATGACCCATTGTCCATCTTGGGTGCAGCCACGGCCAGGCTCTTGTACTGTCCAAGGTGCGTCCTTTGAAAGCCTTTTTAATAAATACCTGCTTTATTCCTTTAAAGGAATAAACACTGTCTAGGCAGTGTTCTAGGCAGCCTCTCGAGGCATCACACCCACAAGAAGGATGTGGGGAAGGACAGGCCCATCAGCCTGGCCGTGGTGCTCGGGCAGGGTTCTGGAGCGGGTCAGCTTGTGTGCAGTCACACAGCACGCACGGGAGTGCCAAGGGGCAGACCCAGCCAGCACAGGCTCAGCAAAGGCAGCTCCTGCCTCACCAGCCTCACCTCCTTTTATGACCAGCTGACCCACCTGGTAGACGCAGGGAAGGCTGTGCATGTGTCCACCTGGATTTCGGCAAAGCTTTTGACACTATCTCCCACAGCACACTCCTGGAAAATCTGTCAGCCCACGGCTTGGACAGGAGCACTCTTGGCTGGGTTACGAGCTGGCTGGATGGCTGGCCCCAGAGTGTGGTGGTGAAAGGTGCCACATCCCGTTGGCATCAAGGGTGTCCCCAGGGATCAGTGTTTTTTAGCCTGGAGGAGGCTCAGGTGACCTTATCACTCTCTACAACCACCTCAAAGGAGACTGTAGCCAGGTGGGCTTGGCTTCTTCTCTCAGGCTCTTTGTGTCAGGACAAGAGGACACAGCCTTAAGCTGCACCAGGGGAGGTTCAGGTTGGACATTCGGAGGAATTTCTACACAGAAAGGGTGATTGGAGACCGGAATGGGCTGCCCTGGGAGGTGGTGGAGTCACTGCCCCCGGAGGTGTTTGAGGACTGGGCATAGCACTTAGTGCCATTTTTTGGGTGCCAAGGTGGTGTTAGGGCATGGGTTGGACTCGCTGGTCTCAGAGGGTGCTCCTGACCAAAATGGAGCTGCGATTCTGTCACAAACACGACAGGCGGAGGCAAACACAGATCTGATTTACCTAGATAGCACCAAATCCTCTCTGTTATTCCATGGACATGTAATTGGCTGTGCCCAGCCCAGCAAGGGGAGAAGCAGCATCTTTGTGCCACGTGAGATGCCAGACCCCCTCCCCAGGCAAGCTCTTAACTGGGGGACTGGGACATGTCAAGGACACAGCCTTTGTGCTTGAAGGGTGATGGGCTTCTGCCTGGTGATCCTGTGAAGGAATGAGACTTCATATGATGTGCCTTAGATAGAAAACTCACTCCTGAAGTGAGCAGAAAACCATAGATAAGCGTGATGTAAAGATATTGTTAAACCGCCAAGGAATTTCCCCAACAGAGTGAGATGTGGTGGCAGCCACAGCCCTCCCTGATCTCCCTGATCCCCCACCTCAGCCTTTGCCAGACTCACACAGCCACCACGGTGCCAGGGGATTTCCAGAAGACCCACACACAGACAGGAGCTTCCCGCAGCAGCACACCATGGGCTGGTCCCACGGCGCTGTGGGCACCCTTGGCGATGGCCCCACAGTGCCCACTCAGCGAGCTGCGCACCGTGGAGAGGAGACATTGGCCATGCCCTGGAAGCCACGGGGGCTGGGAGGAGATGGGATGTGGCATCAGCATCCAGACTGCTGCTTCCTGGCAGTCGTGCTCAGGTTTGCAGCCCAGAGCTTCCACAGCTGCTCAGTGATGGTGGTGGGGTGGCTGCTCCCTCCCTCTGTGCCTGGCTCTCCTGTGTGCCCACCACTGCTGTGGCCCCTGGAATGGATTGGGGTCCCTGGAATGGCAGCTCTGGATTGGCAGTGATGCCAAGTGGGGCTGCCACACCTGCCCCTGGGAGTTTTTCAATGCAGCTGCGAGGCACTGCCCAGCCGTGACGAGCCCTGGGACTGCTGCTGCGAGCAAGGACGCGGGTGGCTCAGGGAACACAGCTGCTCCAGAGGGACAGGCTGAGCCCGAGCTCCCACCTGGGCACTGCAGCAAAAGGGGGCTTTTGGAACCCCCTTCTGTGCCACAGGAGAGCAGCTGCAGCCTCCCAGATCCCCAGCTCCGTGGATCTCCCAAAAGGCATGGGCACTGCCCACAGCTTTTTCCTGCATGGCTGCCAGCAGGCACGCTTCTTCCTGCTCACGCAGCCTCTGGACTTCTCCAGACTTTAAACAAGCTGGGGTGGACTGCACCTGCTCCACTAGAGCAGCACAAGGCAGAAGCGGTGTTACCCTGCCCAGGGAGCAAATGTGCCTCAGGTATGGCCCAGACACGGCCCACACACAGCTCACACATGCCCCACACATGCCTTATGCTCTGCTCTTTGAAAGAAATTCCTAGTGTTTCTCTTCCTCCTCGGTCTCAGTTTGAAAAGCAGCTCCAGCTCCTCCCTCTCCCCTGTGATGCCAGGGAGCCACAGAGCCATGCCTGGGGCATTCTCATGCTGGAGGGTGCTGGGATCACAGGTGTGGGACACACCTAGAGCACGGATATCAGCCCAGCAGAGAGGGCAGCATGAGACCAAGGACATGTTTCTGCAGGAAGTGGAAATCTTGTTCTCATAAAAAACTGATGGCCAAAATCATCCCAGCCAGTTCAGCCCAGCCTCTGGCTAAGGACCACATTTTCCCCTGTGGTTACCATTTTCAGAAAGCATTAACAAATGAAAGCCCCAGAAAGAAGAAGCCATGACTAATGGTCTTTGAGTTTTCGCCAAGTTTAACATCAGAACAAAATACAATTACAAGAATAAGACCAGACAGTGAGTGAAGGGTTGCTGGGAGCACCAAGATGCTCTTCCACAGCCTGGACAATCTGGTGTTTAGGCAGTCAGGCCCATCCATTTATTTGTCACGTATTCCCTTTTAGTAGTAGCAAAAGCAAGAGCCATGAAGTGCTCAGGGAAGCAGATGTGTGTCCTCACCACGATGCCAACAAAGATACCCACGGGAGCTGTGCTCTGCCTGCTCCTCTCCCAGCCTCCATCAGCACCTCAGGACATGCAGGTTGTGCTTCCACAATGCTGGCTCCATGCCTGGCCTGACACCTCTGCCCCAGTGGGCTTCGAGCACCTCTGAGGTCAAGCAAGAAGCTTCAGAAGAGGACCCATCAGATTATTCCTACAGCCCATGCAGAGGCACAGCTGTGGTTAGGCACCAGCTCTGAGGTGCAGCTTATTTGCATTGCATGCCTTCCTCAGCCCCTTTGATGCTGCAGTGAGGGTCTGGCTCGGGCTGCAGGAGCACAGGTGAGCTCAGCCCAGCCTCTGGTGAACTGATCACTGCCATCCAGGCAGCCTGGCTGGCTGCAGGCACAGCGCTGTCCCCACTGTGGCCAGCTGAGCCAGCAGCAGCGTGGCACGCCAGGGACACGGCCCCACTTATCCGTCACCGCCTTCCCAGGAGCCAGTGATGGTTTGGGTGGGGGCCACAGCTTGGGAGGGCGCTGAGGAGGCTGCTCCTTCCTCTGCTCACGCTTTCATGTCATTTCTGCAAGATAGGGCAGGGGTTGGTGGTCAGAATTACCTTTCACCAAGTTACCGCTCAGTCCTGCTGAGCTTACTCCTGGTGTCTCTCGTCCAGACAGACCATTCATCTTGGGATTGTCTTTTCCTTAAAACAAAAGATTAGCCAAGCCTAAAAAGTTGACAGTGCAACTGCTTAACCAGAACAGTCTGGCTATAGCCACTGATTAATGACTAAAAAAGAGAAATAGCAAACTTGGTTCAAGTCTCGAGGGACTCGTTATCAGTATTTCAGTGTGATTTCCAAATAGCTCTGGCTGCTCTGTATTAATGATGCTCTTCAGACTTTGCTTTATTCCTTTATTCTTTGGCTGTGGATGCGTAAGTGAAGTTTTAATGAGATCAGCAGTGTGCAGGGTCAGCTCCTCCCTCGAGCACTGAGGTGGAGGAGGCCACTTTACACAGATCCAGAGCATGGATTTGCTCTCTACAATGCCAAAGCTCCAAATTCATCCACCACTTGCACACCAAGCCCTCAGGAGCTGGAAATGGGAGACTGGGATGAGCTGTAACACCCCTGTGCAGCAGGAAACAGCCAGGCTGAGCCTTCAAAACGGAGCACTTTCAGAGTGGCACCTGCTGGCACGAACACAGTGGGTGTCTGTCACCCACAGCTGCTGACCAGCCACGGCCGGGCTGCGCTCAGGTGGTTTTTCACTGTGTCTCTGTGTGGGTTTCTGTCTTTGCGTCTCTTGGTTTTTTCCCACTCATGGGCATCCTGAAGACTCAAATGACACAAACCCCTATCAGTGTCCAAGCACTAGGGATTTTCTGGAGCTGGAGCCCACAAAACCCACAAGGTCAGAGGAGCAGCTGCCCTGCCCAGCTGTCCTGCAGACAGGCACTGATGAATCTCTGGCAAAGACTGCACCCGTGGCTCGAGGGGGTCTCCTCTGAGAGAGAACACTCTAAATCAAGCTTTGCCTGCTGCATTTTGCTGGGAAGCTCCAGGAAATTGCAAGAGAACTGTTTTGGCAATGGCGATAGGCTTCCCAGCCACCCCCACGTCCTTTGCAGGGCAGGTCAGAGGGTCAGACGCTGCACAGCCCCATGCTGCTCCCTGCACCCAGCTGGCTGAGCAAAGGCTGCCCTCAACACTTCCTGAGGTTTGGAGACTGGGTTCTATCTTTCCTTCCTGTCTGCTATTAGCTTTTCCAACATTTCCAAATTTAAAAAAAAAAAAGAAAAAAAAAAAGAAGCCTCACCACACTGGGATGTGCTGCTCAGGGGCAAGGGCACATGGTTTGGCTCTCTGCTAACAGGATTTAGGACTTGCTGTACCAGTGTGTACAAGCTGGTTTGAGGCAGCAGAGTAAACAAACACTTGGTTTTGTTGCTCCAAGGGCTTCTTACCCCCATTTTTAGCACTACCAACACAACAGGTTGTGAGATGCAGCCGCTGCTGTTCCACAGGATGGCTGCCCAGAGCTCTGTGCAATGCCTGTGACAGCTCCAGAAGGGACAGCAAGACAAAGCTCTGCTCTGACACCTCTCTGTCACCTCCCTCCACTGCTGGCGGATGCACTGGCAGAATAAGAGAGCACACACTGTGGCATCCACTGCCACAAGATCCAGCCCTGCTCACAAGTTCCAGGGGAAACCACGGAGTCCAGCTGAGACACTCTGCAGAGCACGAGGAACTCAGAGATGAATCGCCAACACATGAGAAAGGAGAATGACCCTGCAGCATCAATCTTTTAGTGAGCCATCAGAAAAACAGCAAGGCTGCACCTGCATCAGGTACTCCCAGGGCACAGGAGCAGAGTCAGGCTCTTGCTCCCCCTTTTCTGGTCTTTAGGGAATGCAGAGAATGGATAAGATTTATTCTGAAGCTGTTTATTATGGAGTTACTCAATACTCTATTTATTATAGAGCTAAACCCCACATTTGACAACTTGGAACAAACTTCTGGTGAGTATTTTGGAGAGGCTAGAGTCAGAGGCGAAAATAAAGCAGACTGAGCTGCCCTTTGCTTTCTGTGTGGTGGGAAAACAGCATTTCTCAGTGAAAGAACTTTCTCAGTGGAAGAAAGAAATCTTAAATATTTATGTTGCTCTAGGGAAAAATCAAGTGGCTGTTCCCATCGACAATACAACAACAAGCTATGAATACCTGAAAATCAAGCCTACATTTCACAGAAAGACTACACTGCACAGACAAGAACCTGCTGCTCCTCTGCCAAATCCATCTGGAGCATCTGAGCTATAAACAGAAGTACAGGGAAGATTGCTCAGCCAGGGCCAGATCCCCTGCTGAGATGCAGAGCTGGCCAGCTGTGCACACGGAGAGAGGAGCAGTTAAGAACATGCACATCTGCCAGGACTTGGGCAGGAGCCCTGCTGATACATTCCAAAACAGGGTTTAAAAGCCTTCAAAGAGGTTACAGGGTACTCCATGGAAAGGCCAGCAGCCCTTCCTGTGAGATGAAAGTGGCCCCAGCTCCAGCTCGTTGCTCTTACCACAGTGGCATTTCAGAAGTGGCTGTCGTTGCACAGAAGAAGATATCTGATTGTGGGGGCCTTTAATTAACAACAACCCGGCTCACCGCTGGGAAACTGGTTTCAGAAATTCAAATGGAAACAGTGCTTTTTAATTATAACAAACGCAGCCCCAGCAAGGCAAGGCCAAAGTCTGGGGAGCAAGGGTTTGGCTGTTTGGGGGTGTTGAGGAGGGTCACATTCACATCCCTGGCAGCCTCTTGGCACCCAAGTGGAAAGGTTTGGTCAGACTGAAGCCAGGCTTGGCAGCTGAAACTCTCTGAAAAGTAAGAGATTTTTTTCTGACTCCTACACTCCCAGGGATGCAGATCACATTGACCATTTCTGGGATAAGATGAACTGCACCCCAACCCAGCTCATGAAGCAAGCCTGGTGAAGACCTCGAGCACTTTTTCCCCCTGTTCATGAGGTGGCCAGGGGTTTTTCACTACAGATCTAGAAGCGGAAGCAGAAGCAAACAGAAAGCCCAAAAGTGGCAACTTTCAGTACACTGCACAGTTCCTACAGCGTTAAGAGCATAAGAAGCAATTCTCACTCTTGAGGACATGGCAGGTGATGTCTTACCATATTTATCACCCTTCTGTCTTTCCATATTCTGGCATGACTGTAACAAATTCCAGGCCTGCAGCAAGAGGCACAGGTCAGAGGAAAAAGCCATCAGTGGTAAAGGCCACTAAAAGCACACCAGGTTGCCCAAGATAACTTTGAAGTTCCACTGAAGGTTTTCGAGCTAGCATCTGTCAGGAACACTTGTGCTCAAGCTCAGCTTGCCACAGAGCTGGGAGGCTCTAGGTGGATCTTGGGGCAGAAGACAGACCCCGCCAAACTTATTTCTGTGCTGCTTTGAAGTCCAGCAGTGCTACTCATTTTAGAGGGCTGACTACTGCAGTACAGACATGCCATGTCACAGCCTAACACTGGTACCTGTCAGTACTAGCACCCTGCTCTCAGGGCAGGGCTCCAAGGAAAACCTTCACTGTCCACATGGCCACACACAAGAACTGGAAATGGCACCACTTCTCTGGTCTCATCTCTGGAAATAAACAACCTGCTCTAATTTTGAGCTTGGCCCTTCTTTCAGCAGGGGGTGGAAAAGCAGCCTCCAGACAGGATTAGAGCAGAGTGCTCATAATGGGTCTGATACGGGCCATTCCCTTAAGTGTTGGACTCCTGATCCTTGTGGCTCCCTTCCAACTCAGAATACTCTGTGATCCCTTGCAGCTCCATGACCCATCAAACTTGTAAAGCATTGTTTCTCACAGAACCTCACACTTCATGGGAAAGTGCTTCGAGAACGTGTGCCTTTCAGTTTTCAGATCTCTGCAATGCAGCTGACATGAATTGCTTGTTCGAGCCTTTGTTATGCAGCAGGCATACCAAATACCCCACTCTGTCAGTGTGGAATGGAATAGATGACTTGGTTCTTCAGAACACAGCTCAGGCAAACAGGAGGGAGATTCTAGTGCCACACTTAGCATTTTGTTTCAGAACACACCTCTGATGCTATCAGAGGCCGGGTGCTTTCTTCATCTCCGAGATCCTCAGAGCTACCCCCAGAGTTTCTACCAAACAAACTTAATGCTTTCATTTAACACCAGAAGCATCACAACGATCTGGGAAATCTCCCTCCCACACCTCACAGTCTGTATTTTGGGTGGCTTGATGATCTCACCACCATAGAGTCACTAAGGTTAAACACTGCTTTTAAAAACTCTCATGTAAAGCCACCGAGGTCAACTTTTAAGCTCAGGTTCACTCTGACCAGCTTAAACACAGCAAAATGAAGCAGTCAAAAGAAGAGGAACAAAAGAAATCATCCATCTTTTCTCCCCTCTTAACCACACACTGCCAGACCTACCTACAACTGCTCCCAACCTCCCAGGCCCTGCTGAAGTTGTGTGTCCTTGCCCTTCCCAGTTTCTTCACAATCCTAAAATGATCTTCTCATGAAGAGAGCCACCAATACCTGCCCAGACACTGCCTCCTGCTATGCCTGACTCCACAGCACATCCCAAATGGATGCAGGAAAGCCAGGAACACACAGCGGCACAGCCCCTCGTTACAAAGCTGCTGCAACATGAAAAGTCCCAGGGGTCAAGAAAGGAAGTTATAAAAACAGTAACTGGGAAGAAACATTAGGGGTCTTCACCCTCCTCAGTCCTGGGGGTACAGCAGAGAAGAAAACTTCACAAGAAATGTGACAGGCCTCCCATCCAAATACATTCCAAATTGGAAAACGAGAATGAAGTGGAACCATGAGCTTCCCCTTTCACATTCCCCCAGAAGAAGCTGTTTCAATTCCATTAATCTGGAGGCACAGTGAGTCATACTTCAGCAGGTACCTCCATGTTTGTGGTCAAACCCAGGTCATGTAGTAATTAAGACACTTTAATGACATCTTCTTGTTATAATAAGCTAGTTCCCACAGCTGACTCAGGAATGCAGAGTAGAGCACCTGAAACCAGAAGGTTGAACTTCTCCTTTTACACAGTGATCTGCACATCCCCCATGTGGAGAGGTATGGCTGCATAATTTCATAATGGAGTAATACAAGGCTGCATATTTTTACAAGGAAGTGATAGGAGACATTTGTTCATGCTGCAAATCCAAGGAGTCTCCAACACTAAGACAATTCCCTTCTTGCCTTGTTTTGTCAGTTTCTAATTAGAAGTTCCCCTGGTAGAAGAGGAACAGTGTCAGCTTAGAGACTTGCTCATATTCACAAGAGCTCACCCCATATATCCAGTTAATGAAAAGGATCCCAGAAGCTGCAACAGAAACTGGACAAGGCCTCTGGAGTCTGAGCTCAAGAGGGAAACTACCTGAGAGAGGAGGGCAAGGAGGCAGATTCTCCATGCCCACAAAAGAAGACAAAAACACACCTTATTTAAAACCAACTTTTTCCACTCTCACATTTATTTTCCCTAGAAACAGTCCTTGCAAACGTGTCTCGTTTCTCTCTTCCAATTCAGCAGCATTGCTGCAAGTACTCCACAGCACATGACTCTGGGGAAGCAGAGAAGTGTCCCACAACTCAGTCCCATTTCCATAGGAAAAGCTGACTCATAAATCACATCATCCTGGAGATGCTGACACAGGTTTGTAAGGGGCATCCGAATGACAAGTCCCAGGAGCAGGCTGGAGCCGCCTGAGGGCTGGCAGGGCTGCCCAGCTCTAGCAGAGCAGGAGGCCCTCCTTCGTCGCCAGGCGCTGCCGATGGATCTTGTCCTGCTGCAGCTCCTCGTGGTTGGGGTGCCAGAGTTTCATGACAATCCTCTCAATGTTTAGAGCATAGACCGTGTGTGCAGGGATCACTTCTTTGTGCACCTGGAAATGCATGTTGGAAAACAAGCTGCACGCTTCCATACACATTTGTCCATGTTGCCATAACCTCCCTCTACCACAGGATGTTCCAGGCACCAGCCCTACAGAGCTGGAACAAAGGGAGTCTCACAGGGAGAGCTGCCCCCTGCCAGCACTGCCACAGCAGCCAGCTCTTACACCACTTTCTAAGGAAGTGCCATGGTAAGGAAACAATCATTTTGCTCTTGGGGAAACAATCAATAATTGGTCATCAAAACTGCAGAAACAACAATTCTGACTAAACGTGAGATGAACGCTTGATTACAGCTCTGCGTCTGGTCTGTATCCACAGCTGTGAGACAAAATCCCAAGGCCTGTTCACAACAGTAGAGATCAAGGGGATTTCTCACAGCTAATTTTAGACATTCGAAGTAGGCAATGGCCCTACAGCTGCCAGAGAGGGAGGGAACCACACCCATACATCCCCAACAAAAATTCACGGAGCTATCTTAAATGCCTCCCCAGGGCCGGGGTGATCCCGGCTAACCCACCGCAGTGGCCAAGGTGTGACACGACCAGCTTACCTGCAGTGCCTCAAAGAGGTCGTACATGTTGACTGGAGGCAGGGATGCTGGCAGGGTGTCCCCAGAGCAGGCCAGGAGCAGGGCTGCCTGCTGCTCAGCATCGTCAGGAGCGGGCGGTGGGGCCAGGCTCTGACCCGCCGAGGGCACCGTGCTGCTCGGGGGGCTGGGGGCAGAGCAGGCACAAAACATCCCGGTCACAAAACCAGCACCAGCTCTGGCTGTTAACATAGCAGGGGCCTTGCTGCTCTGCACCAGCTGTGGCCCATATGTCCGTAAAATTATTTCAGCTCTAATAAAAAATTCTTTTAAATTCCTGTTTAATAAGGAGCGCAGACTGACCCTCAGTATGCTCCAGCCCCGCTTAAATGGTCTTGGTTGTGCAACTTTTGCTACTTGCAGCCAATAGTTTCTACCCAGCATAAAAATTAAGGCACACACAGCATAAAACTGAAACACTGGCCGTTAGGCAGAGTTGTTTGTAGTGCTACAATCAAACCTTTAAACACCCACGACCTCCTGTCAACTGCTAGAAGCTGCCACAGACAAAACTGCCTTCTCATACACGAACGCTGCCAGATGCACTGCACAAACTCTTTGACACTGAGACTCCAAACAGGAGGACCTCAAAGCCCTGCTAACTGATAAGATGTGCCAAGGAACCATAAACACATTTGGATGCAGGAAATGACAGGATGGCAGCGTCCTGCAGTGTCACTGACATTTCAATCCTGTGGCACAACGGCCATGTCTCCACAAAGACAGAGAACTGCTGAAGTTTCCAAACAGCAGAAATAAACTGCTGGACAAGCAGAGGTAAGGAAGGGAGATGTAACACTGCCCTACTGTCCAGTGCTGGGAAATCCCCATATTCTCACTCCCTGTTTAGCTGTACAATCCTCCATACCAATGCCTTCCTAGAGTGTGAAAGCAAGACACCAACAACACATATAAAAAAAGAAACTAAGCCATGGAGTAATTTCAAGACTAAATCCACGTACATTATCAGTGTGCTGCCAGCTCCTTACCACTCAATTAAGTTGTTATAAGCAACAACACTGTTCTTCAGATATGGCTGAGGGCTGACATTGCTTCCAAAGGCATACTTGAAATGGCCATCCCTCAGACGATAGGCCTTCCTCCTGGATATCACAGAGGTCAGAATGTCCTTAAGGTGGTTCTGCAATGAAAAACAAATCCTGTGGCACATGCCAAATTATTCACTCATGGCTAGAAGGGCCTCAGGCAAGAGAGCAGCAGTCCTGCTATGACCACGAGGATCTAAAGATGGAAGAGAACCAATATCTGGACAAGCAACAGTATGTTTTCATTATCCAACACTTGGATACAGAGAACATGGCACTTCGTGAGTACTGTAATCATCAGCCTGCGAACTATAATGTGTGATGTCCTGCTTCAAATGTCAAAGGGGTGTCTTCAATGCTAGGAAATTCCCAACCTCTGTTTAAGATTTCATAACTGACACCAGATGTTACACTTGAAATGAAATACACACCCTGAAGTCACAGCGAAAAGCCACTCATCTTTTTCATTTGCCTGAAAAGTGCTGGAGAAGAAACAGTCTGAAAAAAACAAGCAAACAGCTTCTAATTTGGCCTCACTCCCAGATGGGGAATTTGGGTAAGCCTCCACATGTTGAGTGCAGAAAACCATCCACACACCAATGCTCCAAGCAGTGGCTGTGTCATTCCTGGGATGTGTAAAGTAATGCACCACCAACGGCCAAAGGCAAACCAGGGCTTCACCTGCAGGTATCACCTGATCCTGTCCCTTCACGGCCAGGCCAAACACTGTGCCTGTAACAGAATGTTTTTTATAGAACTGGTCAAACTGGCATTCCCATTCTGTCCCTGCTTTTAAGTGACAGAAGCAGCATTTTCCACAACAGCTACTTAAGCATGCCTGGGGTACTTTGCGGGTACGTCAAAACTAACTTCTTGCAGGCAGAAATCCAAAACTTTATATATCTAGGGCACGAGATTCTCCACTCTCACATTACTCTGGGGCAATAAGGCAATTGGAGAACAACCAGAGCAGCAGGTTTCCACCCCATGCTGGGTGACAATGCCCCAGACTGCACACTGAGCCTTTTGCTGCTGCTGTCATGAGACCACTGGTGCCCCCAGCCCCGCCTCACCTCCACAGCATAAACAACGGCTGTCACTGCCTCCTCAGTGACATTGTCCAGCCCGTGCTCATAGGCAGTGACAATCATCCTTCCTTCCAGCTGGCCACGTGTTGGGAGCATCATGGTGTGGGAGCACAGCTTCAAATCATCATCCTCCTGAGGATCCTTTGCCACAAACTGCTGGGCTCCAGACAGCGGGTTCTGAGGCTGGAACCGGTGCTGTCACGAACACAACATTGAAGTGTAAGATAATATTCATTCAGACCTTTTGGTTCACCAAGGGGACATCCCTTCTCCAGTCAGAAAGCAGCATCTATAAAAAATCCTAAAAAAATCCTCCCCTGTGACTTGTGACTGAAGAAATTGCTAAGTCAGTGTCGGTATCCTTTCACTGGACTGGTCCAGTAGCACCCCAAACCACCTGAGTTTTGGGTATCCACAAGACACTGCAACAAGAAATTCTATACAACACATGAAGACTCACCTGCTTTGGTCTGCTCTGTACCTCCCCACCTGCTAGATTTGTTTGATTCTCTTGGGAGTCCCAAATGTGGTCAGTGACTGTCCTTTCTTTCTTTCTCCTTTCACAGTACCCAAGCCAGTGACTGGACTTTCACATCTCTCAGACACCTTCTGTGTTGAAGAGTTCTCATTTATTTAGTCATTTCTTGTACAGAAGGGTACATTTTTACTTATTATCTGTACAGTTTCCCTCCAGATTAATACCCATGATCCTAAACTTAACTGATTGATTCTTACATTTCTCTAACACTTTAAACTTAGCCCAATTCCAGCACTAATTTCATACTCCAGTCTCCCTGTGTACTTTCACTACCGTAAGCAGAGCTGCATTACAGAGCAGCCACTGAGATGGACTACGACTATTTTTCAGAACTGACATGGTTATTTAGGGAAAAAACTCATCACACAATAGGAATTCATACCAGAAGGTGGCATCTCCCACACCACTTGTACTCCAACAAATCCTTGGCTGCATTGTGTCTCAGGCTCTGAGTGCCTGTGATGGCTCCCCAGATAAAGAAGGGAGCAAAGCAAATGGAAATTATTGATCCTTGAGCCCAGCCATGTGCTTGGCCCAGCTCTAACCCACAAGGGAACAAGAGTCATCATACTCCCACAACTCCTGGTCCTCTCCTCTCCAGTGGCTCTGGAATGGAGACTGCTGCAAGGCTCTTATGGGGCACCAGAACAAGCACATACTTTAAATATGAACAATGAATATGCAGCAAAGTGGATTTCTGCCATCTTAGTTTCAGGGGAGAAAGAGGGGCTGCTTTAGTCAAAGGACAGTGTGGCATTTAACTCAGAGTGAAAAACCAATCCACCCACTGCTGATGTGAAAGCAGGTTTCCCTCCCCATAATTCTAAAGATTTATGCTTTCATTACAGGAAAGTCACATGCCTGGAAAAAAAGACCTTCAAAACGTAAGCAACTCTCAAGAGGAATGTGGTTTGGGACAGCAGAAGCCAACTGGAATTGGCCTGTGGTCATTCACAGCTGTTATTCTGACCAGGGAGGGAAACATTACAAAACATCAAAGCACTTCCAAGTTCACACTACTCAGGAATTCCATTAGTACCAGACAAGCCCATTAATCATAATGTGCACTTCATAGAGTGCTCACTGCCAAGCATTCCTGAACATGTGTACAAGCACACACCAGAAATCATTCAGAACACCGCAATTCAGGCTGCAGCTGTAAGCACTGCAGTGATTTGACAATTTCTAAATACAAAGAGCCTTCAGCTGGACTTGAATTCCTTTGGAGCACTGGTCTGTGAAGCACACACAGAGTGCCTGATCAGAGTCCCTAGAAGGGCACTGTGCACCTTAGCAAACCCTGCCTGTTGAAGAGAGTGCCTCATGCCAAATCTCTGTCACATCAGGCCCCCTGTTTGGTCTGGCAGCACAAACAACTGCAGAACAGGGGTGTGACAGTAGTGGGTGGATGTACAGAGCCTTGCTGCAAACTGAACTGCACCTTGCACGTTTCTGTGCCACCTACCAGAAGACAGCACCTTTGAAAGACATTTTCAGTTCTGAAACAACTTGACCCTCTGAAAACATTACACCCAAGGAATATCTTGCCTCTAACCCTTTGAGAGTTGGTCAGAGAATTCTGTCTGACTGCCAGACTAAATAGTAAATCACTTGCTTTAAGAATTTGGCGGATGTGCAAAGAGAACCATGGACACTTACATCAAACTTTTGCCGAACCGAAGAAATCTTTTTCTTCCCTTTGGGTTTTCCAGGTTTAGTTGCAGAGCCACCTGGCCATGGCAGAGATCCAGCACCTTCTACAAATGGAAAAGAAAAGGAAAAAAAAAAATAAAACAAACAAACAAAAAAATCAAGACCACTCAGTGTTGCTGATTTAGGGTCAGGATGAAACCCGTAACATTTGGCCACCTGTTAAGCCTCAACTCCAGGGGAAGGTCTTTTGAGGGGAGAACACTTTTGGTAGTGTTCTCTCCCTTGCTCAGCCCCTTGCTACTTTCAGTCACTCATAACACCCATGACTTATGCAGCAATTTCTGTCCACACACCACACAAAACCCATGGTGGAAGGAGATAAGCACAGCCTGTAAAAAAATCCAAAAGTAAGGAACAAGCCATTTGTTCCATCAGGAAGGTAAGAGCTTGCCTGGAGGTGGGTTCTCCTCTCACCCACTCCTGGATCAGATGCTAAACCATCTGAATTGAGCAGTCTGACTCCCCAGTTCTCCTTTTGCTTCAGCAAGCTTTGTCATGGATCCTTATTAAACATCACAGCTGACTGCTCTGTTAGACTGTGGAGAAGAGGAGGGAAGAAGTGCAGAGGCCACTGAGTCTAGGAGCAGGATGTCACAAATGTGACCAGTGAGCAAACAGCTGAAAAAGAGGGTCCTGTTTAGTACCAATAAATAACCACATTTGGTCACAGCATCAGCTCAAAAGTCCACTGAATGCTACAGTGGACCTACAGCTACGGGCCTGACCTACAGCAGGCCAAACCACTTCCTGATAATCACACAGCTCTTGGCAAGGACAGCCTTGCAAATTTCCTGCTGAGAGTTCTACAGCATCTGTGAGCAATTAATTGCTTCAGGAACATTGGCTTAGGACAGCACTGCATTGGATGCGTGTGTGCTTGCTGACAGAACAAATGCAACCCAGAGACTGGACAGCCCTCTCGTGGCTACAGAGCAGCCTCTGCTTTGTGCCTCCAGCACCCTCCTCCCCCAGTTTGGCACTGCAAGTGAGTATCCTCTTCCTTTGGAGCAGAGCATGCCCCACCTCCAGGGAGCTTGGACAACTCAGCTCTGAAGGGACTTCAGCTGCCCCAGAAGCAGAGGCTGAAGCTCTGCTGCCAGGCAATTCTGACAGCACAGCAATGTCTTGGACATGCCCTGGCCACATCTCAGCCAGAATTTGCCATTTCCTCTAGACAGGGACAAGAAGTGACAGCAGCCTTTCCACATCTCACCACCCACAACCTGGCTAGCCTCACTGAGCACTGACCAACACTCAGCTGGGGTTTTCTCCTGCTGCCACAGTTCTCACCAGCTTCACACCAATCTGTGGGTTTATCTCTGGCTGTCCCAACTATGCTTCATTTGCTGTGATCAAGAATTAACTATGTTTAATTTGCTGTAGTCAGGAATTCATGAACACGGTTATACCACAGCCCTGTCTGTAAGGAATGAGGATGGTTAGAAGTCCTTGCCTTGGGGGAGCTTCCAACATTCATGGCTGGAGCACAAGCACCGTGTCTTCCGCAACGGAAAAAAAAGTTCTAACAGGATCAGGCTCAACTAGAGGATGCAGGTGAAGTTTTTTAAATGGCCAGCTGCTAAAAAGGGATTAGAAACAACCTACACACACAGAGAGATGGCACATTCTCCTTATATTAAAAAAAAAAAAAAATAAGTTGACCAAAAAGTTTAGCTACAACCTGTTAGAGAGGTGGAAACCCACAGCCTACAAACCCTGTTGTAAAAATCCACCAGTCAATTTAAGAAATAAAAAGATAATAAATGACCCCCTCCCCCAAAAAAATCACAAGGCTGGTGTCACTACTCATTAATTCATCACAGGAGAGGCCCTAATAATGGGGCATAGGAAACCACATCAAGTCTCACACAGCTCCTTCACAGCCTCATTCGTGACCAGAGAAAGTGCGACGGGGATGGAAACGCCCTTTTCTCTAACAACGTTCTATAGATATAATAGGTTACAGCCAAGTCTGAATTTTTAAAATACCTTTTCTTAATAATACAGTAGTTTTAAATTAAGTAGCAACTAAATTTTCAGGCTTTGACAGTAGATCTGAAAGATGCAGCTTCATTGAATCTCAACAAGCACATTTAACAAGAACTTAGCCAAACTCAGCTTAAAACAAGTAAAAGGTGAGATACAATCTCCTATTTCCCACTCTCATGAGCCCATAGCAGAAATTTTGGTTCCTTTTCCAGGTTTTCGTATTACCAAGCCAAACTTGCACTAGATGAAGAAAGCAAAATTTCCCTCTAGCATTCTGAGAAAACCAGTGCTTGCCTTCCTGGCCACAAATGACAAAGCTGGGCTGGCTTCAGAAATGTCTGCAACTTTTATTTAATCTTGCTAGCAAAAGAATCAGACCTTAACAACCCACAGCAATGGCTGCTGTTCTGCCTTCAAAGATCAGCAACAGATAAAACCATTTTCCCAGCAGCTGCCACACCTCTGCACGGCACCATCATGATGGCACCAGCCAGTCCAGACAGAGCCTGTCAGGTTTGCACGACAGGCTACACGGGGAAAGGACAAAGATACAGAGAAAGTCACCACAGAAAGAAGCAGACAGAGAGAAAACACACATTTCCCACGCCTGTTTACTCGATCTTCAGTTTGGAGGCGGTTGCTTGTTTTAATCTTCTTGCAGAAGCAAGGGTTTTGGTCAGGTATTCTGCTGATATTTGGTTGATATTCTGCTAACTCTCCACTGCCAAAACCTCACGCTCACATTTTTCTTACTTTTCCTCCCTTCTCAGTACTCTGGAGAGAAGCAAACACTGTCTCAGAGCTGAATGCCCTCTAAGCAAAGCATGTGGACAAACCTGAGGAAATAAAATGCTGCTGTTATTCCACATGAGTTCTAATTCACCGAACCATCTTTTAATTGGCTCCAGACTACTATTAAATAAATTAAATCCTTACATCACTAACTCAAGTGTTTGCAATTGTCTCAGTTTTATTGCTAACACTTAGCTAAGAAAGGAGGGAACAGTTCAGGCAAGACACACATTAACTCAAGAAGCCTTGCTACCCTGAGTGCTCTCAACTGTCCAACAAACAAGGTCAGCTTAGTGAGCAAGTCCACGCAAGGTTAAGAGAAGATTAAAACCAGACTTCCTCTTGATGGAATTTTTTGGGGAAGAAAAAATCCCAGTGTGCTGGTTTGGGGTGGAAGAGGGTTGCACAGTAGCTTGCACAGGGCTATGCTTTGGATGTGTGCTAAGAACAGTGCTGGTAACAGAGGGATGTTTCCATTCCTGCAGAGCACAGAGTCAAGGGGTTTCTTTTGCTCCTCACCCCATCCCACCAGCAAGGAGCCTGGCAGTGCACTAGGACTTGGGAGGAGACACAGCCAGGAGAGCTGACCCCAAACGGTCACCCTTCACATCAGAACACATAACACACCTCCCTCCCTCTGTACCACCAAGCCTTAAATATCCCATTTGGGACATTTAAGCCTCCAGAGAGGCTGTGGAACTGGGATTTGAAGTTGTCTGGGTGGTCGAGAGCCTGAACAGAGGAGAGGTGGAAATGCAGAGCGCCCTCAAAAAGGGTGACACCAAGTGCTCCCTTAAATCCCATGTGAAACCACTGCTACAAGAGGCAGCAAAATTGGGATCAGATGGGTTTGTTTGCATGGCTCAACACATACTATAATCACTCCTGAAAAATAACATTTTAAGGATGGTTCTTTTCCCCTTGTCTCTCACAGGAAGGTGGAAAATGCATGCATCAGTAACCCTTGTGATGGCGTGCCAAGTGCCTCAATAACACTTCTTTAAAGTTACTTTTTTCCATAAATCATGAAATAAACACCTACCCAAAAGACAGTGGTTGAGACAAAAGCCTGCAAGCTTTCCATTCTTACATGAAGGGAAAAAAAACCCAAACCACAATAGAAAAACTAGCTGGTGTAAGACTGGCATCTAGGGGAAGAAAAAGAAATCTAGATGTTCACAGTTAGTATTCCACTCATACTGCATTTTCCTGGGCTTGAATGTACAACCCTACACCACACACAGCTGATGGTGAGATCTTGCCTGTAAGAGATCTACCAGTCAGTGGCCCAGAAAGAGGAACCTCAGCACAGATCAGTTCCCAAGTCATTGGGAGATTCTGCACTGATCTGCGCACAGCAAAGCTGAGCCTCTAGAAGGGACTAGCAGAATGCACTGTTAGCTCCAGAGCACCAAACCACATCTTTAAGACCACACACCCATGATTAAACTGACTTATTTCAAGCTGGCTTATGCAACCTGTGGACACAGAGGCAGCCAAAGCTTGCCTGAAGGTGACCAGCACTGGGAAGGGATCCTGGCCAGCTGCCTCACCACCACATGCTGCCACTGACCTGCTGAACCCTAACAACCAGGGCTCTTCGAGGGCTCTGAAGAGAGCAGCTGAATGGGACAAGTAAAAAAGACCTCCAGAAACTTGAAATTAAAGAGGTCAGGCAGGAAATAATGAGCATATGGGAGGAACCTATGGAGCACCCTGCCCTGTGCTGGGGCTCCTACCTTAAACACAGTCCTAAACATCCTTGAAAAAACCTGAGAGAGTTTGTTGATGAATCCTCACCAGACTGCATGCCATGACTAAGTGGCATAAAGAGACAAATGACATCCAGTACAGCTTAGCCTAGAGCAGGAATAACCAACAGAAATAACAAACCCCAACCTCAGCCACACGGCAAGAGGCTCTAGCCTGATCACAGCCTCCCTGAAGACCTCTGAGCTATGAACTCCACTCCAACACCCACAGCAGCTCACGGGTGAGCTCAGAGAACAGGCACTGTCTCCCTCCCCATCCTCATTTGGACTCAGCTGCTCCAGGTGATGATCGAGGGAATCTCTGTTCCTGTGTGTTCTTTCCATAATCCAGCTGTAATTAATTACTCCAAGTTAAAAGCAAGGAGCAGCAGATTCCAACATAAGCCTTCTGATTCACGTGAGTCCAGACCCCTAAAGGGAACAAGTTTAGTACACACAAGGTGTTTTTGAAATTCAATCAAGAGCAAACAAAGCAAGTTTGGAGGCAGGGGCAATTAACATTTAATTAGCACAGCTGGCAGAGTTAAGGACCAGCTCCAACGTAGAAACCTGCAGGCATCCATGAATTTTGCAGGCATTATTTTCTCTAGCTATAACAGGCACCTCATTAACAGGTATCCTCTCAAAAAACTCATCTCTCAGGTCTCAGCCCATGTGAGCTGTAACAATTTTTTCTCCATTCCTACACAGCAATTCCATATCTCCAACTGCAGCTCAATTTTGCCCTTGCCACCACAACCCTGGGTTGAGAGCTCTTTTGAAGACCAAACACAACACACCCTGCAACCCTTCTAAACAGCCATTCTAGATGCTCACAAAGTTAAAATCTTACTCTAGATGCTCAAAAAGTTAAAACGTTAACTATCTGCAGATGATTGGGTTAATTGGACACAGCTCAACCAAGGCTCCCTGTAAGCACTTTTCTATCAGATACATACTTGAAATCAAGATCAGTCAGGAATCCTCAGCTCTCCACAATGACCAGGAACAAAGTCCAGAGGAGAGAGAAAGAGGCAAACAAAGCACATCAAAGAGAAAGCTGTATCTGCCTTTACCCTTCAGCTCGCAGCAGACACCCAATGCAGAAATCAAACCAGATGATCACAGGCAGCAATCCAGCATCAGCCTCTAACCAAGCACAAACAGCTTAGTCACAGAAGCATCTCTGCTGACATCAGCTGGAACACTATCCTGCTACATTTTTACCCGTGTGGCAAAAAAAAAAACCAACCCAAGAGTATTAAGGCTGAGAACATCGGGGTACTGTGCACACACACCCCAAACACACAAGTGGCAGGCACAGTGTTACACCAAAGCGTTTAATGAAGCTTCTCAGGACTCACCCGGGGCAGAAACCAAGATCTGGCATCGGGTGAGGATAGCCAGGAGGAAATCATTGTGAGAGTGGACTGTGGAGAGAGAGAGAGAGAGCTCATTAGCAGCACATCAGCACCCAGAGGCACCCCCTCAAAGCCATCCTAAAGCAGCTCCCTAAGCTTTCCCACTGTTGTGTTCTCCCCACCCGCTCAGTGAATTTTCAGTTTAAGGTCTTTTGAGTTTTCTTCTACTGGGGTGGGAATCTACTACTGTGACAACAACACAAAAGATATTACACAAAGCACAGAAACAACTAGGTCACTTCTCAGTGTTACACAGACACACAGAGCGTGTTACAGCTACTTGACAGGTTTGGTGCATTCAGCAAGTCAAAGGAGCAGCTACCCTCCTGCCATGCAGACACCCCACTGCAGAGCTTTTGGTTTTGCTAGGAAATCCACCAAAATGAGAACCAGCCCAACAAAGATGAAGTTAACTCAAAATTTAAGTTCTAATAAAACAGAATTCATTGCAGAGGTATTACTGGTACATGGAGTAATTGAGCACTAGAGGAAGTGACAAGAACTTCAGAGGCAGGATCAGAGGGTTACAGGATCCCCTTTGGAGTCGGAGCACCAAAAAACTCCCTCTGCTCTTCCCTACAGAGATCACGGCTGTGGAAGCCAGGAGCCCCCACAATGAGCTCAGCAATGCCCATCCATGTTTGCAGACACACAGAGAAGCAAGGATGGAGGAATCTCACTCTTCAGCACTCCCAAAGGCCACAAAGGACCTGCATGCTGTAAATGCACCCAGGCGAACCCAGGGCTCCCTCCCCTACTTCAGCTACAACCAAAGGGAAAGTACAGAAAGGATTGTGTCTGCACAGTGACATTTTAAAAAAGGGGCCTTTTGGTTGCTCGAACAGCACCTTTTACGTTTTTAACACATTCGCACAACGCCAAATTGTCCATCAGTGCCGGGGCTATGCAGGGACTTCCCCATGCAGCCCAGGGCACCTCCCACCGTTTTAACCCCATTGCTGCCGGAGCCCAGGCCGCGGCTATTTCCCTCACAAGCACTTTGCCCGCTCGGGAAGCACTGCGGAGCCTGGAGGAGCTTCCCAGGCCCAGCAAGGCAGGGAAACAAACACCAGGTGTTATTTTACCATTGTCTTGCGTGAGAAGCCTGCGCGCTTCCAGGTCAAACTCTTCCTTACTGATCTTCTGCTTGAACCAGAGCTTCAGGTTGGCCCAGTACCTCAGGAAGAGCAGGGAACCACAGAATGAATTCGGTTGGAAAAGACCCCCGAGATCATCGAGTCCAACCTACAAATGTCACCCAGACCGAGGGCCTCTTTCCTTGAGCACCTCTGCTGACGTGCAGGAGCAGGAGGAAAAGCGCCGCTCCCGCACCCAGCAGCAGCGCACAGGTTTTGCACGGACTCGGCAGAAACGTGAGGGGCCGGGAGGGTCGCGCAGCGCACAGCCCCGACCCAGCCGGGCCCAGCCCCGCACCCCCCGCTCCCTGAGGGCACTCACTGCTTCACGTTCTCGCCCAGCGCCTCGCTGAGGCTTTTCTTGGCCGCCTCCAGCTCGCTCACGTAGGTCGCCATCACGGCCGCCGCCTCAGGGCCGTCACGTGCCCGCCGCTCACGTGCCCGCCCAGGGGGCGGTGGCGGCGGCGCGCAGGCGCAGAGCGGGCGGCGGCGGCTCCGGGAGCAGCGTCGGGAGTTGCTCCGGGAATTGTATCGGGAATTGCACCGGGAGCTGCAGTCATGCCGGGACTTCTGCTGGGGGATGAGGCGCCCAACTTCGAGGCGGAGACCACGCAGGGCCGCATCCGCTTCCACGACTTCCTGGGAGACTCGTGAGCGCTGGGGGATGCGGCGGGAGCGGGGGCAGGGGGATGAGATGTCCACGCCGCCGGGGATCCCGGGGAGCAGGGGCGGAGCGGGGCCGCTCAGCGCCTTCCTTCCTTCCTTCCTTCCTTCCTTCCTTCCTTCCTTCCTTCCTTCCTTCCTTCCTTCCTTCCTTCCTTCCTTCCTTCCTTCCTTCCTTCCTTCCTCCCTCCCTCCCTTCCTCCCTTCCTTCCTTCCTTCCGCACAGCCGAGTCCCTCGGCACCGCGCCGGGCGCCGGCACGCTTCCAGGGCGTGCTCCAAAATGTGGGTTTTTCTCGTGGAACCGGGGAGCTGTGGGGGGCGGACACGGCGGAATTCCCGGGGAGCGTGGTGGGCAGAGTCACAGAATCATGAGGTTGGAAGAGACCTTCAGGATCATCGAGCCCAACCCAGCCCTAACACCTCAACTAAACCGTGGCACCGAGTGCCACATCCAGTCTCTTTTTAAACACATCCAGGGATGGTGACTCCACCACCTCCCTGGGCAGACAATCCCAGTACTTTATTATTCTTTCCGTAAAAAAACCTTTTCCTAACATCCAACATAGATTTCCGTTGGCGCCTTCCCCACCCATCCCCGGAGGGCGAGCCGAGCCCCCGAGGAGAGGGAGGAGGCAGAGCCCGGGCCGGTCCTGGAGACCAGCTCGGGTGTCCCCGCCGTGCCGGGAGCGCGAAGGTGTGCGCTGACGAAGGTCCCTGGTCCCGCTGGAGCCCGAGCTGGAAAGGCGCGTGCCTTGGGGCAGCATTCCCCGCAGAGCCGGCTGCTCCATTCCTGACACGAGCACGGCTCGGGACTCACCCCCGGCAGCGCTTGGCAGGCTTCAGCCAGCCCCTTCTGTCAGCATGGTGAGCTTGAGCGAAAGGGGGGGAAAAAAAGAGCCCTCTGAGCTTGTGGAACTGGCTGTTCCGGCCTGATGACACGCGTGGCACCTTCCTCCGCCGTTGTTTGCTGCTGTTCATTCAAGGAGTGTAGTTATTGTATGAAGAGCCACGTAAATTCCTGGTGACCCGTGGCGGTCACACGGCTCTGGCAGAGCTGCAGGGGGCCTCACTCGATCCCTCCAGCTGCATTCCCAAATCTCTCAGACAGGGCTTTCCCCCACTGCTGTGGTGACGGGGGCCAGGTGACGATCGGTGCATGAAGATCTGCGCAGTTTGAGCTGAGAAATGGTGCAACAAGTCTCTGGCAGGGAGTTTGAAGTGCTGGGGATGGCTTCGCTTTAGCCCCTGGGAAGTCCTGAGAGCCTTTTTTGCTCCAGCCAGTCCTGCTGGGCTGCCTTTCTCTGTGCGCTGCTTACCTTACCTGTGAGGTGTAGGGTTAGTATTTGCCTGCTCTAAAAACTCAAAATCTGTTGCTGCCAAGTTGTGGGCGAAAAGAAAACGAGGTGGCTGTGTCATTGTAACAGGAGCCAGGATGTGATGTCAACTTCTGCCCTCCCCTGCTAGCTGATGACTTCTTACCATTTCATGAGTTGTGTTGAGCAGCTGGGTTAAGGCTGGGTCCTGTCCCACTCTTTTGAGCTGCGTGATGTCCATGTGCGTGTCCCCTCGTGGAGATAGGGGGCACGGGGCAGTGGCCAGGCTCGTGAATCAGTGACCATCTCTGCAATAACCTGGCTGGCACATGCATGCCCTCACACGTGGGGACTCTGGGCTACGGAGTACGCGTGGCTCCCCCAAATTTCCTCACATGCCACGGTGTCCATCTCCATGTCAAGAACCATGGGCTGTTCCAGCATCTCCTGTGGGATCCTGGAGGGAGAGCAGGGAGCGAGGTGCAGGGAGTTTCTCAGAGCAGGGCTTATCTCATGAAGGTTTCTAGTGACAGGGAAGGAAGAGTTGCCAGGGGAGGATTTCCTTATCAGAGAGACGAGCTGTTCCTGCACTCCCTGCCGTGCAATCCACACGGCTTTTTGTCTGCAGCTCAAACCAGAGCAGCCTTCACAGCAGCTCCTTCCCTCCCCTTGCAGGTGGGGCATCCTGTTCTCCCACCCTCGGGACTTCACCCCGGTGTGCACCACGGAGCTGGGCCGGGCGGCCAAGCTGGCGCCCGAGTTCAGCAAGCGCAACGTGAAGATGATCGCGCTCTCCATCGACAGCGTGCAGGACCACCTCTCCTGGTGCAAGGTACGGGCTCTGGGCAGGTTTCAGGGGGCAGCTGGCACTCCAAAGGCCGCAGGAGAAGCCCGTGCAGGCTTGGAGGTACATAGGTCACATCCCAAAGCATGGGAGTGCTGAAATTCAGAGCAGGAATGTGAAAGTCTTCTCCGTCTTTCTGGAGCTCCCCGCAAAGTCCAGGGTGCTCGATGCATTTTGATACAAGAGGAAAATAATATTGCTGCTGTCCCACCAATAGCTGAAAGGGTTAAAAGGTGTGGAGGTGATGCCAGACCCTCAGAGGAAGGCAACCTATCCACAGACCCTCAGGAAGTTCTGTAATAAAACAGGAAAGGAAAAGAGACATCAGAAGTTAGGAACTGCAGTTCATGCTTGGGCAGGGAGGAGAAAACAGTGGACAGAGACATGTTGAATATAAAACCACAAACAGGAGAACGTTAAATGTAAAATGAACGTGAGAGAGTATTAAAAAAAGATGGGAGTGGAGTAACTCACTGAAGGAACTTGAAAGGAGCTAAGGAAAAACTTCAAAAGCAGCCTGTGTGTGCTGCCAGGGAGAATGGTTCCAGGGCTAGAGGTGGTAGGGGTTTAAAACGAGTACTTCAGACAGAAATGGCCAGAGTTTAAAAATCCTTGGGTACATTACCTGCCACTCTCTTAGCTCTTTAGATTGGGAATGTTCTCCCATATTTTCTAGGTGTGAGAGGGGCATTAAAGGTGAGAAATTTCTACATTCAGTTGGATGTTTCTTCATGTCTGACTGGCTTTAGAAATTAGCTAATTGCCTTCTTGCTTAAATCGACCTTTGCACCTGAGCGGTGCACGGCCAGTGTCCCAGCAAGCCTCAGAAATGCCTGGGAAAAGCAATGTACAAATCCCAGTAAATGAGATTTCTGTGCTGCTCAAACTGGCTGAAGCCAGCAGTCAAATTAGCAACTAACGTGTCATCAGACATAACAGAAAGTTTTCTTTGTGCTTTTGTAAGGGAGGTTCATCTGTTGGTTGGCTAAAGCTAAAGTGTTAGCGTGGTGCTGACTTCTACAAAAGCTTTGAATTTGCAAGAAGCTTTTCAGTGAAGTCAGCTCTGTGAAGGGCAGGCTCTTTCTTGCAGGAAAGCAGTAACTCATGGCAAGGGAGGGAAGTGCTGAGCTCCCTCAGGGCCTGCAGGAACGTGTGGGGTTCAGCAGACTCGGGTGATCTGGAAAAGAGATGAACAGCGAGCTGACTCTGCTGATCCTGTAGAATTATTCAGCACAACCTCAGGTGAAACCAGGAGAAGTTGCAGAACAGTCTCTCGATGCTGGCTGAGGGGAGGCAGAGCAGGAAAACCTTCCAGAAAAATCACCAAGAGGGCAGTGATTCAAGCTGTGGTGAGCTTTCTGTGAGGCTGGGAGAAGCCTTGGAGACACAGGTTTGGAAGTGTCAGCTCAGCACCTGTCAGAAACAGGTGAAAGTCCTCCAGAGCAAAAGGTCTATGCGGTGAGGACAAGCCCATGGAAGTCTGGAGTGTTCCATGCAGCCTGTGTTTCACTGGATTAAACTTAGAATTCCTAGGAGTGAGCAAAACTTTGGGCAGACCCCTCTGTGCAGCATTCCCAAACACATCTCTGCTTTCTGTCTGGTTGAAGCTGCTTTTACCTGGAGCACAGCCAGCAAGGGGGGCAAGAGGGGTGGCTGAAATCCTGCATGAAACAATGAAGAAGCTTCTGCTTGCTTTGCTGGCAAATTTCAGTGGGCAGATGGGGCCTGGAAAGGTGGGGTCAGAGTGCAGCCAATAATCCTCGTGTCACTTTGTGCAGCTGTGCTTTCCAGCCAGAGATGTCACAGCTATTCTTAGCCATCCCTGGCCAAAAAACAGAGTCTTGCTCCAGGCCTGGGAGCTGTAGCTCAGCCAGGGATTGATCCCACCCTTCGACCTGCCCTGTCAGGAGGTTGTTGCTCCTCCAAGGGCTGGATGAATGCCTGAGCTCCTTGAGCTGGCCTGGCTGGCACATGTCAGAGGTTTCAGCGCTTTCTTTGGCCACTGATACCTGCACCTTGGTGAGTCGGTGGTGAATAAACCTCTCCAGTGATGTCTGGTTTCAGCTCGGACTCTGGAAGGAAAATTAGTGACTAGGGAAGCGAGTCCTGGGTGTTTTATTGCAACAGAGTGTGGTTTGTGAGGGTGTTTTCTAGGGCTCCCCAGGTGATGAAGTTACGTGCATTTTGGAACGAGTTACACTCCATAGGATTCAGATATGACTTCTCAGGAACTCTCTTCATCCTCCAGCCCCTGCTCTAAAGAGAGGGGTGGGTGGGTCTCATTTGCTGATGTCCATCTGCAGCCTCCTGTGACTCTGTGGAGCATTCAGCGGCGTTTCTCCTCAGCTGAGCCCTCCAGCTCTGCTCTCCTCCCCTGCTCTGCTCTGACAAGGCAGGTTTGCAGGACAACAGAAGCGACTCCTTGCTTCCTTTCAAGGCAGGCTGACCACAGCCCAGCCAAGATCAATGGCCCCTTTTTGCAGAGCTGTGGTGACACAGAAAGGCCCGGGGAGGAAACAAGCAAAGAGAAAAACTGGAAAGGAAACATTTGGCCTCGTGTGCACCAGCTGACCTGCTTACAGCATCCTGAGCAGCTGGGGCAGGGCTACAGCCCCTTTTGTCAGCACCAGCAGCCGTGGGGGGCCAAGGAGGGGTGCAGGGCCCAGGCTGCTCCCCCACATTCGAAGCCTGGGGAAGGCAGAGGGATTTGTACCTTGAGGTTATCAGCTGAGCTGATAATGCGGCACAGCAGGGCGAGGGAGGCTCACAGCAGCGTTGCAGCCAGTTTCATCTCCTTGTAGCATGAAAAGGGTGGAAGGAACAGGCTGCCCTGTTCTGGGGCAGGAGCCTTGAATTCTACTCGCTCTGATGCTGGCAGCTGCTCTTTGATGCTTGAGCAGGCTCCTCCCAGCACTGCTGGGGTGACCTCTGAGGGTGCTACTGCAGACTCCAGGGACAGCTTAAATGCTCTGGTCGAGTCCAGACCAGGTTTGGAGATGCTCAAAATACATTTTTGTGTGTGTATTTGTGAAGCAGGTCCAGTTTGGACTAGTACAGGGAGGAACTTCATAAACTGTGGTCACAAGGGCGAGCCTGCAGGGCTGTGGAGGGGGGATGGTTTTCTCTCCCAGGTGTGGTTCAGAAAAGAGTGAGCAGTGTCCCAGCACCTGCACTCAGGTTTTTAGAGAGTTTTTTAGTTAAGTGAGCTGCAGGTGACTCATTGAATGGAACTGGTCCCTTGCACAAGACCTGTGGAGCGTTGGACCTTTCTTTGTCGGCTGTAGGGTTGCTGGTTTGCTCTGCCACTAGAGAAACAATTCCTTAGGAGCACAGTCCAGTTCAGCTGTGACACCAACACTTCTGTCAGCTGTGCTAGATCTGTACTGGGAGAGAGCTGGAAGAGGGAGACAGTTCCCAGTGAGAGGTGGTTACACCTCTCTGTGTCACTAACACGGCAGGAATTCCCTTCTGCTCCATACCCACTGCCTGGGCAAAGCAGCTGCTCCACGGGGTGTGAGCACAGACAGCCTAAGAACAAGGCACAGCCCAGCCTGGCACAAAGGTTTCTGGTTTGTCACCTGGTTTCTGGAAACTTCATGGAAGGCCATGAGCCCCTGGCTGTGCTGTCCCAGCCCAAGACCTTGGGGCCAAGCGAGTCAGGAGCTCCTGCAGTTGCAGCTCCTGCTTCTGCCTGGCCTCTGTCTCTGCGGTGGTGCTGCAGGAACGTCCCATGGCTTTGTCTCTGCAGGACATCAACGCCTACAATGGGGAGCAACCCACAGAGAAGCTGCCCTTCCCCATCATTGCTGACAAGAACCGGGAGCTGGCCGTCAAGCTGGGCATGCTGGACCCAGACGAGCTGGACAAGGATGGGATGCCCCTGACCGCTCGTGTGGTGAGTGCCTGTCCCCACAGCACCTTCCACAGAGCTTGGGGAGTTACCACAAGGCGTGCTGTCCCCTCCACTGGTGGCCCAGCCAGTAGCCAGCCTGCTCAGTGGCTGCCTCTTCTCCATCTCCATGCCTGCACGTTTCTGTAAACGCTGTTTGCACGTGTTTCTTTTGCCCAGCAGTACAGAACCATGGCCTGCCATCCTGCCCTGTGGCTGTGGGGCAGCTTACCTGCATGAGTATGGCCATCCTCAGGAGCTGGGAGGACTTCCTTGGGCTGGAACAGTGGGTTGTGTCATGGCCACCCACCGATCCTGGTTGTGGCTGTCCCAAACTAGTTTTTGTCAGCGCTTGATTTGCTGGACTTTCCCTCTCCCCTCATGTGCTTGCATTAGAAGGGCACAGGTGGCAAAACAAGCTGGCGTTGGACACTGAAGCTCCCAGAGCAAAAACACATTCCCTGGGCATTGCTTGTTCTCTAGATCCCCTCCATGGCATCTCCCCTGTCCCAACACCTGTGATCAAGAAGCTCCCAGGAAAGCAAGGAGCATCAGGGTTCAGCAGATCCAGCAGAGCAATCAGACAAACGTGCCCAGCTCCTGACGTTGTCTTCCTGTGCTCAGGTGTTCATTTTTGGCCCGGATAAGAAGCTGAAACTCTCTATCCTGTACCCAGCCACCACCGGGAGAAACTTTGACGAGATCCTGAGAGTGGTGGACTCCCTGCAGCTCACAGCATACAAGAAGGTCGCTACCCCTGTGGACTGGAAGGTGAGGAGCAGGCCAAAGCTCACAGCCAGGCATGGAAATGGCAGCCAGCCTCCCTTGGAGGGGGACCCACAGGGTGAGGGAAGCAGCAGCTGGAGGCAGCCTTGCCTCTGAAGGCTCCTGTTTCCTGCAGCGCAAGCTCCCAGTGGGTTGGGTCAGCTCACTCATCTCCCAGGAAAGCAGACCTTGCCCCAGGGCTTGGAATCGAGGGGGAGCCAGCACCACCTGTCCAGGGGTGCCTAAACAATAAGAAGGGATGAGCAGACATGGGCAAGCTGTGCTCCGTCCAGTCCAGCGTGGCAGAGAGGCCCAAGCTCCCCATTCCCTACTCCCATGGGAGTGCCATGGCTGTGGGATGCCATTGGTAGGGCTGGCAGCTGGTACAGCTCTCTCTTTGGACATCTCCCGTGTCTGCTGGTGTAGCTCCCACTCTGCCCTCACTGCTGGCTCCTGGACGTGCCTGGGGCACAAGGGCCGGGCGTTCACAGGGAGGCAGTGCCACTCGTGTCCAGCCCTGCCAGCTCCTCACCGTCCCCATTTGTCCCTGTTTGTTCCCCAGCCCGGTGACAGCGTCATGGTCGTGCCCACCTTACCTGATGAGGAAGCCAAGCAGCTCTTCCCCAAAGGAGTCTTCACCAAGGAGCTCCCGTCGGGCAAGAAGTACCTGCGCTACACCCCGCAGCCGGAGTGAGGGCTCTGTCTGTCCCTGCGTGCCGCTGGGATGCCAGAGCCTCCCCGAGCCCAGCTCCCATCCACAGCCTCGAACCGTCACTGCTGGGGCAGCACTAAACCCGCCCAGCCCTCCTGTCCCTTTCACGTCCCCTCAGAACTAAACCCCGGGTGTTTTCCTGCCTCGGGCCAGCCCTGCAAAGACGAGATGAGCAGACCAGTGGGGCCTCTGTGGCTCCTGCTGTGGTGTCTCTCCCGTTTGGTCCCAGCCATGCTTTCCCCAGAGGCGTGGTAAGAAGGGGTGTCCTGCTGGGACAGGGAGCTTTGGGGGCTCCAAGCTGCTGCGTGCCTTTCAGAGCAGCCATCTAACCTTTGGTCCCGTGAGTAGCGGAGGAGCTGCAGAGCTAAATCCCTCACTTCTTAACTGCTTTCTCATCTCTTGCTGGAAGGTGATTTGTTTCCAGGTCTTGTGGAAGAGGGAATCAAGCGAATAAACTGACCTTCAGTACTACCTGCTGCGTGCCTTGTCTGTCTCTGCTGCCCCCCAGGGCACCCCGCAGCGTTTCCAGTGTTCCCTGTGCCCACGCAGCTGGGATTCGTGCCCAAGCTCTGGAGGGGGCTGGCAGCAGCACAGACTGCCCTTGTTCTTGCTCTGCAAGGAAGGCATTTCGGAAAGACAGGTTGTCCCAGGGCACACGGTCTCAGACAAGGCTGTTGTGCTTCCCCTGCTGAGGAGGAAGAATGTGCCTCAGCCTGGCCTGCCCTTGGCTGCTGGGCAGAGGGTCCTTCCCTGCTCCCAGGCACGACAGGAGCCCTGCAAACTCCTGCCTGCTCTCCCACACCTCCATCGCAGGGATTTGTCAAGAGATGAGCAATGCTTTAATACAAAGCAGGAAAGAATGCTGCTCACTGAACAGCTCATGGGGTGGCTGCCAGCATCCCTCAATGCCCTGCACAGCCAGCAAGGCTCAAAAGGAGCAGCTGTTAAAGAAATCAGCTGTCTTGGGGCACAAATGTACCCCCACCCCAGCAAGTGAGGACTGGCAGGTTTGATGTTCAAGGTGAGCAATGCACCAGATGCAATGAGATCCCCCTCCAGACTAAACCTCAGGCAGCAACCACAATCCTCTTTCATTACCTCTTCCACCCCCCAAAAAAGGGGTTTATTAATTTTTAATTGCCTTCAGGAACTGTGCAGTGAATATTGGCGTATTTCCCCAAATGGCTTTTAAATGAACCTTTGTTATGAAACTCCATATTATTCTCATGTATTATTTTGACTGGAAGATAGGAACAGTTGGTCTCTGGGCTGACTTTTGTTCTCACTCTTCCACTCTGTAAGAAAGGGGAGGGGGAAATCTACAATTTCTTTTTTCTGTGTAGCTTTTCAGCTTTATCGAGCTGGGCAGCTTTCCTAGATCCCATGGCTGGGCTGCACAAACTCCTGGGTTTCTTGCTGTTCCTACGCTTTGATCTGGTTTCCTAAGGGAAAAAGGAACGTCTGCCCCCTCCAAGGTTTCCAACCAACTTTCTTCTGGAAGCTTGAGGACAGCCCCAAGGCAACCTTTGTGCAAACAGCCTGCTCAGAGCATCCCCTGGGGAAGGGCACTGCAGGGCCAGCACAACCTCTCCGGGATACCACAGAAGCCACCTGCAAGTCAGGACAAAGTGGAACAAATCCTGTCACCAGACCCCGGGGCTTAAAGCCAGCAGGGACACAGCCACTGGTGCCACTGCTGAGGCAGGCAGGGGCTGATTGACATTCCATGAGTTCCCACCTGCTCCACGGTGCTGCCACAGCCCCAGAGAGACTCAAGCAAACACAAGGTTTGGCTCCAGTACAGCTCGAGTAGTTTTCTTTTAATCCCAGAGAAGTGAAATGCAACATTTTTCGAGTTGGTAATAACATCCAGAGACAGAAGTCCAAGCCCCCTACTCGGTAAAGTCATTTGTGTTTAAGGCACTCTGCAAAACCAGCTTTCCTCTTTCTGATTTTCCCCACACGGCAGCAGAATACCTGGTTTGATCTGTTCTCCGTAGTGACATTCATCCATCCTGGCTCCTCCCGCCCTCTCCGGGAGCTGGGATCAGCAAACCCAGCAGGAGAAACACCAGGAGGCCGGGTCAGTAAACAGGGATGGGCACGGGAGGGAGCACTGGGCTCCAAGCTTCTGCAGGGAGGGGGCGAGCACCAGGTGCCCTCCCTGCAGGCACTGGTGTGCTTCCCCTTTGTCTCCCTCACAAAAAGAGGATGGGAGGGGGGGGGACCCACAAGCACCCCTCGCCAGAGGTGCTCCCAGCAGCACCCCAAAATGCAGGGGGCTGGGTGCGGGGGAGACCCAGCTGCCCCCACTGTGCAGCAGAAATGACCCCCCTCCCCCACACCGACTTCCAGTTGTCAATAAATACCAATAAATAACTTAAATAAATAGATAAATAAATAAATGAATAAATAAATAAATAAATAAATAAATAAATACGTGACCCGACGAGGGGAAGGGGCACCCCGAGGCTCAGGGCACGGGGAGCGTGAGGGTGGGCATTCCCGTGAGCTGCCCCTCCCTGAGATAACGGGGTGCTGGTGGGGAAGGGGGGGCACAGGGAAAGCATCCCATGGGATGAAGCCCAGGGGTCTGAGTGCTCATCCAGCCACAGGGAATGAGCCAAACTCAGACTCATACATGGGAGCTCTCCCCCACCACCTTCCCTCCCCTTCCTCTGAGCACCACCAGCCCCAGAGCTCCACCTCCACCCAGGTGTGAACACGCACATTTTGCCAACATGCAAAATGCCTGCACGTTTCTGTAAACACTGTTTGCGCGTGTTTCTCTGCAAACAGTTTTTGCAAACTTCTTTTTTTTTCCCCCCTTCTTTTTCAACGGGGAAATGCCTACAAAGACAAGCCACGCACCAAACCGAGTCAAGTGCATCAAATCCAGGCGTCAGAGGAGCGGGAATGGAAGCCTGGCAGAAGCCTGGAGGGATGAACACAGGCATGGCCCCGGGGCTCAGCCAACACCTGCCTGCAGGCTGGGGCAGCCCTGGGGGATCAGGCACACAGCTACAGCCAGGCATGGAGCCTGACCCTGGCACCAGGGTGTTGCAGACATTCATGGGCAGAAATTCAGCTACCGCTGTCTCAAAGTCATGGCACGAGCCATGTGCCAAGGCTCAGACTGGCCAGTGAATCCCAAAAGGTGACAATGAATTCAACAGCACCCCTGCAGCAGTGTCCCCACTCTCCCAGATAACTGGAGCCATGGCGGTGCCACAGCAGCTCCCTGGGCTGACAGCAGCATGCAGCCATTTCCCATGCGTCTTGGGGAGCTGGCTCACACAGCCTCTGGACACAGCACCCTCTCCCTGCAGGAAGCCCACCCTGGAGCTACCTGTTTGTTGGAGAACCCCTTCCTCTGGCATTTTAGCTCCGATGCTGCCAGAGAGGTTCCTGTCCCCCTGGGTCAAAAGTATACACCTGCCTTACTTCAAAACAAAAGGTACTCACCCCTCCTCCCCCACTCCTTAAGGAAAATTGTATTTCAAGTTTCTAACCCCTCTCCACACACACTTTTTGAGAAATGAAACATCAGCAATGGCAAAAGCTGCCATCAGTCCCACACCAGGACAAAACCACAGTCTCACAAGAGCAGGACGTCTTCCCACACCAGCAAGCTCCCTGTGGGAGCTCTGCTGCAGAAAACACAACAAACCCAAGCTCAAAGCCCTCTCTCCCTCCAAGCCTGCCCCACGGCAAGGCTGTAGCCCCTGCAGAACCCCGACATAGGCACGGAAAGCAGCAGGTTCCCAGCCCAGGGCGAGGCCGGGCGGGAGGAGCGCCGGCCCCGGCACAGGGAAAGGCGCCAAGGCGTCAAAAGGAAACGCTCCCATAGGAGAAACAAGTAACTGGATGAGCAGCAAACTGCCGAGGGCAATAAATAGCACAGAGGTTTCACAGGGATTTTTGGTCTAAGATGCCTCGGGAGCCCCTGTGCTGGTGGGGCCTGGGGTGCACAGAAATGCCACCCAGTGCTCCTCCCCAGGCTCTCCTGCCAGGGAATAGCACATGGGACCATCCCAGCAGGAATGACCTGCATCCCCAGGGCAGCACAATCCCCCTGCAATGTGAAGAGTGCAGGGCTGTGAGCTGGAGGAGCTGCAGGGCTCATGCTGGGGAGGATAAAGCAGAGAAAGCAGCAGAAGCTCTAACCACCTGCCCAGGAATGATGGAGCACCCAGAGCAGCAGCAGCAGCACAGCCATGGTTTATGCCTCTGCTGCAACTCCAGGCTGACATCCTGGGAACTGCCAGCTGCATCCCACAGCACCGTGCCGCCCCATGGACCAGCCGATGCCAGCCATCCAGGCAGCAAGGAGTGAGGAGAAAGGCAAATAAATCCCCCTGTAACCCCTTCCGAGCACGGCAGCAGCAGAAGGCAGACCCCAGGCAGCACATTCACCTTCTCCTTCCCAGGCAAACCCTGCCCTGAACAGCCTCCACTCACATCCCTGCTTTCCACAGAGCTTGGGGAGTTACCACAAGGTGTGCCATCCCCTCCACTGGTGGCCCAGCCAGTTCACCCTGGGGAAGAGGTCTCCACGTGAGCCAGCATTTGCGTGGAAAGTGAGCAAGCACTCAACTTCTAGCTAGGGAGCGCGGTCTGCTGTGAAGCCAAGTGAGTCCACGTGTACCTCTGAGCTGGTTTGGGTACCAGACACACACACAGAGCACCTGGGCTGGG
The DNA here is from genome assembly GCF_015227805.2 of Hirundo rustica. NCBI lineage: Eukaryota > Metazoa > Chordata > Aves > Passeriformes > Hirundinidae > Hirundo > Hirundo rustica. Next base: position 27,602,497 of record NC_053458.1, on the reverse strand, counting down.
AGATCTCCCCCGATTTCTCACTTGTCTGAGAATCGGTGCTGCTTCCGTAAGAGAAGGGTCAGCGGGACTTGGGAGGGGAGGCTGAGGAGCTGCAAAGACTTAGTGCACCTTAAAACAAAAGGACATCTAACCTGCCCTTAGACCTCACTCCAAGACGGAAAAGAGCTACAGCATCTCCTACACTCACAACTACTCCAAACACACCCAGATGCATGCAAAACGTGTCCCTCTCCCCCCGGGCTGCGGAAAACCCCTCCGGGGCAGTGGCACCGGCTGGCAGCGGCTCTGCCCAGCCCCCCACCCCGGCACCGGCCCTCCCGCCCGGTGCCAGTGCGCAGACCAGGGGTGGATTATGGACCTGAAATGCATAGGCATGGACATGGCAGGGACATGGCGGGACAGGGCACCCCACTGTGCCCTGCAGCCCCCATGAGCAGCAGGCACAGCCTCTGCTTCTCCCTCCGGCCGGGCAGGAAGCAGCATTTGCCACGGGCACGGTTCGACCACACTGATGCTCCTTGTGCCGCCCCGCAGGGAAAGACAAGTCCTTTACGTCAGACAGCCTCTGTGCCAGCTGCAAGTACTCGATTCCACTTCCTGGGAAATCCTCCGGCTCAGCAAACCCTCTTCTGCGCCCTTGTGCCAGCCAGGCTCTATTTCTGACCGAGGAAGAGCCACGTTTCCAACCACAACAACAAAGGCAGGAGAACCCGAGATGTCTGCTTTGGCTCGGAAACCCTGTTCATCTGCAGCGGGCTGGGGGCACCCAGGTCCTCACCTGCACACTCTACTTGGGGGGAATCACCACTATGGGCTGCCCTCGCTTGGGTCTCCACATGAGGACCTGGGCGTCATTGGCGTTGGGCTTCACTAGTGCGTTTGGTGGGATGGGCTCCATCCTGCTGAGGATCCGCGGCTGCTCCTGCTGAGTCCTGCCCACCAGCCGTGCCCGCTGCCCCAGCAGCTGCATGGGGTCCACCTCAATGTCCACTCGCATCCTCCACTTTATGGTCTGCAAGATGATCTTCTCCTTGGTGGTCGTGTTCATGGCCACGAGCCACGTGGTAAAGCTCTGGTCCCTTTTAATCCTGGTCAGCAGCGGCACGTTACTGTTGCTCACGGGGACAGCCCACGTCACGCTGGGGTAGAAATTGTCATTCATGCTCACCGAGAACCTGGAGATCTTGTTAGTGGGCCCGACCAGGGTCACGGTTTCTGTGGTGTTTCCATACCAGGGGTAGCTCACTCCGTCCGAATCGCTGATGGCTTTTACTCGTCCTTCTCGCAGGTCGGGCAGCTCCCAGCTTGACCTAGTGAAGAGGAAGAGAAAGATAAGCAGGGAAATGGCAGCAGCAGTGCCTGGCAAGGGATGGGGAAGCCAGCAGCACAGGGACCCTCTGCCTGCCTGCAGCAAACTCTCAGGGACAACCTTGAATCACAAGTTCAGCTTCGGTTCCGTAAAGGGAGCTGCACGTCCAGCTAAAGCCTTTGCTCTGCCAACACGATGCCATTTTAATTAACCTGCAATTAAACTGACTGGATCAAAACCCACTGCTGAGTCTCTCTGGGGTCACTCTCTCCTTAATCAGCTCCTGTGCTGGTGAACAGCCTTCCCTGTCCACCAGCTGCAGCACCATGACCAGGGCACTGGCCCAACCCATCAGCAGCCCCCATCCTTGCAGGAGGTCTGCGATTTTCATGCCTTAAATACAGAGCCACGTACAACAAAGAAATCCCACAATGATGCCTGCCACTGGCATGATGAAATCCCTGCAATATGGCGGGGGGCGGGGGGGGGGGTGGGAATTCAACCCAAATCTTTGCTGCTGGCCATGCTACCAACATCATGTGGCTACAGTGAGGCCTGCGTGGCAATAACAAGAGAGCAGCTTTGCAGCACAGGGCTGGAGCCACACTTCTGCCATGCCTCCAATTGATGACCTCCACTCACTCCAACATCCCCAAGTGCTCCAGTGCCCCACAGACACCAATGTGTCATGATACAGGGATGCAGGCAGGCAGCACAAGGACCTGCTGCTCCCTCAGCACCCACAGACTTGTGGCACCAGCAGCAGGAGCCCACCAGCGAGCTGCAGAGCAGATCCCTCTGGACATCCCCCTTGCATCACCCCTTTGCAAAGGCAGAAGACACAGATACAGAGCCAACAGCTTTGCCCCTCGGCATCCCCACAAATCCCCTGCACGCCAAGCCTCAGGAAAGGCTGTTTTCCAGCTGCCACTTCTGTCCAGCACCGCAACCTTTCCCTCTTCTAACACAAGCCAAGGGCGCAACGCCCCCAGCACTGCCCGTGCTCGCGTCCCAGTCCCAAAGAAGAAACGACGCTTGGTGGGAGGCGGCGGCCGCAAAGCCCTCGGAAGGGCGAGGTCCAGAGCAGCGGGGTGGTGCGGGAGCCCCTGTGGGGAGCGAGGAGCTGGGATTGTGGGGTCGGGGAACAGGGCCTGGGTAAAGGTGTTGCCCTTGCGTGGCTGCGGCTGCAGAGGTGGGGTAGAGGGGCAGCACAGGGTGCCGGGTTGCAGCATCCAATGCCGGGAACGCAGCGCACGGTGCCGGGGGTGCAGCACCCGGTGCCTGCGGGCGGAGCAGGGCAGGTGCCCGCATCGGGCAGCCCACGCCGTACGCAGCCCGGGCCCGCCCGTGCCCCCACGGCCGTCCCCCCGTGCCCGCCCGCGGTGCTCACACGCCGAGGTCGCTGTAGGTGTTGTAGAACTCCATGTGGTTGCAGGCCTGGATCCAGCCCACCACCCAGGTGTGCCGCCGGGCGATGGGCGGCATGAGGACGCGGGCGGAGGCGCGGAAGTAGGGCGTGCGGTACCGCAGCACCACCGGCGAGCTCTCCTCGATGGCCGTGGCCGCCGGCTCGATGGTGGCCGACACGTCGGACACCACGATCTGCTCGCGGCGCACCCGCGCCTTGCAGGCCACGCTCTGCAGGCACCCCATGGCCGCGGCCGGGCCGCCGTCACCGCGGGCCCGGGGGGGCGGCCGGTCCCGCCGCCGCCCGCCCGCCGCGCATCGCCGCCCGCCGCACGGCGCCCGCACCGGCGCCGGCAGGGCGAAGGCGCCGCCGCGTCTCTTCCGGCCCTCGCCGGCCGCCGTACGCCGGCCGGGGCGGGCACGTGCGCGCCGGTGGGCGGGGCGCGCCGGGAGCGCCGCCTGCGTCACGGGCGGAACCGGAAGCGGCTCCGGGGCCGTCCGGTAGCGGGGGAAGCGCGGGCGCGCCGCACCCGCCGCGTCCTTGGAGATGCGCCGGGGACACGCCGAGAGCGGGGAGACCACGCCCCGGCGGTGCGGTAGCGCGGAGCGGGGATAACGGGCGGGGCGCGGGGAGGGGGAGAGGGAAGCGGCCCCGGGCAGGGTGACATGCCGGGTCCCGAGCGGGCCTGGCAGCGGGTGACCGGCGCCCGCCTCCCGTCGCCATGCCGAGCCCCCGGAGCAGCCGCGAGCGACGCGGCGGCAGCGGCGGCCGCCTGGAGTTCCTGTCCCTGAGCCAGCGCGGGCCCGCCGCCCCCGACAGCCCCTCCCGCCGCAAGGAGCCCGCCGGCGCCGCGGCCGCCCCGCTGCCCGAGGAGGACTGCATGAAGCTGAACCCGTCCTTCGTGGGCATCGCCCTCAGCTCCCTGCTCGCCATCGACCTCTGGGCCTCCAAGCGCCTGGGGGTGTGCGCTGGAGAGGGCTCGGCCTGGGGCAGCGCCCGGCCCCTCATGAAGGTCATCGAGGTGTCGGGGCATGGCATCCCCTGGCTGCTCGGCACCTTCTACGGGCTCTGCCAGAGTGACAGCTCGGCGGCCAGGGAGGTGCTGCTCAACCTGCTCTTCGGTGAGGCGGGGGGCTCGCCCCGGGGCTGTGCAGGCAGCAGCTGGGGAGGGGGGACCCCAGGGATGGGGCAGAGCTGGCTAAGCCGGAGCCCCAAGAGCACCGGCTGATTTTGAGCAACCTGTGCCGGCTCACCTGAGATGCCTGGTAGCAGAGGGAGTGACCCCGCAGCTTAAGGGCGTGGTGGCACCAGCACGACTTGTCTGTCACCTTTACAACCACTCACTGGGAAACTACAGACAGCTAAACTGCTCCTGTGGTTACAAAACGCTGTCGGGCCTGAAGCCTCTCTTGGCTCCTCAAGCTTGTCACAACAGCGCATTCCTGGTGCAGCTGCCTGGTGTTGAGACACCAACCCTTTCCCTGAAAAGCTGCTCTGGCTGCTTGGCTTGCTGCAGGCAGGGCTTTTGTGGATTGTTCTCTACCAGCCAGTGAGGAAACCTGGTTTAAAGCACGAATTTTAATCCTGCATGGTGTAGTGTTTCACACACACACACAGAGTAGCCTAGGTATGTTTAAAGGGATTCATTTTTGCTTATTTAGAAACTGTAATAGCTCCAGAGCACCAGACCTTCTCAGATTCCCTGTTGTTACTCTTGTATTAAGTTGCAAATAATTAGGATCTCACACTTAGAATTTGAATCCAAATTTGCTTGGTGGGAAACATAGGTTTGTGCATCTTTCTCATCTAGCAGCACACGGTTAAATTAGAGCCCTGCAGCAGAGCTGTGGGAAGGGACCTGGATGCCTCCAACCTAACCTTTGCTCCAAAGGAGATCTGTCCCAGCACCAGGGCTTTGTCCAGCCTTCAGTGCTCTGGGCAAGAGCCACCCATCTCCCTGGGATCTACCCCAGGGCCGCAACACCCACATGGGGAAGGAGGATTCCCTCGTGTGCAACTCGAATCTCCCAGATCCTGTGTAGAAAGAGAAAAAGCAATTGATCTAGTTTTACATGTGGAAAAAGAAAGAAAATTTTCTCTTAAATGATTAACCGAAGGAAATGAGCTGAAGTGACCAAAAGATTTGGTGTCCAGAAGCAAGTCTTAGGACAAACAGACGTTGGTCTCTTACACAATATCCGTGGGAGAAGTAGCCTTGGCAGTGAGTGCTGTGCTAAGGTGAGCTTAACAGGGATGGAGAAAGCACCCTCTGCCCTACATGAGAAGGTGCTCTTGCCAAATACTGGCTGAACCCTTATCACAGGTACTTTGCCTCTTCTATCACAACAGCCTTTAGCTCTCAGGGGGGCATGCCACCGTAAATTATCCTTTACTCATCTCTTGAAAACCAAACCCCAGCAGCAGGGAGAAGCTAGACCCCAGGAGCCCTGGCACCACACCAACTCCGAGCGCTTCGCACTGACCTGTTCCACAGTGGAGTGGGTTGATCATTCACCCAATTGATTTGACCCCGGCCACCAAGGCAGACAGCAATGCAGAGTCAGCACTGCCAGGAAGGGAGCTGCGGGGACTTAATGCCTCTGCTGCCTTCAGATTAAGGAGCAGATTGAGCCCTGGGTCACGGCAAGATCAGATTTTGCAAAGAGAGAAAAGCCCTGGGGTGTAGGCTGGGCAGAGCCCTCTCGGCTGTGGCGGGCCAAGGGTCTGGTGGTGCAGGAGGCGTGTGTGCAGAGGAATAGAGGTTGAGGATGTGCTCATTCTGCTGCAGAAGGCCAAGAGCATGATGTGCTCTCCCTGCCTGGGTTTTACAGCCATGGGGGAAAACATCACCTTCAGCCTGAGCTCTGTTAGCTGATGGTTCTGCTTTCAGTAACCGCCCGTTCCTGTCTCTCCCAGCATTGCTGCTGGACCTGGTGATGGTGGCGGTGGTGAAGGGGCTCGTCAAGCGGCCGCGGCCCACGCACAACAAGATGGACATGTTCGTCACCATCTCGGTGGACAAGTACTCCTTCCCCTCAGGCCACGCCACCAGGGCCGCTCTCGTCTGCCGCTTCGTCCTGCGCCACCTGGTCCTGGCCGCCCCGCTGCGGGTGCTCGTGGTGCTCTGGGCTCTCATCGTCAGCATCTCCCGGGTGATGCTGGGCAGGCACAACATGACGGACGTGCTCTTTGGGCTGCTGCTGGGCTATGCACTGTACGGCGTGGTGGAGCACTGCTGGCTGTCCCCGGCCACCGTGCCCGCCCTCTTCGCGCTCTGGAGCCACTGACCGACCGCTGGCTTCGGCACAAAGCAGGGGCCGCGTGCTGGTGTTCTGAGCACGTGCAGGGACGGGATTCTGGCACTTGAACTGGTATCCTAAACCCCATCAGTCTGGCCAAAGCTTCTACATGAGTGGTGCTGCAGGCTCCAGGGCCTGCACTCAGATGTCTGGTGCTGTCCTGCCCTCCTGGTCGGCTGTCGGGCAGGGTCTGCGCTCACTTTCCCTGGTGACCAAAAGCAGTCTCTGCAGAGCCTGCAGGGGGCTCAGCACACCCATCTGGCAGCTCACTGCTCATACTGTGAATCTGCATGCTCTCGCTGGGCACCTGCAATAGGCCATGGTGTATGTGGTAGCTGTGACTTTGCAGAGGTTTCCCTACAATCACCCCTGTATTTGTTATCCCATAAATACACTTATCATGCTGCTGTCTTAAGCATACCCTGCACAGCCTTCTCTACAACACCTGCCTGGAGAGAACCCACTGGGGTCTCTCCTCAGGGATAGAAAGAGCTTTGTCTCCCTAAGCAAATCTCTTCCCTGTTGCTCTCAATTTTAAGCGCTGCACTAAGGCTAGATGGTGAGCACATGGCTCCCAGAGCCATAGGGAAAGGATGATGGCACTGAAGGGTTGATCATCCAGTGGGAAACAGGGTGAGCAGCTCCCAGCAGCAGCCTGCTCCTGAAGCTCTTGTCCAGAGCTTCCCAGTTCATTTTTCCCTCCACAGGCTTTTCAGTTTCTCGGGGTACAATGCATTCACAGCAATTCCTGATTGACAGCATATTCCAGGCTGCAGAGAGAGTCCTGCAGAGCCAGCCCCTTCCCACAGTTCAGAAATACACCCAGCCCTAGGTCTGAACCTTGCTTGCACCTCCTGCAGCAAGAGGCCCTGGCTCTGCCAACTACTGCCACAGCTCCCTGTGCTTCAGGCAAGCTGGCACTGCTCCCCTGGCACCACTGGCAGCCTGTTTTTCACAGAGGGCTGCTGGTTCTTGGCAGGAGGGGACCACAAGGAGCCTCTATAATGAGCTTGGGCCAAGACTTGAGCCAGAAAATCATAGTACGCATTTCATCAGCCAGGCAGGGAGTGGGGGCTCTAGATTGAGCTCAAATAATCCTCTTAAACAGTGCCCCTGGCATGTGGGTAGAGGGATTGGGACCAGGTGAGGCTCTTTGTGGTCACTGAGGTTTACTAGTACACCCAGGCCCTGGAAAACACCAATTAAGTTGTATTAAGACCGGGCAGTGTTGTAAGTGTGCTGTTCTCCTGGGTGGGGTGTGCAGGAGCAGCCTGATGGCTGCTGGTGTGAGTACCTTGTCACTGCCAGTTGTAAAGGGGCTGAAATGGAAGTGCTTGACATGACAAGCTTCCCCTGGGGCTGAGCCCTGACCCTTTGACAGGGTTCCGGGTCTGAGTTGATGCTGCAGTGACCAAAAAATAATCCCTTGTGTTGCACTGCATGCCTAGCAGCCAGCCGGGCCAGTCTGGCATTTGCACAGCAGCACCAGGACATTTGGGCCAGCCGTGCTGCCCCAAGGTGGGGAGACCAGCCCTGTGGTGGCTGAGGGAGCACAGGCAGGTGGCACACTGGGTAGGCAGGGCTTGTTGTGCTGTGCCAAAGCATCTTGGCTCTACCTTTTCCAAAACACAGTGGTTTTTGTCTGCACTTAATAGTCTTAGAACCCAACAGTTCTTAGAGCTGTTGGGGTCTTCCTCTCTACATCATGGAAGGTACAGTAGTAACCTGTGGATCTGTGGCTCCCACATGTGTGTGGGCCGAAAAGTTGCTCTTGACTCACTTTCATGACACTCCATGAGGTCCTGGTGGTACCCACCATCAGCACTGCATAGCCCTGCTGGGTCACAGGCTGCCTGGCCACCTTCTCACCTCTTCTGTGCTTCTCTCCAGCTCCACCAGAGACCTTTGTTCTCCTTCTGTGCTTGTCACTGCTCCTCCAAGAATAGGTGTAACCCACTGATAGGACAGAGAAGCGTTCTGCTCCATTTGTCCCATGGCATTTCTGTCCACTGTGGAAGCCCAGAGCAAACACTGTAAAGCAGACACTGCTGTGCACACTCCACATCCTGGGTGCTTGCCAGATGTGGGGAACCGTGAATATCCACAGATACCAACCAAATACCAGCCTAGACCAAAATATCATGCATGGCATGACCCTGGTGCCCGACAGGACAGTTTGTCTGTAGTATGAATCCAGCTACAGGGGGGTAAAGTCCAGGGCTATGCAGCCTGTAGGGAGAAGGACAAATTCAGAGGCAACCTGCACAGAGATTTCATAGCACAGCAGCACGGTGGAACGCTCAGAGAGGTCCCTGTACCTGTTGCCCTTGGGCAGTCTGTGCAGAGCTTGCAAAAGAGCCAGAAGCCAGCTGAGAGCAGAGCAGGAAGAGTAGCACTGCCAGTGTTGCCATCTCTCCGTTCCTGTGCTGATCCCTTGCTTGGTAAGATGGGGGGGTTTTTTATGCTTTTTGACAGGCAGGCACAGAGTGTGGGTTAGCAGCTCAGCACCTCTGCCCCAGGCAGAGATCAGCCCTTGCCAACAGCAAGGGACAGAAAGAACTTATTAAGCTTACTGCAAACATGAGTTTTAGAAAGGTAAAACTGTTTCACGGGCAGAACTTGGCCCCTCTGCCTTGCTCAGCTCTACAGCAAAGTTCTCTGGATACTGAAGAGCAAATTTCCCCTGCAGGTCTCAGGCTGTCTGGCTGCGAGTGTGCCAGGGGGCAGCAGCAAGTTTGGATCCGCCTGGTCTGTGCCTCCTGCTGTGAGGGACAGCCTTTTCCTTTGTGGTCTCACCACTCTCACACCAGGGACACCCCAACAGCGTGGTGCTCCTTGCACCGGGGTTCCACTTGCCACAAGGACTCTGCTAGCCCAGGAGTGAGCCGTGGCTATAGGGATACTGTGCCGACATGCCCAGCCCAGGGACACAGGGGATGTGGGCAATATAGTGCCGGCTACCGCTGGAGCAACCAGAGCCGTGTGTCATCCCGGCTACCAGGATAACCGGGCGTGGGCTGATCCTGATAATCCTAGGGGAAAAGTCCGGGGCGGCGTTTGTTTACCAAGCACGCAAGCACAAGGATCGGCTGCGTGTCCGTGTCCCCGCCTTAGGCTGCCGGCCGAGGCTGCGGCGACATCGCTGCGGAGCAGCCCTGCAGGCGGCCGGGAACCAGCCGGTTCTGGCTTCCTTTCCCCGTGGGAGGAGTGACGGAGGGGGAGGCTCCGCTCCCGGACGCTGCGCACTATAAAACCAGGCCGCGATCCGGCGTCACGGGTCGGGGCACCCCGGTAGAGACCCTCGTACGGCTCCGTGCCTGCTGCCAGCCTTCCCTGGGCTGCTCATCCCACGGCCGCAGGTCGGTGAAGGGTGTCCCCCGAGCTGCCAGCAGGCAGTGGGCACCGGGACAGCACAACAGGAATCTCCCCACGGGCAGGGAGAGGGCAAAGGGCAGGCCGAGGGGCTGTCACCGACCCGGGAGGGGGCTGTCACCCACCCGGGAGGGAGCCGTTGGGCTCAGGGCACCGCATTCCAGGGCCCCTCCATCGCCGGAACTTGGCATGGACAGGGAGATTTTGAGGCTCCCTGACACTCGGTAGGATTTCTCCTCAAGGCAACACCCAGTAGTGCAAAACCCTGCACTGGTCAGGTCCAAACCTGGTGCGGGACAGCAGTGGCTTTGCAAGGCCGGACAAACTTTTGAGGGGCTGCCGCTCTTGCTTGGGATCTCTTTGGTGCACCAGGGTCAAAGTCTTGCACAGCTGCAACCCCGGCTGCTCAGTCCCGCTCTCCGACGCTGTCCCCAGGCAGAGACCCGGTGGTGAAGCGCAGTATGGCAAAGAAGGTGGCCATCATCGGCGGGGGCAGCAGCGGGCTGTGCGCCATCAAAGCCTGCCTGCAGGAGGGGCTGGAGCCCGTCTGCTTCGAGAGGACCGGCGACATCGGAGGCCTCTGGAGGTTTGAGGTAAACCCTGCTGGCCACGTGGCCTGCTTGCGGCCAGCACGGTGACCTTCAGGGGTCATTTGTGGTTGGTGGGGTGGCAGCCAGCCACAGTGGGATCCTCTGGGTGAGACTGAGGGCAGGGGCTCCATGAAAAGGAGCACCTCAGCAGCCCCAGCCATCCTTCTCCATCATTGCCCTGGCCAGCGCTGAGCTGTGCCCCGCTCCCACAGGAGCGCCCCGAGGATGGCCGTGCCAGCATCTACCGCTCCGTCATCATCAACACCTCCAAGGAGATGATGTGCTTCAGCGACTTCCCCATCCCTGAGGACTTCCCCAACTACATGCACAACTCCAAGATCATGGAGTACTTCCGCATGTACGCCCAGCACTTCGACCTGCTCCGCCACATCCGCTTCAGGGTGAGAGCTGGGGGCCGAGGGGGAGGCGGCAGCAGGAACGGGGGGCACAGGGTGCCTGACACCACTCCCCTTGTGCCCAGACCAGCGTGTGCCGCGTGTCCAAGCGCCCCGACTTCGCCAGCAGCGGGCAGTGGGAGGTGGTGACGGAGAGCCAGGGGAAGCAGGAGGCGGCCGTCTTCGACGCCGTGCTGGTGTGCAGTGGGCACCACACCGACGCACACCTCCCGCTCAGTTCCTTCCCAGGTACTGCCCTGTATGCTGGCATGACAAGACATTCTTGAAAGCGAGTCCATGCCAGTCCCTATTCTCCCTGTTGATTTCTTCCTGGCCCCAGCATTTCCCTGCCTTGCTTTGAGTCCAGGAGTGCTCCTGTGCTCCCCAGAAGTGGTTTGGTGGGGCAAGGGAGCATCTCCAGTCTTTTAGGGGGTTGATCCTCCAACCTGGCACCAGGAAGCCAAGCATCCCTCCTCCCTGCTCACAGGAATTGAGAAGTTCAAGGGCTGCTACCTCCACAGCCGAGACTACAAGGATGCTCAGGCTTTCACAAACAAAAGGGTTGTTGTCATCGGGATCGGGAATTCAGGGTCAGACCTGGCTGTAGAGATCAGCCAAACAGCCCAGCAGGTAAGCAGGAGGAGGGTCCCAGCGGGCAGGATTGCCCCTGTGGGACACTGTCAGCTCCACAGGGACAACCAGGACCAAGGCACAGGCGCTGCTCTGTGCCTGCGCTTGCTGCGTTTGGCAATGCTGGCTCCTGCCAATCCCAGCTGCCAGCCAATTGGGACTTAGTCCCACTCCCCTGCGAGTTGCCAGTCACCAGCTCCCTCTGCCCTCTGGGTCTTTACCCAGTGCTTGGGCATCAATAAAGAGAGTGATCCCAGGCAAGGGCATGTACCCCACAGGGCAGCCCTCCCAGGACCATCACTGCCTCCAGGAAGTGATCCTTCTTCCTTGTCTAGGTCTTCCTCAGCACCCGCCGGGGTGCATGGATCCTCAACCGCGTTGGAGATCAGGGCTACCCCATTGACACCATCTTAACCACCCGTATGAAGACATTCCTGCAGGGGCTGCTCAGCTCATCCATGGCATGTGACTACATGGAGAAAAAGCTGAATGCCAGGTTTGACCACTCACGTTATGGCCTGAAGCCAAAGCACAGGTATCAGCAAACACTCCCCCTGCCCAGAAGGGATCGTCTGCTTCCCTCTGTGTCCTGCCCAGCTTCGCCATTCCATGCTCCCTGTGCTTGAACTGGGTAATTCACTTTGTTGTGCCCAGGCAATGCTTCAGGGAGCCACCACTGCCCCTTCCGAGGACTCTCGGAGACAGCAGTGCAGGGGCAGCTGCCGAGCATCGCTGGGGATGAGCATTCCCAGAGCAGGGAGCAGCAGCTGTAGCAGGACATGGAGTGGAAACACTCCCTTCCCAGTGCCCTAACGGCTCCTTGCACCTTCCAGGGTCCTTCACCAGCACCCGACCGTCAACGATGACCTGCCCAACCGCATCATTTCAGGCAGGGTGCGGGTGAAACCGAACATCCGTGAGTTCACGGAGACATCTGCCATCTTTGAGGATGGCACCAGGGAAGACGTCGATGCTGTCGTTTTTGCCACGGGATACAGCTTCTCATTCCCATTCCTTGAGGGCTGTGTGAAGGTGGTGGAGAACCAGGTTCCCCTTTACAAATTCATGTTCCCCCCCTGACCTGGAGAAGCCAACGCTGGCTTTCATTGGCCTCATCCAGCCCCTGGGTGCCATCATGCCCATCTCAGAGCTCCAGTGTCGCTGGGCTACCCGTGTCTTCAAAGGTAAGTCAGGCAAACCTGCCCTATGGATGCAGCCCCGGAGTGAGGGCACATGGTGCCCAGCCATGTTGAAAAGGCAGCAGCTGATTGTGCCATCCTGGCCATGCTGATGGCATGGCTACCTCAAGGCTGTCATGATGAGATGGCCACTTCTCTGAGAGGCACAGGGACATCCATACCCTGAGCTCCACGGGCTGTTCCTTCCCATCCTGAGGCACTTGGACATGCCTCAGGTGCCAGAGCATACACCACGGTGGTGCTGGCAGAGGCACAGCACCCAGGCAAGGGCAGTACCACAGTGGCCGCTCTGTCTCATCCTCCCCAGGGCTGAATGAGCTGCCCCCACGGCACGACATGGAGGCTGACATTGAGCAGAAGAAAGAAGTGATGGCAAAGCGGTAAGAACCCTGCAGGAGCACCAAGGGGCTGCCTTTGGCACAGCTGCTTATGGGCATCCATCCTGTCCCATGGATGTGTCCTGGCACATTTGTGTGTGCCAACAGAGGGCAGGGATGTGGTTAGCCACACTACCTACAGTCCTGTCTGTCCAATACTGCCTTCCTGGTGTGCAGGGCATGTGCCAGCTCTGCTTCCAGCACCTACCTGCCCTCCCTCTGTGCCCACAGGTACGTGAAGAGCCAGCGGCACACCATCCAGGTGGATTACATCCCCTACATGGACGAGCTCGCCTGCCAGCTGGGGGTCAAGCCCAGCCTGCTCACCCTGTTCCTCACAGACCCCAAGCTGGCAATGGAGGTGGCCTTGGGTCCCTGCACGCCGTACCAGTACCGGCTGCGGGGTCCAGGCGCGTGGGCGGGCGCCAGGGAGGCCATCCTCACGCAGCAGCAGCGCATTCTCAAGCCCCTGCAGACACGACATGTGGAAGAGAGCACCTCAGCCCCTGCAGTGCCCCTCATCTTCAAGCTGGTCGGGGCCGTGGCCATCCTGGCAGCTGTTTTTGCTTACTTTTAGATGCCCTGCAAGCGCAGGAAGGGAGGCTTTGCAATGATGTGCTGTGGGACTGGCTGGCCACTCCTGCCCCTTGGCAGCCTGTGCACCCCCAGTGGTGGCAGAAACCTGCCTCCTGCCTGGCATGGCACAGCTGTGACCACACATGAGCTAGGGATGCACAGAACCTCCCCAGCTGCCAAAATAATGCTTGGGCTCCTGCTCTGCACTTCCCCTTGGGGAGTGCTGTCATGGACAGAGGAGGAAACCAGTTCACTGCAGGCTAAATTCCAGTCTCTCTCAGCCAGCGCTCCGGGCTTTTCTGTCCCCTGTAACCCAGCCGTGCCAATTTCACCACACCACCACAGAGCTGAGCAGCAAAGGCACAGCAAACTTTCTGTGTGGATAAATGCATTAAACAGCCAAGTGTCCGTCCTGTTACTGACACCATCACAACCCTCTGTGTGCTGTGGGAATGCTCACGGGTTTGAGACTGGCCTCGCAGCACTGGCCCACTGCATGGGCAGACATACACACACGTTCCACAGCAAGACAGCCTTTCTCAAGGTGTGTGCCACCGCAGCAGGTCCTGGTGGTCACAGTGGCATGGCTCAGTGCCACCCTGGTCACCTGCACACAGGCCCTCCGGAAGGTGGCTGGGTGGGCTGGGGACCCAGAGAGGGTAAAGGATGGGGGTCCTGTCCATCATATGCCTGGGCTGGTCATGCCAGTGCCCCTCCATCCCCTAGGTTTGTTTCCCATGCCACAGCCTGCTGAAATCTGAAGCATAGCCACATCACTGCCCTGCCCAGGAAGTCCTGGGGCAACGTCGGCATCATTAAGCGCTTACAGAACTTAATGTGCCTCTTGCAGAGGTCAGGCGCAGGCAGGAGGTGTGGCAGGGTGGTGGGGGAAACCTGTAGATCATGTCTGGAAGAAACACATCTTGTGACGCCTCGGCCGCCCACAGGAAGCAGAGGGGCAGTCACCCTCAAAAAGAGCAGAACCGGGCAGCCTCCCTTGAGGGACACACCTGGCTCTGCAACTCCCGACCACAGCTTCTCCAGCATCCCTGCCACCACCACACCGTGGGACATGGCTGCCCGGAGAGTAGCCATCATCGGTGCCGGTGCCTCTGGCCTGTGCGCCCTGAAATGCTGCCTGGATGAGGGGCTGGAGCCCACCTGCTTTGAGAGGAGCAAGGACATCGGGGGGCTCTGGCGTTTCGAGGTAAGCCCCGCACAGCCAGCCTGCTCTGCGGCAGCAGCACGGATGGGTGTGGGATCAGCCCTTGGCAGAGAACAACGCACCACTCCCCTGCTTTGCGTGCACGCAGCAGACAGGTTTCCAAGGAAAACAACACTGATTTGGCAGCGTGGTGCCAGCTGGTGTGCCAGGCACATAGGACTCAACTCCGACTCACCAGAAGCAGGATAAAAGCCTCCCCAGGGACTTCATTGCATGGCTTGCTCCCTCAGCCCAGACTTCCCCTTTCCCATCCCTGCATTCCCAGTTTCATCCACACCTTCCTCTGCTGTTTTGCTCTTGGTCACTCCCAGCCCTTTCCTACCTATCTTGTCCTATCTGACCCCACTGTCTGTCCCTGTGCCTGTCCTGCCCAGCCCTTTCCTGGAATCATGGTTGCTCTTGTTCTGCTTCTCTGCCACTTGCCCACACAGAGACACCACATGCTGTCTTCTCTGTGCCTTGGCACAACCCTGGAGCTCATCTCTGCCCCCACCTAATGAGGCTGCTGACTTTTATCCCATGGACCCACCAACAAGATGACCAGTGTTCCCACCATGTCCTGACATGCATGTGGGAGAGCCCTGGGGGGAACATAGGTGGCACCATGCCAGAGTGGGGTCTGGGGTGGATCTGTCACAGTCTGCTAGTTCTACCTGTGATGGGTCAAGGACAGGGTTGGTGGGGCAGAACCAGAGCAGCAGCATCCAGTTGCTGAGGCACAGACATGGTAAGCAGAAGCAACCACGCAGCAGGAAGCCCTGGAGCTGGCTCCACAACCGGCAAGACCTAATGTGGCAGCCAGGGCACCGGCACCACAGGAGCTTTGGGAATGTACTACCTCATAGGTGTAAGGAGTGGAAGTGGGGAAACTGACGCACAAGACCACCATGACCCACTGTCATCACTGCCTGGCTCCCACCAGTCCAGAGCTACATCCCTGTGTTTGGGGTGGCGGGGGTCTCAACCACAGGAGAGTGCTGGGTGCAGGGATGGGTGCTACAACAACCTGTGGCTAAATCCTGCACCCACAGAGGAGGTGCCAGGCAGGGCAGGCAGGCAGCCCATCACTCATCCAGCCAGCGCTGAGCTGTGCCCCGCTCCCACAGGAGCACCCCGAGGATGGCCGTGCCAGCATCTACCCCTCTGTCATCATCAACACCTCCAAGGAGATGATGTGCTTCAGCGACTTCCCCATCCCTGAGGACTTCCCCAACTACATGCACAACTCCAAGATCATGGAGTACTTCCGCATGTACGCCCAGCACTTCGACCTGCTCCGCCACATCCGCTTCAGGGTGAGAGCTGGGGGCCGAGGGGGAGGCGGCAGCAGGAACGGGGGGCACAGGGTGCCTGACACCACTCCCCTTGTGCCCAGACCAGCGTGTGCCGCGTGTCCAAGCGCCCCGACTTCGCCAGCAGCGGGCAGTGGGAGGTGGTGACGGAGAGCCAGGGGAAGCAGGAGGCGGCCGTCTTTGACGCCGTGCTGGTGTGCAGTGGGCACCACACCGACGCACACCTCCCGCTCAGTTCCTTCCCAGGTATGGCCTGTGGGCTGCTCGCCTGCTCCCTGACATCCCTAAATGCCTTTGCAGTTTAACACATCGGGTGGGATTGCATGAGTGTCCGAAGCATCCCACTGGCAGATGTCACTGCTGCCAGCGTGCCTCTCCTACCTGAGACAGGTTCCCTCTCCGTGCTGCTGGCCAAGCACCTGCTTGGGTCTCCACCTCCTCACCAAGGCTGGAGGGCTCAGCACTGGTTGTGGTCTTGCCTCTGGGTGCCAGGGTAAAGTGTCTGGAGAGCTTTCAGCTGTGGAGACCCTCTTTGGCTGGGGAACTGGCTGGAGCACAGTCACCAGGGTCTGGTGAGATGGCACAGACCTTGGTTGTTCCTCTACTGGAAATGCATGGCACCAGACAGGACCTGCAGCAGAATTTTGGGATGTCAGCATGGAATTCTCCAGTCCAAGCTCTGCTCCAAGCCAGACTAGTCCCAAAGCCAGAGCAGGATGCTCAGGGCTATGCTAAGAATCTTCCATGCTGGTGATGCCAGCACCTCTCAGGGCTGCATAACTCCTGTTGGTGACACTGGTCCTAGCTTGTTCCTAAAACACACCACCAGTCTGAACAGGGTGTGGCCACCCTCCTGCTCCACATCCCAGCCCAGCATGGCTTCCCTTTCTCTTCCAGGGCTGGAGAAGTTTGAGGGCTGGTACCTGCACAGCCGGGACTACAAGAGCCCTCAGCCCTTTTCGGGAAAACGGGTGGTCGTGGTTGGCATTGGGAATTCAGGCATCGATATCGCAGTGGAACTGAGCCACGCAGCCAAGCAGGTGTGCTGGGAGAGCTCACAGGGATGGGACCCCAGAGGGCACCGATCCTTCCCCACCATCCCCTGTGGGTTCCCCTCCCTCCAGCACCACGCCACAAGCACTCTGTCCCCTCTCTATGGGGGTGGCTGTTGTGCTCCCAGCAACTGTGCTGGCTTCCCTGTCCCTGGAGCACAGCAGAGGCCCAGCCCAGTCTGAGGATGCTGACGTACCACCGCCTCTCATCACCTTCCTTCCAGGTTTTCCTCAGCACCAGGCGTGGGTCCTGGGTGCTGCACCGGGTGGCAGACAGTGGGTACCCCTTTGATTTCAGCTACATCAGTCGCTTCACGCAGTTCCTCCAGAACCTGCTGCCTCTAAATATCATCAATTTCTTCCTGGAGCGGCAGCTGAATGCCCGCTTTGACCACACGCTCTATGGCGTAAAGCCCAAGCACCGGTGAGCGCCCCAGCAGTGCCCCAGGTAGCTGCTCCAGCAATGCCCATCCCCCTGCCAGGGCCTACATGAGGTCTGTCTGTGCCTTCCAGGGTCCTTGACCAGCACCCGACCGTCAACGATGACCTGCCCAACCGCATCATTTCGGGCAGGGTACGGGTGAAGCCGAACATCTGCGAGTTCACAGAGACATCTGCCATCTTTGAGGATGGCACCAGGGAAGATGTCGATGCCGTAGTTTTTGCCACAGGATACAGCTTCTCATTCCCATTCCTTGAGGGCTTCAAGGTGGTGGAGAATCAGATTCCACTCTACAAATTCATGTTTCCCCCTGACCTGGAGAAGCCAACGCTGGCTTTTATCGGCCTCATCCAGCCCCTGGGTGCCATCATGCCCATCTCAGAGCTCCAGTGTCGCTGGGCCACCTACATCTTCAAAGGTAAGTCAGGGCAGTTTGGGGGATGCAGCTGGGCTCCCCCAGCCACGCCAAAACAGAGTTGTTGCTGGTGGCATCTCCTCATATGCTGCCTCTCTGCAAGCAGCTTTTTCTCCTCCTTTTGCTTCTTCATGAAGAAATAACCCCACTCTGCATTTTTCCATGACTCTTACACTGTTCTTCTCTTGTGGGGACCACTAACTGGTCCCGTTGCCTGCAACCACATTCTCCCTTCCCTTTCCTGCTGTCACTTTCTTTGCCCATGTCTCCCACTTGGCTCCTGACGTGGCGGCACGCCCCAAAAGCCCCACGTGCAGAGGCCAGGTTGGGCTGCAGAGCCATCCAGACTATGGCAGGAGCACAGCCCCCCCTGCAGCTCCAGCATCCTTTTGCCCAGGGCTGCAGGGCCTGCCGCCCCCCGCCGACATGCTGGCTGAAATCACACAAACCAAGCAGAGAATGGCTGAGAGGTAAGGCCCCTGCGCAGCACCGCCCTGCCACCCTTAACCCCGCTGCCCCCGTGTCAAACCCTCCTGCCCTCCCTCCGTGCCCACAGGTACGTGAAGAGCCAGCGGCACACCATCCAGGTGGATTACATCCCCTACATGGACGAGCTCGCCTCTCAGCTGGGGGTCAAGCCCAGCCTGCTCACCCTGTTCCTCACGGACCCGAAGCTGGCAGTGGAGGTGGCCTTGGGTCCCTGCACGCCGTACCAGTACCGGCTGCGGGGTCCGGGCGCGTGGGCGGGCGCCAGGGAGGCCATCCTCACGCAGCGGCAGCGCATGGTCAGGGCCCTGCAGCCGCGGGCCGCCGCCCGCCCCGCCCGCTCCAGCAGCGCCGTGCCCCACGTCCTCACGGTGCTCTTCAGCATCGGCATGATCGTGGCCACCCTCGTCTACGTCTCGCTCTCTCCTTAGCCCCAAGCGAAGGAGACTGCGGGTCCTGCCGGCAATCTCCTTTTCCCTTGGGCTTGGGTCTCTTGTCTCTCTCTAGCTGTGCCGGAGCAGGGAAGGAGTCTTTCCTTGAAGGTGCAGCCCGGTCTCTTGCATCTTCCCGCTGTGGTACCACCCAGTCTAGTCACGGGCTGCTCTGAGAAGAGCTCCCTAAATCCTGGCCCGGCAGCCTCACGAGCTTTGTCTATGGGTTAGGTCACAGAAGTGGTGGGAAAACCGGGAACGTGCCCAAGCGGGGCCCCCCGGCAAAGGGCAATAAAACTTGTCCCCGTGCGCGGGGACCGGAGACCACAGCGCCTGGCTGCCTCAGTCCGTGAGGTCCATCCTGGGGGTCCCGCTGGCCCCGCGCCCGGCCTCAGCCCTGCCCGCAACAGACATGGCGGCCGGCGGCTGAGGCGGTGCGCGCCCGCCCCGCGCCAGTGCCCGCAGCAAAGATGGCGGGTGCCCGGCGGCGGGGCCGCGGGCCGGGGGCGGGGCGCGGCCGCGGAGCGCGGCGGGGGCGGGTCAGAGCGCCCCGCAGCGGCCGGCGGGGGGTGGCGCCATCTTGGACGGAGGCGGAGAGCGGGGCGGCGGCGGCGGCGGCGGCGGCAGGTGGGGTCGGGCCGGGCGCGGGGACGGGGATGGCGGGGCGGGTGTCACGGGTGGGTGTGAGGGTGGCGGCTCCCCGGGCGCCGCTGCGGGAGGCGGTGGGTGAGGCGTGGCTGCGCGTCCTCGCGGTGTAGCGGTGTCCCGGACCCCGCAGCGCTGCAGACCCCTCGGGAGGACCCGGGCCCTGCCTCCGTGTCCCGCTCCTCCCCCGGGCCACGGCAGACCCGCGGGTGCCCGTGGGCCGAGCCCGCCGTGACAGCCCCGCCACCGCCCCCGCCGAGCAGAGCCCGAGCCCCTGCCCTGCCTGCTCGGAGGGAGATTTTTCGCCCCCGGAAAATCTTTCCCAGCTCATCCCTTTAATCTTACGGCAATCTCAGAGCTCAGCTCTGGTTCCTGTCTCCGAAAGAGGGAGAGCTCGGGCGGATCGGGCTTCCCCGGGCGGTGTCAGCCCGGCGAGATGCTGGACCCCATCCCTCCCAGATGCAAACCCCCGGGAATGCGTGCCGGTGCTCCCAGTGCTGCTGGACAGAGACCCCGTCCCTCCTGCGTAAACCCCTCGGGCTGTCTGCCGCTGCTTCCCAGCGCGGTCACTGGCCGGGTGGGAGGCAGCGAGCGTAGCACGTCCCGGGGAGGGGAACGGGTATAATTCACTCGTCATTTTCCAAATGAGAAGGTGGGGCTGGCTGGAACCCGAGGGTCCTGGTGATGAGGCAGGCAGGCACCCACCTTGCTGTGGGCTGCGGCTGGCACGGGCTTGCTGCCAGACTGGGAGTGGATGTGCTGAGATGCCGTGGAGGTTTCCTGGGGCTCTGGTGAGAGAAGCATTTCCATCCATGACTTGGTGTCACACTATCTCCCAATGCTACAAGGGCTGGTCTGGATGCAGGAGGGTTTGAGCTGTAAAAGTTACTTCAGCAAAGCCAGGCACTGCAGGCTGTGCACAAAGACCTGTCCCGGCACAGGCCGGGGTGCCTGTGTATGTGATGCGGGGGATTCTGATGGCACATGCCAGACAGGAGCCACCGCTTGGGATAAACCTCAGAGAGTGTTTGGAGAGTGTGACCTGTAAGGGACAGAGGAACTGAAATCCTTTTAGAGAAGAGAAAGGGAAGCTTCACACCTGTTAACTCCTGCATATATCTCCCAGGTCTGTTCTGCTACAAGGGAAGTTCAGTTTTCCCACCTTCTTCCCTGTAGATGAGAAGTAAGGAAGCCTTAGTGGAGATACTGGAGAGGAAACTCCTCAGCACCAGGTCTGGTGGTACAGGGGCAGTTTTTGTGAGGAGCTGCCTGAGCCTCCTCAGAGCAGAGGGGGAAGATGACAGAGCAAGAGATGTAGCTCATCTGACCTGGATCTTCAGGTATACTTGATCTGCACCGAGAGAGGTGGGGGTGTGGGTTAGCTGCCCACTTGAGATGCCTTTTAGCCCTCTGGATTTAAGAAATACCGTAGTAATTGCTCCATAATGTTCTAAAGCCTGGCTTTGGCTGGCAGCCTCGCTTGGCACCCTTCTTATAACTTGATCTTTTAAACAAACCTCCAAATGTCACAAGTGAGCACATGAAGCAAGGCTGGTTGTCCCCTTGCTTGCTCTGCAGAACCCACGGTAAGCTGAAAGCTGCAAAATAAGCCTGCAAGTGGGCAAGAGCCCCAATCCATCTCAGCCCCTGGAAAGAGGGTAAGGCCTGAAGAGTCCTGTGTAGCTTGCGGTGGCTTTGTTGTTTATTCTAAAAGATGTGTAGTTGTTCACAGCTTGCTCAGTTCTCTTGTTTTGCTTTCTCTGAGCTGGGTCAGACTGGGGGTGGTGGCCCATCTCCAGCTGCAGAGGGGCACTGAGGTGGCCAGGGCTGCCCTTCCCTCACCGTGTCCCTCCAGACAGCCGGGCAGGTGCTGGCTAGGTCACAACAAATGGTCCTCCTCGCTGTGCTGGGCTGTAACTGACACGGTGACTTGCCTGGTGAATCATAAGTGAATGCTGCTGAGAGCTGAGCTTTTTGCAGACACCACAGCATTAGCCCCACTCCTTGGACGAGCTCCAGCTTGGGCGATTCCATTCGGACACTTTAAATGCTCCCTGTCGCCTTTGCAGGCACAAGGCTCTGCTCTTCTGCCTGCAACCTCTTTGGACTTGTTAGGGACTGTAAAACAGCTGCTACTTTCACTCCCTGGCTGTTTTCTTGCTGGATGCCGGGGGTTGTCTATAGAGCCTGACTGCAGGACTGTGAAAGAGGCTCTGTTAACGACAGTCAGTTGATTTGCCAATAAAGGTTGGCTTTATTTTTCCCATCAGCTCTGCTCTGTTGGTTGCCAAGGGCTGATGTGGGACACAGGTGAAGTCATATTGGTTTTGGAGTCTTAACAATTACCAGCTTAACTAGAATGATGGTTCTTAAGGACGTGGCTATAATTAGGTCAAGCTGTCTTGTTTGTTGAATTCCCATTCAGCTCCCAAACTTGGTAGTGCAGATTAATGTGGGGCCTTTTTTAGGATTGCTCTTCGTCTCCACTGGCAAAGAACATTTGGGAGACGGCTCTTTTGCTCCTCTTGGTGCTGCCAGAGCCCGTGGGCAAAGGCAGAGTGTTGCTGTGTCTCACTCGCAGGGGCTGCTGAGCTGCCATGGGGAACACCACCAGCGAGCGGGTGTCTGGGGAGCGCCATGGCTCCAAGTCCCACCGCTCAGATGGCTCCGGCGCCTCCCACCCCGCCAAGGAGCACCCGCACAAGATCATGGTGGGCAGCACCGACGACCCCAGCGTTTTCAGCTCCCATGACTCCAAGGTAGGGGCTGGCTGCTCCCTTCACTGCCTGCCCTCTGGAGCTTCGGCATGCTGCCTGTGTGGGGCTGTGTTCCCAGCCATGGCGGGGGGGGTCTCTGGGGAGGTTGGAGGAGCTCTGTGGTTCTCCTGTGTGGGATGTGCGGAGGGGCTGGTACAGACCAGGTATAGAGGCCAGCTGTGTCAACGTGTTCACAGTTGTCTCTGTGTCTCAGTCACATCTCTGTGGTTTTCTTTGCCCAGATTCCCGGGGACAAAGAGTTTGTGTCGTGGCAGCCGGATCTGGAGGAGTCAGTGAAGCCATCCCAACAGGCTCGTCCAACTGTCATACGCTGGGCCGATGGAGGCAAGGAGGTTTTCATCTCTGGATCCTTCAACAACTGGAGCACCAAGATACCACTCATCAAGAGGTAGCCAGTCCCTCAAGTCATTCACTCTGTGTTCATGTCTGCTCTGGTGCAGAGAACGTTTTCCTTTGCTCTCTTGGCTTTTCTCTGTTCACTCAAGCTGTGGGTCTGAGAGAAGTATGCAGTCAACTCCTTCCCTGAGTGGTGCTGCGGGGACAGTGGGAAGTTGGGAAACAGGGACAGGACAGGATGGGCCACTTAGCTTGCCCAGCTGGATGTCACGCAGCAGCCAGTGCTGGCAGCAGAGCCCTGCCCAGGTATGCAGCAGTCCTCTGTAAGCTGTCAGCTCTTCCTTTGGCTGCAGCATTACCCCATGCCTAGTTGTACTGCTGCCAGTGGGCTTTAGTTGTTTGTCCCTCACGTATCTTCCTGCCCTAGTGATGTTCTCGCTGTCCTGCAACACATCTGTGACTTACATAGAAGCTCGTGTAAGACTTTAGCAATTAATCTGGAATGAGTTTATCTCAATTTCAGACTTGACAAACAGACTTGTCCCACTTTCTCCTGTCCTGCTGTGCCAGCGCAGGGCAGGAGCTTTGCCCACGTGTTCTTCTTAGTCTGTCTTGCACAGGGTGTCTGTCACATCCACTTTCCTGGGGGCACGGAGGGCTGGACTGCCACTTGCAGCTGGGCTGCCAGGGGTTTGAGCCATGCTGGTGCTTGGAATGCTCATGCCTGTGGTGGCCATGCCTTGGTCACTGATGATGAGCAAGCCTAACCCTGCATGAAGGGGTTGGCGTAGAGGGGCTGGGCGGTGCTGGTTCCTGGGGCCCCATGGAAGAGCAGCATTCAGAGCATCAGCAGGGTGATGCTGTTGCACGTCTGTTCTCTCTGCACAGCCACAACGACTTTGTTGCTATCCTGGACCTTCCAGAAGGAGAGCACCAGTACAAATTTTTTGTGGATGGCCAGTGGGTCCATGATCCATCTGAGGTAATGCTCCAAGTTTTATCCCTGCAAATCTTGTCTTCTTCAGGGAACTAGACAGGATGTAACTGCAGCAGAGGAGAAACAGGAACGTGGACACTACCTCCTGAAACAAAAGGCACACCTCCATCCCCTGAGTCATTTCAGAGGCTGGTTCCTCTGGACATAGTAATGCTTTATGGGGAAGCATTGGGAAAAGGCTGGGAAATGCCAAAAGGCACTCAAGTCCCACTGGAAATTGGTAGTGGGAAGATGGGCCATCAGGTCAGCACTCAATTACAGGTTCTTCTCCAAACTGAATCATGCAGGAGAAGCATGGAAAGGACAACGCACCTACCCCTGGGCATGTAGCAGGATAGAGGATGGAAATAGGAGGTGTTGTAGGAGCCTGTGATAAAGGAAAATGCTCCCAGGGTAAACAGCAGAGATCTACAAGTGTAGGGCAGTGAGGGACGCCAGCCACCTGTGCTTGAAGCTAGTGTTGCAGCAAAGGCAGCTAGGGCTGGAAGGATCTAGGAGGCATTGAATGTGCCTCAGCTGAAGGTGATCACAGGAAGATTCTCATCCTGGTTCTTTCCAGCCTGTGGTTACCAGCCAGATGGGGACAATAAACAATCTCATCCACGTCAAGAAGTCTGACTTTGAGGTGTTTGATGCGTTGAAGGTGGATTCCCTGGAAAGCTCAGAAACCTCAGGTCGGGGTGAGTTTTGTGGCATTGCAGCTTTGCATGTGCTATTTTCTACCTCCTCTGCTCTGAGACTCGCTGCTCTGGGTGCACAGAGCCCCTGGGCAGAGGTGTGGGCCTGCGCTGGGGATGGGCAGTGCTGGGGCCTCATCCCTCTGGAGGGGCTGTGTTGGTGTAACTCATTCTGTGTTAGCACCATCCCAGAGCAGAGCTGCTGCAGTGTGTGGCTGAGGGAGCCGTTTTGGACAGGGAAGTGCCAGGAACATCAGCTCTTTCTGTCTGGTCAACTGTAAGTCATCTGATCCGGGGTACAAGCTAGGTGATAGCAGGATCCAGTTTATTTTCAGCAGCTACTCTTGTTTTTCATGCCAAGGTAATTTGTACCAGTGCTAGCACATTGCAAACCTCCCTGTCTGCTTGTGTTACAGCAGCAGGTTAGGTTACCACACAGGCACCAGTGGTGCTGCTGGCTCAGTGTGAGGTGCTGGCAGGAAGCTCGGTCGTGTGTCTGTCCCTGGTACAGCCCCATCTCAGATACAGCTCAGCTCCATGTCCTTTCCCAGCGCGGGCAAGAGACACTCTGCTGGAGAGAAGCCAGCAAGCAGCAGCACCCCAAGGACATGGAGCCTTTCTGGGGGCTGGCTGTTCCCAAATGTTCAGATCACATGTAGCTGGAAGATGTGGCCAGTCCAGCTTTCAGTGACCACAAGCTCCCAAGGTCCCTCCTATGTTTGCAGCAGCTGCTCAGTGTACAGTTCCTGTTGACCTTCCCTGGACCTCCTCATCAGGCAGCACCTAGAGCAACCTGCTCCCTGTGCCCCCGCTGCAGAGGGCACAGCTCTGGAGCAAGCCAGCTGCTTCCTGCAGGGAGGGAAGAGGAAGAGTGGAGACTGTCTCCTGAAATAGAAGGCACACCTCCATCCCCTGAGTCATTTCAGGGCCTGGTTCTCCTGGACTTAGTCATGATTTATGAGGAAGCACTGGGAAAGGGCAGGGAATGTGCCTGGCAGCACTACCTCCCTGGCTGTGCTTGAGGGGTCTTGTGATGGGTAACATGGGGTGCTTGTTGTGTTGTGTCAGTGCATGTACCGGCTTACAGCTCTGCTTGGAATTGCCGTGGGCTCACCCAGCTGCTTTTCCTGCTGTGAAAAGGCTGAGCTGTTGCTATAGAATAGATCCCTGCCCATGGCTTGTGGAGGATGTTTGTGCTTGAAAGACCTTGTTGAGTCCTTCTCAGCTTCTTAGGAGCTGCTCTGTGCTCGCCCATCCTGCCTCTGTCATTTCATGTCTCTGCCTTCTCTCTAGATTTATCCAGCTCCCCACCGGGACCTTATGGCCAAGAGATGTACGTATACCGGCCTGAGGAGCGCTTCAAATCCCCACCCATCCTTCCGCCTCACCTCCTCCAGGTCATCCTCAACAAGGACACCAATATCTCGGTGTGTACCAGCATACTGCCCACAGAGAGCCACACTGGGGTCAGAAAGGGAGTCCTGTCTGCAGGGAGCCTGGGCTCCCCTTGACTGGGGTCTAGCCCTTGGCATTTCCCAGGAAAAGTGTCACTTTTCCCATTTACTACACTGATTTGGCCTCCTGGTGCTTAACTGAGCTCTGTTCCTGTTCAGAACAGCCAGAGGCAGCTCAAGCTGCCTGAGACAGCAGCTCCCTGTGCTGGCAGGGGCTGGGGGATCAGGGCTGTGCTGTTCCCCTGTGACACTCCTCTCCTCCTAGTGTGACCCAGCACTGCTGCCCGAGCCCAACCACGTCATGCTCAATCACCTCTACGCGCTCTCCATCAAGGTAAGCGCAGGTGCAGAGCTGCTGCGGCTCCCAGGAGCCTGCGACACCTGCAGGGAGCAGGGCCTGCTCCGCCGGGGGGGTGGAGATGGGACCTGGCTGCTTGGTGAGGTGTGGCACGCCCAGGGGCAGAGGGTGTGACTTCCTGACCATTCCCTGCGGTGTGGGGGAGCTAAGCATGTGTCAGGCTCTGCCCTTGCTCTGCCCCTCTGCGCTGTTGTGTGTTGCACTGGCTGTGGGACTGGGGACAGCAGGGGCAGGCTGGGACAGCTCCCTGAGCCCCAGGGGTGCCCTGGCCCCACATGCTGACGCCATGCCTCCCGCAGGATGGCGTGATGGTGCTCAGTGCCACGCACCGCTACAAGAAGAAGTATGTCACCACGCTGCTGTACAAGCCCATCTGAGCCGGGGCCTCACGCGCTCCCCACGCAGGACACGAAACGCCGCTTGTCTGCACACATTGGGCCACAGGACTGTGTGACAACTGGCCACTGGCTCCAGCCTCCAACCTGGCAGGAACGCGGGCCCTGGCAACAAGCTCAGGGTCGCTGGGGCCTGTGACGCTGTCCCATCCTACTGGCGTGGTTTAGCCCTTGGTTTCCGCCCACCTGCAGCTTCCCTCGGCTTCTTTGAGTCTCTGGGACCACTTTGCTGCTCACCAGAACAGCCCCTCCTCACGCCCAACACGAAAAGGGCTTTCACCCTGCCTGTCTTCTCCAGCCTGTGAGGGCCTCAAGGTGGTCCTGGCACTGCACCCAGTCCAGGCTCCAGGAACACATCCTGTCCTTCTGAAGGTTGTGCTGCTGCCCTGGTGATGAGTCTCCAAGGCCACCTTGTGTGCTAGGGGCTCTGGCACTCCAGCCTGACACATGCTCCCTGTCCCACAGCCCTGGCTGTGGGGCTGCCCCCCAGCTTTGAGGAGGGCTCTCAGCCCCAGCCCTCCACGAGGTTCAGCGTCGAGCCAGCATGATGGACGGTACAGCTGGACACAGCCACTCCTGCCTGCTGCTGTGAGAGCATCGTTAAGGACTGCAACGCCCTGTCCCAGCATCAGCTGCTTCTGTGGGACAGGGCTGACTTTGTCACAGCCAGAGGGGCACTGGCACATGCCTACACTGGAGGGGCCTGGGAAGAGCAGAGCCGGGCAGGCACTCCAGGACCCTGGCTGCACCGCCTGCTGCCGCAGCAGTGCCGTAGGACAGGGGGTTCTCTATTTATTACAGTATTTATTGTTCTCCGTGCTGCTTGCCTCGTGTTGGAGAGGGGGTCTAGAGCAGCGAGAGGAGGAAAGGGGGCGCCCAGAGTGGCACAGAGCTGCTCTTGGGTTGTTAAGGTAGGGCACAGAGCCACCACCCTGGGGACAGCCAGGGCGTTTGGCACCCTGTGCTGCAGGTAATTTGGGGAGGGGGTGTACCGCTGCAGAGACAGGCATACCAGAAATACCACGACCCAAAGGAAACCTTTATTGGGGACCCTTCAGCCACTGAACAGAATATGGCATTTCTTACATCTTCCTCCTGCGCTGGGGCTCCGACGTGTCCGGAGTCCCCAAAATGCATTTCCTCTGTCTATATACATATACATATATCCACAAGCAGGGATGGGGACTCATCAGGGTTACAGAGGGGACCAGGTCCCAGGGCAAGGGGTGCTCAGCACAGGGGGCTGTGCCACCCCACTCTGAGCACTGAGGGTGGAAGGGAAGGCTGAAGCAGGGGCCAGACAAAGCCCAAGGCAGCAGCTGCTTCTGCCATGCCAAGCAAAGGCTGGTGGAGGGCATGCAACCACCAGAGCAGCCCGAACCCACTGTGTAGCACTGGACACCCCAGACCCCTTTCCATCCCAGCCCTCAGAGCAGCAGGGACAGGGTCCTCTCCAGCTCTCTGGCATGGCATGGCTCAGCAGCCAGTGGGCTCTTCCATGCTGGCCATTGCTCCTTGCCCTGCAGGGGCTCACGCAACAGGCAGGGCTTGCTGGGCCTTCACCTGGCAAGAGATGACACGTGGCATTAAGGAGGAGAGTACTGTGCCCTGGGGACATGGACGTGCTGGCTGAGGACAGACAAGGAAAATGTGTCTGTGTCCCCCACACGGTTCACCCAGCTAGCATGGTTCACTCAGCACTCCATGACAGCCCCCACAGGGTATGTGCCATCTGTGTCCATCCCCAGGGCATCAGGACCGAGACACCCACCCCTATCCCACACTGGCCATCAGGGCGAACTCACCTCCAGGTTTGTCCTGGCCTTGCGCAGCACATTATGGGTCCTGGTCACTGCAGGAGAGAGAGATGGGGTCAGTGGGGTCCCTTTTCTGTGGAACCACCTCGGGCACGTGGGGACCGGGCCAGCTTGGCTGTGCCACCAGGCCACGTACGCTGGCTGACGATGAACTGCTCCATGCTGTCCTTGAGCTGGGCTGTGCTGCGCAGCCGCCTGGCCGTGCTCTGCAGCGCATCCTCCCTCTCGGAGAGCCGGGCCCGCAGCGCAGCGATCTCGCCCTGGAGCACCTGCTCCTGGGACGGAGGAGCGTGATGAGCAGTGAGCACCCGGACCCCGTGCCCTGCCGGCCCCCAGCCCCTGCTCACCTTGCCCTGGTGCTGGGCAGGGCTCACGGGCAGCACAGTGCTCCAGAAGGCAGCGAGGAGAGACACGCACTCCTCCAGGATGCCGTGCAGGGTGCTGGCACTGCCCCACAGATGTCCCTGCCCTGTGCCAGTCCATCCTAGTGCCTGCAGGAGAAGGGTGCGGGAGCAGGTGCTGCTGGGGCACCCCCATCCCTCTGCAGCCGGGGAGTGGCCGTGCTCAGCCCAGCGCTGCAGGGCGGTGCTGGCAGCATTCCCTGGGCTGGAGGCTCCCTGCCTCCAGCTGCCCCTGCAGGCCTCGGGGCTGGGAGCCACATAACGCCTGGTGCACTGAGGGTCTGGCCCTTGGCTGCTGACTGCCCCATCCTACCCACACTTTACCTCCTTTCCCGGGAGTGGGCATTTGGGCAGCCCGAGTGCTGGGCGTGTCAGACACATCAGCTCCCGGGCCAGGGCTTTTCCCTCGACGATGTGCTGCTCCAGGGCTCGGTACGTGTCCAGGCGGCCGATGACGTGAGCCACCGTCAGTCCCTCGCTCTTCCTCACCAGCACGTCTGTCCCACATGGCTCTGTGGAAGAAGCTGGGTTAGGTGAGGACACTGCCTGCACCCCTCGTCACCCACCCTGTCCCATCCTGGGCACTTGACTGCCCTGAGCTCTCCAGACTTGCTCAGCAAGGGTGCTGCCAGAAGTTCATGAGATCTCAGCAGCCCCTGTGGCCTGCATGCGGGCAGGCTCTGGTACCCACCGTCCATCCGTCGGAGCACCGACGTGCCGGAGGGCAGTGGGGAGAGGAGGGGAGCTGCTGAGTTAGTGCCAACATCGCGCACTGGAGGAGATGGGAAGCAGCCTGGAACAAGAAACACCTGAGCATCCCAGAGATCATCAAGAAACATCCCAGAGGGTGCGGGTGTCGGCGGCCCCGGGGAGCTCAGGGGAGCCCTGTAGATAGATGTGGCACCGTGCCTAGGGCTGCTGGGGTCCTGCCCTCCCTCCCTGCCTGCCAGCAGGGCCATTCTGTGTGATCTGCTGCCACAGAAGTGTCTGGGACTACCCAAGCATTGCAGGGGGGCCATGCACCCCAGGAGCTGGGCAGGGATGCTGTGCATGGGTCCCATACCTGCTCGTGTCTCAGCAGAGGGGCCAGGGAGGCTCTCATAGACGTGCAGCTCCGCACGCAGGGTCTGCAGGAGCAGGCGCTGCTCTTCACTCTGCTGCTGCAGGAGCGTCACTGAGTGCTGCAGCCTACAGAGGTGACACTTGGGTCTGGTGCCAACCATCCCTCCCAGTCCCGTGGCCCCGAGGCCACAATGCCCCGAACCATACCTGTTGTTGTCCTCCTGCAGAGAGCGCCGCTCATTCCGGAGCTGCCGGATGCTCTCTTGGCACTCGGAGAGCTCCTCTGCCAGCCTCTGCTGCTTCCCACGCCTCTGGCCCAGCTCTGCTTCAGCCTCCCGTGCCCGGGAGCAGGCAGCCAGGAGCGTCTCCTGCGCCCGTGCCAGCTCTGGGGACAGAGAGCATGGAGGTGTCACCGCCACCCCACTCAGCCAGCGCCCTCTGGGACTTAGGCCCAGCCCTACCTTGGGAGAGATGGTCACGCTGGAGCCGCAGGGTCCGGTTTTCCTCGTGCAGAGCCTGGTTCTCCTTGCTCAGCTGCAGCCCCAGCTCCGGTGTCTGGGCATAGACATCACTGGGCAATCCTGTGGAGGGGAGCAGTGTTGAGTCTCTCCCCAGCACCCCGTTGTGCACGGGGTGAGCAGAGGGGTGTGCAGAGGCCTGTCCGCGGCAGCCCTAGCCACGGGCAGCACCGTACCGCTGGCCTTGCCGGTGGAGGCCAGGCGGCGCTCCAGCTGCTCCCGGAGCCGGTCGTTGGTGCAGATGGATTCCTCCAGGCGCTGGCGCAGGTTGCGGATCTCCACCAGGTGTTCCTCCAGCAGGTCTGCCCCTGTCACAGCCAGGGACACAGCTCAGGGCAGGAAAGGCTGTGCCGCCTGCCCCTCGCCATCCCCACAGCAGAGCCCTGTCCCACAGCCGTTGTGGTGCTGGATCTCATCCCAGTTCCCCCACAGGCGGGTGAGTGCCCCTGTGCTCTCCAACACGGACGGTACCTGTCAGCTTCTGGCTGGAGGGGTAGCCCAGAGGCAGGGCCCCACAGAGCAGCTGGCCGGGCAGGGGCACATCCCAGAGGGTGCGGGTGTCGGCGGCCCCGGGGAGCTCAGCCAGGCCCTGCAGTGCTCCGTGCTGGCAGAACGATGCTGGGGCTTTGCTGCCCTCTCCAAAGGGGCCCAGTGGGACTGTGGGCTTTGCTGGTGCCATGGGCAGTGTCACGCCTGCACGCACAGGACAAAGTGGGGAGGAGGAGAAGGATAATGAGCAGGTAGGAAGAATGGGGCTACACACTCCCTCCATCTGCTTTTTCCCCCATTCTTGCTCTGTGCAACAGTGTAATCCAGTGTCTCCCATAGCTAACCTCCTGTTCCAATCAAACCTATTACCCCTGAGGAGCAGGGGCTCTCCCAGAACTTGATGATTATGTGACACAAGGTGGAGGATCTCAGTCCCACTCCTACACAACAACTTACCAAATCAGCCTTTTCCTAGAGGACCTGGGATATGGCAGTGTCTACACCTAGGGCTAATGCTGTCTCTAGATGGGTCCCTCCCACCCACCAGGTCCTCTCTACATGAGAGCCACATATTGCCATTGTCCCCCGGCCAGAGCAGTGGGATCCAACCTCAAAGCCACAGCCCCGGGAAGAAGGAGAAGATCAAGGGCAGGACATGCAGGTCAGAGAGAGTGGGGATGATGTGTCACAGCACAGCATGCAGGGCAGGCAGGACCAAACCCAAGCCAAGGGGCAGCGTGCTCACTTTCTCCCAGTTGCCTCCGGAGCACCTGCAGTTCCTGCTGTGCCTCAGCCAGGGAGCAGACAGAATTCCCGCAGCAGCCCAGGAGTGGCGGGGCTGCAGGAGGAGGGGGCCCGGCAGGGAGGAACGGGGACAGCCCGGGGGCCAGGGCAGGCAGGGGGGCACTAACGGGTTTGGACAAGGAGTCAAAGTGAAGGCCTAGAGACAGGAGAGAGATGGAGAGAGGCGTTGTGGTGGCTCTGGCTCAGCCTGTGAGAAAGCCCTCCTCCCTGGGGCTCTGAGGACCCTGACACACCCCAAGAAGCCAAGTGCCTTTGTCCAGAGGCACTACAGAGGTGGCTCCTGGTCACCAGGTGGTACCTGGGTGTTGGGCGGGCTCCTCGTGGCACTGGCTGTACTCGCTGGCTGCATCCCCATCAGAGCAGGGCTCCAGCCCGTCGGAGGTGAAGGACGAGCTGCTGGCAGAGTGGGATGACTCCGAGGGTGGGCAGCTGCTACCTGGGGACTCACAGCGCTCCTGCAGCTTCACCTCCAGGCTCTCAATCACTTTCTCTTTCTCCTGGAGCTCCCGGCTGAGCCTGCAGAGGTGGCCCATTAGCAGGTCTGACCTCCATCCCACAGCCCTTTCCTACATGATGCCCCACATGCCATGTCCCACTAGTTCCCACAAGGCTCCTCAGAGGTACAGAATGCCCATGGGGCTCTCCAGAGCAGAGACAGTCCCAGGACATCCGTCTGAGGCAGAGACCCCAAGGGCACCCTGGGCCTCCACCCCAAGAGCAGTGATAGACCTCAGGGTGCCCATGCCAAACAAGTACCACAAACCCTTCTCTGGGAACAGGTACCTCTGTGCCAAGAGTTCATGACTGGTTTTATCCTCCCCATCTTGTCGATCTCCTGAAAAAGCAAGCCAGAGAAGAGCCAGTGTCTCCATGCTCCAGGATACCCGGTCCAATACAAAGCCATAGCAGGACAGCACAACTCAAAGCATGTATCCCACACAGCACATAATGTGACAGACAGTGTCTACTGCTCTTCACCCATCAAAGTGATTCCTGACCCATCACACACTCATGACATCCAGCCCCACTGCCCACCTAGAGGTACTTACTGATGCCCAGCTTGTCGCTGAGCCTCTCAGCCAGCTGCCTGCCCTGGGCCAGCTGCTCCCGAAAGCCCTGGCCCAGGTAATAGTCGATGTCAGTGCCACGAAGGAGGTCCTCGAAGGACCGCAGGGCATCCCGCAGGTGCTGGGCCAGGCTGCGGCTCACCCCACGGCCCTCCCGCAGCGTCTGCCGCAAGTGGGAGAGCTCCCGAGCCTGTGCCTGGATCAAAGAGTTGTATTTCCTAGGAGAGATGGGCAAGCAGGGTGTTCACAGGGCAGCCAGACCTCCTGAGAACACAGCAGGGATGAAGTGCATCATCCACTGCTGGGACTCTGCCCCACCACACAAACACCCCAGGAGGGATGGGAAACCATGCAACAAGGAGCCACCAGCCTCAGGTAACTCCTGGAAATCCCCATATCTCCCCATCTGGTCCCATACCCTGGCCAAGTGGCAGATTGCAGCTCCTTGGGCAGAGAGGCTCCGTGCTTGGCTGCAGGCAGCTGTGCCTCGAGCAGGGCGACGCGGTGCACCAGGCTTTGCAGGTCGCGGTGTGCCCGCAAGGCGGGTGGGCACAGTGTGCCGTGGCCATCTGACTGCCAGCCCTCGTCCTCATCCGTGAGGCTGTGGGCTGGGGACGTCAAGGCCTTGGGAGCTGGCAGAGGTCGCTCAGCACTTGAGGTGTAGCCACTGGTGACAGAGATGGAGCGGGCACGGCGCTGCAGGCTCTGGATCACCTTGTTGGCATTGAGCAGCTGGGCCTTGAGGTCCTGGATGTGCTGGTGCAGGGCCTCCACGTCCTCCAGGGCCACGGTTTTCTGGGCAGTTTTGCCTGCTCTAGACATCCCTGGCTGGCACGGAGATCCCAGCTCCTCACCCAGGCTGGTCTCACTGAATACATCTGGCTCCTCACACTCTGCAAAAAGTACAGTGTGTCACTTCTCTACAGCAGGTGGGCAAAGCACAGGGATCCCTGGCACCCTGGCTCTCCTTACCAGGGCTCGTGGTCTCGTCACGGTCAGCCTCGGTCTCACTTCGCCCACAGGTCTCATAGCCCAGGTCCTGGAAGTCCACCTGCACTTGCTTGCTGAGCTGCTGTGTCTGAGGTTCGCCTGCTGGGCAGCGCCATCAGCTCAGGGCCCCCCGGGCAGGATTCACCGCCCCTGCCCCATGCACAGCACAGTGCTCACGGTTCAGAACACACCCCCGCCCCAGCCCGGCTTTTAACTCACGGAGCAGGACGTGGTATTTCTCCAGTTGCTCAGCTTGTGCCCGCACTGTGGCCTCCGAGGCAGCGAGTTTGTCCTGCAGCTCCTGGCACTGCCTTTGGCCCTGTGCCACCTGGGAGTGCAGCTCTGCGCCCAGCCCTGGCCAGCCCCCGCCGGGAACCCAGCCCTCCATCTGCCGGAGGGAGGATGGGCTGTCAGCTCCCCATTTCCACCCTCATCCCCATCTCTACTTTCATTCCCATCCTGGTTCCCCGTGCACTTACATGGCTCCCGTCCCCTCCAGCCGGGCTGCCAGGGCAGGGTCTCTTGGGCATGTCCTCCTGGGATCGAGCCTCCAGCGCCGGGCGTTTGGTGGGCACAGCTCCCCTCTCTGCCGGGAGCCCCTGGCCATCCCCGCTGCCTCCGGCCGGGCGGTCCCCAAGGGAGCTGCGGCTCTTCCGCTGCAGCCTGCGGGGCTCGGGGGCCAGAGGGCTGCCCAGCCCAGGCTCCTCCTGCTCCCCGCTCTCCAGCAGCGACGTGGCTTCACCCATCCGCTCTTTCAGCTCCGCGTTTTCCAGGCACAGGCTCAGCATCGCTTTCCTGGGGGCACAAGACACAGTGAAGGACAGGCAGAGGCCGGGATGCAGGGTGCCCCCTCCGGCACCCCAGAGCGCTTGCCTGACGTGGGAGACAGAGGAGAAGCCGGCTTCCTCCAGCTGCGCCTTCAACTCCCGCAGCTCCTCCTCAGCCCGCAGCTCCCGTTCGAGCACGGTGGGTGCCGTGCTCCTTTCAGTGCCCCCATTTTCCTTGCGGGCCCGGGGGTTGCTCTAGAGGCACGAAGACAGAGAGTGACAGGGACGTTTCCGAAGAGGCTGGGACGCGGTTTGGCAGTGGAGCAATGCCCAGCTCCGCCACCCCTGTTCGCGGCGCGGCGCTGCCCCGACTCACCTGCTGGATTGCCAAGCCACGGGCTGCCTCTTCTTTCATGCTGTCGGTGAAGTTTGTGCTGGCATCGGTGTGCGTACCTGCGGCCTGACCTAGGGGACAGCAGAGCACGGCAGGGCGCTCAGAGCGGCGGCACTGGCAGCGCTGCCTCTGTCCCTCCTTCCTGCTGATACCCGTGGTCACTGCGTGCAGCCCCAGGGCCGGTGTCTGCTCTCACACACTCCTGGTGCTGGGATACTCCGGGCTGGAGCGAGGTTTTCCTGCTGTCCCTGAGTGCTGCCACCTTCTCCTCGCACACTGGACCCTGTGCTGGCCCATCTCTGAGGGAGGGGACAGCCCGGGGATGGAAGCACAGCAATGGCTCCTGCCCCAGGCACACCTCGTGCACACAGACACATGCAGCACCCGCCCTGCAGCCCCTTCACAAGCGACAGCAGCAGCAGCATGGCCAGGGAGCCTCGCTGGACTGCCCTAACCCCGTGGGAGGATTGGGGTGTGCACCCCACCATCACCTGCCCAGGCAGGGGCAGCTCGGGAGCAGCCCCCCTGCCCACAGTGCCCAAGCCGTGCTGTCAGGCGTGGCTTGGGGCTCCTTGCAAGCCCTGTGCTGGTTTTGCAGAGCTAAAGGGACACTTGTGTCCCATGCCACAGTGCATGGGGGCTTGGACGGAGCTGGGGTCATGCATTTCTGCTTGCACACAGCTCTGCTCCTGTCCCCTTGGTGCCTGGGTGAGGACTCAAACCCCTTGTCTGGGAATCTGGAATATGGGTGTATCTCTAGTCCCTCTTCTCCCAGGGGGAAAGACCTTCAGACAGGGCCTAAGACTATCCCCTAGGGCTGTGAAGGGCCAGGTTCCACAGCTGCCTGTGCACACGAAGGAGGGGTAACTGCTTTGCCTGCGGCCAAATCCATCACCATCAACTCTGGAGCTGCCAGGTAAGGCAGAACACAGCAGGGGAACACAGAGTTGCTGTCAGGAGAGATGCCAAGTGGCACTGGTGAAGGGGAAGCCAGCAGGGATGCATCTGGCTCTCAGAAAGGAATAGCCAAGGACCAGCCAGGAACATGCCTTGCAGCAGGGCAGGCGCTTGCACAGGGCACTGTGCTCATAGATGGGGACAGGAGACCCACGTGTGCTATGAGGCTGCAAAAATGTGGGGGAAAACCTCACTGCTGAAGCTGGGTAGACATCACCCAGCCTGGGACGCAGCCGTGTCCCAGGGAGCACAGCCAGCCATCACTGCCCCAGGGAGCAAGGACAGCCATCACGGAGAAATGCTGTTCTGGGAGCAAAACGCTCAGCGACAGCTCTAAGTGACAGCAGCACCGCAGGGAAGAAGCAGCTCCTGTAGGTGGCACTCGGCATAGCCAAAGCACAGCCCTGGGAGCCCCCAGGGACAGAAGCTGCTACTTGCTGAAGCAGCCAGGGCGACAGCAGTGCCTGTGGGGCCCTGGAGGGTGAGGGGATGCAGACAGTCGGCTGCAGATTTTGCTGGGGGGCTGAAGGCCACAAGGCTCTCAAGGTGGGTCACTGTGGCTAAGGGACCACAGCAGGGTGACACACAGTTGCTCTGGGACCAAGGGAGAACTAGCTCCTGTGGCAGGGCACAGCATCCCACTTCTCACCACTGTCCACAGCTCTGCTCAGCTCCCATCGGCCCAGGGTTGAGGAGTAAAAGGGAGTGCAATTCTCAAGGAAAAAGGACCCACAAACCCACTAAAAACAAGGGGCAGAGCGGGAAGCTGGTGCTGAGGAGCAGAGATGTGTGCACACAGGGCAGCTGTACCCAGGCTGGTCACCACGTGCATGAACCCCCATCACAGCAGGAGCACAACAGGCTGCTCCGCTCTGTGTGTACCACCAGCACAGGAGACAAGAGATGTAACCACAGCTCGACTTTTCCTCAGACGACTCCACCTTTCAGCCCAGCCTGAAGGCACAGATAATTAGTTACATGCTTGCAAATTGTGCAGGGCCCACAAGCATGGGACACTCGGGCTGCACAGAAACCTTCACGCTGCTGGGAACAAGGGACAGGAAGCAAGGTCCTTGGGGCTGTTCAGAGAGGAAAGAATGACTTCCACAAAGAGCTACGAGACAGCACAACGACCTTCACAGTTTGACAAAGGGTGATCTCAGGCAGGGAATGCTCAGCCAGGACTAGCAGGGATAAGAGGAGGCCTCAAAGAACAGGCCAGAAATGCTGGAGCACCTGAGTCTAGGATAACACTGCCCCTAAGGAGCACTTCACAGCAGTGATGCTAACAGAGGCAGGGACAGATCTACAGCAAAACACAGACACAGGTGGAGAAAGGAGATGCCTGAGCACCAGCCAAGACTCCTCTCAGGCCATGCCAATGAGTCTGGGCTGGGTCCCGGCCTCCATGGTAGCCAAGGGACCAGGGGGGCAGCTGGGCATCAGTGCCAGGATGGCAGAGGGAAAACAGAAAGGTAACAACGGGGACAAAAAAGCTTCCACAAAGCAAGAAGCTAAAGGATGAAGAGAAAATGGTGCTACGCAGAGAAGTGAGAGGAAGGGAATGAGATGAAACACAAGAATGGAAAAGCTACCAAAATCCAGAGCTGCCCATCAGCTCCCAGCTGTGTCCCTTTAAGCCACAGGGAACTGCTTCATGCAAAGGCAGAGCTCTACTGCCACTGCAGCTGAGTGCTGACCTGCTTTGTGCAAAGGCAGAGCTCTGCTGCCACTGCAGCTGAGTGCTGACCTGCTTTGTGCAAAGGCAGAGCTCTGCTGCCAGTGCAGCTGAGTGCTGACCTGCTTTGTGCAAAGGCAGAGCTCTGCTGCCAGTGCAGCTGAGTGCTGACCTGCTTTGTGCAAAGGCAGAGCTCTGCTGCCACTGCAGCTGAGTGCTGACCTGCTTTGTGCAAAGGCAGAGCTCTGCTGCCAGTGCAGCTGAGTGCTGACCTGCTTTGTGCAAAGGCAGAGCTCTGCTGCCAGTGCAGCTGAGTGCTGACCTGCTTTGTGCAAAGGCAGAGCTCTGCTGCCTCCCATCCCCACGGGGCACAGGGAGGAGAAGCCCTCAGGGCAGCAGAAGGCACAGGACAGGTGGTGCCAGCTGAAGCAGTTGCAAGGAGCCATGCCACAGAGCAGTCACAGGTCCAGGTGTGCAGCCCCAAACCACAGAGTTCTTCTGCTCTGCCTGCCCCTAGTTCAGTCTCCCCAGCAAGCACAAACAGATGCTCAGAGGTACAAAATTTGCCCCTGCCATTTTGAGAAGTGATCGAGTACAAGACGGCAGATACACAGCCCACTGTGCATGGGAAGCCCTGGTCAGTGGAAGGTTGTTGCTACTAGTTTTCAGCTATCACAGGAGCTCCCACATTCCAAGAGGAGGGCCTGGAAAGGATATGCAGTGGTGCCAAGGGGGACAAGACCACAGCACCTCAGAAACAGGGTCCTGTCCATGGCCCAAGGGGCACGTGGAGCATGTAAGGGATATGTGCACGTAGGAGTGAGGGGGCAGACCCAGCCCAGATCCAGGGAGCAGGGACAGGTCTCAGTCCCCCCAAACCATCTGTCAAAAAGAAGAAGCTCTCCCATGAAAGCACTTGCAAGTTAGGTTGAAACAACTTACAATTAGGAAAAAAAAAAGCCAGCCAGTAAAATCATCAACACTGGAGTAGGACTTGGTTTAAGCATAAACTGAATTTCTGGTCCTACACTTAAGTCTTGCATGAAAGGCCCAAGCAAGTGTCCCCAGGTCTTGAATTCTCCGTCTCTGGAACACACTTTTCCATATACACTGTCTCCCTTTGGGCCAGCCACCATCAACCCAAGGGGTGCATGTTACTGGGTAAGAAAAATGGTGAGGGAATACAAAAACTCACACTCATGCACTTGGGAGATGATAGAAAACATTTGGTGTTTCCTTCAGAGATAGGGAATCTTTATTTGGCCCATGGTGGTGGGAAGAGAAGGGAGATAGAGGGGAATAACTAAAATGGAATGATTTGAATGTGCAAATACATCAGTGGCCACCAGGGTGGGTCAGACAGGAACATACACGAGACACAGGTGGATTGCACTGATCGCCGTTTCCAAAGCAGCTCAAAAATAAAACAAAAACAAACAAACAAAAAAAAGCCCTGCACCAGTTCTATCGTACCATCACTAAGTACCAAAGCTCAGAGTCAGTGAGACAGGTTAGTGAACCGTTTCCGTGGCAGGCGGGCGAGCGCCAGTGCTCAGAAGGCATGCTGGGGTAGGACTCTCACACGCTCCTGTTCCCCACCTCCTATGGCGCCCTGTGTCTCCAGCCTGCTCAAACACTCCAGGCTTCTTCCAAGAGCTTCTTCCAGCTGTCCCCGGAGCTCGTGGACCCCTTCCAGCTCCACCTGCAGGGTGTGGTCTCTCGCGGCACTGAGCGGAGGCACCGCATGGAGGGAAGAGCGTTAGACAGGCTGCAGCCAGCACACCCCGCGGCGGCCCCGCCCGCAGGGACACCGAGCCAGGCACGGCCCGCGGCCTCCCCAGGCAGCTCAGCCACCCCCTGCCTCACCTCGAACCTCCCCAGGGCACAGCCACCCTCAAAAAAGGCCCCAGCCCTCGGTAGTCACAGCTGTTCTGCAGTACTTTCCCAAGCACTCCACTTATGTGCCCCCTTGCTATCAGGTAGCTCAAATATCTCCGAGGCTGCAGCCCTGTGAAGGGCAGGGATTAAATCAGGGGACAAGCAACTGCCTGGATAAGCACCTAGAGAGATCCTTATCAACCCAACAGTTGGTTTGACAGCGGTCTCTGAAAGGTGGCCAAGTGTGGGTGGGAAACTGAGTTGGGAAAAGATAAACCAAGGAACAGAGATTGAAATCCCGTGGCAGTGGAGAGGGAGTTTAGGGAGCCATTAAAGCTGGCCAGTGCAGCCTCTTTGAGGAAAAAAGGCAGCCTAAAACTTGGACTCTCAAAGAAGCACTTGGCTGATGCTCTGCCTGGACTCCCTCTTCCCCCACTGAAAACTCTCAGACTTGCAGAATGATCCCAGCTTCAGGGATTGTCCCATTGGCAGCAGAGCAGGGCAGCACAGAGCCAAGACAGCCTCACTTACCTGTCTGGGTGTGTGTGAAACTTCACCAAGCTGCCATAGAGCTGCCTCTCTGCCTGGAGAGCCTCATTTAACCGATTCCTCTCAGCCACCAGCCCTTCCAGCATCAGTAACAACTGCTTGGAGAGAAGAGACAAGGTGCAGCTCTTAAACAGAGACAGAACTCAAAGGAGGTATCTAGTTGTCCCTGACACACTGGGGGTTCCCTTTCCTCTCTTGCTTGCATCCAAGTTGGTCCATGTCATCCCTGGACTCCCAAAAGACGCTGCCCTTTGGACAAGTGCTAAAGAGAACTGATCTTCTCCTCTGTATTCCCACAACCACACACAGACAGCTTCCAAGAACAAGCACGTCCTGGCATATCCAAAGGCTGAAAACAAAGCCTCATAACTGAGTACCAGCAAAAATACAAACACATCCAAGCCTGCCTCCTTGGCACACTACCTGCTGCCTTCTGTTTCCAGTAGCCTCCTGTCCTTGGGACTCTGCTACGGCCACTTTCTCCCGAAGCATCAGCACTTCTTGTGTCAGCCTTTCCATGGCTGGAATTTCTTCAGGATCCACCAGCTGCATCTGCAGATCCTGAAACCCAACAAACAGCAGGAGAGCCCAGTGAGGAAGGGATCAGTAACAAAGACGGCTGGACCTTCACAGACCTCCCCGGAAAGCGACTGCCAGAAGTTTCCAGTGTTTGGAAAGATCCAGGTCTTCTAAGAAAAAAATGTCAAAGCACTGAGAGTGGATTAGGCACAGCCCATAGTGCTCAGTAAGAACCAAGCAAGGACACAAGAAGGGTGCATTCTGATTAAAGGACTTGAAGGAGGGTGTTTGCTACAGAAAGAGCAAAACAGCAAATAAGAACAGTCTGGGGGGTTGGGGCTTTTGACTCCTGGCCAAAGGAGCCCAGAGAGCTGCAGGCCAACCAGCAGCAATAGCATCCACAGCCAGCCAGCCACACTGCTCTGAGGATGTGGGGGATGAAGAGACTCCTCTGCAGCTTTCCCAGATGGAACTCACCCAGTCTGGCAGAGCATCTCACCTTGATGAGGTCCTCTTTCATCTGGATGGTTCTGGACAGGGACTCGATATCTGAGGCCTGCACCTGCAGTTCCTCCTCCTGTGCGGCCACGACAGACTGGAGAGCAGTGAGCTCCCGCTGTTGAGGGAAGAGAAGCCCATCAGCAACTTCTGAAAGCCAACACTCCCCTGCAGGACTCCCACTGCCCCATTTCCCTCACTGGGATACCCTCACAAGAGAAGGGTCCAAAACCTCCAGTGAGAGGCAGCCCTAAGATCTCCTGGAAGCAAAGGAGATCAGCACAGGCTCCATCACAGGCTCACCCTGCTTTCCCTTTCCTTCTTTGCCATTAGCTCCAGCTCCTCTTTGGCATTGTCAAGATCCTTCTCCAGTTCTGCTGCTGACATTGTAACTGCAAAGACAACATGGTTACTGCAGGAACACCATGTGCCAGTTCAGACCCCAGGATCACACACAATCCCCCTCCGGCAAGACAGAGCCCTGATGCCTGTGCTCCCTATCACACTGTTTCTTAGCAAACGCTCTTCTTCCCTACTTGATCTTCCAACAGCTGCCAAAAGCAATGGCAATATCCCAGGCCTGCTGTCCTACCCCTGGCAAAGTTCAAGTGCCCCGGTCCCAAGGCAAAACCCTAAACAGTTACACTTGTCTCGGCTCGGCCTGAAACAAAGTTAAAAACTCTCCAGTGGACAGCATTAGATCTTCAGCACAAACACCTCAGCTCAAACCCAACAGCAGCCTTTCTATTCCCCTTACTCCCATCCTCAGACATCACCCAGAAGAGAGGCAGAGCTTTATTTCAAAACTGTCTTGTTCAAAGTTCTCTACTCTTCCACAGTTTTATGAAATCATGTTTTTCCTCCACATCAGAAAGCCCCAGTCATATTTGGGGTCCTCAAAAGAAGCTGTCCCACACTCACCTCCCTCTGTCCTGAAACTGCTGTCCTCCTGTGGGGATCCAGCAATGACTGTAGCTCCACAAGCTCTTTGCAGTATCTCCTGAAAACATAAAATTCTGCAGGTTTGCATTTTCATGGGGAACACACAGCTTCCCCACAATTCCAGGACTGCAGCAAAGCTGCTGGCTGTTCTGTTGACACTTCTAAAATGTGGAAAAACAATGAAGGGGATACAGACAGGCAGCAGGAACGAGTGAATTGCACTCAGAAATTGTATGTGTGGGGAAGAGGGCACTGGCCTTATTCTGTTTGGCCCTGGAAAGCTGCTGGCAGCAAGTGTCTTCACAGTAAAGATTAAACAGGTTTCACTCAATTGCAGAAAGACCATCTCTCTACTGAGACTCATCTTTATCTCAGATGTGGCCCAAAGAGACCATGCAGGAAGGAAAACACATCCCTGGAAGTCTCTAGAGCTGGGAATAGAAACCTGTTTACAGCTGCTTAAAAACATTCAACAGCTCACCAATAAACCATTAACAGCTGCTCAAGTAGGAGCCACAGCATATGCAGCTTCGGAGCTGTGCTCAGCCTCAAAGGGGGTTTTAGCAAAGCTGCTTTAAAAATACCAACTCCAATTGTGGAAGAGACAGCAAACAGCCAGCAGGCTCTGCCAAGAATTAGTGGAACCTAAATTTAGCTCTCTTGTCCCCTCCAGAATGTGACAATGTCAGGGAGGGGATTACAATACAGCGAGGCAGCCCAGCCCAAGGAAGGAGCGGGTCAATGCTGGAAGGTCAAAGGGTGGATGTCTTTCATACTCTCACGTGCCCCAGGGTTCAATTACTGCTCCATCAAAACAAAAAGAGACACTGAGTGACAAAGGCTAGTGAAATCAAGATCGGAACATTCAGGCAGCATTCCTGCTCCTCAGTTTCTTCTCCTCCTCTAGGAAGTCTTTTTGGTAATCCCACTTTCATTTCTATCATTCTCTGTGGTGTTCTTCTCTCTCTTATTTCCTTCTGTGGCAATCAGCTCTTTCTGAAGGCCCAAGGCCACAGAGAAACAGAGTGCATGATTCTTACTTGTATGGGTTGTTTTTCCTGCGCCAATGGCCTGGCACCAGCTGACTGGGTCCCAACAGGGTCCTTCCCCAACACGTGCTGGCGCAGCAGTTGTAGCTCACAGCTCCTTTCAGCCAAAGCCTGCGCCATCTTCTCTGCAGCCACCTGATTGAGGGGGAAAATTAGGGATAGGGCCCTGACCAGGGGCAGGATCCTGGTCCCTCTTCTTCCTTAAGAGACTCCATCCATCTCAGTATTTATCTGTCGCTGGAGACTCTGCAAACCAGCCTGGCAGTTACTGTTCCTGGCCACTCACGCCCACTCCAGTGCAGCCCTCCCATCTCTGCTTACCAGCCTCTCCTGTACAGAGGAACAAATTCCTTCATTTCGCTGAGCCCACTCAGGGGCTTCTCTTTACTTAATAAAAGTCAGGGCCACCCACCTCAGCCTCCCACTGTGGCACTGCACAAAACTCACTCTGCTCCGCTGCTCCTTGGTGCTCAGAGCCTGCAGCAGCTCCCGAATTTCAGCATCATGCTCCACGGTTTGACGGTTCCGGTCACTGAGGAGATCCTGCAGCATCTTCTCCTTGTGCTGGAGACGCAGGCACAGCTCCTCTGCTACCTCACTCTGCCCGGGGCCCAGCTTGCACAGCAGAGTTGCTGTAAGTTCCTGAGCAAGGGGGAGGAAAGGAGAGAGACTGGAAGTTGTTCAGGGAGTCTCCAGCCTGGGTGTAGCTGAGAGAGCAGTGCCAGCTGGCACCACAGTTCGAGTGCCAAAAGCAGTCAGCCTCCAAACACTGAGCACAGCTTCAGGTGAGGCAGGCAGCAGCCTCTGGTTTGGGACCGCTCTCTTATGGACAAGCTGGCTGAAGGCTCGGGAGGCCAAACTAAGGCCTTACCTCCACTTCCTTGTTCCTGTCATGCAAGCAGGTCTGCAGCTGTTGGATGATCCCCTCCTGCTCCTTCTGCCTGCTGCCAGATTTGGCCTCAATCTCCTCTTTGAGCCAGCGGAGGTTTTGGCAGGTTGCTGAGACCTGCTCCAGTTCCAGGGTTTTGGCTTTCAGGAGGCTCTCCAGGCTCTGAGTACCACAACAGAAGCAGCTCAAGCAGTGACAGAAACTTAAGCAAAACTGGAAATACCAGTCTCTACTGCTAGCAGAGTCACACAGAGTCACCCATCTGCTCCAGATGTCCCCTATGCCTGGCCCAGAAACAGGAGTGACCCAGGAACTTGCC
Organism: Hirundo rustica; assembly: GCF_015227805.2. NCBI lineage: Eukaryota > Metazoa > Chordata > Aves > Passeriformes > Hirundinidae > Hirundo > Hirundo rustica. The sequence goes on along the minus strand of NC_053458.1, from coordinate 27,558,773 downwards.
CCACGCACAAGGCCAGAGGAGGCCCAACACCTGCAGACACTCTCCCCAGAGCACGCACAGGAAGGTCTGTCTAACACCAGTGTTAGACAGGCACAGGCCTCAGCACTCACGTGGATGGTGGCCTCGTTGCTGGACAGGACACTGCGCAGCCTCTCCAGGTCACTGCTGCGCTCCCGCACGGACTGACGGAGCCGCTGCAGCTCTTGCTCCTTCTTCTCCAGGGCACAGAACTTCTCATCTACTGCTCGCTGGGTGACAGAGGGGATCATTCACAATGGGGTGATGGGGCTCTGCAGCCAACACTCCCTCTTATGCGGCATTGCAGCCCCACCTGCCAGGGGGACTCCCCTCAAAGGATGAGCCGTGAACAGCATGCAGAAGATACGCTCACCCCTGGGCTCAGCCTGGGCCTGATGGTAACCCAAAGGCTGTGCCTCAGGGACAACTGAAACATTGCCTACAGTATGCGCTCACCTCCAGAGCAGCATCCCTGTCACTGACACGCTGCTGCAGTTTCTCCAACATGGCGTTCATGGCTGCAGGGCTCTTCTCCAAGCTTTGCTGGCATTGCAGAAGTTCCCTGGACTCCTAGAGATCATACACACACCCCCTTAGAACAACTGACAGTACAGAAATCTCCCCCACCCTCAAGAGCAGCACAGGAAAATCAGGATAACTACCTCCACCCGATGTTTGCTCTAGCCTTCACATTACAGGGTGGCAGTCCCAGCACCTGGGGCTGGCTGACTAGCACCTGCCAGGGCTCACCTGCCAGGGCTCACCAGGCATTGCTGTGGGCTGAGGTACGTAGTTATCTGTGCCTTACTCCTCACCTTGGGGGCCCAGAAGCCTCTCCTTCCCTCAAAGGGCATGCATGAAAGCTACAGATTTTTGCATGGCCAAATACCAAAGGTGGATCAGGGACTCCATTTAATTATGCTCAACTCAGATCTTTCTGCATCTCACCTGCAGAAGCTGCTCCTTGCGAGCCAGCTGCTGAGTCAAACGCTGAGCTCTCTGCTCCTGGGCCTGTAGCTCACAGCTTTTCTCCCACTCCAAAGTCTGGAGCTGCTGAGCCTTGTCCTGCAGTTCTGCCTGCAGCTGCTGTACCATAGCACGGAGCTCCTGCACGGAAAAAGCACATCCCTTGGGAGTTCAGTCCTCATTACAACCATTAACAGTAGGCCAATCTGAGAAAAGGCTGTGGGAACAGCTAAAAATTCTCTGCAATGCTACAACTTTCACATCTCAAAGCACACTGCCATGTTGTTTGAATTTATTTCATTGCCCAGGGTATCCATCCATCCAAACCCCTTGTCCTGGCCACAGGCAGAGCTTCAGTCAATCACAGCTAAGCTGGGCAGCAGGGGACACAAACATCACAAAAAGAGATGGACATTTGCACCAGCCAATGATGTACAAGTGACAACACAGCCACTATCAAGGGTCTTTGCTGATTCTTAATCCTCAGCTATGACACTAAGGAGGCTGGAGAACTTTCCCTGCCACGTGTGACAAGGGGTTAGACAAGTGTGCCCAGTCTGCTGTCAGCAGAAATGATGAACGAGAGCAGAGTGTTGCCTACATCAGTGCTTCTTAGTCATGTAAACCCAGAAAGTTCCAGGCTAAGTGCCTGTCATACCTGATTGTGTTTCCAGGTCGCCTCTTTTTGCTGCTCTTCCTCGTGGACCGTGGTCTCCAGGAGCTGGGTTGCTCTGCTGGCTTCAGCCAGCTGATGCTCTTTCTGGCGCTGAGCTCTCTTCAGTTTCTGCACCTCCAGTTTGGTGCAGAAAAGTGTGTTCTGAAGATCAAGCAGTGACATTTGCTGCTCCTGGGGTGACAGTAGGCTCTCTGACACCTGCCAAAAAGCAAGGTTCAGGGAAACTCAGAGAGATTCTCTCCGTGTGAGGGATTTAAAAACCAGGATCCCTTCAGAATGAAACCTGATTTATCTGAGGCTTTCCAGGACATACCTGCAGCTGTCCCAGATGGTTTCTGTGTAACATATCCCGCAGCTTGGCCATGGTCTCATTCTGCCCTTCGATGATGTGGTACAGCTCCTCTGTCTGAGTCCAAGCACAGGAAGCCCAGTCAGTGGCAAACCAAGCACAAACTCTCCTGTTCCCAAGCCTCCAGCCCGGATTACGACACCTCAGCACCACATGAAAGAGGCTTTGCAAGAAATAATTTAATGAGGTGCAGGATGCCAAGCAGTGGCTCAAGCATTCCTTCTCAGCCACTGCCCTCAAGGCTAGAGCACAGTTCCCTGTTTTGGTGAGCACCACCCTAAACTATTACCTTACTCTCTTTGCTCTTCAGGGCCTCGTTCAGACTCTGGATTGTACGATCTTGCCTTTGTGATGTTTCTTGAACAGATTTTAATTCGAAATTCAATTCATTCAGCTTTTCCTGTAACAACTGGAGACAGAAATAGGTTGGGTTTATTTAATCCTGCTTAATGCTCTATGTAAACACCCTTAAGACTCCCTCCACTGCTTACTCCATACAGCCCTGGTGTTGACCGCACCGAGATCAGCGTGGCTCCCTCTAGAGTCTGTAAACACCGTTGGAGCTGGGTGGAGCCCGGTGAGTAAACACAAAGGCCGCTCACAGGACTTATTGCAGTGCTTCTGCTCCCTCAGTGCAGGGCAGAGGTCTCAGGCTTGGGCTCACAGATCATACTGTCTCCCACATACTCCAAGAGAGTCTCACTCAGGCTGCCCAGTAGCCCTCCCTCCCAGCCTCTATCATTTGTTTCTGTTTCCTCAAAAGGAAAGGGGCTGCTTCAGCCCAAAATCCTCCCAAAAATCTGAAAGAAAAATACCAGCATGAAGAAGCTACACATTCACTGATCAAATCAGTGGTTTATTCAGCATTAAGTTCTGGCTTCAGCACGAAAGAGCCTGGCCACTGCCAGCATGCTGACAACATGGCTGCAAAGCAAAGGGGAACATCTCACCAGTCTCCATGGCTGGTTTACAACCTGAGAAACCTTTGCCTTTGACACTTTCACCCTTAAGAGGACACCGCCCACTCAAACAGTTTCAGGACACTTGTTGCTTTCACCATAAAGCCCACACACAGCACATGTTGTGCAGTTAAACAAGTGCTTATTAGCATTTTCAAACATGCTGCCTGTTTGCATTCTTGAAGGTGGATGATACACCTCTTCCTATCAACTTACTCAGGACTCAGCTTCTGAAGGAGCTGGTGCTGCCACATTATTTCCTCCTGTTGTTCATTAGTTTACACACCTGTCCTGTTATCTCTTCTCTGAGACACTCCCCCTAACCTGTTTAAACATTTCTAACTGCATTTACTGGGCCTTGGGTCTCTCTTTCCATCAAGCTTTGCAGTCCAGGCAGCTGCAGCACCTTATGGCTGTCCCCAGATTTAAATAAATATTCCATCTCAATTTTTTTTCCACATTTAACCTGGTTTGCCAGAGGATATAAATTTACCTTAGAGTTCAAGACCACAGTTAAGAACATACATCTTTCTCAACATGTGTTAATATTTATCTGCCTCAAGACAACTCAGATACATGTTTCTTTCTCAAGTATTTAAAAAGAAATTAAACCAGAACCCCCTCTATTTTCATCTCCCTTACTGCTTAGAAAAAAACCCAGAAATGAAAGCAGGACTCCCTCTCTCCTACACCAGGCTCAGCTCACACAAATCCAAGAGACAGGGAAACAGCCCTGTATATCTTTCCTTCACCAGCTCCTGGAAGGCTCACCAGGCAAGAGGAAAGTTCTTTCAAAATGATTTGCAAAATTAAATATGAAAAATTTACACAGCCCAGCTGCAGGAAAACAAAACAAAACAAAAGCAAATGCTTTTCATTTAAGCTGGCAGACAACAGCAGTGAGAATCACACACCAGCACACACCCTTGCTGGGAGAGTGGTGCAGGTACTTGCCTCCAGCCAGGCCAGGAGGCACCCCCTGACACTAACCACATCAGACTCGCTAGCACTGGATGTGCTCTTCATGAAGAAATACCTTGTTGGCAGCTTCCAAGTGCTGGATTTTGCCCTGCAGCTCTGCTGCACGCACATCAGACACGTGCTCCCCTGCTGCAGGTACTGGAGCTGGCTGCTGACGTTCATCCTGCAAATTCTGAAAGGAGAAAGACAGTAAAAAAAGAGAGAATGGCTCAACTCCTGCACTGGTTTCTTCTCTTCAGCTGTCAGCCATCACTGACCCTGTAGCACGGGTTTAAACATGCCCCATGTGCTTTTCTAAGTGGCTCTGATATCCATCATTCTGCCCCTGTCTCCCCTCACCTGGGTGGCAGGCTGGCACCTGGCAGCCCTTTGCCTCATCTGCCACAAGTGCCCTGGTGCCCCAAGGCTCTGGCTGCATTCCCTGTCTCTTCTCACTGCTGCACCACAAGGCCAGCAGCTTGTTTAGCTCCAACCACTGCCTGTGGGCTCATGATTGATCTCTCCACACCCAAGCCATAGCCCTGAAACCTGCTCTCCTTCCCATGTGCACTGCTGACATTTTAAAAAAGCTTCAAAACCCGCACTGAAATGGTTCCCATGTTCTGCTGAGCTTCTGTGCCTTTATCAAGCCTACAACCTTCAATCTTTCCCACTAGCTCCCCTCCTGCCACGACCTAGCAGTCACCCCCTGCTCTGAACCCCTCTGAACTTGTGATTTTCTGGGCTCTCCTTCATGACTTCCCAAGCTCCAGCACCCACACCATGTACAATTCCTTGCAGCTCCTCGAACAGGAGCAAATTCAGTGCCACAGCTGAGATTTTTTTTTCATGACACATACCCATTTATTGGGAATGTAAACAGCCTACTTTGTGACACGTGGCCTGCCAGAGCCGGCTGGCTGAGCACAACACTAATCCCTTGTCATCCCTCCTTACAATTTTGCTGTCTCCCGCCCAGTGAGTTAACTCCTTAGGGCACCACTCCATCCCAGCCACCCTCTTTAGCCCTCACAGGGCTCCTTCAGTATTCCTGCATATCATCAGCGACACAAGACTGACCGCACGGGTGCCTACTCTAGGTGGGAGCCCTGGAAAGGGCTGCAGGGATGCAGCACAGAGGTCATGGAAATGTGGCAAGGCTTTTAGGAGCATACACATGAACACCAGCTCCAGGCAGTGCAGCACAGCCAGAACAGTCAGTTCAAATTAGCTCTGTAAGGCTGAATCCTCATCCTCAGGAGCCACAGAAACGCTGTCTGTAGGGAAGTCATGCAGCACAGGGAAGCTCCCTTAGATCTGTGCACTGCCTCTCAGAGACAGAAGTAACACTTCCTTTTACCCTGATGTTTTGTCAGGATTTCAGCTGCTGGAATCCGTCACAGCAGCTATTTTGATATAAGGTTGATTAAAACAGAGGGGGGATAAAATGAAAACACATTTCCTCAATTTTCACATTAAAAAAAGAAGATGAAAAAAGGCAGAAAACTTGGAAAGAACTAAGAGCAGGGAGAGGAAAGAGCCAGCTCGAGAGTCCAAAGTTCCAAAGCCCAAGCCGCCTCCCTCGAGCCTCCCTGCAGCCATGGCAACTTCTCCAACATCAGCATTTTACTGCCAATCTCTCCTCAGCACAGTCACAGCAGTGTCAGCACACACTGACCCCAAAAGAACACCCCTTTAAAAAATAATCACAGCACTCCCTGAGCCTGCCAAGCCCAGAACAGTGGGGAAGAGCCCGGATGACCGGAGGGCACAGCTTCTCACAAAGGCTCTGCTTGGTGCCACTTCCCTGGGGCTGTGCTGGGGAAGGGGAGGAACTGTTGGTTCAAGAAAACCCCCAGGAAGACTGTACCTACAAGGTCACACGCCCTGACACCAGAATAAATTTAAAGAACTGCAAAAGCAGTAAGAGAACTGTGGTCCCATATATGCTAGATACTTCTTTCACATTTATGCACAGGAATCGCTGGACAGCAGCAGCACCTGACTTATAGGAAGGGTGTTGCTTTTACAAACTGGAAGAAAAATCATTTGTGCAAGAACTACTCAGGCTACTAGCTGCATCTGCCCTCCCATTTTTGCTCTTAAAGCCATCCGAAAGATTAAGCCCTTCCCCCTTCAGCCAGACCCTGTGCTGAAGGGCTGCTGCTGTCACGGCAAGGAACCGGCAGTAAGAAATCCCGCAGGATAAATTCCTAGCTGGGCCCGTCGGATGGCAGAGGCTGGAGAAGCTCCTCAAAACACACTTCCTAGATAGGGATGGCCATGTGTGACACAAAGCCAACCTGTAAACACGCCACGCTCTTCAGAGCAAACACGTTTTTATCCTGCAAACACATGCCTAGCAGTGAAAATCATCAGCAAATGACTCGATGCCCTGATTCACACCCTCAGCTGCCGGCTGCCAGCACAATGCCTTCATGCTCCAGATGAAAACTAGTTTTCCTACGTTCCTCCCTAGCATCGTTTCTCGAGCAGGCTTTTGTGGAAAAAAGCACACAGCGCCGGGAAACGCCCGAGCAGATGGGGCAGCAAGCAGCCGGCTAAGGAGGAAGAGCAATTCAGCACTGTCACAGTTGCCATAGTAATAAACGAGCATTTTCCTAATCCCCCAGGCTACCTACACCATTAGGGAGCACTAAGGCTGCTAATGGGAATGCAATTAGGCTGACATGGATATTCCTGAATTGAAGCTGACTGAGGCCTTCTATTCATTACGAAAAGTGGTAAAGAAGTTACAAGTTCAGCTTTTTGACTGCATGCTAAAGAACATTTCACTAGAGCCAGCGAAACAGAGGCAATCCGGAGCTAGGACTGCTATCAAGACAGATAACAGCATCCTGAAAGCAGGAGCTTTCATCCCCTCTCAGCAACACCTGCCACTAATTGATAGATCTTTACAAAGGATCAGAAAATAAACCAATTATCTTGAATACCAACCCTAAAGTCATCCTCTGGCACAAATCCACCTGCAAGGAAAACACCTTTTCCTCAGGGCACACGCCACAGATGCCTGGGTGGCTCTGCACGTTGGGCAGGTCGGAGGCCTGACCTGCAGAGGCAGGCGTTCCTCACACTCCAACCATTACTCAGGCACAAAGAAAACACGTCTGCTGGAAAACACATGCCCAGGAGCTAAAATACTCCCTCTCGTTGTGGATAAAAGCCACACCGACTTTAAGCATAAAGATGAAGCGAATCTGGTGTTTTCTCAGCAGGGAAATGACAAAGAGCTTAGACCCACCTAGCAGGCTGCAGTGTCAGGGAGGGCTGATGGGGGGGGGGAAGGCTCATTTCCCAGAACACCAGGAGGAAACAGGAGACAAGAGAATGACTGAGGAGAGAGACAGCACACCTAAAAAGGACTGAGTTGCCTATTCTTAGCCCCCCGCTTGGCCACACGTGGCTTTCTGCATTATCTCAGCATAGAAGAATCCCCAGTGGGCTCAGCACTGGGCCACGAGGACAATGCTCAATGGAAGGGCGGCACTGTGACCTCTACCTGTACCCTCAGCGGCATATAATCCTCACAGAGGTCATCCCACAGCTCCTGCAGTTCAGAAATTTCCAGGGGAAGGCCCAAAGAAGCTCTGGAAAATGGTTTTCTGTCTGTATTCAGGAAGGCAGAACTAGCACATGCTAAGCCAGCAGAAGCACTGCTATCTGCCAAGTCACGGCTGATCTTGGGAGGGGGCAAGCTGGACTTCACAGGAATAGGCAGTCGGCTGCCTCGGGGGCTCTGAAGGGGTTTGTAGTCCAAAGTCTTGATCAAATTGAGGGCCAGCTCCAGCCTGTTCCCGCTCAGTGAAGAGCTTGGGGTCATGCGATCATCTGAGAAATCATCACATTTCCCATTCCCTTTCACCCCTTTATCTGCATCTTCATCCTTCTGCTGCGGAGGGCTGGCCTCCACGGTGGTGTCCAGAGACTCAACAGAGGATGCCGGCGTGCCTTCCTCCATGCTGTCCCCATCCACAGCCACCCTGGAGCTGGTGGACTCGGCCACATCACACACAGACGACTCCTCGTTGCCCATGCTGGCCGACCAGCGGCTGGACAGCCCACAGGAGATGCTCCTGGCCACCTTCCGGGGCACCTTGCAGATGGCTTCATAGTCGGCGTCGGCCACACGCAGGGCAGCACAGCCCCGGCAGCGCCGCGGGCGGCTCCCTGCTCCCTCGGAGCCGTGGCAGCTGTGCAGCTCCGGGCCATGCTCTTCTTGATCCATCCAATATTCAAACCCAGAGTAAGTAAAGTCCTCCTGGAGGAGGGCAGCGTATCGTGCATCAGGCAGGTTGGAAAGGTCCACGGTCCCTTCCCCAGCCCTGTCCTCTGCGCTGGAGTTATCATTGTTCCTGCGATACATGCTCGCGATACAGAACTTGAGACGGTCCTTCTCCAGCAGCAGCTTCTGCAGGCGCTCGATGGAGAGGGCTTCGATGCGGGCGATGACGGTGTCGAACCTGTAGATGCGGTCCAGCATGAAGGCACACTTGCTGCAAGCGAACTCGGACCTGCCGTCCCGGCACAGCTCCCTGCCCAGGACGTGGGAGAGCAGCACCTGGAGATTCAGCTTGGCCGCCGTGTGAAAGATCCATCGCCGCTGGTTGCCGCACAGCTCCCGCCCGCAAATCCGGCAGTTTTCCTTCATCTTCCCTCCCTCCCTGTGCCCAAACCTATCCCTGCAGGCTCTCAGAAGACCTTCCCGAGGTCAGCACATCTCCCTCAGTCCCTGACCCCGCCGGCACGTCTCACCGCACCAATCTCCTCTTTTTAGGTTGGTGACACGCCGGGACTCTCGATGCAACAGAAACATCCCACCCTTCGACCACCTCCTTCACATCTTCACAGCCGCACCTGGGCTGCCCCCCCCCCGCCCCTCCGGTGCTGCTCCCTCACCTCACAGCTCGACCCCCCGATGCTCCCCCTCTCTCCTCACAGCCCCCGTCCCCGGGGCTGCCCCTCACCGCGGGCTGCCCCTGCCCGTCCCGCCCCGGCCCCACCGCCCCGAGCCGATGATGCTCCTGCCACGGCAGCGCCCGGCTTCTGGCTCAGATTTCAAGATGGCGGCAGAGACCAGCCCCCAGCGCGTGCGCAGTTCCCGCAACGCCTACCGGGATATGTAGTTGCCACGCCAGCGTTACGCATGCGCAATGGCGGCCCGCGCCACGCCCTGGCACAGGGGCGGTGCTGGGGGTCGCGACAGAGACAACGACAGCGATAGATCGCCACGCGAAAGCGCAGGGGTCCAGTCTCAGTGCCAGACACACACACACACACACATTAGTGCTTGGCTCTAATGCAAGTGTCTGTCCCAGTGCCACGTCCCTGCCCCAGTGCTTGTGCCACGTCCCCGTCCCAATGCCGGTGCCCGTCCCAGTGCCAGGTCCCCACCCCAGTGCCTGTGCCACGTCCATGTCCCAATGCCAGCATGTGTCCCAGTGCCGGATCCTTGTCCCAGTGCCGGATCCTCACCCGAGTGCCATATCCCAATGCCAGTGCCTGGCCCCCACACCAGTGCCACGTCCCAGTGCCAGCCTGCCCCAGTGGCCAGCCCCAGCAGGCAGTGTGGGTGGGCACATCCCCTCAGCACAGTGCCACCAGCACCTACACAGCAGCCCATGTCACCCGGTGGGCAAACAGCAGGGTCCCTGCAGGAGCACCACACAGGCAGCTCACGCACTGATGGCCCGTGGCTGCTGGGGACAGCACCGTGCCACCAACATGCAGCATGGCCAGATATGTGCAGCTGCCAGGAACATGCCGCTCTGATCTCTCACAACCCTGAAATCCTGCCTGGCACCATGCCAGGCTGCCGGGAGTATTTTAAGACTTGGGATTTAAATGGCAGATGGGAGCAAGTGGCACCACCACCCGCAGAAGGACTGCACAGGCTGGTGGCCTGTCCCCGGACAGCTCACACCGTGTCCTCTGAGGCCCCCTGCTCGTCCCAGCTCCTGGCAATCACCTGACCCTGCCAGGCTGAAAATGGCACAGCCCCGGCCACAGCCCCAGAAGGGGACAGGGATGACAACAATCAGCCAAGCCCTGAGTAGATGTCCTCCTCCCTGGGGTTTCCCCACCCTTGCCCACTTACCTGCCCCTCCATGACTGGAGACCCCTCCAGGCACTGCTGCAGGTCACGCTTCTCTGCTGACAGCATTTCCACGAGCTGGTTGCTGGAAGCCAGCTCCTGGGTCAGCTCTTCGATCCTCCTGAAAGTGACAAAAGGCCCTGGGATGACACTGAGGACACCTGACAGAGGTCGGTCTCTGTCTCTGGCAAAGCAGAGCAGCCTCAGGACTGCTCCCCCTTCCCCACAGCCCAGCTCTCCCCCACTGGGGTGACCCCTGCACCCCACCAGATATGCACAGCCCCTCAGTCATGCACATCACAAGAAGCCCCATGGTAGTCCTCAAGAACTGGCAGAGCACACAGGCTAGCAGCATAGAGGAGACATGTCCTGAACACCTACCTCTGGGCCATAGAGTCACAGCCATCGTCACTCCTGTTCTCCTGCTTTGTCTTCGCCGCTTCCTTCAGCTTCCCTGTCAGCTCCCGGCATCTCTCCGCCTCAGCTCTGGCCAGTGCCGTGGCCTGCTCAGCCTCACTCCGTGCCAGCCTGGCCTCCTGCATGGCAGCAGGGTGAGCCCCCAGGCAGCAGCTCCTGGCTCCTCCTTGGCCCCCACCATCCCTAGACTCACCTCCTGCAGGAGCTGAATCTTGTTCTCCAGGAGCTCATAGACGTGCTCCGACTCTCGCTGCTGCTCCTCATACTGCTGCCGGAGCGCGGCCTGGCTGCGGCTCGTCTGGTTCTCTGCAGCCACCCTGCCAGGCACAGCACAGTGTGCCACAGCCTGTCACGGTACGGCATCTCCCATGGCCTGGCCTGGCACAGCACGGTGTGCCACAGCCTGTCACGGTATGGCATCTCCCACGGCCTGGCCTGGCACAGCACGGTGTGCCACAGCCTGTCACGGCATGGCATCTCCCATGGCCTGGCCTGGCACAGCACAGTGTGCCACAGCCTGTCACGGTATGGCATCTCCCATGGCCTGGCCTGGCACAGCACAGCATCTCCCACGGCCTGGCCTGGCACAGCACGGTGTGCCACAGCCTGTCACGGTATGGCATCTCCCATGGCCTGGCCTGGCACAGCACGGTGTGCCACAGCCTGTCACGGCATGGCATCTCCCATGGCCTGGCCTGGCACAGCACAGTGTGGCTTGGCAGTGTGCAGCATGGCATGGCATGGCATAGCACAGCCTTTGTGACAGCCTCCACTGCAAACCAGCTGGCTTGGGTGATCTGTACCACTCTAGGTGCCCTCAGCCTGGCTCCCCCCATGTCCTGCCCTGGGGATAAAGCTCCTCTGGCAGCACCAGGCCATGTTTAGGCTCTGACACACCAGAGCACTCCCCACACACTCCTAAAACCAGGGGCTCACAAGCTGCTGTGCCACTGCCATCAGTGCCCCACAGCGAAACACCCATGCCATGGCCCCTGGGCACGGCACTGCCCTCCCCCACCAAACAGGTGCTGTCCTTTATTTTTGGCTGGCGCCAGGGCTGTAAGAGGAGCCCTGTGGGTGCCCAGCCCCATTGCAACCCCCTCTAGCCCCATTGCAGGCTCCTCTACTGCCTGCTATGGGAAGGGTGCAGGCAGACGCCCCCCGTCCCCATGCCCACAAAGCCACCACAGGCTGGGTATGGGCATAATGTTTGCCCCGGGGTGAGGGGCTTGGCCAGCCCCACTCACCATCTGCTGTCCAGAGCTTGTTGCTTCTCCTGCAGCTCCCGCTTCAGGCTCTCCACCTCCACCTTCAGCTCAATGTTCTATGGAGCAGGAAGAGTGGGTAGGATGCCCTCACACTTGCCTAGACACCCCAGCCCCACTGCCCATGGGAATGAAGCAGAAGTGGGACGAGGGACCCCCACACCACGGCAGGGCTTTGGGTGCTCCTGTCAGCGAGCGGCACAGGTGGTATTTTAGCCTATCGGTGCTGGGATGGGGTGTACCCACTCCATTTGTCTGCCCCTAAAACTCGCACTGTCACCCACCCCGGGCACCCCACCGGGCTGGGGATGCCCTCCCCAACCCTCTCCCCCCTCCTGTCAAAGGAAACGAGGGGCAAACTCCCATACAGCAGTTCGCCCAGCCCCAGTGCCCGAAGCACTCCCTGGCATCCCCCCTGGTTACACTCCCCTCACCCCATTCTCTCCCAGAAAAGAGAGGAAACCCCCTCACCCCGTCCCCTACAGGCACTCACCCGCCGGTAGACATCGTCCCGGCTGTCCTCGCCCTTCTGCTGGACGCGTTCCTCCAGAAAGTAGATGCGGAGCTTGAGGCTGAAATTCTCCTTTTTGAGGTCATTGAGGTGCTGGGAGAGCGTGCGGTACCCGTTAGCCATGGCCTGCGCTCCATGGGGCGGGCATCCCGGCACCCCTCACATGGCGCCGCCGGAGCACAGCCTTAGGCTCCCTGCCCGCCCGCAGCTCCCGTCGCTGGCCCCGCTGCTCTCCCTTTCCTCTTTTTTTTTCCGCCTCCCAGAGCTATTTGAGGAATCGCTGGAGCGGGGACAGCGGGTTGGTGAAACCCGAGCCCCGGAGGCCCCACGCGCCGCAGCCGTGAGGGCGGTGAGGGGAGCGTGGCGCTCGGCCCCTCTCCCTCCGGCCCCACCACCTGCCCCGCCGCCCCTCCTGCTCTCCACGCCCCGCCGGTGTGTCCGGGGGACCCGGCATGAATCCTGCAAGCAGCCGGCAGTGCCGGGAGGGCCCTGGCGGCGCCGTGCGGGGTCCCAGCGTCCCGCGGTCTCACCTGCTCGAAGTCCCGCAGGGTCTGCGTCTGGGCGAGCGGACCCATCTGTAGATCCCGGAGGAGACACGTCTGCACCAAGGGGTCAGGCTGGGGCTGGGCACCCGGGGCGCCACCGGGCCCCCTCGGCTGGGCTGGCACAGGGTCCTCATCACCTTCACCCCACAGCCCTTCTTGGGAAGCTGGCAGGGAGCAAGGGCGAGCAGCAGTGAGAGGAGCAAAGCCGCTGCTCCGCACCTCGTGTGCCTCCGAGGAGAGGAGAGACAAGGGGATGCTCCGGGCCCAGAAAGCCGCTGGCCATCCCTGGGGCGATGGGAGCACGGAACGGGGCATGCAGGGCACCGAGGGCTCTCGGGGTGCCTTACCCGCCATGTGTCCGGCTCCGGGGACCTCGGCTGGCACAGTGCCGCTGCTGCAGGGGTCCCTGCAGAGAACAGCACACGGCCGTGTCATGCACAGCACCGGGGGCGCAGGCCGGGCCCGCCGTGCCACGCCGCGCTGTGCGGGAGGGACCGGGAAGGGTGACGGAGGGTGCTACTGGTGTCTGCACACACGTGGGGACACACGTGTGTGTCCCCACAGCCGCTGGGCAGCGGCTCTGAGTGCAAAGGCAGAAGGCCCTGGGGGCTGTGCAGATGGCAGTGTCCTCGCAGCAGCACTTTAGCTCCATTAGCAGCCCTGTCAGGGCCACCTGAGCCCCTACAGCAGACCCCCACGGCCCCCAGGAAAGGATCTGGGGGCACGAAGCAGGGCTGGCCCTGGCTGTTCTCCGAGCCACCCTGGTCCTCTGTGCTGTCACGGCTCACCAGTTCGTAATCGCAATTGCATTTCTTTTCAGCTCAGAAGAGTGAGTCGTTTCATGATTTAAAAGAAAAAGAAAAACCCCAACAAATAATAAAAAAAACCCACCTGGATTGTTTATGGGTGTTTTTTCTGGTTGGTTTTTTTTTGTTGGTTTTGTTTTGTTTTGTTTTGTGTTTTTGGTTTGGTTTTGTTTTTTTGTTTTTGTTTTTGGTTGGTTGGTTGTTTTGTTTTTTTTTTTCCCCTTTCCTTTTAAAGAAATCAGAATGTTCCTTTTCTAATCTCAGCCTGACAGGTTTTTGGTGGGGTCCCATAAGCAAGGAGGTGGGTTGCAGGCACAGTGCCCTGCCCACATGCACGAGGCTGAGCCCCGACAGCCAAGGAGGGCCAGCATGTTCCTGTGGCACAAGCCATGGTAGGGGCCCCGGGACCATGTCCCCAGAGCCTTGCACACCACACCAGCACCTTGCAGCAGGGCACAGCACTGCCAGCCTGGCAGGGAGCAGGAGAAGCAGACACAGAGTGCCACAGACCCTGCAGCAACAACCTGTCATGGAGGGAAACTGAGGCACGATGACTTTAAACACACCAGCACTGGTCAGGCAACACTGTGTGCCCTGCCAGACACCATAACCAGCGTGATACCCAAAGGCAAAGCACCCAGAGGCGTTGTACCTGCAGGCACAGCACCCAGAGCTGCAGTGCCCAGGGGCATCTTACCCAGAGGCACCCAAGTTTCAGTAACCAGAAGTGTGATGCCTGAGATCAAGAGGCACAATATCCAGGGAGGTGTGACCTCTGGAGGCATGACACCCCCGGAGGACCAGCGCCCAGGGTGTGACACCCAGAGGCAAAACATCCAAGGCTCAAGATGCACAAGGATGCACAACACTTAAGGAAGCACAGTACCCAGGGGCATGATATCCTAAGGCATGATACCCCTGGAGGCAAAATATCCAAAAAGGCACATTAGCCAGTGACATAATATGCAAGGCTTGACACCCAGAAGGGTAATACCCAGAGGCACAACAAGCAAGGAGGGATCACAGCCAAACACTTGATGCTCAAGGAGATGCAATGCCTGGAGGCAGAATACCCATAGAGGCAGTACAGTACCCCAGATCCTGAGGATGCTGTGGGGTGATGACCGAGGAGCCAGGCAAGGGCTAAGGCTTACCATCTACAGCCTACACTGTGTATCCTCCAGGTTAACTTTGCAGATGGAGATGTGCATGGTTGACAGAAAGAAAGGATGAGCTGGGGAAAGGAGGAGGTCCTGTGAGATAGGATTGTCCTGCCTTGGCTCTGAAAAGCTGCACAGTGTGGAACAAAGTCCTGTGACTGGAACTTTGAAGGACACCATGGCCAAAAAAAGTAACTTTTTCCTGATTAAGGATTATTTAAATAATGAAACACATTCCACTGCCCAGGCAAGTAAGCTTAATGAAATACATGCTGCTACATATATGACTCTGTTACTCAAGTCTCCACCTAGATCATGCCATATGTAACATAGGAGGAGGGGGATAAGATTTGGTTGTACATAAGGAGGATACATATTTTGTCTGGTTAGGAGGATACTAAAAATACCTTGGAGACAGTCAATGGGCTACTCTTCTCTCCTTTGTCCCGAGCCAGGGACACCTTGCTAAGTTTCTGCATAATATTGTTATTATTACTTGGGCTAAAACAAGTGTGCACCATCCTGAGAGGGAACAGAATGGGCCCAAAAATGTTGGAAAACAAAAAAAACCCAAAACCAGTAAAACAATTGTTAGTGCTGTATTGAGGGCTCACTGATCTTGCATGCAAAAGAAAATCAGAGCACCCTGCCTCCTAAAAAATGGCAGATGTAGAATATACTGCTTTGAAATCAGAAAAGGAGCAACTTAAAATGTATTTGACCACAGCCAGATAGGGAAAAGCAACTGCAGAAACATCTAGAGGAAGAGGAGAAAAACAAAAATTGGAAGAATTGGTAGAGGTGATGCTTGTGTGAGCTCCTGATCCCCTTGACATCATACAGATTAGAACACTAATCATATTCCCCGAGGAACAGGATGGAGACATATGGGATGACCCAAATGACAGAAAACTGGGGGAAGATGATTCTTTGTCTCCTTCAAATCCCCCTGAGTATGAAGCCAGATGCATTATAGAAACAGAAGACACAACTGAACCTTGGTGAAGAGTGGGAAATCATAGCTGAAAAACAATCCCGTTCGATCTGATTCAGTTTGAAAAGTGCTTTGGCCATAAGCCAGGCTGGACTGAAATTCAGCAGGTGGAATCCTATCAGTGCATGCATAATAATAGCCCGCACAGATTCTGATTCCGGGTGGGCCTCCTCAACTATTAATGACATATCTAACAGGTAAAGGAACACAAATTCTGGTATTAACACAGCAGGACACTGAAAAAGTGGACAGAACTGACATCACTGAGTTGGAGTGAATTGAAAAACTGGACAGAGTTGGAGTGAACAGAGCAAGTGCTACGTGCCAAACCACTAAGGCTAATTTACGGCTCCCAGGCGATAAGCACATGTCCTCCCCTCACTTTGCAGCAAAAGATCACAGTGAAAACATTTTGGGTTTCAATGTTCTGAGCAGCCAAACCTGGCAGCTGATGCAGAGCAATGTTTGGTCCTCCCGTTCAACCCTGACCCTAAAAGAAATCCAGATACCACGGTGCATTCACCCCACACTGCGCTTACCCTCCCATTAGCAGCTTCAAAAGCTGCTAATGTGCAGTGATACCATTCTCTGCTGCAGCATGAAACTGAGCTCCTGAAGTTACAGCTGATTTGGAAAAAGGACAAATCACCTGCAGGGCCCACTCCTCATAAAATTCACCGATTGATAATTCGCCAAAATTTCACCCCACGTAATTCACCAGGCTAAAAACTGGAACAGAGATGGAAATTAACTGCTGTTTGCTGGCACATAGACAGGGTGGGATCAGATTTGGATTAAAAAAAGATGCCAGTACCGATCCTTTCAACACTGCTGTGCCAAACATCAAGGAACTGCTCACTCAACTTCAGGGAGCGCCCCGCTCATGGATGGCAACCCTGGATGTTAAATACATGGGTTTTGTGATCCCACTCCAGGAGTACAACAGGGCTTGATTCACCTTCACCTGGAAGGGAGTGCAGGGTATTTTTAAAAGGCTGCTCCAGGGATATAAACACTCTCCCACTATCGCTCATAAAGCCTTGGCAAAGTCTTAGCCACAATCGTGCCCAACCAAAGGTTACAATGTATCAGTAGATCAATGATATCGTCATCACCATCGAATCATCCCGGAGTGGCCTGGTTTGGACAGAATCTTAAACATCATCTTGTTCCAACCTCCTGCCATGGGATACCTTCCACTAGCCAAGGTTGCTCGGGGCCCCATTGAGCCTGAAGTTGAACACTTCTGGCGATAGAACATCCACAGCTTCTATGGGCAACCTGGAGCAGGTCTCATCACCCTCACAGTGAAGAATTTTTTTCTACTATCCAATCCAAACCTACTCCCTGTCAGTTTTAAGCCATGCCCCCTTGTCCCGTCACTAAACACCCTTGTAAAAAGTCTCCCTCCATCTTTCTTGTGGGCTCCCTTCAGGTAGTGGAATTACTACAGTTAGGTGCTCCTGAAGCCTTCTCTTTTCCAGGCTGAACAAGCCAAATTGTCACATGGAGAGAATTCTCTCAAATTCTCTCACAGAGGTGCTCCACCCCTCTAATTTGGTTGGAGAATACCCTGTGGTGGTTTTGCCCACAAGGAAAGACTTGAGCCTTGAGCAGTCCAACATGCCAGCATCAGGGGCCCAAGCAGCAGGTTGAGTTCCTGTGAATCTACTGGATTAAAGAAGCCTCTTCTGTTCTCCTGCAAACCCCAGAATAAAACAGAACATGGACAGAATCTACCTAACATAAAGGAGTGACAGCAAGTTCTGAGAACTTTAGAATTGTTATTGAGAGAACTGAGGTTGTTCCATCAGCTTGACCCCATATACCTATGGTACTATATCCCATAAATATATGCTATATGTATTTGCAGAAAATGGGGATCCAGTGAACAGGGTTCCCATTTTAATCTGTGTCTAAAGGGGCTGGAAGAGCCAGAGAGAACACTAGACATTAGCTGCCGCTCTTTCAATGACACTGGAACAAGGTATTCCTATCTGGAGAAGGGCTTGCTGTCCCTGGTGGGGCGGTGACACAAGCAGAAGAGATAAGGAAAGAACAAACCAAAGGACAGAGTGAGAATATTCGGGGAAATACCCAACTGGCTGATACCAGGCCATCCTGTGCTGGTTACAGTGCTTCAGGCTGGGACCGTGGCAATGGTATTAACAACCCAAAAATAACCTTATGTCTGGGAACAAAATATTACTGCTCTGAGCCACCCTGAGGTGGGGCCAGGCCAGGGCGGTGCCTGCCTGTGGGCTCTGGGGTCAATGAGCCAAGCACCCACTTTCCCAAGGTCCAGCTGCCCAGCCAGCACCCCCACACAGCCAGAGTGGTAGCTCCAGGCCTGGCCACAGGAATGCTGGGCCAGCAGGAGCCCAGGGCTCTGCCATGGCCGTGGCTGGTTGGGCTGAGTGGGAGCTCCCCCCTCCCTGCCCCTGTGCCCAACACTGGGAATTTGTTTGCTGAGAAGGGGAGGCCACTGCGGCGCTGCTGGGGCTGCAGGAGGACAAGAGCCCTTTCACACCAGCCTGGAGCACGGAGCAGAGCTGCTGGCACGGCACAGAACGAGGGGGGGGCTCAGCCCTGGAGCCCCTCAGTCACCGGGCAGCCCTGTCCACCCACCTCCATGTACCTCCAAGCCCTGGCACGAGGGGCACCATGCGGCCCTGACTCAGAGCACTGACTCACAGCATCTCCAGGCATCACACCAGGGCCACGGCAGCCACTCGCCAGCACTGGCACCCCAGGGTGCCGTCGGGGAGAGGGGACAACGAAGGGCTGGCAGGCAGGGCCAGGGTCCACGGGCTGTGTGAGGGTGGCTGCTGCCCACGGGGAAAGCATCCTGGGGTAAAGCATCCCCGAAGCACCGGGCACTAGAACCCAGCAACGGCAACTCACCTCCTTCTGCTGCTGGATCACCGCCTGCGGGGATGGACAGAGCGATGGACAGAGCGATGGACGGCAGGCCCCAGCCCCGTGCTCAGCGGCAGCCGCTGTGTGCCGGCGGCTCCAGGCTGGCAGAGGGGTTGTGGCAAGGGCCAGGCAAGGCCAGAGACAGCGCGGCAGCTCAGATGCCGAGCGTGGCTCATCCCAGCTCCCCGCTGACTCGTCGGCAGGAATGTCTCAGCAGGGGCGGAGTGCCGCCACGGAGGAGGTGGAGCGGGGACAGCCGTCCCCGCACACGGCGGCTGCCCGAGTGTGCGAGCGCAGCGCGGAGCGCACGGCACGGCCACCTGCGCACGGGGCACGGCAACAAGGTCTCCATTGAGCACGGCGGGCCGGGGGGAGCTGGGGGCTGGCGCTGCCCGCGCTCCCGGCTGGGCGGCTCCCGTGGCAGCCGGCACGGCTCCCGAGGTGAGCCCAGCAGCCCTGGAGAGGTGCCGGGACGAGCGGTCAGGCCAGCGGCTCAGCGTGGAATCGGGGATGGGCACGACCAGGGACGATGAAAACGGGGCTGGGGAGATGGGCGAGCCGAGCTCCCCGCGCCAACACCGGCAGCCTGAACCCCTTCCTTCAGGGCCCAGCACCTCCCCGCAAACCTCGCGTGCCCAGCGCACCGAGGAGAGCTTAGTGATGGTGCAGGCACCAGCCCAGGATCCTACAGCACCCGACAGCTCCCGCCCTCTCATCTGGCACACACGCATTGCCCCGACACCCGCAGGTCCCCATGGCACAGAGCAGCGACCACCGGCGTGCCCCGGTGCTGGACAAGGGATTCCCGGTCCTTTTCGTGCACACCGGTGGCTCCCAAGTTCTCTTGGGCTTGCCTGGCGCAGGGCCCAGAGAGCCACCAACCGGGCGGCCCAAAGCCCCGCCACCAGCCCCGACACACGGGACCCCAGCAGCAGGAAGGGGCATCCGCGGCCCAGGGGAATGGGGCTTGGGACAGGGACCGTCCGACCCTGCGCAGCCCCGAGGGAGCACGCTCCGATCCCGCCCGCATCCCAGCCGCATCCCGGCGGCCCCGATGCCGGGGGGTACCCGGGCCTCAGCCTGCCGCGGCATCCCCACATCCCAGCTGGGCACACGCAGCGCTCCTCGTGCCCGGGACACACGGACATCCCGACCCGCGTCACCCCGGCCACGCGCACCCGCGGATGTCACACGCGCTCACGGACGCGCTCCTCACCTCCGCCTCGGGGCTCGCATCCTGCCCCGCCGGGCTCCGCCGCAGCGGGCCGGGTGGCACCGGGCCACGCACCGGCGGCACCGGGCCCGCCAGCACCGGGCCGGCCACCGGGGGCACCGGGCCGGGCCGCCGGGTCCCCGCAGGCGCTGCCGAGCCGGCCCAGCGTGCGCCGGGGAGGCGGCTCTGCGGCACCGGCCGGCTCCGCCCGCTTCTGCTTCCCCTCCTCCTCCTCCTTCTCCCTGCCTCCATCCTTCATCTTTCCCTGCCTCCCAGCATCCCTGCCTCCCTCCTTCTGACCCCGTATCCTTCCTTCCTTCCCTCTCTCCATCCCTCTCTCTGACCCCTTATCTTTTCTTCCCCTCTCCCTCTGCCCTCTCCCTGATCCCTCTGTTCATCCATCCTTAATCTCTCCAGCCGCCGTCCTGCATCCTGTCCCGGCTGGCACAGCCACCCCCCACCCCAATTCCCCACTCCACCCAGTCCCTCTGGACTGAGCCCCAACTCTTCCTCACACTTCAGTCCCCCAGAAACAATCCATGATCCCTTCCTCTCCCCTCTCAATCCTTCCCGCTTCACGGTCTCCCCAAAAGACATCCAATTAGCCAGGATGCCCCATGGCACCCTCATCAATCATCCTAATCACCCTCAAACGTCCATCCTAACACCCCAAATACCACCCCAGTCGTCGTTGCATGCCTCCAATCCCAACGTGACACCCTCGATCTCGCCCACCCCTTTCCTTTTCTCCCACTCCCCATCCCAGCTCCAGTAACCCTAAGTCCCCTTGGACATGCCCTAACTTCTTTACCTGCTTGACACCCCAAAACCATGGCTGCCCCTGACTCCTCCCCCAGCCCCATTCTCTCTGCAGGGACCCTCCCCCTAATTCCCTGTTGCTTGGCCCCATTCTCCTCTGTCCTACACCCCCACAGCCCTTCAACCAGCTGTCCCCCATGCCACCAAGCAGTCTGTCCAGGACCCTAGTGTGGAATGGTGACCAGGGAGCCAGGCAAGGGTTAAGGGTTACTATCCACCCCCTCTGTGTTACCTTCATGCATGGAGAACCACAGAGCTGGTGGCAAGAAAGAAGGAGGAGGTCCTGTGGTGATTCTGCTTTGGCTCTGACAAATGGAACAGAAATCTGGCAGACACAGTGGCCAAACCCAGTAACTTTTGTCTGATTAAAGGCCATTTAGATATTAACACACACACCCTTGCATGGGCTAATAAGCTTGATGGTACATGGCACCGTGTCTATAGCTCCATACACTCCATTTATGTTGTGCTCTACATAACACAGGAGCAGGGGGAGAAGTTTGGGCTGGATATAGGGAGGGTGGAAAATTTACCTGGTTAGAAGGAAGACCCAAAAATACCTCGGAGACAGAATTGGGTACTCTCTTCTGCCTCCTTCCAAGTGGGGACACCTTCGTGGTCAGTTTCTGCATGCAATTGCTGTTATCATCACACAACATTATCGTTACTCTAGTTAGAGCTCGATTGCAACTGGTGCGATTATCAACAGCAACTCTACATCTGTATTTCTGCTGCTTCCCTATACTGCACCGTTTGTGGATCTGTGATTATGAAGGCTTTTATGGAATGTGAACAAACCTATGGCATTGAATTAATAAGCTGCACCACTTGTGAAGCTGCACTCGTGGAATTTCCTTCTGAACACCGCCAGACCTGTAGTGCCAAATTGGTTATGCTCAGAAATTCAGCTCAGCTGTCCCCAGCCCTCTGACCTGTGACGAGCAGCTGGAACACAGGTGGGTTTATTTTCTACCAAATTTCTTACTCTTAACGTGACTCCTGGTACGAATGGGGTCAGCAGAGGGGTGCCGTGCCCCCATACCCCCCACCCCAGTTCATCCCTGTTGTGATCCATCAGCCACGACAGCCCCGGTTCCCCGGCACCCATCCCGCTGGCGCTGCCTTTGGGTCCCCTTCCTCTGGCTCCCTTGGGGGCCAAGGAGTGTGGGGAGGGAGATGCCTGCTGGCGCAGCCACCCCGCCGGCGCTCCCAGCGTCCCAGAGGCCCCGCGAGGCCGGGGTGCCGTGGGGCTGTGCCTCTGGCCGCGATCCCCAGGAGAGGGCACCAGCTGGCCGGGAAAAGCCGGCAAATGCGCTGCCACAGGCAGCGATGGCTCGGCCACGCGTGTCCTCCGCGCAAACAGGCCACGGGCGTGGGAAAGGAGCCACCCGGGCCCCGGGCAGGCCCGGGCGGTGCCGGCATGGGGAGCAGGGCTCCGGGAGGGCAGGTCCTGATGTGTCCTCCGGGCACCTGGAGCAAGGTCCTGGTGGCTAAAGCAGAGGCCGGGGCCGGCTCGGCTGTGCCAAGGGCTGCGGGGCCGCGGCCGTGTCCCAGGCACGGCAGGTCTCGCAGTGCGGGTGTCCCCAGCCCACGCCACGCGGGAGGCCGTGGCGAGGGAGCCCTGTCGCCGTCCCCCGATCCCAGTTCCCTGCCGAGGGGCCGTTTGGAGACCGCTGCAGATTTCACCAGCCGCTGCCCTTGACCGCATCTCTCACCCCGTGCCGGCCGCCCTGGACTTTCCCCGCTCTGGCGTCACGGTTGTTCCCCGGCTGCGGCTGCAGGCGGTGCCAGGCTGACCGTAGCTCCGGGCTGTACACACTGCTGGGCTCTCCCGCCTGTGGCGGGGACAGCCATCCGATTCTGGCCGCCTCCCGTCTGCTAGCGCAGGTCCAGCACTCGGGCTCTGCTTGGTTTAACAGCCTCCAGGGCCACCCGGTCTCGCACAGGGCGCTTTGGCCCAGATCTGCTGCCTGGAGCACGCAGGCCCTGGGGAGGGGCCCAATCCCATTAGCACCTGGCTTGGCAGCACTGGCTAGGTTCTGCCCACTCCCCACGCGTGGAAAGCGGTGGAAGGAAGGGCCAGCCCCTGCTCCCCATGGGCAGGATCTGGGGCATGCCTGGTCCAGGTGCCCTGTGAAGGTCTGGCCGCATCCCTCGCCATCCACCTGCCCGGTCTCACGGACCCCTCTCCATCCTGTCTCCGGGCCAGCTCTTCTCACTGCGAGGTCGCTGGACGCAGCCACCTGGCTCTTGGCCCATGGAGGGCGTTTGCTGGGAGGCTCCCATGCACCCCGCGTCATTGGGAGCCAGCGGCCAGGGCTGGCCCCGTGTCCCCAGCCCCTTATCGAGGGCATTGCTCAACAGCAGGCTCGAAGTCGGGGGTGGGCAGGGGCCAGGGCACTGCCTCACTTCTGAGCTGTGAGGGGGTCTGGGGAACCCCCATTCCTGGGCGAGCTGGGAAGGGCACGTCTGGGGTCGCCATGTGCCGGGCTGTTCCCTCTCCCAGCTTTGTGGGGAGCCACCCGCATCATCGTGGCTGCCGCTGCCGTCCCCCTCCTGCCTTACTGAGCTGTGATGTGCGGGACGGCGAAAATGAGGCACGGGACACACTGCCCCCGGCTTTCGTGGCTCCCCGACCCACGGGGTCCTGGCAGGGCACCCCCTTCTCTGGGGCTGCTGGGGGGGCCCGGCCCAGCCCTTACCCCGCACCCCCGCCTCCTCCCTCCGCTCGGGGGCGGGGGGGATGAGGGGCGAACCGGGCGGGCCGGGGCGGGGAGGGGAAGGGAAGGAGGTGGGATCATGGAGACGGGACCCAATGAGCCCGAAAAACGTGCACCGCTCGCAGCTCTTTTAGCGCGGCGGAGGGGCAGCAGCAGCCTCTCGGCGGCGTGCGGAGAGAGCCGGCACCCCCGTCCCGTCCAGTCCATCCCTGTCCCGCGGGGCCCGCTCCGGCCATGGCGCTGGGCAAGCTGCAGAAAGTGCTGATCAGCGAAAGCCTGGACCCCTGCTGCCGGGAGATCCTGCAGGCCGGCGGGCTCCGGGTGCAGGAGAAGCCCGGCCTGAGCAAGGAGGAGCTGCTGCGGGAGATCCGGGTGAGGCAGGGCGGCACCCACGCGTGGCTGGGTGGGTGAGTGCATGGGTGGGTGGGCACAGCTGCAGGCCGGCGGTCCCGGGTGCCAGCGGACCCCCTCGACCGGTCCCCGCCTCCCGTCTGATGCAAGAGCCCGGCCGGTTTCGCACGGCAGATCCCGGACCCCAGCAGCTGTCCGGCTGTCCCGTCCCGTGACCCACTCGCCGTGTCTGTCACCCCTTAGGACTGCGACGGGCTCATCGTCCGCTCGGCCACCAAAGTCACGGCCGAGGTGCTGGAGGCGGCAGAGAGGCTGCAGGTGGTGGGCAGAGCTGGCACCGGCGTGGACAATGTGGACGTGGAGGCAGCCACCAGGAAGGGCGTCCTGGTCATGAAGTAAGAGCACGAGTGTGGGGACATCTGTGCCTGTGATCCTGGGGAGGCCGGGGAGACTTCAGTAGGGTGCCCTTCCCTGCCCTGGCACCACCCTTTGTGTCTCCATCCCCACGGGGCACAAACCCCTGTTGGCCCGTGGGACACACACCAGTGACACCGCTCTCCATCCCCAGCACACCCACTGGGAACAGCCTCAGCGCCGCCGAACTCACCTGTGGGATGATCCTGTGCCTGGCCAGGTGAGCACAAGGCAGGATGAGGACAGCGGTGTTCCGTACAGCCCCCTACCTCGCCCTGACCACAGCCTCCTTTTTAGGCAGATCCCGCAGGCAGCTGCCTCCATGAAGGAGGGCAAATGGGACCGTAAGAAGGTAGGAGGCAGGTGAAGCACCCCTGGGTGGGGGTGTCCATGTGGGGTGCGCTCGCTCACTGATCCTGTGCTCCCCAGTACATGGGTATGGAGCTGAACGGGAAGACGCTGGCCGTGCTGGGGCTGGGACGCATCGGCAGGGAGGTGGCCACCCGCATGCAGGCTTTTGGCATGAAGGTGAGGAGAGAGGGCGGGGAGGAACGATGGGGGGCGTAGACCTTCCACAGAGCCACCGTGCCAGGCTGTCAGAGTGAGCGCCCGCTCTGCCTCAGACCATAGGCTACGATCCCATCATCACCCCCGACGTCTCAGCCACCTTTGGTGTGGAGCAGCTGCCGCTGGAGCAGATCTGGCCCCGCTGCGACTTCATCACGGTGCACACGCCGCTGCTGCCCTCCACCACGGGTACGGAGTGGGCACGATCATGGGGAGCTTCGGGGGGAGCTGGGGCAGCCCCCTTCCGCTCACAACCCCCCTTCTGCAGGGCTCCTGAACGACAGCACCTTTGCCAAGTGCCGTCATGGCGTGCAGGTGGTGAACTGTGCCCGCGGCGGCATCGTGGACGAGGGCGCGCTGCTGCGGGCGCTGCAGTCGGGGCAGTGTGGTGGGGCCGCCCTCGATGTCTTCACACAGGTGAGTGGGGCCGTGG
Organism: Hirundo rustica; assembly: GCF_015227805.2. Classification (NCBI taxonomy): domain Eukaryota; kingdom Metazoa; phylum Chordata; class Aves; order Passeriformes; family Hirundinidae; genus Hirundo; species Hirundo rustica. Next base: position 27,533,599 of record NC_053458.1, on the reverse strand, counting down.
AGACCCCCTGAGCTTGGCTTTGTCTCAGCACCACCTAAGTTTTGCCCAAATTAAGGCAAATTAAGGCTGGGCAGCCTGGTAAACTCTGTGGGACTGGGACCAGGAACAGCCCTGCTCAGCTTCCCTCCTTACCAAGGAGGTGGGGTAAATTCCCCCTGCTCCCAGGTAGATGGCTGGGAGCTGATGGCAGGATGGAACTGTGTCTGCAGGAGCCCCCAAAGGACCGTGACCTGGTGAACCACCCCAACGTGATCTCCTGCCCACACCTGGGCGCCAGCACGCGGGAGGCACAGAGCCGCTGCGGCAAGGAGATCGCCATGCAGATCGTGGACATGGCCACAGGGAAGGGGCTGACCGGCGTAGTGAGTCCCGCTGCAAGCACCTTTTACCTCTGTGCCTCAGTTACCCCAGCTGTAACCCACGGGTGCATTGGGAGCAATGCTCCATGTGGGATCCCTGGCAGGCTCCCACCACCCTCTCTCTCCTGCAGGTTAATGGGCAGGCTCTCAGCAAGGCTTTTGCCCCCCAGACCAAGCCCTGGATCTCCCTGGCCAGGGCCCTGGGCACGGTGCTGTGCATGGCGGGCAAGAAAATGCAGGGCAGTGTGCAGGTCTGCACCCTAGGTGAGCCTGGGTATGGGAACCCCAATGGGCAGGCAGGAGAACGGATAGGCACAAAACTGGTTAACAGTGGGATTGGAGCCCTAGGGTGTGCAGGGATGGATGGGTGGATGGATTGGGTGGGCGGAAGCACCAGCCTCAGGCTGGCCATGTGGGCCTGACCTCTCTGCTGCTGCCTCATGCACACCTCCTCCCTGCACCATAGGGACACCCCTGAAGGAGGCTGGGAGCTACCTGACGCCTGCTGTGGCCGCGGGCATGCTGGCTGGAGGGACACAGAAGGAGGTGACCCTGGTGAACGCCACGCTGCTGGCCCAGGAGGCTGGGCTGAAGGTGTGTGAGCACCCAGGCTCTGCATCCCAGCCTGGTGTGCCTTTCCCACCAAGCCTGGGGATGCCCTACCGGGCTGCTAAGGCAGCATCGAGGCTGGGCGTTCCCTGGGGTGCTTCCAAGGACATCCCTTCCCCGCCCCGGCCATGCGCAGGACCTGGGCACTGAGTGGCCCTGTCTTTCTGGCAGGTCACCACCACCCACAATGATGTGGCCCCCGAGCCCGACAGCAGCACCGGTCTGGTGCAGGTGTCCCTGCAGGGCACCCCGCACCAGGTGACGGGGACGGTGCAGGGCAGCACCCCGGTCCTGCGGCAGATCAACGGGGCCACCTTCAAGCAGCCAGCCCCGCTGTCCGGCCCTGTCCTCATCTACAGAGCCAAAGCCCCCAAGAGCAGCGCTCTGGCCACGCTGACTGGTGAGTCCCTGAGCTGCAGGGACTGCATGGGTACACCCCGCATCTGACCGAGAGCTGAGCCCCTGCTGCTGCAGATGTTATCCGGAGGGATGGATGGATGGATGGATGGATGGATGGATGGATGGATGGAGGGTTTGGGCAGGGGGTTGTGTGATGTTGAGCAAAGGACTTGGGGTGGAGGAAGAAATGGCATTGTGGACCTCTGAGTGGGGTGTTGGGGTGAGCAGAGGCTCAGCTCCCTGCTGGGTGCTGGGGCAGTGGGGCAGCCTGTGGTCCCCAATTCCTGTCCTCCTCTCCAGGGCTGCTGAGCAAGGCAGGGAGCCAGCTCCTGTCCTACCACAGCTCCAGCACGGTGGCAGGGGAGCAGTGGAACGTCGCGGGGCTCTCTGCCCCCCTGTCCAACCTCGGCGAGCTAAAGCCATGTGTCACAGAGCTCTTCCAGCTCCACCTGCCGTAGATGCCGACTGCCGACAAGGACTCTCTCCACGGCCACAGCATCTGGACCCTCCCCCAGCCGGGAAAGCATTGCACATGTCCGTCCCTGACCCCCACACTGGGTTTGGGGTAGCCCCACGTTCAATAAAGGGTCTAGAAGGAGAGAGCGTGTGGTGCCTTGTCTGTTCAGTCCTTTGTCCTCAACCCCGCACCCCCTCCCTCCTGCCCCTGCTGCTGTTTGCTGAAGGGTGCAAAGGTCTCTGTGGCTGCCGAGGTCCCATCTGGCCACAGTCCCATGCTGGAACATGGCCCAGAGAGCAGTGCTGCAAGGGGCACGAGCCCTCCTGTGAGCCACTGTGTCACCTGGGCACTTCTGCCCACGGGTTTTTGCCATTCAGTGACATCATGGGGAAAAATGCCATCTTGGCCCCCTAAACTGGCAACTGGGAGGATGGGCCTTACTTGATTCCCCAAAAATGTCAGGGCATACCCTCATGTCTAACAGGGCAGGTGTTCATGGAATAAATGCCCATAAGCAGCTGTGATCCAGACTGGTGGTTGTTAATTGGGAGAGACCTGGGGCAGGAGGAGACCACTCAAGACCAGGAGCCAGAGTCAGGCTGCTGCCCCTCCCATCCACACCTTTATTCCCCTGCACTGCCCAGCTGTTTGCAGAAGATGCTGCCATCTCCAACACCTCTGGGGCCCGAGTCACTGCTGGCCATTCCCGACTCATACAAAGTGAACTTTCCCACAGAGGCCAGCCCCAGATGTGGGGAATGGACAGGGATGACAGTGGGAAAGAGCATCCCCCTGCCCAGGGCTCAGCACTCTGGTGATCCCACTCTAGATGGGCTTCCTGGCGTATTCGCGGCGGTACTTGGAGTCCACCCGTGTCAGGTACCAGGTTCCGGGGAAGAGATCCGCCTGGGAGCCGTGGGGAGCGTGGTCGGCTGCAGGGAGAGGGCGGTGATGCTCAGTGGTGTCGTGAGGTCCCAACAGGGCAGGGTCACTTCCCCCAGCCCCACTCACCCAAGTGATGGGTTTCCTCCCGTCGCTTCATGATCTCGGCAAAGTCCTTTGGGGCCACGCGCTTGCGGGCGTCCAGGCGAGCGGGCAGGTCAGCCAGGCTGGAGACCAGCTTGTCCAGGGGTGAGCCTGGCGACGGGCACCCCCCTGTGAGATGGCACCCCTGACGGGCCCACGCCACCCTCCCTTCCCAGTCCCTCTCTCCCCTGGGGCTCACCTGGGGCCGCGTCCTGCGAGACGCGGAAGGAGAACATGCTGGCGGCCAGTCCCGAGCCGTAGGAGAAAGCACCGATCCGGGAGCCGGCCAGGTCCCGTGCTGAGCACCTGAAGCGAGAGGTGTGGGGGTTACAGGACATTTGGGCTGAGGGGGAGATGGGGACGCAGGGCTGTGTGGGCAGTTTAGGGGGCTGTCTCCTTTGTAGGCAGGCAGATCCTTGGGGCCACATTTCTGAGGGAGCGTAGCCCTGGAGTGCAGTGGTGTCAGGGAGCCCCAGGACAAGGCTTTTGTTCCTCTCAGAGCCTGTCTGTTCCCATGACTCCTTTCCCAGGGGGTCACTCATTCTGTTGGGCATAGCAGCAGGGGTTTTCATCCTCCTGGTGATGACAGAAGGGCTTTATGCACTGGCCCAGCTCCAGCAAGCTGGGATGAAAAGTCTGGCAGGGAGATGGCCTGGAGCAGGATGCATCCACACTGGGATTGTGTGCAGTGAAAGGTTCAGGACGGTGTTGAGGCAGGGGAAGATGAAGACTGGGAGATGAGCCAGGGAGTGCCTCCCCAAAATTACCTCCTCCCTCTCCCCAAGCCAGCGTTTTGGGGGACTCACTGGGACAGGAGGGAGGCCAGGCAGCCGTACATGGATGGTGTGTACATGTTGCCGTTGCGGGAAGAGAGGAGCAAGGAGGGCTTGGTCTTCTGGTTGAAGATGTCCAGGCTGGCTGCCTGGAATGCCTTCTCCACCTCCTTGCTGGTGTAGGTGTCCTCCAGCTTCACACCGCTGCCCAGAGAGAGACCAGCTGGAACCCCAGACCAGCACATCCCTGGCAGGGCTGAGGGGTGGGGGACACGGCACAGGGACCCACCGGAAGGACTGCAGCCCCTTGTAGAGGCCGGAGGCTGTGTCGGGGTTGGGAGAGGCCAAGAAGTCGTTCAGCAGCAGCCTCCCCACTGACTTCTGCACCAGCTTGCAGAAGGGCGAGTGGAAGATGATGTACTTGAAGTCATCGAGGGTGAAGGGCCTCTGGGTGCCGGCTGGGAGGCAACACGGGGCCATCAGTACCCAGGGGGCTGCCACGGGCACCTCAGGGATGCTGCTACTCACCCTGCTGCCACTGGGCCTCCGCCTTCCGTCGGTACACGGCGTAGCAGCGGTCCAGCGCCCGCAGGTAGCACTGGATGGAGAGCTGCCCGTCCACCACCGGGTACTCAGAGGACAGATTCGGCTTATAGAAGTCGTAGGCGTGCTCCATGTGGGTTCCACGCAGGCCTGGGGGCACAGGGAGAGCCAGCTGTCAGAAAGCACCGGGAGGCCCCAGCCCAGTGGCAAACACCCAGGGGTGCTGCCTGCCGTGCCGCCCCTGGAATGCGGCAACCTGGTGCCCACAGGTATGTGGCTAGCCAGCATCCTGGAGTACCCAGCAGGGTCTGGCTGAGCAGCTCTGCCCAGGGCTGGGACACAGATGGGTGGCCCCCAGGGACAGCTCGCCAGCCCCAGGGCTTCATGGCACCGACCTCTCTCCAGCACCAGCGGGGCATTGGGTCCCACCAGCATGGCGATGGCTCCGGCGCCTCCCGTGGGCCGCGCGTTCCCCGTGGCGTAGACAGCGATGTCCCCGCACACCACCACGGCGTAGCGACCTGAGCGGGGACAGAGGGACTGGCAGGGCCACCAGCGGGTGGGAGCTTCCACCCCATGGCCCTTGTGTGTTCCCATCTCCACGCTGCCAGGTGTCACGCCAAGATGGGCAGGAAACATGGGGGAGGCAGAGCCTGGAGGTGCGGTGGCTTCCTTTGAAGCTGGAGCATCTTCTGGTTTCAGGCCACCTCCTGCCTCCTTCCCCAGTCCCACGGTACCCACCCAGCATCCAGCCCCACAGCCCGGGCCCTGCCTGCACTCACCATCCCAGGCGCTGGACTCCACCCAAGCAGCCGCGTTGAAGAGCGAGGCCGTGCCCCCGTAGCAGGCGTTGGTGGTGTCGATGCCCTCCACGTCAGTGTTGCCAGAGTCGTGGAAAAGTTGCATGAGGACGGTCTTGACGGCCTTGGATTTGTCGATGACGGTCTCGGTGCCCACCTCCAGGCGGCCGATGGCGTCCCAGGAGAGGCGCCCGCGCTCCACCAGGCGCTGCACCACGGTCAGGCACAGGGAGTTGATGTCCTCGTGGGCGGCGCAGAAGCCCATCTGCTTCTGGCCCAGGCCCCGCGTGTACTTGCCGGCCTCCACGCCATCAAACCGCTCCAGCTCCTCCTGATCCACGTACTGGGCGGGGAAGTACACCTCCAGGGCCAGGATGCCCACGTCCTTGGGCCAGGCACCTGTCCCAGCAGCAGTGGAGAGGCTGTGGGACAGAGGGAGTGGCAGCCTTGGGGACAGAGGGTGGCCCTGGGGAGACGCCACCAGCGAGTAGCCCAGGCTGGGAGCGCTCCAAATTCCCGCTAGCTCCTGGCAGTGTTGCAGGAAGAGGAGGAGGGAGAGGGTCCCCTTCCCCACGAAGATTTACGATCTCAGCCAGCTCCCCACCCCTGCCCCGGTTATGTCTCCAGCCCCCCGGTCCACGTGGATGCTCACCGTGCCCTGTGCCAAGGCGCAGGATGCTGGGCACCCCGCGGTGCCCGCTCGGGCCCCGGCGCTGCCCACTTCGCCCCCCAGCAGCGCGCGGCGCGCCCGACCAAGCGCAGCATCTTCGCCCCGGACGAAGGGACGGCCGGCCGGACAGACGGACGGCGGGCTGGGCCTTGCGGAGTGCTTTTATAAACCGCGTGGGCAGCCCGGCACGGCCCTCCCGGCCTTTATCAGCCCGCCGGACCCTGGCGCTCAAAGGTCACCGAGCGCCAGCCAACACGGCAGGGGCAGCGCAGCCGCGGAGGGGGGAGCTTGCGAGGTGTCTTCGTATTGTGCCCCAAAGCCTGGGGGACACCGAGCCGGGGCTGAGCAGCGGGACGGGCTGTGGGAGCCGTGCCCCGGGGCAGAGGCAGCTCCGGTGCCAGGCTCGCCTGCGCAGCTGTGGTCACCGTGTGGCCTCCCCGGCTGTCCCCGCGGTCCCGGGCAGGGAGCAGAGGGCGGCCGGGCTCTGGTGCCGGCGGCATCCGCGCTGCCCGGGATGCATTCCACGTCTGACACGTGCCGCAGCTCTGGGGGGTAAAAACCCCATGGGTTGGGTGGGGGCAGAGCCGTCTTCAAAGCAGCAGAGCAAACAGCCACGTGATGCCTGTGGCAACACCACTGTGACACAAAAGGGACCTTTGGTCCCGGTGCTGCCGTCAACATGGCCATGGGGCAGCGTCCTCATGGACCACCTGTCCTCACGCCCGCACACCCACGACGGCACTGCACGACCCACATCTGTGTCCCAGGTCTCCGTGCCTGCACTCCGGGGACACCCCTGTCCCCCCAGCTGTGGTATTTGGCACCCGAGTGCTCAGCCAGGAGGGCGACTGTCCCCGCAGCTCCTGGGGACTCACGCCCCGACAGCCCTGCCCGCGCCGGCAGCGCAGAAGCCTCGGGAAGCCGGGAAGCTCGGGCAGCCGCGGCGGAGCCCGTCCCTCTCTCCCAGACCAGCTCAGGGCTTTGCACCAGCACCAAGCTCACACAGCACTCTCATGCTTCTTTTTTTATAAGATTTATGGGAGTTGCGGGGAGAGGGGCAGAGGCGGTTCGGGAGGAACGCGGCCGGCGCGGGGTCCCGGGGCTGCGCTCAGTGCAAGGGGTAGAACTTGCAGATGTAGTGATGTTTCCGGGAGCACTCCGCGCTGTCCCACACCGTGAAACCTGCGGGACGGACAGGCAGGGGGCTGGCGGCGGCCACGGCGAGCACGGGCCCCGGCTGCGCCCACCGCAGCCCTCCCAGGGGATGGGAGCCGGAGGAGGGAGGCGGGGGAACGCGGGCCCAGCCCAGGCGCAGGCGGCGGCTGCGGGCAGCGGGCACTCACCGCTGCGATGGGTAAGCGCGGCGCAGCTCCCCCCTCGGGCACCGTTCCCGGGCACTTCACCGCTGGCACTGTAGTTCTTCCCACTCGTCCACTGCCAGACCTGGCTCTGTGCGGGGAGAGGGGGGGTTCAGGGGCACGGCCCAGCAGTGCCCCAGCCCCCCATCAGCCCTGCCGCCCGCGCCTCACCTCTTGACTCTTCTGGAGGCCGATCCAGACGGGCTGCACACGCTGGTAGTAGGAGATGGCTCTCCGCAGGGTGGCGGCCTCACGGGCATCCTCCACCCAGGCCAGGTGGGCGCCCTCCCTGACGTCCCGGCACCGGCTCTGCAGGGAGAGCTGTCAGTGCCCGGGCATCTCAGGGAGACAGGGGGGTGTCCCTGTTCCCCTGTGGTCTTACCTCAGCCTCGTCCCAGGTCTGGGGGTCGGGGAAGTACTTGAAGCAGCTGAGCTTGTAGTAATACCAGCCGTCGGGGCAGTAGTTTATGTGCCTGCCATCTGTTTGGGGAGAGCGGCGGGCAGGCATGAGGGACAGCTGGCATCACTGCCTGGAGAAGAGCGTGGCTCCCTCCTGGCCCAGCTACAGAAGCAGGTGCCCCCCGAGCCGTGGCACTCACCGACCGGCCGCAGGAGCCCCACGCAGGCCAGCAGCAGGAGGGCGAGTCTGGCCGCGGCCGCCATCCTCCTTGCTCCCTGTAAAGGCTCGGGAGGGTCACACAAGGCCCCTTGGGGACACACGATGCTACCTGTGCCCAGAGAGTGCAAACCTGCCCCGCCGTGGGCTGAGCCTGGCCCCTTGGAGCCGCCTGGAGGAGATGGCAGGCTGTGCCTCCCTCTCTGCTCCCCGGAACAGGTCACTGCTCCACGCCTGCACCCTGCGCACCAGGCACGGCTCGGAGTCCCCAGCTCCACACTGGCAGCAGATTGTCCCGGCCCCACCAGTCCCAGACTCGGCAGGAGGCATTTGGGAGAGCCAAGCTGCTCTGTGAGGACAAGGGGAGGGTGCTGCCACAGACCCCACGGAGGCAATGGCACAGGTGGGGCTGCAGGGACTACGTGCACCACGGCGTTTTCACGCCCTGAGCTCGTAGTGCTGCCCGGGCTGGGGAGGCAAATCGGCCTCATCAGCACAGTTCCCCTTTATCTGGGCTAATCCCTGGGCACTGGGGCCGATTTGCAGATTCAGCTCATCTTCCCCTCAAAGAAGCAGCAACAAAAGTCAACGCAGGGCTGAAAAACGCAGCATCACAGCCTACCCCATCCAGCGAGGGCAGGGCTCAGCTCCCACGGCAGCTGCCAGGGAGAGGGACCAGCTCCTGTTTGCCTGTTTGCCAGCTCTGAGCATCCCGAGGCCCCAGCTGCCTCGTGAGGGTCCTCTTCCTCACCTGTTGTCTGGAGACGGTGAGGAATAGCGGCTTGTCGCGGGTCACCGGGACAGGAGAGGAGAGGAGCTGCCCTTTATAGCCTGGCGCACACCAGCATCTGTTTGCCCAACTCAGGTGATTCTCACCATAAAAATCTTACTGCTGACCCCCCTCCGTCCCCCCCCACTTTGCTGGAAAATTGCCCAGATCTCCGCTCTGTTTGCATTTAACATATCTCCAGAAACAGACAGGAAGAACCTGTCCTAGTCGGTCAATAAACCCCCTGCAATTATCATTAATTGCTCCCGCGATACAGATATAATCTCCCAGCCCAGAGGAGCCTGGCACTTGGCAGGGATGCCCGCCGGGCCAGTCCAGGATCGCCCGGGGGCTGGCGGGGATGAGCCAGGGGACCATCGCCCGATCCCGGCCAGAGCGTCCCTGCGAGAGGCGGCCGGGCCGCGGGTCCGATCCCCCGGCACTGCCCCTGTCCCCAGCCAAGGGGGGCACCGGGCCGGGCCCCGCTCCCTGCCCGGCTCTGCCATGCGTCACCCACGCACCGCCCTTGTTTGAACTGCCGGGGGATGTTTGCCAGCAGGATGCGGGACGCCGGGATGTGGGAACAGCCTGCAGCCGGGGGCTGGAGGTGCCATCAGATAGCGGCGAGGGTGCCCAGCCCTGGGCCCGGCCGTGACGCCAGCCTTCGTCATTGCGGGAGAAAGGGACAGCTCCCGCAGCAGCAGCCCCTCGCTGCCCCTGCGCCCCCGGCCCGCGAGGCCGCTGCCGGCATGGAGCCACAGGGATGAGCTCCTGGCCCCGGCGGCAGGAGCCCTTAGGCAGGGTCTGGCACACGGTGGTCCTTGCTCCTCGCCCCGGGCTGTCCCCTGCACCCGTGGGAGACAGCTGGAGTTCACGCTCCTGCTGCCACCACGCTGCTCTGCAGCGTCGCTTTGCTGGCTCCTGGTGGACCAAAGCGGCTTTGAAAGATCATCCTGCTGCCTGTCCTGTGGCTCCTGCTGCCTGCCCTGGCCAGCCCATGGCTGTGCTTCCCCAAAACCCTCGGTGGAGGCCAGCGGGGAGGAGAGGAGCTGCCCTTGAGGGCCTGGTGCTCACCAGCGTTAGTGTGACCCAGCAGGCAGCTACCTGCAGCAGATCCAGACCCAGGGCTGAGCCCTGCTTCCCCCCACATGGAGAGCTTGCTGTCAGACTCAAGCCATGTACAGCCAAGGGATCTCCTCTGCAGCAGCATTTGCTGAAACATGCAGCCGGTGAATGCTGCTACACCCACAGGGAGCAGCTCCCTGCCGGCGTGCAGAGGCAGGTCTGGCTTCTGCCTCGGGGAGGGAGGAGGATCAGACCCCTCTCCTTCACCCACACAGCAGGATAGAGCTGCTTCTGCTTGCCAGGCATCCTCCAGGATCCAAGGGGTGAAACCTCGTGTCCAAACACAGCTGCTGCCTGCTATCAGTTCTGAAAGAAACAACCTGCCAGACACCAGCCGCCCCGATCAATGCTGAAACCCTGCAAACACAGCGACTCCCCAGAAAACAGGACTCCACCCTCAATTTATAAAAAAACCTTGAAAAATCTCCCCCAAAGCGCCTGAGGCTCTTCCAATACTCCTCAGTTAGGCAGGTGATTTGGCAGCTCCCTGCCTGGATGGTTCAGTTTGCAGCAGAGCAAGTTTGCACAAGCCCCTGGCCATCCCAGGCTGAGGAAGAGGCAGGAGCAGTCCCGAGGAGACACAGATTCAAGCCTCAGCCTGAGCACCATTCAGCTCAATGCAGCTGTGCCAGGGGCTCAGTTCAGCAGCAGAGCTCGCTAAACTTTGGCACAGATGTGCAAGCTGTGGGAGAACATGGATGAATGACTCCCGGAGGTTTGGACTCGCCCAGCTGGCTCTACCAGGAGATAAAGGAGCGGCACTGTTTGAATATTAAACACTTAAAAAGCCCCCAGCAGCTTCACCCCAGCTCAGCATCATAATTCTGCTACTGGCTCCACCTGAGTCCACAGCAAGAGCTGGTGAGCAGCCAGCTGAGCACCAGTGGAGCCCAAGGCTTTGGTGGCACCTCCGTGCTCCAAACACAGCATGGCAGCTACTGACAGCTTGTTTTCTGATTGCTCAAGTGAAACTCTTTAAGCCTGAGAACAGCACAGAGGAGTGGTGGTTCCCTGTTGCAGAGGCTGCAGAATCACACATCTTCATGCTCTTAAGTCTGCAGAAATGGAGGCTCAGGGAGGACCTTATCACTCTCTACAACAACCTGAAAAGAGGCTGTAGACAGGTGGGGGTTGATCTCTTCTCCCAGGATGAGAGGAAATGGCTTAAAGTTGCACCAGGGGAGGTTGAGATAGGATACAAGGGAAAATTTTGTCAATGAAGGGCAGTCAGGCATTGGATCAGGCTGCCCACAAAGTGGTGGGGTCACCACCCCTGGAATGTTCCAAAAAGATCTGTATGTGACATTTGGGGACATGGTTAAAGGGCGAACACAACAGTGCCAGGTTAAAGGTCGGACTCAGGAGACCCAAAATCCATCTGCTACGCTCACACCAGGCTGCTTCCAGCTCCCTTGGGTGGAGCTAAGCGGTGGGGTTTGTGTGGTGCTGACACAGAGCACCCCTGATCCATTTATAAGCCGGTGGCTGTGGCACAGTAGCCAGGAAAGCAAAACGAAAACAGCAGCACACACACGCTGGGCACATACTTTTTTATTCTGGGGATAAAAATTGCTTAATACATTTGGCAGCAACTATTTTCATAAAAGACTTTTATAAAAAATGTAAAAATAAGCAAATATTTTCCATTATTAATATAGGAAAATGCTGCTGTGTGAATGGTTACTCTACAACTTATGAGATAAAATACCACCTTAAGGAGATATTAACTTTACAAGTAGTTTAAAAAAAAAAAAAAAATAGATAAGAAAGGCAGAGGGCCATCATATTAAGAGGCCAGGCACGGAACTGGCTTCATTCCACAGAAAGCTCTCGTCTTGTAAAAGGAAGCCACATATATAAAAAGGCACTTGGTTATTTGGAGCTAAGGAGCAAAAGCCCTTTGTTTCTTCAGCATCGATGTAGCAACACTTCATCTTTTGCAGTGAAACGTGTACCTGGACAGACCCCCCTGGAGGTCTGAGTCAGCTGCAGCTGAGCTTCAGAGGCCAGGCTGCAGCGAGCGTGCCAAGGAACGCTGTGTGCGCCGTGAAAAGCGGTAACTTCACACAGAATGAACAACTTCAGCCCAAAACGACGGCCCCGGGAACCAGCTCCTCCTGAGGCCCTGCCTTCATGTACCATTGAGTGGAATTGGGAGGGGAAAAAAAAAAAAAAAAAAAAGAAAAAAAAAAAAAGAAAAAAAAAGAAAAAAGAAAAGCAACTTTGACTCTTGATTAGAATGGAAAGAAACACCGGAGACAATACTGTACACGGTAGGGTGTTGGATGGCCTGCCCGGAGGGGAGCGGCCTTCAGTCCTTTGGCAGCAGCCGGCAGCCCCGAGCTCTTTGGAAGACGTGTCTGCAGCATTCCCCTGAAGAGGCAGGAGCAAACCATCCCCACAAACGTTCACTTGGGCTGCTGGCTGGTCTGGAGCCCTTCAGAGAAACGCTGCTCTTGTGGAGAAAGCAGAAAGAGCAGCTGTTTGCCTAAGGTCAGTGATAGCTGGCTTCCACAACTTCAAAACTATTGGGGCAGCTGCACTACGGGCAGCCCTGCTGTCCCACAGAGCTCCGTGGGCCACCTCCGCTGGGAAATCTCCACTCAAGTTGAAGCTGAGAGCGGAGGACAGTCCCAAACCTGTGCAGCAAACTGCAGGATGTGATGGTTTCTGAGCTGTTCGGTCTGCTGCCACAGCCCAGCTCCTGGCATGCTGCTCGTGCTGCTCGGCAGTCAGTGCTGCAGCCTCCGTGCGCTGGGAGGGGAAGACAAGGCAGCTGTGAGCCAGGGTTGCAGCGAAAGGGACACTTTTCAAAGGGCTGGATGTCATTCCTGACGCAGAAGGACACACACCGCAAACATGTCACCACATGTTTGACACTTCTTGATAATACCATAAAGAGGCAGCATATGGTATCTGGAGGACAGGACACACAGCCACCCTCGGATAGAGGGGCGGGGACTACTGTGCAAGAACACTGGGAGCTCGTGTTACCAGTTTCTGAGACACTCGTGCTCATCCCAAAAGGCCTGTATCAGTTGCAGTGCATCTCTTCTTGCACGGGAGCCCATGAAGGCGGTCATGGACACTCCTGGCAGGATGGGGGGTACAGGGAGGGTAGTGTGTCAAAATGGTCAGGGGTGTCTCGGGGAAGAGATCGGCCCCGCGGCCACCGTGGCAGGAAAACCAGGTCAGACCAGCGTTTTCGGGAGGGAAAATAACAAAAAAACCAACCTAAAAAGACTATATGTATATATAATCTCATAATACCTGGGGAGCAGGCAGTGAGAACGCTAAAGGGTGTTAGTGGGTCTCTATAAGACAAAGACTCCTGAAGAGGACGGGGTGAAGCTGAGTGACAGGAGGCGTCACTTGACCTGCAGGTGTTTTGGGAGGTCCGGCTCGCTTGCTGAGCAAGAGTGGACGGGGGAAGGAGGGGGCCTAGGAATGTGGGTGCAGCTCTGAGCTGTGTCAAGACAAGGCAACTTGAACTCGAGGAGAACTAGTAGAAGGTGCTTCAGAGAGAGGTTATGTAGGTAACAGGAGGAGTAACAAAATAAGGATACAAAGCTGGTTTTGGTTAAATTTCTGGAGAAACGACCACAAGATGTATTAAGCCGAAGAGCTGTCTCCCCAAAAGCAACGGTGGAACACGTTTAAAAGCAGACTGGAGAATCCAGTGCAGACATCAGTCACGTCCAAGGTGCGTGGGAGTTGGTTAGAAGTGACCCAGCTGGTCTTCTCCGTCACCAGCTTCTACAGTTCTCCATAAAAGCACACAAAAGTCTACAGCGACCACAGTCCCTCCAACGAAAGAACATCATGGGCTCATTAAGACTCTGGGATACTAAAATGGTTCTTCATTTCCATCCTGGAAGACCTTCATGAGTTCTGGAGTCCGCTTTAGTCGGGCTGCAGCGCGGGCAGCCTTCAGGCGTACACCTGCATGTTGTTCCGCTGCTGCTCCGTCATGTGGGCGGCCGCCGGCCCGCGCTGGTTGTTACCGGGACTGGTCGCCACGTCGGACCAGTCAGAGGCAGAGTGCGGGGAAGAGCTCGACCACTGGTCTGGAGATTCGGGCGACGGAGTCAGGTACGGGTGCTCCCCTTGTAAGTGCCGGTTGTGGCTAGGAGTCCGTTCTGTGGCCGAGGAGTAGCAGCTGTGCTGGGAGGGAGGCGTGGGGTACTTCCCCATTGAGCTCTGGAACTGGTGGTAGGCTGGCAGCACCGTCTGAGCCACCTGCCCGTCCTGCTGAGGGATGGCAGCCATGGAGAACGAGGCGCTGGGCAGCTGCGCTAGATCCGGGATCTGGTACATGGAGCTGAGAGGGCCAGCCACGTTCTGAGCGCAGTTTGACTGGGCCTGCTGCGGCAGTGCTTGCTGGTTTATGCTGCCCTTGGGAACCAGCTGGAAAGTCATGATGGGGGGCAAAGACTCCCTGGACACCCCCAGGTGCTTCGCGTCTGCTTGAACCAAGCCGCCCTGCTGAGAAACGCCGGGGTGGGAATGCATCACCTGGGGCACCATGCCGAACATCTCGTTGTACTGGGACTCGTTCACCTCCATGCGGTTCATCCACTCGGTGGAGACGCTGCCTGGCCGCAGCCTGCCCAGCCCGCTGTTGGGAGGGGTGGTTCTGTGCTGCGAGAGCAGCTGGCTGACGGACGGGAGCACCGTGCTGGACCCACGTCCCAGGGGCTGCATCTCGTGGAGGTTGGAGAAGGACATGGTGTGCGCAGCCTGCACCGACGGAGCGGTCAGCAGCGAGCTGGGCGACGAGTGCAGCACGCCCGGCGACGGCATCACAGGAGAAGAGGTTGGTTCAGATGCAAAAGCATGGGGAGACTCCAGGGAATCCACCGGTGACAGGGTCACTGAGCTCTCAGAAAACTGCCCTTTGCCCTCGCTGAGGGACTTCTTCCTTCTCCGCTTTGCATCTTTGGTGAGGCTGGCGGGCATGCCTTTGGCATTCGGTTTTCGTGACTTCTTGCTTAGCGAAGCGTGTTTCAGGTTGAGGAAGGACCTGTTGGGGCCGCAGATGACTGGGGAGAGGGCAGAGTTCAGCATGGCCCCGGGGTGCCCGGCAGGGCTGTGGGCCACGTTGTACTCGTTGAGGAGCTGCACGATGTCATGGTGCATCCGGTCCTGGGCCACGTCCCGGGGCAGCCGGTCCATGTGGTCCGTGATGTCTCGGTTGGCAAAATGGTCCAGCAGGATTTTGGCGGCTTCGAAACTGCCCTCCCGAGCAGCGAGGAAGAGTGGAGTCTCCTCCTGGAAACACGGAGAGTAAATATTTTAGCAGCCCCAGTGTGGGGGGGACTGACTCTTACAACTCATAATCCCTTATGGCGTGGCAGCCTGGCAAACACTGTATAATGCAGTGTCACACTAGCTGTCTCCAAGTGTCACCCACCCTGAGAGCTGCCCACTGAAAAAGGCAGATTACAGATCATTTCATACACAGCAGTGGAGCACAGGCTGAACTTTCCCATCAGGAAGGGCACTATTGTGCCCCGGGATCCTTGGAGGAACCATGAAAGCACCTTGTGCCTTCCTCTTATTGTCCGCTATGAGGTAAAGGTACAAAAGGCTAAAACGGCCCAGTAAGGAACTAGAGCTTGTTGGTAGCTCTAAAATCCACTGAGCAATATATAATAATCAAAAAAAGATACTTTAGGCAGAAGAGAGGAATCAAGCACTAAGACACAGCAAACGCTAACAGTGAAGCTACTGAACATCTGCACAGTGCAGACAGGCTGTCAAACAGAGGGGCTTGTCCCTCATCTCCACCCTGCACTGAGATCCCTGGAAATGTCACAGGATGCAACTGCTGCGGTGCCACCAGATAGTTTTCTGTCTGCTAACTGGAATTCAGCTGTCTAACACCAGCAGCAATTCACCTGCTGCTCTCACTCTTCACTGACTCTTGTCTCACATTCCTTCCCTGCAAGGAAAGCAGGACAGCCTTGATGCCCAGCACTTGGCCAAACAAGGAAGAGAACTGCTCTCCCATATCAGAAACCCTGTAAGAAACGCAGCACCTGGGGAGAGCTCCACTCACAGTGTGGGTTTGGAAGACCTGCACTGAGCACCCAGTTAAGAACATCTGAACTTAGTTCGCTACCAGGAGTGAAGAGATGCTTTGAGCTAGGAAGCAGACGCTTGCTGAGCACTCCCACACTGTACCTTGTTATCCTGCATGTCTCTGTTGGCTCCATTTTTCAGCAGTACTAGTGTTGCTTCCACATTGTTGACAGCAGCAGCCCAGTGAAGAGCAGATTTACCTGCAGGGAAACACAACAATGTCAGTAACAAACTAAGGAGCTATTTTGCTTCTCCTCCAGGATTGTTTAACCAAGCCACTGTGCAACAGCCTGTAGTTTATTGCCACTGGAAGACTTTGCAGGAGAGCTCAGTGTGTGATTCAGCTACAGAATTCATGAAGAGCCCCCACTCTGGGAGAGCAGAACCCACCCCTCCCTGCCCACACCATGGCAAATGCTTGCCCAGGCTGGCACTTGGCGTTCACATTACCGTGGTCATCCACGGCGTTCACATCAGCCTGGCAATTAATGAGCTCGGCCACCATCCCTTCCACAGCCAGACGTGCGGCCAGAATTAATGGGGTCGTCCCGTCATTCATCCGAGCATCCAAGTCTGTCACTCTGTTACGGATCAGGATCTGGACAACAGGGGAAGATGGATTTTTCTCAACACCACTACAGACCATAACTGAGGATTTGGCAGAATCTCAAGAGAAATTTTACAATGACAAAGCAGCCCGAGCACTGAAATGCAAGGACCCAGAAAACAGGCAACGGGGGCAAACAGACCAAATAAATACACGCCAGATGATTTATGCACGCTGAGTTCTTCAAGCTGTGAATAACCAAGGAAACTGGATGTAAAATAGCTCTGCCTGGCCACCACACCGTGGAAGGCACGAGAGCAGGGTTGTGAGTGAACAGAGCGCAGCTTGCACAGGCTCATACAGAGCCCCGAGCTCTCCAATGGCCATACCTGGAAGACCCCCTGGGCGTCAGCAGCCACGGCCGCGTGCAGAGGGGTCCGTCCCATGTTGTCCCGAGCATTGGCATCCGCCCCGGCATCCAGGAGCCGCTTGGCAGCGTCGGCCCTGGAGTAGCGGGCCGCCAGGTGCAGAGCCATCTCCCCGGTGCGGTCTGTCTGCGCCTGCAGGTTGGCGCCCTGGTAGATCAGATCCGTGATGATGTTTGCCGAGGAGTCTTCCCCGTCCTCGTCGTCCTCGCTGATGTCGGAGCCGCCCGCACGCAGAGATGCCAACATCAGCGGAGTGCATCCATCTGCAGTGGGGGAGATGGGGATACAGCAGCCTGGAAAACCTTCCTACCATCCTTCTCCCTTGAGCTCCCAATCCCTCCAGTTGCTTTAACCCAGACCTCTTCTTAAAGCCCAACAGTTAGCGAGTTGTCTTCCTTCCAAGCACGAGTACCTACTGCAAACCCATCAGAACTTGAGATATTTCTCTAAAGACTAAGGCCATCATAAACCAAAAGGACTTTACTGCTAAACTGTAAAATTTCCACAAAAAGTAAAGTCTAGCTGGAAGAAGCAAGGGCTATAAAAAAAATCAAAGTAACCTGACAACTGAGTGTAACCTGTTTGTAGAGATGTTCTAATCACATCCCTGGGGAGAAGAAAACAGTTGAACGAAAAATTATTCAACAACTAGCCACTGATTATTGGTGACATTCACTACAGATATTAACATGATGTGAAATGCAGACAAAAGCCTTCATATCTACAGCAAGGTTATCATGAGAAGGATGCTGAAGTTGTGACAGTCAAGCACTCAAAGCTGACAAATGCCGCAGGATATATACTCTCACACAGTCTGGGTACTTTGGGAAATACTGGTCTTACTCTCCTCAAGCCTCCAGTGCTGGGATGCCCACAAAGGCTATAGTCACACTTATCCAACCAGGATCCCTGCATTGGCAGTGGAAGGAGAAAGGCTCCTCCAAACCTCTAATTTAACTCAGCTCCCTCTGATGAATTTCTCTCTCTGCTAATGAGAGAGGACAGTGCAAGAAGACCACCTCATGCTGCTGATTTTTCACCCTTGTTAATACCCTCCTTGATGCAGGATAATTAAGATTTAAAGCATCTCCACACATTTTCAGTAACCCTTAAAAATGCCGAGTGCTTCATTTCCAGCAGTCTCTGAATGTTACGTGATATTCCCTAAAACCCCAAAAGTGTAGCTGCAGACACTGATGCCTCCTTGCTAATTTTAGTGCTTTCCTGCACGTCTTTCAGAGGCACCTGGAAAGCAAGAGGGACTGAGATGGGAGCAGAAGGGAACCTCACTCTGCTCATTGCCCCACTGGAGCCCACCAGAAGAAATACAAGACAATTTTTTCATCAAGTACCTGATTTATCTCATGGGCAAGCAGGGGACAAACAATGGCTTCTCTGCCTGCACAGCTCTCAGTCACAGAGCACTGCACAGAGCCACTCTGGGGTTCTGTGCACATAAACAAGGTGATATCTCCTACTGGAAGTAACACACACAGCTCTAAAGCCCTGCTCCCATTTCCCAGCTTCCGATCACTGAGTCTTTCTGTCTCTCTGCTTTAGGACAGTTCCAAAACCTTCTAGAAATCTACGGTTCCAGCCAGGGCAGCGGAGGAGCAGGCTCTGCCCGGGCTCCAGCAGCCTGCACACTCCTCCTAGTGGCTCCCCACCACAGGACACACAGCCTTCCTTCCACCCGGCTCCTTTCCCAGGATTTGTTGGACGGCAGCAAAGTGTTGATGTACGGGCACGGGTTCAGCTCCAAGATCCAGTCCTGTCTGCAGACCCTCTCTGCTGCTCTCCCAAAGCTATACCCTCCTTTTGTGCTTCTCCCTCCCACCGCTGGCTCTGCTCCCTTGTCCCAAATGAATGCTCCTCAGTATTCCAGTCAGGCTGTGCTCTCCTCCGCATCGCCACAACACAAAGAGCAGAGAGACAGAGCACAGAAAGGAGCTTTCCTTTCCTCCAGCACCACAGCTCTGGGAAAAACCACTCGCAGGATAGGTCTGGCTTGCTCCGTCACCGCAGTTGTCCTGGACATTCGTGCCTAGCTTCTCCACAGGGACAGCACAGCATTAAATCCCTGGAAGAATTAGCTGCCACCCTCCACAGAGTTTCTCAGGTACGTGCAGCTATTTTCAGAGCCTTGCAAGTTGGCCACACACGGTTGGTTTTATGAGGCCAGCAAAAGCACATCCAGTTAGACAGTCACAATTAAGTGTTTGATGGACTACTAGAGAAAAAAAAGCTGTGGACACAATGTCTTTTTTTTCCTCCTTCCAGCTCGTTCTCTCAAAGAGCTGGAAAAGAACCCAAAAGCATCCAGCTGGAGGCAGACACCCAGCATGGAAAATTCCAGTCTAAACCACTGAAGTTTTAGTGACTGAAAATAAGAGGGGTGTATAATAGGGAGAGTTCATCAATTTTAATTATAGATGGTGTTACCAGTTATGCCTATAATTGCATTACCCTGGTTACACACTCACAATAACTCCAGTGAAAAGAATGTACTCACTGCTCTGGGGGACACAGCAAAAGAATAGCGTGGGGAGACAAAGGTGGTGGCAGCATTTTATAAAACCTCTTCTGTTTGCCTTCTTTCAGTAGGACAGCCCCTGACCACATGTAAAATGCAGAATGAGATAAACATGTTCACCAGACAGGTACTCCAGAAGGTCAGGCACAAGGTACTGAAAGATGAGATGTAAGGAACCCACAGGAAAAACCTCTAGGCAATGGTTCTGGAGGACACTGGGGCTCTTGGATCCCCCTAAACTTGAGAGACTGCAGAAGGTGGTGGATTAAGAGAGGGAACATACCCTTTCTTAAGGGTACAATGAGGTGTTTCTCCCCTCTCTAGAAGAGAGGATCTAACTCGCCCAGTTCCAGGTGGCTCCAGCCCAGACACCTGCACTCAAGTCAGTCAGCCTGAACACCTTTTACTCCTTTTTAATTAATTAGGGGCAGCAAAGCATTACTGGGGTGTGAACCATCCCATTTTCAGACTTCTTGGGACAGAGGAGAACTACCTCTCAGAAGGGCCCACTTATGTCCATCTGCCTGCTAAAGTGCCCAGGGCAGAGAAACAGCCACATTAACTGTGAAGAATCCTACTCCTCCTTACTAACCCATTATTTCAACATCACTCACACTTTTAAAATTATTTCTGCCCCTGACAGAAATTTAAAAACTATTTCTGCCCCTGCTTGCTTCTGATGTCACAGAGAGAAATAACTTAAGGCAGCTTGCTGCAAGCTTCACAATTGTATCTGGATGGCAGGAAGACAACTCACAGGTCAGTATTATTTCATCGCTGTTGTTGGACAAAGCTTGGGGTGAACATGAAAATAAGCAGTCTGGAGTCTTAAGAATATTATTGCCTGCACTTGGAAAGCTTTTACCCTGCCACACAACTACAAGTTTCAATAGGGGAAATAAAGAAAAGCTTAAATTTGGCAGAAACTGATGGTTTATGTTCTCACACTCGTTACACAAAAATCCCTCCTTCCCACTGCATTTTGGAGAGCTAACGGGTCAATGAGCAGAAAAGACAATAGAAAGGAACTGAGAGAATGGGTCCAGTCATCCTTGAATTGCATGGAAATATTCCCACAAAACGCAGTAAAAAAAGGAATTGCAGCAATATCATCAGCGTCGCCTCCCTGCATATGAACAGGAGCCATATTTGCAGCTCTTCCAACTACAATAAAGCTCTTGGTCAACTGCCTCTTCTCAGAACCCAGAGATCAGATATTACCAGACCAGTTATGACCCACCCAGTCCCTCACCAGCTTGTACAGCTTTAGTACTACACTCGTAAAAAGCAGGAGAGGGTTCCCAGGGCAGCTAGTCAGTTGGGACTGAGAGAGAGAGCAAACCTGCCTGCATGTTAAAGAAACCTTCAAAGTCCACAGTTCTGCTATGAATTCAGTGACTTGATCATCACAAGCTGAAGACATGAATCAGGGAATAAAAAAAAAATCCATGAACAATCTTGCTGCATTGCTGCTCTGTTCAGGACAGATACCTCACACATTGCTAATGAGGGCAGACTGTCTGCCAAATAGTCATTCAGGAAAAGGCCATCCTTGCTTCCTCAACTGGTAACAGACACCTCAAGAACAAAATCTGCTAAGCTGGGCCTTAGAAGAGTCTGGCATAGATCTCTGCAGTGATCCAACTGGAGAAACTGGGGGTTATTTCCAGCACAATTAGGCATTCAGAATTTCTGACAATATCACTTGGGCACACGCTGTTATGAATGAGATTCTACGGATGCTTGCTAAGTGAACTCTTTTCCTCCTGGCTCCATGAGACTCCATGTGCTACAGACCATGGTTTAACCTTTCCAGCATTTTTTTTTTTTTTCTCCCAGGAGTGCACACTGTGCTTTCTTCAAGCACCATGAAATTCCTGCTGGTGTTCCTGCATACTCCATTTAATTTGTAACATCAGCAGCCCCAGCCATCGCAGACAGGGGAGGTTGGTGGCTGGCTGGCAGGACACACAGAGACACTCCGAGTACTGACCTGGCCCTCTGACGTTGACATCCAGAACATCCACTTCTTGATCTGCCTGAGGGGGAGTGAGGGCCAGGGAGGTGCTCCCACAGACGTCTGCTGCCTCCAGGTGCTGCTGTGTCCACTGGCGCTGGTCAATCTGCTCATCCCCTTCTGGCAGCAGGGCCTGGTCCTCAGCCTGAGAACAGCAACGAGCAGCTGCTTCAAAACACTCATCAAGTGGCCAAAGACACTCAAAGTTCTTGGGGTGTTCTTAATTTTGGTGGGGATTTTTGTTGCATTCTGGTTTTTTGTTTGCTTTCTCATTGTTTTAGGGGGAGGTTGTTTTCTTCTAAGCCAATGGTGGTCTCCATTTACTTCGGCTTGGCATTATCAGCTTTCGTACTCTCACCATACGTTATCAGGCCTGAACTGCAAGATATTACATTAAACTTCTTGTCCCTTTTGCTGCTTTAGGGAGGGGACACTGAAACTGAAGGTACTGACTTCCATCAGCCTGTGCTGGCAGTGTTAACCTGAGGATTTGCTCTTCAGATACCATTAATAATACATTACCAATCCCTAGGCCAAGGGAGGTGTTGAGCAAGGCAAGGTAACGCAGGTGGTTGTCTCACCAGCAGTTTCAGGTGGTATTTAAGTCTTGGAGCTCCTTACCTTTGCTCTCTTTGGCTGAGGTCCACCATCACCTGCCCAGTGCTCAGTAGTCCCAGGGTCGGCCAGGTTTCCCTCTGGTATCTGGACTGACAGATTTCTGACAAACAAGGAGAATATATCACTTTGCAGCATGGTGCTTGTAAGTTTGGTAGCGTGCAAACAGAGGAACCAAGAAGTTTCAAACTTCAGCCAGCCAACAGTGGCATTAAATGCACTTGGAACTGGAAAGTTGTTTAATTCAGTGGAAAGCCAAAACTGCATAAAACTCTTGAAGCTTTCCATTACTTCTGAGTCACATTTTTGATGCATTGGGCTAGAGTTATTAGAAGTTTGTTGTCATCTATCAACCTAAAAATGTCTCACCTACTCCAGGAGAAAATTAGGCAAACAGTGCCCGGCTGATGATCTATACTGCTCAGTGCCAGAAAACCAAACAAAACCAGGAGATCAGATTCCTTGCTGGCATTTTATACATTACAGTTAATTAAAATTCCTCTGTCCAAACCAGATGTTTTTAAATTTAGAGGAGTAGCCTAAGAAGTTCTAGCTTAAAAGAAAGCTTTCTCTAAGGAGTTAAGTGCCTTTGATGAAACATATTTCAGCCACATTCTCAAAATCCTCAAGCCACTAATAAACAGAATGTCAGTGGCCTAGATGCAAACTTACTTGAGTCCAACAGCATCCTCCCCAACGGGCTCTCTGCGTTTATGGTTACTGGGATCCCTGCGCAGGATGAATCCCTCTGGCAGCCACAGAGAGCCGTGTTTGCGCTTGCGCTTTGCCATCATCACACCCAAAAGAAGGATCAGCAGAATGATCAAAGCTGCCACAGCAAGCAGGTAAAGCAGCTGGGTCTTTGGTGGTAACAAGGGCTCGCCTGAAAATTCCGGTTAAAACACAGTCTGATTAACACAGCGGAGACAACAATTTTCAACCTACAGACTCTCTTTTCTCAGCACAGTCCTTCCCACAGGGAGCATATTGTCTCTGCACAGAGTTTAGGCTCCACTGAAACTGCTGTTAAGTATGTATCACTTCTCTTTGACTTCCCTTGGTCTGGTTTCTCGAAGTATTTTTTTAGAGGGTATGGCTGCTGAACCAAAGACCTTGCTCCTTCCTCCAGCCATCCTCACTTGGCATAGAGAGAGCTGATCTACATGAAGATACAAGCATGACCCAACTAGGAAAAGCAATAATGCCAATCTAGAACAGGTTTGCAGCTGAGCCTCAGATTGAGGGAGATGGAGCAGAAATCAAAGAGATTACATATTGCCAGAGGAGAAAACATCTGGTAGACTGGACTGAGGAGTGCTTCCCAGCCTTTCTCTCTAAATGTCACCTTTTCCATTGAATTCATAGCTTAAAGCACAGGAATGGCTTTCGTGCAGAGATCACTGCGGTGCTGCAACACAAGAGATTACTGATTCGACAAGTATTAAAGCTAAATGTCCTGCCTTACTAACCAGACGTCCCCTCTGTGCACTTTGCACAAGCATACTCCCATAACTGAGAACAAAGAGGTCACCTTCCAAAACCATACTAAACAGCGAGACACAAGAAGACGACGATCAATAATCCAAGCATTTTGCAAGCCCAAGTTTGGTGACTGCCTCCCTCAATAAGCAATTTCCCTCTGCAATTACTCACTTTGGACAGACACAAAAGGATAGGGCAGCATGCCCTTGATGGCCTGAGCAGCTAAGAGAGCTGCAGCAGCTTCTGTGTTGTGAAAGCATTGCTCTGAGTCCTCTGCACACTGGCGGTTGTCAATCTCCAGGAACACCTTGGTGCTGCAGAGACACAGTAAGAGAGCACAGAAGTCAGTGACAGAAACTTACGCCAAAGCAGTAGAGTTAACTGCAGCAGCATGTTATATTAATCTTTCTATCCCAAAGCTGAACTGGGCAATAGCATTATGTTTTTCCATTTGCAAAACAGCTTACAGAACTGGAAAAGTCTAGAATGCCACACACAACTACAAGCAAGAGGAGACAGAGATTCACCCACCCAATGACCTCTTGCTCCAGTTCCCTGTGCTTGCGAACGACCACGAGCGACCGCCGGCTCCGCGCCGCCGATTTCTCCCCGTAGTATGGGAACACCATGGGGTTTCCCTGGGAGTCCAGCTTAATCCTCAGATTGGTGTGCAGGAGCGTTCCCAGGGTGCGCAGGAAGCTGCGGACGTCCCCCAGCAGCTCGTCAGGGGGCATCAGGACCACGATGATCAGGGTGCCCTCTGCCAGCTTCTCCGCCTTGTCGCCAGCGCAGTCCAGGCCGTCCCAGCCGCACTCCTCGCTGTTGCAGCCCTGGTCACAGCGCCCGTCCGCGTAGTGATCTGCACAGTACTTGTCATACCTGCAGCAGAGAGAGGTGAACAGGCAGCACGCGGCACTGGCACGCTCTGCACGGCGCACCTGCGCTCTAGGGGCCTGGGTCTTACACTCTTCAGCATCACTTGAGGTAAAACAACACTCATAATTGAGAAATACAACCCCAGGATAAGCACGCAGACTGAGAGGGTGAAAACAGGAAGCACAGAACACCCCAAGAACCCATTATTTAATTCTGGTAACAGCGTAAGAGAACTGCTTATTCTGGTTAGTAAGGTATCTAACACCTCCTGCCACACCAAGGGAGAACCATCACTGCAAAGCTGTAGCATTTGTCACAGATAAACAAAGAGAAAGACTGCCACTACAAACAAGCTAGAAAACACGTTCAGAGGCGGTAAGCACAGCTGGGATTAAAATACAGGTACTGCTGGTATGAAGCAAAATTCAGGATAGCAGGCAGTACAATTAAAATCTAGCACAAGGTGAAATGCCTCCTATTCACATTTCCAGGGAAAGCAAGGCACATCCATCAAGCCGGTTAACACATCACCATTGTTCGGGTTATCGACTTGGTGCACAGCGCACGAATTCCAAAAATAGACGAGAAGTACACAGAGCAGCAGAAACTCCCGGGTGCCAAGCTTTCAGCAAGGACAGCAAGAGAAACAATGGGAGAGAAGGGAGCGACAGGCAGGAGCTATGTTAGTGACACAGAGAAAACGTTCTCAGCATCGAGCCTTACTTGCACGTCCTGCTATTCTGCTGACACTCAAAGTTGTCAAATAGGCACTCGGGTGTGTTGCAGAACTCATCACACTGTCCATTGAAAAGCATCCAGCAGCGCAGGGAGGAGGAGCAGTTGGCCCAAGGATCCTCCATTCTCAGGGAGCAGTCGCCTCCATCCCACTGGCACGCATGGGTGTTACAGTCCTCATCACAATAGCCATCCCTGGCTTTTTCTGCGCACTGGGAATCCAGACACCCTCGGGGCTCCGGGCTCAAAGTCACGGGCTGCTCACAGTGGCTGCCCTGGGTGTGAACAGGGCACTGGCAGTAATAGTAAGGAGGCTGAGAATGAGGGTGGCAGCTGCCCCCATTCTGGCAGGGGGCACTGGCACAGCCTGGGTTTGTCTGGCATTCCTCTCCCACAGACAGCTTGGGGCAATAGCACCGTGGGCCAGAAGACGTCTGGATGCACTGCTCCCCCTTCTTGCATTTCACTTGTCCACAGGTACTGTGGCTGCTGAACTCACATTTTGCTCCAGAATAACCCTAGGAGGTGGAAAAAAAAAGGCAAAGCAATCAGCGTCACAAACCCATTCCTCAACACTCTGAGAGCTGGAGGCAAGGTGTCATGTGCAAATCCTTCTCCCCTGTAACTCCTCTACCCTCACTGCAGGACTCTCTGGACTCAACCTCACGGACAAACTAGGAAATTACAAGGCTATGTTATATTTCAAAAACAGGTTGGAAGAGCCATAAACAAGGGGAATCTTGCACCAAGCACAGAAATCACAGGACTGCAAAAAAAAAAAATAATTGTAATTTAATGGTAGGTTTAAGACAAAAAACCAGCTGTGATACTTAAAGACCATACTTGTTTGGGGTAGCAACAGGCAGCATCACTCTCCTGGGGCATCTGGAAGCCCTGGGTTCCCCTGCTAAGCAGGTGAACCAAGGGATGTGGGTAAAGAATGTTCAATCTTCACGTGCAGTGAAGCAGTGAGAGTCTAGGCAGAGGACTCTGGAGCTGAGGGCAGCGTGAGGACACAGTGCTTACCGGGGGACACTGGCAGATGAAGCCATCGGGCATGTTGCTGGCCACGGCACAGGTCCCGCCGTTCTGGCACGGCTTCCGGGGACACACGTCGATGACACTCTCACAGTGACGGCCTGGGATGGAGCACAGGGAGAGGAGAGCAGAGAAATGTGTGTGGGGTCACTCCAAAAAGCCAACACAAAGCAAAACACTGCTGTGAATAACCAGCGAGCGGAGCACTCCAGTGAGACTTTTTTGGAGGGAGCATCTCTTTGGGTAACACGTGATCTCTACGTAGCTGCCTAAGCTGTGGAAGAGGAAGGCACAACCCCAGAATCCACAAGGCATTTTTGGAGACAGCTGACTGTGTCTGCCTCCTCAAGACCACCCACAACACAGCACAAAGACAGAATGTGCTGCTGTCATCTCCAAGTCAGCCCAGCACAGAGGCTGAAAGCAATGTACCACAACAGTTTGGGGGTTCCTAAGACTTCTTTACTTTTTTGGGAGATGCTCAATGAGTCCAAGGGCAAATCACACTGTAACATGAATGAACAATCCTCAGGACCAGATGTACCATGAGTGAACAGGAGAACCAAGCAGAGTCTCCTCAGACTGATCAGCCAGACAGGGATCTTACTGCACTGACCAGCTTCGCAGCAGCTCCCAGAGTCAAGCTGACACCAAACTTCTAAAAGCTGGGGATGATCTAAGCATGACTGGGACCCCCTAGGAAAACATTAACAGCAGTCTCCAGATGTGCAGCCAAGTCTTTGCAGACAAGAGCAGACAGGGCAGGATGGCCCACAGAGTCCTGGCATCCCACCAGTCACGGACCACAGCAAAGCCACCCCATCCCCTCCCAGGCAGAGGGGTCAGTGTGGAATGTGCAGAAGACAGACAGCTAGAGGAGGAAGCATGTTCCCCCTCTGTGCCTAACATTTCCAGACAGACTTCATGTCTGAGACACAGCAGCTCTCCCTGCTCCTCCTGGGGTGCAGTAGGCCTGCACTCCCCACATCCCCACAGCATGAGATCCAGCAACCCCTTCCATGAGGGCCAGAAGCCACATGAGGCATAATTCATGAAAGCAACCTTAACAGACAGGTTTAAAATAAACCCATCTGACGGCCTGCACCAGTGTCCCACCAGCTCTACTTCCCTCATACATCACTCTTTCAGGAAACTTCTTTTGACAGGCTAAGTAATGCATTCAAAAACAATCCTTCAAATGTATTTCTTTGCTTCTGAAACGCACAAATTTAGTGGAAAATCACAGCATCTTTAAATTTTAAGAAAAAACGGGAGTAAAAACTGCTGGTAAAGCATGCAGGAAAGGTCACTGGTAAGGAGGGAAAGTGAAAGGTTTTAATAGAGGAAAACTGAATGCATAAGAAGTTAAACTGACATGGAAAATGGAAAGCTGAAAGTTAAGGCACATCTGGAGACTATTAGACCAAACTTAAGCCCAGTGGGAGGCAGAAAGCAGAATAGCAGCAATACTAACAGAAAGGAGATCTAGAGAGAGTGAGACATAAGCCTGCACAGTGTGAAATTCTCTCAAAGTTGTGATTCAAAGTTGGATTGTGGAAGGATCACCAAGCAGGAATGTACAGCCCATCTGTGCACAGAATACTCCATCCTGACCACATCACCAGTGTAAGGAGGAAAGGCAGCGAGGAGTAGAAAGGGAGGACAAAAGCTAATTATGATACCATGACTGATTTATAGAGAAAATGCATATGGCTGCTTTGCAAAAGGAAAAGAGACAGATAAGCTGACACATGAACTGTTACACTTCCAATATTAGAAATGTGAAATTATGAGGGCAGGAAAAGTACCACAAGGAAAGAAAAGCCCTGGAAGCCAAGTGTCTCCTTTGTCTGAAACAGCTCTGGGAGCCAAATTTCTTAGAAGGTTTAAAAGAAAGACCGATTTAAAAATGGAAACGTGTTGCAGGGAAACAATCAGACATTGTGACGGGAAGTGGCCAGATAGCAGCACTGCCAGGAAGGGCCAGAACTACCATTTCTCAAGGTACTGCCATCAAACTGGAAGCGTGTTTATGACTACTCACCAGTGAAAGCACTGCGGCAGATGCACCTATAATCATTTGTCAGCTGGACACAGTCCAGGCTCCCTCGAGGGTTGCAAGGGTTGGAGAGGCACTCGTTGATGTCCCCCTCGCAGCGCTCCCCTGCAAAGCCCTGGGGACAGAGGCAGCTGTAGCCCCCGATCTGGTCAATGCACTGCCCTCCGTTGAAGCAGCGCGGAACTCCGGAGGCTGAGATGCAGTCATCCACGTTCTCCTCACAGAAGCGCCCTGTCAAAGCAGCAAGGAGGGACAGCTTGAGGATGCAGTGCTGTGGCTGCCTTTCCTACACTGCTCATCCAGTTTTAAGGCCACGTCACACACACAGTCCCTGAAATAAGCAGGTAAAGATCCCAGCTTCATACATTCCGTACCCTCTGCAGACAGCCAGCTTCAGAGCAGACTTGGGGTACATGTGTTTTACATCCAGGCCGTCCTCAACGCTAGGCCATCCTGGTATTTGGCAGCTCTCATAGTTGACTTAATTTAAGGTCATAATTAAAAACACAAAACCAAACCAAGCCCAAAAAAGATGCACTTGATATAGCCCTGAGACTGAGCAGAGCCCGGGAGCCCCGTGCTGTCCCCGAAAGGCTGCGAGCTGTCACCACGCTACCCTGGGACTGGACAAAGAGCGTTTGTAGCAACAGCAGTAAAACAAGCAACAGCAAACCAACAAAAAAAGCAGCTGTGATAAAACACTGATTTCTCCAGTCTGGCTTCTGGGGACCTAAAGCAAACCCCCACCAACAGCCAGGGAGCGCAATTTCCTCTCCTCCCTGTGGGATTGCCTTTCAAGGGACGTGGTCTGGCGCTGGTTCTGCTTCCACTGCACAAGGGGACAGAGAGGGGAAGCTTAGCAGGTTTATTGCTGTTGTTCCAACCACAGCAAGTAAAGTCTTTCACCTAAATATGGAGGATGCTTACACTGGCATCAGTAAAAACTGGGCCACGGACAAAAGCTAAGTTTTACTATCCTAAATAATTTTATCAAATCTGCTCCAGTTCCTTTCATTTACAAAAAGAAAAAAAAAAAAATCTGTCACATCCAGAAAGTAATTAATCTCAACAAAGGAAGACTGAAGGATTAAAAGCAGCACACTCAGAACCTCTCAAAGGACAGTGGGGGATTTAGTGGAATACAGAAATTCTGGCAATGGTATTTTGGCAATATTCAACAATAATTCTGGCAAGTTGCTGGTACATAAATACACTCTTGGGTCTAGAGACCTAAAAAGCAGGTTTGTTTCTGCTTTTGTTCTATTGCACTTTTTTTGCTTTTTTTTTTTTTTAGGTGAAGAATAATATTAAGAACAATACATGAAGGATTGGTAGTGCAATGATTTACAATGAAATAAACATATGAAATAAACATTTATTCAGAGTGGGGAGATGTGCTGAGAGCCACACTAAAGTGAATGATTTGGTGATATGCATGGGCAGGAGGCAAATATATTATTTTTTAATTGTACTTATATTTACTTCAATATCAACCAAGGGGGATATTCAACCAAGAATTTAGTTCTATCTGACATCTGAAGATTTCACCTACATTGAGATGACACGCTTCAGAAAGAAAAAGCTCAGAGCAGCTTAAAGTTTTTAACTGACTCGAGAAATAAGCTTAAAAAAGAACATAAAGTGAGAAAGCATTTGCTGATGGGTTAAAATGTTAAATTCTGTGTATTTTCTAAGGTAGAAGCCAGGTTCATAGGTCAGATATAAAAGGGAAGGCTAGGTTTCAAGAAGCCTGACAATAAACAGGCTGTGGAATCATGCTTACTGAAAACTACTGATATAAACTGTGGACTACTCATTTTTTTTTTTTTCCCCTAAGGAGCTTTTAATAAAAGAGCTCAAATACACTGAAATAGTTTAAGGTAGCCTAGAGTCACTTCTCTTCCACAAAAGTCTCTAGCATAGAGGGCAATGAAGGGCAAAAATTTAAGCAAGTCAAGGACATTGGAAGTTATGCAAGAACTAAGAAAGTTTCCTACTTATTTCATAGCACCTTAGCCAAAAAGAAACCTTGGATTTACTGTATCAAAACAGATAGGTTGTGGAGAGACCTTAACACCAATCTCATGCATCCACATTGCCAAAGAGATCATACATTCCCAAGGGACACTGCCACGACCTATTCCCTTTAAAAGAAAAAAAATTAAAAGGGAGGGGAAAAAAAGCACAGCATTTATTTTTAAAGAGAAAATATGTGTCTCAAGGGATCCAGTGTACTTTGGGAACATTCTTCAAAGAACATAATGCATTCCCTTTAAACTGTGTCTGTGAAACCAGCAGCCAAAGAGGAAAATTCCCGCTTGTAACGTTCACTTAATTGCTGAGCTTCCTACCCCGAGTTCCTGGTGGGCAGGAGCACTTGAAGTGATTGACGAGGTCGATGCACGTCCCTCCGTTCTGGCAGGGCTGGAACTGGCACTCATTCACCTCATATTCGCAGTTGACACCCTGGTATCCAGCCACACACTGCCGGCAGAGAAATAAGTGTGAACGCTCTTCTAACAGACACATCAGCAGACACCTGAGAAAGGCTAACACAGACAGAGGAGCCCTCCACGGGGCACATTAGGGCTGCCTTTGTAGCTGAACAACTGCAAGTGACTTCAAGGGCTGCACAGCCAGCAGCTTAAGCACACAGCTCGACCACGTGGCACGTAACAGGGCGCTGCAAATTTGGATTCAAGTGATTTGCTTGCTGCAAAGCAGAGCAGATCAAATCCTGATACCCTCTAGCGCTGAAACTGGCTTAGGAGTTTTGGCTTAAGGTTCACGTAAAACTCATCCTTTCCCTCTGGGCATGGGCTTCCAAGGTGTTCCACCATCCTGAAAAGCTTAGGGAGGTTGATATACAATAACCTCATGGCCTACACTGCTCTCTGCATCAGCGTTAGGAAACAGAAAGCAGTGGAAACTATTTCCCACCCTGAGAGGCAAGGGATACATTGCCCATCCAACAGGGAAAATACAATATTCCTTGAACACATTTTACAAATATTGTAAGATAAACCACACCTCAGGCAAAAAGCCTTTCCAGATAAAAACCCCCTCTCCAATGACACAAAGAGTTGAAAAGCTCATCCAACCACAGCTCCCTCCAATCCCACCTCTTAATTCAGCCTTAAAAACCTCTCAGGAGCGCTGTATTTGCTACAGCCAAATCAAAAATTCCTTCCAGGTGCAGGCTGCTTTTACCCCCTGTTTGAAGGCACTCTGCCACTTGCACGTGTTTTCTCCTGATTCCTCTGCACCACTGTGCCCCAAGCATTTATCCCTCTTCCCGGGGTTACCTCGCACTGGTATCCGCCCAGGTGATCCCGGCAGGTGGCTCCGTTCTGGCAGGGGCTGGAGTCACACTCGTCCAGCTGCACCTCGCAGTAGCTGCCAGTGTAACCCACCTGGCACTGGCAGTGGTGGGTGTTCCCCACGTTGAGGCAGTGACCAGAGTGCTGGCACAGCTGGTCCACGGGGACTCCTGAAACCAAAGTTAAATCCGGTGAGCAAACACGGAAATCGCGCTTGCTGCCAGTGCTGGTGACTCAAACAGGAATGGATATGGGTATGCTCAACAATCTGAAATGCTGCAGCTTTAAAATTGAAGAGTTACTCCTTAAATTACCAAAACTGGCTTACAAATGAAGTCACTGCTCTGTCCTCTTTCGATCACTGAATTTAACACTGGCATGAACTATTTGTACTGCTGTATTACTTTAGCAGTGGCTGGTGAATACGTATCTGAAGTACTACTGCTGCTCTGTAAAGGTTCAATGCTTGTACACCTAGAATGTCCCCAAAAAGCATGGGAGCTTGACACTGAATCTGCTTGTCTGGATTTCCTGGACAAAAATGGCATGACAGTGTCCATCTGCCTAGGCTACAAGTCACCTTGCCAGACAAAATTCACTTAAAAACCAAATCTTTTACATATACATCATCAGAAGTAGAAAATGACTACTTCGAGGGGCCACGGTACAACCTATAGGGCTAAATAATGCACTTAGTAATCAGTATTCTCTGCAAAAATACTTACCATGAGTTCCAAGATGTCTTTCTTGTACAAGGACAACATGTCTTAAACCTGGCCTGCCTGGGGTTATCAGAAACCTGCGGTTTAGCCTGCCTGGGGTTTAGCATGAAGGGCTGATGCATTTTCCAAAAAGGCAGTTTGTGTAAAACAGTGCTACAGAAACTCTGAGCCCTCATAAAGTATTTAATTCCTCCTTTCTGATATTTTTGTGATGGGGAGAACCAAGAAAGTCTTGACACCTTCGCGGAGAGTATTTTTACTTGAGAAGCGACCATCATCAACCACCTAGAGGCAAAGCTCTCTGGGATGTGCACAGGTGCAGGGGGGAAGGGGAGGCAAGGGGAAATGTTTCCATCTGAAGCACAGAGGATGCTGAT
The DNA here is from genome assembly GCF_015227805.2 of Hirundo rustica. Taxonomy (NCBI): domain Eukaryota; kingdom Metazoa; phylum Chordata; class Aves; order Passeriformes; family Hirundinidae; genus Hirundo; species Hirundo rustica. The sequence continues at coordinate 27,501,262 of NC_053458.1, read as the reverse complement.
TTACCTCTCTGTGAAGCTGCCACTTGGCACGAGACGTTGGGCACATCGCAGTAGGCGCCGGTCCAGCTGGGCGGACACACACACCGGGTCTGGGCCAGGGTCTGCACACACGTGCCCTTGTTCTTACAGGGAGACTTGCTGCACAGATCCACGAGTGACTGCAGAAGGGAAAACCCACGAGAAATGTGGCAAATGCAGGAGAAACAGCACTCAGAGAACAAGTTCAAGGTGCAAAGAAAGGGAGCCCTGCAATACAAATTCCCTGTGGCAATGGAAAGAGCAGGACAAAACCTCCCAAGCAGAAGCCAGGTACTTTACAGTCTCATATGCCTAGGAAAGTAAAAGTGTATAGAGGAATAAACCCCAGATGGCAGCAGTATTTCAAAATTCTCACACCTCACCATGAAGGTGGATCTTTGGCTGGCTTAGTTTGAGAAATTGGGGCTTATCTCAGACTAGCTTTCTCGTTCCACATTAGCAGGAGGCTTCCAGCTATTCTCCCTAACTGCCCCCATCTTCACTGCTTTTTGAGGAGGATTGATGTGTTCCACATTTTGATCCATACTTTTCCTTTCTATCATTAGCTCACCATATCTGCTTTTGGCCCCATTTGCTGCAGTATGGTCTCTCTTTTTCTGTCTTCCAAGATTCAACTGAAACCCCACAATTGTTTTATGAACTGAAGATGGGCCAAAGTATACTGCTTTTCTTGACTTCTCATATAAAAACAAAGAGTCTAAAACTCAGTAAATCACCATATGAAAGTGAAGACCCAAAATAACTGTCTGATGTAATATAAACCAGGCACTAACCATCATTTCCTTTTTAAGCAATTCGTCTTCAAATTGATACAGCTATTTGATTGATTTCAAGCTGACTTGAGGAAGGGTGAGGTTTTTAAAGTGAGTAGCACTGAATTTTGGCTGTAAAATGCAATTTCAATTGCAGAAAGTTCCTCTTTTCAGATGCAAACTGTCTCCTTACAAAGATTAAAGTAAAAAAAAAAAAAAATCTGTGCTTTCACAGGCAACCAAAAGGAAACTTGGAATTAAGTTTTATCACATGTAGTTGAGCGTGAAGAAGAAAAAACACCGAGCCTCTTGCTTCTGCATTTGTAATGAGTAGCTGACTGTTTTACATGCAAATTCTAAAACTTATGAATCATTGTCTGATTTTGTGCTGCTTATTTAGCTTTGCTAATTAGGTCAAGCCAGTTTACCACTAAGACAAGAACTACAGTGTAGCTGTAATCTATAAATCTCCCCAATACAGCTTTGAGTAGTACTTATAAATTTAGAAAGTTCTGGTTCCTTGTATAAAATGGGTACTACATTACAATCAAGCTTCTCTGAACATAAAGCAGACTTTCTGAGAATGCACAGCATTTAATCTGGGGAAAGGAACATTAATCCTTTTCTCCAGTAAAAACAAAGCAAACATAACAGAAGAGGAACTACTGAACTTCACAGTACTTCACCATCACTCTCAATGCTAATTCTCCCAATGAGATTTAAGTGGTGTGCCCAGAATGCATAATTAGGGTAGCAGAGGGGTTGCTTTTTTCTATCACTTCATTACTTTGCATTCACTTCCTCCATTAGCAATACCTAGAAGCAGACCTGACAATTTAATGTCCAGCAACATACTTCTGAAAAAGCACCTCCCCCACTGCCACTAAAATGCTTTTTTCCAGCACTTGCTGCTTTACAAAGACAAGCTGGCACAAAAAAGAGCTGCAAAATTCTTACAAAATTGTAGTGTTTTCCAGCCATTTAAGAAATTCACCTTTTTTTTTTTTTTTTCTTAAATGGCAGCACTCATTTCACTGCTGGTGAAGGAAGCCAATACAGAGTTTATCATTCCAAAAGCAGAAATAGTCTCAAACCTTTCTTGCTGTTTTGATAAGAACAGAATCAAAAGAAAGAACTCTGATTTGAAAAACATCCTTCTGTTTCCACTGTGCCACGCCAAGTTAGAGTTTTTAATAGGCACTAGTCAGTCATTTACAGTGCACAGGGTTTGGAGCTCCTGTGGAAAACTGCAAACTGCCTGAACTCGAGTGTGCCAGTAAGGCTAGAGATTTTTATTGAGGTTGTGACTAGGACAAGCATGTCATTTACTGCCCCAAAATATCTTCTGGCTTCTCATGAAAAAAATTTACAATCAACCCTGATTAAAATTTACCTCCCTGTAAAAAAATGAACCAGTTAAATCTAAATCCTGCTAATCAGATTGATATTCTGGTTTTTGTTTTGTGCTTGTTTGCTGGTTTGTTTTGTTTTTTAAAATACAGACTCTGTCTTTAATCAGGACAATTTTATGCTTTGAATGAAATGCAGCCATTTTCCAGGGTAACAGGTGGTCTTCATTTAAGAAAACTAATCTAGAACGTTCCAGTGACACCTGTTCTCATAAATAACCCCTTTTCTCCTCCTTGCAAATAGACAGGGGATGGAACTAGATGATCTTAAAGGTCTCTTCCAGTCCATTCAATGATTTCCAATTCTGAACAGAGGCACCTAATGGGCCAACCGCCCCTCACCAGGTCTGAAGGAACAAGAGCTCAGGCACGTTTGGCACCTCACACCTGTCCCAGCCACCTCTGCTGCTGGACAGCTCAAACAGCAATGCCACAAGAAGTCACCCACCTTGCAGTTCTTGCCAGTGTAGCCCAAGGGACATATACACCTGTATGTGCCCAGGCTGTCCACACAGGTGCCCCTGTTGAGGCAAGGATGGGAGTCACACTCATTGATTTCTGTGAGGCAGAAGGGTCCTGTAAACCCCAGCGGGCACTGGCAGGTGAAGGAGTTGATTCCATCCACACAAGTGCCTCCATTGAAACAGGAGCTGCAAGAGAGGAGGACGAAAGGTGAGCTCAGACAAAATGCAATTAGCTCACAGACACAAGAGAACACAGACATGACTGAAATAAGAGAGAAAAGCAGATAGCAGGATCTTTTGATCACTGCTAACTTCTGGCTGAAGAAGCATAAATCAGAAAACAGCAAACCTAGGGGATTCCAGTTCACTTTTACCTCAGCAGACCAAGAAAGTAACACAGGTTTTAATGAGTCATTAGTGATGGATGTAACTTATTTAATGAAATCTTCCCAGCTTCAATGTGACCGCAAACAGTACCTCGTGTGACTTGCTCAAACTGATAAATTTTATTACAAATTACAATTGTATTACAAATTATGGGAAACAAAACAACTTGCCTTTTTTCAACATCTTCAAAGGAGTCAGGGGTATGGTTTCTCAAGGAAAAAATTCATACAACATGCAAAACACAAGCATGTTCTTCACTGGAATTATGTGAAAGTATTGGTATTGCTAAATCCCTTCCTTCTCTTCTCATGAGAATCTTAAGTCCTGATTTGTAAAACTACTTATACATGCCCTGGCAGAATTCAGATCAAAGGAACTATTCCCCTCCCCCACCTCAATCTTCTGATCATAAGAAATTCTGCCAGATTAGGTGACCTAGGGAGAAGTGACTGGGAAAGCCTGGAGAATTGATGCCTCATGCAAAACTGACTCAGTTTTCCTCGTAAAGGAACTCCTGCTCCTCTGAGAAAAACCCTAGATCAGACTTAAGATAATCAGTTTGATAAAGCACACAAACCAAATTCATGCCTGCTATCTGCTTTGTGCCCCGTCAAAGGGTATTTCCATGAGAGAAGCCACTGACTCACCTCCCTGAACTCACAGTGCAGGGAAGCAAGTTCTAAATATCGGAATTCTGGCTGTGATTACAGTAGTGATGTCAACATTAACCTACTTATCAAACGTTACAACTGCTTATCAGAGAAGTTTCTCTGTCTTGGGGGCTGAATTCTGTTTTAGAGAGAGAACAAACTGCCATTTACACTCATGGCAAAGCAGTGAAGACAGAGGAACCCAAATCACCTGGTGTGCTTCACTGAAAGCAGGTGCCAAAAGGAGAGGGTACTCTCTCATAGGCAGCGTCTCACACAACACACAGAAGAATCATTTGACCCAAATTCAAATTAGCCAACAACCACGGTGCTCTTAAGCACAGCCCGGTAATTTTGGTTGAGAAGGTGTGACTGGTCTAGCTTGCCAGAGAGTTGAAAATTGCTACATCCTTAATTCATACCTGCAAGACTGGTTCCTGTCCTGACTGATAACAAAAACAAAAACAGGATGAACCTCAAGGAAGAGCCAGGAGTTCTGCTAAAACACCCAGCATACTCCACTCCATTCAACAACTGTGGTGCAAATTAAACACACCCTCATCAGTGACACAATCCTGCTCTTAAGAAAAAGGTATTAAAATCCCTCCTCCTCAAATGCAATTTTATAAAAGGTAGGAAAGATCTTTTCTATTTGTGCAGAAAATACTTAAGAAAACCAAGAGTTTTGCATAATTTGTCTCTGGTAACTAGACTAGAAGGGAGTTCTTCTTAATTATTTTTTAACCATTGCAAGTTTTAAAGAAATTGTTAGAATTGCTTCCCATTTGAGAATCTGAAGTTACGCCTATCAGTCCTAACAAAGATTAAAATAAATATGCAGGCAGATGATGGAATCACATGTTTTACTCTCAAAGAGCTCTTAAATCTACCACATGAACAATTTATATAAGGACCAGCTGTTAAGCATTTTAAATGAGTTCCACACCTCCCCCTTTAGAAAGAATGTCAGGTTTTATCTCGACACCGCTAAACCACATCCAATTTGTGAGCATTAAAAGATCTCGGATGATTGATCTTTCCAGTACAGAATTCAGTGGATTTAGTATTTCTCCTGGTTTCTTCATATTATTTGTTGCCAATGACCCAGGACCAATTTATTTTTGCTGCCATTCTAACAGTTGGCCACTGCTTCCATTTTTTGCAGCTTTTGTATTTCTCAATAGAGCAGTCATTCATAAACAATTATTTCCCCTCCCCTACGTGATAATGACCTTATAAAAATATGAATTATTTATATATATCTCAGCAAGCTAGCATCTCTGTTTTAACCTTTGTTAAACACCGTCACATCCGTCCTGTGATGGAACTGTGTAGAAGAACGTTAGAAGAAACTGAGCACCAGGCAACTGTGTTTCAGCTGAGCCAGCTTCCCTTGCAAGAATCACAAGTATGTCTGCGAAAAACGGCAGGAAAGGAGAAGTCCCCTAGCTAAAAGCTGCTTCTGAGCAGGCCTGGCTGGAGGGCAGGAGCAGGCGGAGTGTGACGGTGCCCCACTCACCTCTCAGTGCACTCATCGATGTTGTTCTCGCAGTTGGTTCCCTCGAAGCCCGGCGGGCACTTGCAGGTGTAGCTGTTGACATAGTGGGTGCACGTGCCCCCGTTCCTGCACGGCTCGCTCAGACACTCGTTGGTGTCTGTCTGACATTTATCCCCGTGAAACCCAGGCAGGCAGATGCACGAGAAGGAGTTTATGCCATCCACGCACGAGGCTCCGTTCTGGCAGGGATCTAGGAGCATCACAGTGAGTGTTAAAATGGGTGATAGTGAAGGGCCTAGAGCAGTTGTTTCGAGGGGAAAAAAAAAAGTGTCAGCACAGCCTGGAGTGTGACAGAGTACTAACAAGATTTTCTGAGCACCTTTATGGAACAGGTAACTGCAAAGCAGTATTAATAACAAATTTACCAGAAGGTGTGGCTCAAGGCCAACCTTCAGGGCCTAAAGGTTTCTCTGTTGGAATTTGTTCAAGCAAAACCCAAAGCCTTTCGGTTTAAAATTCAAATGCTGCTTTTGTGACAGATGCCTACCGATACAATTAAAACAGAGCAGCAACTGTTTCTTCTTCCTAACCGAGTTTTATTCATCAGAGAACTCAGCCCATTCTCTTTTTTCCAGACTACTTAACACAAGAGAGAACTTGTGCGCTTAATTTTCAGCGGGAAAGCAGTCCAGTGAAATCAAACTGTATGTGTATATTAGCACATATATGAGCACTTATGAATTACTGAGCACTTGACATTTTTCCCAGCATCACCGAGCGATCGGGGAAAGGCTGGCAGAAAAACTCACCAACTCCTACACACCTTGGATTCTCCTCAATCACTGCATTCCTTGATATTTTCTTTATCCTTGCCATGTTCTTGCTACTTTTATACCACTGTTTTTTGGTTTAAGCCACCTCCTCCTACTACTGTGTTTCTTTTTCCACAAGTACCAATCTGCCTGAAAGATTTCTGCCCTTCAGTAATTTCTTCCTGCTTTTCTCCTTCCACTTTTGGATTTAAGACCCACATTCCTGAAGCCAGATTCCTTTTCTACTCTACATTCCATAGAGCAAAAGCCTAATATGTGAAGGCAGAGAGGGAAACTGGGAGGGGGGAGGAAAGGGAGAAAAAAGCAAGGGGGTTGAAAAATAGGTTACTGAGCCTTTTTTTTCCTTTTTTTATTTAGGACTTTTTTTAAGTACTACTAAAATATGAACTTGAAAATCCAAACAGACTCCACCAAAAATTTGAAGTTTGTCGTAAGTATCATAAGCTAAACTTGTTTACTGGGAAACGAAGAAAAGAAATGTGAAAGGTAATTAAAGCTCATTTATTGACGGAGAAATATGCTCACATGTCAAAAATTTGTATTATGAGACACACCTGGCGTCCATTTAAAGGCCGTTTGACTACTGCAGAGAAAAAGCACACTCAAAGCAAGACCCCTGGCAGCTACAAAATGTTGTGCCTGTGGCAGTCGGCCATGTATGAGTGAAGCCAAAAGCTGTGCATTAATTCTCTGCGCCACACATTTACTGACAGAAGGAGGAGACTCCGGTATCAACTTTTCAATAAGTTCCTGCAGTTGGAGGGTTTGTTTGCTTCATAGATTAAAGACATTTGGCTCAAGGCATGGAAGGTTTTTGTTATGCTAAATGAAATCAGCTGTGGCAGTAATGTGAAATGCTTCTTCAGCCTCATGGGTGTGCTGCCTAAGACAACACAGGGTGAATCTCACAGCTCTCAGAACTCTTAGGAGGAGGGATAGAGATGTCCCAGCTGTTGGGGAGTGAAAGATGAACACTGGGAGAACGTTTTAATCTTCAGACACCCACACAAAAACTAACAGGACAGGCAATGATTTTGTTGGCTTCAGTAAGCAAAGCTCTGGGTCGCTGCACCGTGACACTTTTTGTGCTGTACCTGTTTGCTCAGAAAGAAGGAATCAAAAGCTCAGGCTGAGCCAGACACCTCAGAAGTTCTTTGAGCAGTGCTGCTCTGGGGGCTCCCACGGTAACTTTTGCTAACAGACTTGTTTGGATCCTTCTCTACAGCAGTCATGAATTTACATTTTTTTTTCCAATGCAAAACACAATTTGCTAAGTTCATGCCTAAAGTCTTCAAAACTCCATTTTGGTTTTAAGCTGACAGTAAAAAATAGGGAGTTAGTTGGTTTTTGGTTTTTTGGGTTTGTGGGGTTTTTTTGGTTTTTTTTTTTGGGTTTTGTTTTGGGGTTTTTTGGGGTCTTTTTTTTGGTTTTGGGGAGATTGTTTTGAGTTTTTCTGTTCTTTTGGTTGAGTTTTTTTTAAGACCCAGCCAATCTAAGAATTACAGCTTTGTGAACTCCTCCAAGGTTTGATAAAGCACTTTTCAAATAGTAACAGATAAACTTTTAAACACGTGACATTTCTCAAGAGACTCTGATTTTATCTGATGATGATATAGAATATGCCCAGTAAGAAAAAGAAGTTACTATGTACATGGTTTCCCTTATAAACAGGAGATGAAATTAATACTTGTTTTCTTGCAATTTGAGCTGTTTCAGTACTCATCACTGTATGGGCTGCCCTCCTGCAACTGACACTTCCAGAACAGAGGGCCTCCCTGCTGCTTAATTTGTTTTCAAATATGGATTGACTGGAACTGCAACAGGACCCACTCTTCCCAGAATATTAATGTCAGACAGACATTTCAGGAAGGACTGCTGTACCCCAGATTCCCACCACACCTCAATCAAACTTACACTGAAATACAGGTAAGCCCTGCAGTGGCACTTGGTGGATTAAAATTTCAGGCAAATATAATTTTGCATTTACCAGTGCTTCTTATTAAGGTATGTAAACTCCATGGACCTTTTCAAGTTAAGGATCTGGGAGCAACAACTTCAATCAGTTAGGACACCTTGGTCCATTTCTAGCAGCCGAACGTGACAGATTCTGACTGCCTCAAACATCACAAAGCTGAAGTTTGGGGTTTTTTTCCCGTTTTGGCAAGAGATCATAAAAGACCGTACAGAATCTATCAAACAGCAGCCAGGAAATTCATTTTTAGGAAAAACTGGAAAACGCTGAGCAATGTGGTGGTACCCACTTGACAGGCAGTCGTCGATGTTACTGTCACAGTCCCCTCCGGTGAAGCCAGGCCGACACTCACACAGGTAACTGCCCTGGATGTTGTGGCACAGAGCGTGGTTTTTGCAGGGCTTGGAGAGGCACTCATCAATATCCACCGTGCATCTTTCCCCTGAAATGTGGAGAGCCCAAGGGTGAGACCCCTCACAAAGCAATGGCCAAGAGGCTCGGTGCCCGCACTGCTCAGTGCTGAAAGCACAATATGTTCCCCATCCCAATTACCTTCCCAGCCAGGGGCACATTGGCAGGCGTAGCCTTCAGAGTCAGGAGATTCTTGGCAGATTCCCGAGTTCTCACAAGGATTAGGGGAACAAGGAGAAACCACCACCTGGCAGTTCACACCTGGAGAACAGAATGGGAAAAAGCAGAAGAATGTGCAGGTAAGAGCTTGGTGCTTCTTGGAAGAATGAACAAAGAGGTTGTAATTCACATGATTATCCCACACTGCTGTGGACAGCACTGACACACTTTGAAAAATGTCAGCAGAAGGAAAAGGAGAGCAGAGCACTCCTCGTGGGCTCAGTGCAGAAGTAGCCACAGTCATTTTGAGTTTACTGCCCCTCTAATTTCCAGGGCATTTATGTACATTTTATTATTTACAAAGAAAATTAAGCTAAGAATCCAAAAGGACATTTCTTAATGAGCCCAAGCAAGGCTTAGACAAGCCCTTGTTAAGTGTTCTACTACCGTATCATGACTACAGGCATTGACTGTAATTTAACTTTATACAGCCATGGCATTTCCCATCTTGATTACTATTTCCACAAAGTTTAATGAAAAGAAACAACACTAAAGGTGTAATGAAGTAAAAAGGGAAAAGATAATAAATTTTCTCTGAATTTTCACCTTTGAATCCTTTCCTACAGGTGCATTTGTATCCATTCAACAGATCCTCACAAGTTCCTCCATTCTGGCATGGGTTTGATTTACATTCATTCCCTTCTGTTGAACAGTAATCTCCTGTCCAGCCTGGGTCGCAGACACACTTGTACCTTGAAAGGCAAAACAGCAGTAATTTTAGAGCCTCTTGAAGTAACTCCCCTACCAACTTCTTCTGCACATTAGTTTTGTAGAGAAAACCAGAAGAATTCTCTTTAGAAGAGCCCTCAGTTACTTTAGATTGCTTACCCCAGCTGTATAGTTTTGAAAATAAACCCTTTCTTAAAACCACACTTCTCTCGTAACAGTTTTCACAAAGTGTTCAGTCAACCAGCAGTATGTTTCTGCTTTGATAAGACCATCTCAACACATTCAAACAAAGATAGAAAAAAAAAAATTAAAAAAAAAAAAAAAAAAAAAAAAAAAAAAAAAAAGTGGAGGGAAAAACAATAGGTTCCCAAGATAACTAGACTGATTTAATACCAAATAGTGGTTTGAAATGAAAACAGCCGGCTGGGAGCAGCAGCAATCTTCTCCATCACGTTTCAAAATCTGAAGTAGAGCACACTCCACCCACATGACAGAGAAGCAAGGACTTAGTGAATCACCCTGGACTCAGGCCACACAACACACACTGGCCTCTCTCCCTGCACTGCAAACACAGCTTCTTTCACCTGCCATAGAGTGAGGTGTATGTGGGTATAAACACAAATGCAGGTGACAGATGACAGACAAGATGCACAAAAATCTGTTTTCCAAGCTTACAAGGAGGCTGAAGGAGCAATAAAGGCAGCCTTCCTGCCAGCTCCAGGGAAAGTGCTGCATCCTGCCCTTCAGAGCTATCTGCAGCAACAAATCACTTCCTTGCCCAAGTGCTGACAACACTTCCCAGGATGCAGCACATATTTGGAAGGCTATTCCATGTACAGTCGAGAACTTTCACAAACAAAACATCCCCACACTTACCATTACCAAAAAAGAAGCCTGATTTAAGGCTGTCAAAATGAGCGTTTGGTCTTCCTCGATGGGAAGATTCAGAAGCAACTACTGCCATCAAAACAGCCAGAGAGAATCTTCCTTTCTTTTCTCAGATATGCAACAATATGAGTAAAGCTGACAAAATCTCAGCAGTGGACAAAGTGTCCTGGGTGAGATATCCATCCCTAGAGCAAAAGTTGCCAGTCTATCCCTTGATACAGTGTTTGGTTAGGAAGAACAGCACTAGCCAATAAAGACAGTCCTCATGCTCAGTGCTTTAGGTTTTGATGGAATAGAACAGCACTAGCCAATAAAGACAGTCCTCATGCTCAGTGCTTTAGGTTTTGATGGGGAATTAAATCCCCAAAGATTTAATTTGGAACCATTTCTTTATTTTAATTTCGTTCACTCAACTCACTAGAATCCCTACACCCTCCCTCTAGAGGGTAGGTAGGTGGTGTACTAGGTGGCAGTACACCCTGCACTACATGCTCATGCAAAACCAGCACACAGCACAAGGCAGGACAGAAAAGCCTATGTTGAAACACCAGCTGATGAATGAAGCTCTACGCCTCACTGTGATTATGCCACAGGCATCGGATGAATTGGGATCCTAACCTGAGAAATTAGAGAAAAATCGGACGCTGGAAGTCTGGATAAAGCAAATAACAATAACGCAGAGGGCAGCAGGCAGGCTTAACGAGTCCTTACCCAGTGGGGATGTGCGTGCAGTTGCCGTGCACACAGGGGTTGCTGAGGCAGCCATCTGCCTGGGCCTGGCAGTGGGGATGGTGGAAGCCCTCAGGGCACACGCACCGAAAGCCGTTCACCTCGTTTATGCACGTGCCGCCGTTGTGGCAGGGGCTGGACGTGCACTCGTCGATGTCCGCGTTACAGCGGGGGCCTAGAAGGAAAGAAACAACTCTTACTGAGCAGCGTTTCTTGGAAGAGTGTTGGCTTTGCACGCCTCCAAGAACACACACCAAGACACAGCTCAGGGAAGCCAAAGCAGCAGCATGGAGCTCACATGCCTCCGTGCTTTAACTCAAGCCAAGAGAAGCATTTCTGAGAGATTCAGCACTTTCCTTGCCTGGAAAACAGCACTTACACTCAGCAGGTATTTACAAACCATTCCATAATCTCCACTAAAAAAAATCACCCGTTAATACTGATTAGGAAAGCAAAAAAATCACTCAGCTGTATCATGCTTGCAACAAACCTCTTGAGAGCCACTTGTCGTAGCCCTGCTCCTGTGCTTTGAAGTACCTACCCTTTGAACAACCAATACTGCCCAAATGTCTGCAGTAAATACAGTTCTTGTGGTTTATTGCGCAAAAGGGGCTCTAAAAAGCACCGTTTCCTGTTTTGCCTGCCTCTGATTGCGACTGCAAGATCCTTGAAGCAGTGACCAAAAGGTCCTGTGAGGCTGGAAAGCTAAACAGAGTGAATGATGCAGTAAGTTGAAAGCATTTTTAAAAGAAGGAAATGACAAAGTAACAAGACCCCACTGCAAGCCAGCTCCTTAAAGACTGGAATATGCCAGTTCATCATATTACTGAATTCTTTTAACAGCGTCACAGTAAGAGATCCAGCAGGATAACAAATATGGAGTGCCAGCAACACAGGAGAGTGGCAGGCGAGAGTGATAAGCATCATCCCTCATCTTATTATGGGGACTAGAGAGTACCACCATGCCAGAGCCATAGGAAGGAAGGGAGGAGCATCAGGAGTTTAGAAAGACCCCAAGAGAAAAGCGCAAGACACATGAAACCTTTTAGTGCTCTTTCTAATGCATTTCAGATCTATTCTAATTGGAATCATTCAGTAATAAACAGTAACAACTGTGATGAGAAAGCTGTAATAAACCGTACCAACTGCCTCACAATAATTATTTTGTATTACCCTACACGGCTCAAAACACAAATGCTCTTATAAACAGTGCTGAAATGTGCTTTAGCCATCAGAAATAACCCTGATGTTGACTCACAGTTCTAAACATGGATCCAGAGGTGTCTAAACACTTCTTTTGTCAGCCCCACTTTTACTGTACCAAAGAAATTTTGAATTTTTAAAAGAAAACAGAACAGACCATGCTATGACAAAAAAGTACTGAAAAAATCAGGTTATTCATCTGAAGATTTCAGAGCGGGAAGCAACACCAAGCCAATGATCTGATTTCACAGAAACAGAAATACTGTTCATGGTCAAAGCCCAAGGCAGAGTCTAATCAAACACCTCTTCATATTGCCCACAATCTCTCTGTCCCTGGAAAGAGGCTGTAAATAACAAACTGAAGTCACGTGGGTTTATTTGTTATAAAACCCAAGAACCATGGATTGGACTTAATTACCTAACAAGAATGGCATTTCACAGCACAGATTAGGCCATTTTTTTCTGCTTGATAGAATTGGCTGTAATGTAAGATGCTAAGATCCAAAGATTAGGATTTACTGAGATACAGCCTGGATCCCTCGCAGTCAGTATGCAAAGCACAGCTTCCCTGGCTACTCAGATAACTATCTTCAAAACAATTCAGAGCTCCTGGGTAGCTGACTTTACCTGTAAATCCAGGTTTGCAGGCGCAGTTGTAGCGATTAATGCCATCAATACAGTCCCCATGAATGCAAGGGTTACTGGCACAGTCATCAAAGTTATTTTCACAGTTTACTCCTAGAAAAGAAAAAGAAGGAGTTAGAGGAATAAGGAGGGTAAATTCTACAGAGAAGACAACAAAACTGTTTTCCCAAAATAGCCAAATTAAGAATCCCACCTGCTTCAAAATCATGCTGGGGGCAGCTTAAACAGGTGATGTTGCAGAAGCACTGCAACACCAAGGAATGCCATCTGAGCCACTGGGTGCTGACTGAACGTGACCCTGGACTTGTACTAAACATTTAAACAAAGGAACAAACATTTTGAACACTATGCCTAATTTTCCTGCAGGCCTGATTGCTTTTGGAGCAAAGAGGAAGCAAATTCTCCCAAGATCAGTTGCAGCACCAGCGAGGGTTAGGCAATCCACACAAACACACCAAAGTTCAGTAAGGAAAAGCAACGTGAAAATGACACTCTCATACACTATTACCTGTCTCAAATTTAGCACACGCCAGAGCACGCATAAGAAATAATCACATGCTTGAATTCTGCTTGAATCCAAGCCTTCCACTTGTGTTTTACAATACCTGAGGTGCCCAGCAAGCAGTTGCACTGGTAGCCATTGACCAGGTCGATGCAGCGCCCTTGGTGGAGGCAAGGATTGCTGTGGCACTCGTCTATCTGCTCGCTGCAGATGGCACCCATGTAGCCAGGATTGCAGACACACGTGTAGGAATCAATGCCATCCTGGCATTCCCCATAGTGGCAAGGGTCGGGATCACAGTTGTTGATATTCTCCTCACACAGAAGGCCAGTAAAACCTGAGGAAAAACCACGAGCAGGAGTAAGCGAGGAGTTCACCGGAAGGATGCTGCAGTGAATATAACACAGGTATAGAAAGAATTGTATCAAGAATCAGCAAAGTGGTAGAGAGCACAAAGGGTAACTGGGCACCTCAACTGCATTTCCAGCCCTGGAACACAATACTGTTCACAGCATTACAGAACAACATCATGCATGGAGAACCCTGGCACTGGAAGAGGTCACCTTCAGTTTATTTGGAACAGTAGCCATGAGAGGAAACGTGGAAGTCTCCATCAGAAATATTTACTTGCATTGGTATAAACGATCTGAAGGCACACTCCTGCCATTATTTCCTCTACACAGTAACAAAGGGACAGAGCGGGGTTGACCTCGTTAGAATGAGAAATTACCGCAAAGAAGCTGCTGAAACCTTCCCAAGGGAACTCCCCTGGCTCACATCAAAGCTTCTGCAGCTCTGCTTGTTAGAAAGTTTCTTGCCTCTTTCACTGGGAAACTTTTCAGTAACTGCAATCAGGCGCCAACTGCAAACTTAATGAAGGCTGCATGCAACCTCTTGGTTAGGAGCAATGAAACAAGCAGCAATTTGACCTGTTTCATTCTGCTTCAGCTGGGAAACATCCTGAGCAACAGAGAAGGGCAGAACCTACGCACAAAAAGGGCTAAAGGGTTCAGGAGGCTAAGAGCAGCAAACAGCTCCCTCAAGAGCTCTGCTCTCTGTGATGGAGCAGCACTATATAAGACAGGGACAATTTCAAACAAATGGTTCTCAGAGCTGAGGTTTTGGAGGAACAGCTCATGCTGCCTTCCAGCAGCCAAAGATCAGGAAGGCAGAACTTGAAATTCCAAGATACCAACTGGAGACTGATACAAACCAAGCTGCAGGGAATTTCAACAGCTGAAGAGTAGTTCTCACCTGAGTATTTTAAGTGGATAAGAGGCTCCCCATTTTTCATACAGGTTTGTGGTTATTTCTGTGGTCAAACATACCAGGTGACGGCTAACATTTCCAAGTTCTGCGAACGTGTGCTTGGATGAATGGGTGTGAAAGTGGGTGGGGAGAGGGAAGGGAAGCTAGTTAGCGAGATGGATATAAAAAGATGTTAGGGAAGGAGGAAAACCAAACAGATAAGGGGAGAAATGGTGGCAGAGGGGAAAAAAAAAAAAAAAAAAAAAAAGAAAGAGGGCAGGGACAAATAAAGCAGGAAAGACCTGAAACAACCCAGGAAAAGAAAAGCCATGATCTACCACTGGGAAGGAGAAGTGGAATAATGCCAGAAGGGAAAGAAAAGACAAAAAGCAAGCAGTAAATAGAGCTATCTGTACAGTATTTGGCCAAACATTTTGCAGTTTTCAATCACGTCGACAGCTGGTGATTACCATTCAGGGAACACATCACTCACGTTATGAGATTAGCAGAGCAAGAACATACTCAAACATTACTGCCCAGCAACTGACCTGTCCCCATGAAGAATTCCACATTTCAGTCTTACAGAAGGCTGTCAATGTTAAATATAATACTTAGGACACATTCATTCAAAAGTCATTACCTTGCCTGCTGTTGTAGCTCAAGTTAGCCACTTAAGAGATCAGGAATATTTCTGGATCTCTTAACTAAACATACCTCACCAAAACATGATTTCTCTCTTTGCAGACAAAAGGTAGACTAGGAAAAAAACATTTGAATACAGAATAAGAGAATCCTTCAGACAGAATGAAAAACAGCCCTAATACAGAGTCCCTCTTCCATTTTCAGTCAAAGGTTTAACCAAGGATTTTACTAAGAACTGTTGCTTCAGTAACATGCATTTGGTTGCTTTCAGCCTTCATGGAAGCAATTGTCTTCCCTCCTCAGGTGGAATACCTAGAATTTCTGTACTGAGGTGGTTTAATGCAGTTTTACTGCCAAATTCAGAACTTGCTTTTCAAGGCACAGCTCTCCACATTGTTCTCCTCTACACAACCCAAAACCGTCCCAGGCCTGACAAGCTCTGCACTCTCAGTGAATAAAAGCAACCACAATACACACCAGCTTGAGAAAGACTAAAACAGCTTTCAAGTTTGGAGAAGATTCGAGCTTTTCCTTCTTTTTGCAAGTGTCTGCTTAGTTTGTCACATGAAGTAGTCAAAAAGAAAATTCTGACCACAGTAATTATTCCTCTCCTGGTCAGAACTACTGCATTATCTTTCTTCCAACAAATGCCTCTTCAGGAACTTTGGGAACGGTGGAGACCATGTGTGAGAAAAAACAGGCTATATTTAGGCTAATCTCGGCTACATTCTTTGCAGTGAAGTCAAAATTGCCTTACTAATTTCATTATTGGAATGATTCAAAATGAGAAAAGTTGCACATAAATCTAACCGACCTCACTGCACATTACTGGGACTAAGATAGCTCCGGGAACTGTTCAGCTTCTTCTCTAATGGAAGAGCTAAAGCCAAGGCATTCCATACCTGAATCTGTAACACGAGCAGTGTATCAGGCACCATTAACTGAAAGCAACCAAGAGTAGCTCCCCACTGAGAATTAGAATGTAACAGCTCTGAACCCTCTTATTTGACCAGATGTAAAAATGAAGATAAAAATACATCTACATCACCCTTGGAGGCATGAAGATAAGAAAACCCTATAATTAAACCTGACGCTTCTGAATATGTAATTCACCAGGCACTAAAAAAACCACCTGAGTTCTGGCCACGGCTCTATCCAAATTTCTGTGTGATACCTGACAAATAATTTCAGCTACTCCCTGGCAGGCAGCTACTGAGTGGAATTTCTTCCACAACTGTTACTGCATTTCAGTCTTAGCTTTTTGACATAAAATAGCCTGTTGCAACAGAAATCAGAATGCACAGTAGCACTGCTCTGTCCATCTCTTGTTTTTCAGCTGCACACAAGATAATCTGACCTGGGAGAAAGGGAGGTAAACCACAGATACGAGCCTTCACGCTGATGTTCGTCCATATGTGCATTCCATAGCTAATACAGAAAAAGTTGTCACCTTCTGGGAAGCAAAAGGTGCTGAAAGAGGGAGGCCAGAACCCCCATCAACTGTGAACCTACAACTGAAAGGCTTTCTCCACTTAAATACTATTCCCTGCACAAAGGAGTAGTCAGAGCTCTGCAGCAAACAAGCAGCATTTCAGAGGAAGAAAGAAAAAACCCTGACTTCTTTGTGAGCAGCCTTTCACGTATTTAGGTGACACGTCATCTCCATCCAGGGGCTCTGAACACAAGACTGACCTGTGGCACACTGGCACTCGTAGCCATTGGGGTGGTCAATGCATTTGGCTCCATTGAGGCAGGGCGTGCTGGAACAGTCATCTATGTCAATCTGACACACGGCACCGCTGAATCCTGAGAAGCACAGAAACAGGTGGAAGTCACTGGAAGGAGCTCATCTAGACAGCTGCACTGTCAGGAATCACCTATTAGCAAATTCTCAAACCCACCCAAACATAAGCTCAGCAAATTTACATTCAATGGCATCATTAAGAACACACACCACGCCCTGGGTGGATTGGCTCCTCATCCAACCCACCCTCCAAAGGTTCTGTCTTCCAGGTCAAAGGAGCCGCAGCTTGAAAACTGAGATGGCCAAGTCAAATAGAAATAAAGCAGATGAGGCTCAAGCGGTGTCCACCACTGGACAGTTATGCCTGCCTGTAGAACTGAGAGCCTGCCAATAAAAATCTTTGAGGCAATCAAAGCAAGTAGCTAAAAATAATATACCAGTGCACACATCACCAGAGCCTTCAGACTAGAATTACACCAGCAGTATGGAATGTGGTACAATATAGCACTGGAACTTCCAATACAGTTCTTGAAATAGTTAACAAAATATTGACAGGTGATGCAGATCCTTGGGCAGTTGGATAAAAAAAAAATAAAAATACATCAGGAATTCTTCTTGGAAGAAGGAACCAAAGCAAGAGCCTGGATGTCATTAGTCAACAAGAAGCGATGCAGAGCAGGCTTTTGTTATGTATATTCTGAACTCAAATTTTTTTGTAAGCCATGAAGAAAACAAGTGATGTTTGTTCTACAGTTAACATTGGTGTCTCAGCTCAGCTCTTTTCCTTTTCTAGTGAAGCCCAATTCATCTCACTCCTCACGCAAGCAGCATAAACTCTACTGATACAAAACCATTTTCTGCCTAAAAACCTCAGAAAAAGACAAAAAGAGTGCAGAGGGCCTGATCTCTAATATATGCAGAATATCCCACCACAATTTCCACAACAACAGAAGCTCATGTTGCCTGCTGCCCTTTCAGATGAGGTGCCCAACTGTGTGTTTGTCAGTGCTTACCCAGTCACAGGCACAATATTAATGCAACCAGTATGAAACTATTCTGATTTAATAGCGATTGCAACTCACCAAAACAGGTAAGTACAACAGAAACTCACAAGAAACATATCACCCACAACATCTGTGCAGTTCTTGGTAGGGTGAAGCAGGAAAAGCCTCCAGAAATAAGAACTCACCAGGAGGACAGACACAGAGGAAGCGGTTGACTTTATCAAGACACACTCCATTGTTCACACAGGGATTACTTAGACATTCATCAATATCTTCTTCACAATGAACTCCTTTAAAACCTGTTCAAAAAATAAAAATAAATAAGAAGAGGTGACTGAAGGCTTTAGAAAGTGCCCTTGAGAGTGTAACTGCCTCTTATACCAGTGCTGAAATTCTAGGCAGAGTTTCATTGCAGGTTTGCAGTCTGGACAGAAACTATGAGGTAAGAATATACTCCAGAGGTTAAAAAGTGATTTGATTGTGTAGGTTTCACTGTTGCTGAAGGTGCTCACCTAACTAGCAATAGCAGAAGTCTATGCTGAATTCACATCTAACCTTTCCTTCCACTTGAGAAGGGGTTATGTTAATTACTTAGTAAAAGGTATATAAACAAACACAGCAGATAGCTTTAGCTCAAGGACTTTTAGCTAATGGCAGAGTACAAGAAAAACTGGAACTAGCATTCCACCTTTCAAGACATATTATACATTAATAAATACTATATTAATAAAAACTCATTGTAATTGTCATGGTATCAGCTGATCACCTGCAGAGATCACAATTCTTTATTTATATTTATGGTTTTCATACTTTATAAGTCTGTGCAACTGGCAACTTGCATCCTTTTCTTTTTTCACCACTTTCTCTCAGAGTGCAAAATAGGAGACTAACATTAGTCATTGGTTACATTGGCCATGCAAATTTTACACGCACGATTTCCATCAAGTAGCTTTTTTTTTTACAGTGACTTCCTCAGTTCAATGGGTGCTTGCATCATTTGGGGTATTTTAAGCAAAGAAAATCCCCAAACGCCATTATCCAAAATCATCATATGAATACCTCAAAACACAGTCACTTTTTTAAAGGTTGCATCTGTGTTGCTTTCACAAAGAGAAGATTCTGCACATGCACTTTACCAGGTATAGTAACAAATAGGTCCACACATACCCAGCTCAAAAGGCTGGCTTCCTTAGCTGATGTAGGGGTTGGTTTCCTTCTCAGCCCTCTAATTGCTTTCTCTCTCCCACACAAAGGTCCTCCTGGCTGGTGCCTCACAGCAGGCTCGCTCTCACCATTTAGCCTCACCCCTTCGCAGCTTTGTGTGTCAGCTCCGCAGAGCTGGCAGCTCTCCCTGAGCTCTGCCTTCTGGTTTCTTCCTGTGCTGGAAGCCCCATCTTTGTCAAAAACTCCCCTCACCTGGCATACAGAGACACGTGAATCCTCCTATTTTATCCAGGCAGGTGGCATCATTTTGGCACGGGTTTGAGTGGCACTCATTGATGTCCATCTCACAGCGAGGTCCTGTGTAGCCCTTCAAACACTCACAGTGGAAAGAGCCCTCTGTGTTCACACATTTCCCGGCATGTTCACATGGATTGCTGTTTGCTGCAAGAAAAGCATAGACATATGTGTGTGTCAAAACCTCTCCTCAGAGCAGGAAAGCCACAACATTCTTTATTAGTCATGGTCTTTACCAGTGGGCATTCCTTTCCGGCAAGTAATATTGGGGAAAGGCTGTTCATCCTTCTGGGGAAAGGGTACTGAAGAAAACAGTGGCAATTACTTGTTTGTCAAGGGCAAAAAGAAGGATTGCTGTCACCATCAGGGACCAGAGGTGCAATTAATGTCATACTACTAATGACAGCTCTTAGGAGAAAAGCATCAGCTAGCATGGATTAGAGAGCTAACGATGTTTTCAAGGCCCTATTTCCAGATCACATTTTACATTTACTTCATTCCCGAGGCTGACAAGATGCCGCCACAGCCACAAAACAACCAAACTTGTCCCTTTTGTGTTTTCAAAACAGCACTCTTGTGCAAGGCACACTGAGGAACGAAATTCAAATAAGTGCTTCTTTCCAACCCTTCCATGAGTGCTGGTTAGGCATTACCTTCACGCATCTCACTCTAGAAGCATGAACGAGCACTTACAAAACTCTAAGTAAGTCTGTAAGAGTCCAGTTAATCCCCAAAACAACACAACAGCATGCTATCAGAGAACTACAGCTTTAAAAAGCCCACGTGGTCACCAATCTTGGAAGGCACTCAAAAGATCCAGCCATATTCTGGCTGTCAAACAGCCTTGATATATTTCTACCGAGGCCATAGCTGCAACAGCTCCCACATGAACTGCGGTGCTCTCACTGTACCCTGCAGTTCTAAGGGACAGCTTAATTATCACAACTGTTTGCACGCACTCCCCACACCGTGCTAAGGCCCTCTTGCACAAGGAAGAATGGTTAAGCATCTCGCTGCTTTTCACGTTCATGTTAAAACATGCTCAGCCCCTTGCCCCAGGTCTCACACAAGGTTGAAAACGCATCTAAAGACACTGAAATGGGAGGGGGAGAGCACGAAAGGAGTCCCACGTATGTGGAGAAGCTATGACAAAATGTGTACTCTTGCAGTCACCACAGAGAGCAAAGAGAAACTCACCCATTGCACATTCATCCACATCCTCAGTGCAGTCTGCTCCCTTATGGCCTTGGGGACAGGTGCAGATGTAGTTTCCATTCACAGGGTTGGTGTCACACAGAGCACCTTTTTGGCACGGATTGCTAACACAGGCATCATCCAAGTGGCACAGGAGACCTAAAGAAGCATCCAAGAGTTTATTAAAATGGAGAGATGCAACAGTCATACTCTATTTTACACAAATTCCGCGTCCTGATATTTCAAACAGAGACTCCCACAGCTAGAAACTTGAGCAATAGCTTACAGGCTTGAGCCTATGAACTACTGTAGGGGATTCATCACACACTTATAGAACATTATATTCAAATACAAATTCTGTTACTTTAGAGGTGTCTCCAGTACTTCTGAAGCAGAAAAATGGCTGACCATCATCAAAATCTCATCCTTGGAGCAGTTAACTAACTCTTCTCTCAAACCAGCGTGATAATTTTTCTGACAGCTGAAAAGCTGCACATGAAGCTCACTTTAATTCACATACACAGATCACTTTTATTTCCACGTAGTTAGGAGACAAAATTTCACCTAACCTTAACCAGAAAATTTTCCACTATACCAGCGAGGATGCCCACATGCTAACACAATCAAATAAAAATATCCAAATCCGCCTTCTGGGTTCATACAATTATTATAAGGGGGATAGAGCAAGTCACACTCACGTGCAACTTCTCAAGCAAATACAGATTCTGCTAAGGACTAGAAAAACATCTTTACTTGCAACCTAAATTGTAATAACTTTTCCTTCTAGCCTGGTACAAATACTTCTTTGTCCCAGGCTAGAGGGGTTTAACAGCTCTTTGCTCACGGACAGTGCTTTTCCCTCTGGTGGCGAAGTGCATGAAACAAACACACCGTTTTAAACAGGTGCATAAACCCCGGGAAGCACCTTCCGTGAAAGTGCCGGACTCACACAAGTTTCGTGCCCTCACCTGCCTTTCCCTCTGGACAAATGCAGGAGAAGGAAGCCACCCTGTCGATGCAGGTGGAGCCGTTGGCACAGGAGGCGGTGAAGCAGTCGTCGATGTTCTTGCTGCAGTCGTCCCCGCTCCAGCCGTTGACACAGACACAGGCATAGCCCCCGTTGTGGTTGGTGCAGGTGCCCCCATTCTGGCAGGCATTGGGCTGGAGCTGGCATTCATCCACATCCTCTGTGCAAAACTGGCCTGGTGCACAGAAACAAGGAGGTTTATTGGCCCTTCGGATGCTCAGACTCGAGGAGGTCCTTGCACAGACAACGTGACCAAAGTGAACGCTGCGGTCCCCTGATTGCTGCCCCTTAATTCCAGCACGCTCGAATGCCACAACTTCCACAGCACAGTCATCAAACCAGGCAAAGACAACCAGCATCCCTAAATGACCCCAAAGCAGGAGGTGGGCTGCAAATGACTTTAAGAAGAGTGACCTTAAAAAGAATGACTTTAAAACAGAGCAGTGTAAGAGCCAGCCGGCAGCCTGTGGCATATTGGAGATACATCAGAGAGGAGGTGAGAAGCAAAAGAATGAAGCCAGAGGGACTAAGAGAAAAGATGGTGTGAACAAGAAAATCTTGGCCGAAGGAGTATCAACAGGCCATCAGCAAGGCAACACTTGTCAGGAGAGTGTAATTCTTTCTTATATAATTATTCAAAGATGATTTCTCCGTGAGGAAGACCAGAATTCTTAAAACCCTTCCACCTGAAATACTTATTTTCCTTGCCCCAGGTATTGTACAGACAACCACAAATATTTGGGGGTTTCTTGGTTGTTGAGAGGTTTCCTTTTTTTTTTTTTTTTTTTTTGGTAACGGAACAAATAATCTAAAAGTGTTCTTATGACTGGAGATACTAGAGAGAAGAGAACAAATGTACACTCTCAGAGAGATTTAAGGAAAAGGATCAAAGGACCAGTAAGTATGAAATAAGTTTCAAAGGATACTGAACTTTACAGTCATATCTATGGAAAGCTCTGCAATTCACATGTAGTGAAGTATTTTTTTTTTTTTTTTTGCTGAAATCCATCTTGCTTTGACATCAAAATCTGGAGAACCTACCAGCTGCAATAATATTTTGCTTCAACAGATATTCATCTTCCCCATTAAAGTTGCAGAGTTTACTCTTAAGCCAAAATTGTTTAGCTGAAGTTTCAAGTCATTTTGAGTTTTCTGAACAGATAAAACCTCACGAGCACCAGCTCATTTCTTCCCAGGCTGGCATATGGGTGCACATATGCAACCACAGAGTACTGGTCACAGTCCATAATCATCTTCTTGACATTTTTTTTCCCTCTCATTTCAGTTACATTAAAAGCTCTCTAAGCACTGAAAGCTTGCCTTTTTTTTTTTTTTTTTAACCACTTCTTGGTAACTTGCTTTTGCCACCCTTCCTAAAACACTGTGCACACAGCATCAGAAGATGTCTCTTTATCAGAGAATAAAATTCGGTTTGTTTGATGTGACCTTCCCATTTTCCCCAGCTGACATCATCTCCTCTGTCACTGGCTTCCAGCAGCTTTCTGTTTTTTGGGTCAAGGCTCTTTAATAAATGTGCTTTTACCACAAGATTTCTCTTCTCCAGCTACTCTATCTGCTGCACATTTACACTTGCACGGAATTCCCCTTGTATTCCAAGAATAAGAAATTCAAGAGTAGGCCATAGGTCTTCTCTGCCAATGCACCTGGGCTCCAGTTTATTCAGGCTTGCCAAATTAAAAATACTTATTAGATGCTGCTAAGTCACATTGTTTATTAATGGCATAGAAATAATGATGCAAGAGCACAGACACACCCTCCTCCAATACACCAAACTGAAATATTTATCATGAGCAGGAATCTAAAAATGTCCAAACTTAACCATCTCCATCTACTATACTCATGACTCCCCTTTTGTTTTCAAAGTACTTAGATAAATCCTAGCTTTTGATCCCACGAGACTTGGATTTTTTCCCCTTTGGGGCAAATAAATAAAATTATTATTAAAAAAATAAGTTGCACAACTGTCCTGTGCATATGTTCCATTCTTGGGTAGGACTACTTCGAAACAATAATTTTATCACTTGAAAAACCACAGCAAAATTTTGACAGTAATGGTAATTACAGTAGAGTTTTCAGAATTAATCGTCAGTTCCTGGTTTGCTTAGTGAAACAGTTGGGGAGAACTCGAACCCTTGCTATTGTTATCTGTAAAACACCTCTGTGCATTATGAACAAACCAACCATGCATTTGTCACACTAGAAGGGGTTTGTTCAGGAGCTTTCAGTGTTGGCTTATCAGTGGCCACCCTGAAAAGAGTCAGTGAGCTGGGGCTGCTTCTGAGCAGTCATGCGTATCTTGCAGCTCAACACAATCGACTTCCTTCAAGAAAAAATAATCAAGACGTTATTTGCTTATTACAAAAGTGATTTTCCTTCTGTTCTTGGAGGGGGCCCAGCCCAGATCAAAGGACGCCCTCTCTGAGGAGCTCTTGCAGCGCTCACATCCTTTTGGCTCAGCCAGTCCGAGCTGCTGCCACCAAAGTGTGAAGAGGTTTTCAGCCACACCACAATGCGGTGCCTCTCAAAAAAATCATTTGCCTTTTGACTGGCTGAACAGAACTCAACATATGAAACACAACATAATTCATTATATGAAATACAACATTCTCTGGGCTTTTGGCAAGGGCGATTGAGCCTGGGAGTACATGCTTTTAATTTGCATCTTTTTTTGCTGCTGGGGGACTTTTTTCTGTTGTTGTTTGTGATTTTTTTAAGCAATGATGGGCTAACTAATCTCCCATATAAACTACCAGAACTTGGTTCTGACTTCCCATTTCAAGTGTCACTAGTAATAGCAACACTTAGGACTTTTTTTAGGTTTTTTTTTTCACTGTTACTCACCCTCCACTTCTAGAAGGGGCAGTACCAAGTGACATCATTAATGTCCTTGCAATACCCCTATGTCCTCAGCTATTCCAATTTTATGCAGCCCTAAACTAAAACAAACTTTCAAAAGGTCTATCAATGCCTCCACAAGAGAAGAAAAATACAGAACTTAAACTTCTTCAAGCAATTTAACTGTATTTTAAAGACATACCACATTTGAGCTTCTTGAATCTGGTCCTCACTTGGCTTCTCCGATTTCTAATGCCCCTTTTGCAATACCATTGTATTTGTGTTTAATTATGAATATGAATCAGAGCTCCAGCTTAATGCGGTTTGTTATAAAAACAAAGAAAATTCAATTCAATATATTAGGAGGCATAAATGAACAACTGACTACTGCATTTTACTATTGTGTATTTCAATGAAAAGACCTTGTTCTTAATTGAAGACTTCTCTCTGCCAGGATAGTTAGATTTAAAATCAAATGAGACGAGTTCTCTCAAACAATTTACTTATGGGATGCTGCTTTGACTTAACTGTAACAAAATAAATATATTTATTTGTAGCCATGTAGTTGCCAAGCTTGTTTTCTGCTTGCTAAGGGTTTTAGGAAGAATCAAGTCTTTCATTCACAGAGCAGAAATTCAGCTTCCAAGGGCAAAGTCCATTATGGACTGTACAAACTGCAGAGCGTAATACACATGTCCATAACCCAAGTAACTTCTGAATGCTACAACTACTGAATGTTAATTCATCTAGCTGCAAGTTTGTGTAGGTATTTCTTTTCTTGTGCTCTCTCTAGTTTCAATTACCAACAGACACAAAGTAAACACAGGCTGAACTAGTGAAGTGTGAATACACCAACAGCACAATATTTTGATGGAAATGTAGAAACATACACCTAAAATACAGCAAGAAAGGAAACACAATTTACTCCAAGAAGGTAATGAAAACATAGCCTGACCTTGATATTTGCAGAGCCTGGGAAATCAGTAAAATGCCGACTCAGGTTCTAAGTGACCTTGCACAAAGTAAACAGCTAGTCTGCGTGGTATTTCAAAATTGAAAACTAGAAGTAGAAAAAGGGAACAGCCTTCAACTCTTAGCACTTTTTGCCCACTATGAAACTAAGTTACTTCCTGCATATTTCCCCTCAGAAGAGCCATTTGGAGTAAGTCAGACATGTTTGCTACTTTGATTGCTTCCATTTTCAGAACCTCAGAAACTCCAAGGAACTCCAGGAGCTTCTCTTTTGGCAGACACAGGGCTCAAGGCCTCCCTCGAGTAGTTGTACCAGATCTCATTGATGAGAAACAGCCAGCCCTTCTCCTTCTTTATGTTAGAAAGAAAATAAAAGCTGATTTATACAGGTAAAACAGCACACAAAATTAGAACAAACCCACACCGAAAGTGAGGAGCATTACCTTGAACAAACCAGTCAGTGAAACAGTCACCCTGGAAAGCAGCACCAGACATCTCCAAAAAGCTGATCCTACCCATGGAGGGCTTGCATTAACCTCAATTCTAACTGCATTGATCCTGCGGCTGAATGCAGGACATTCAGACAGTTCAATCAGAGAATTTCATCTTTGGCAGAACAGACTTTCCATAAAGGAGAACATTTTCTTGGCCTCTTAACAGCGGGAAAGTCTGCTGATGCACAGCTGGAGTATCAGAGGCTAAAGCTCCTGACAGCAGATCTAATACAGTTTAATCACTAAAAACACTTTGCAGGGCAAAGGGTGCAAATACTTTTCTGTGCCTTGAAAAAAAATTCAGTTCCTTGAAAACTGAGCTGGGAGGAGACAGCAATATCCCATTTCTCTCAAAGACACAACCATCCCAGTACTGGGCTCAGACTGAACTGGAAGTCAGAATATCTTATAAATTTAGTGATACTGAAAAGGTGACTTGGTGAGAGAGAATCACAGACTAGCCCTCAGAGACTTAAAAGACTCAGTGGAAGGGGAGCATCAAGTTTCAAGATTTTATGCTGTCATCCACTCAGTAGCTTGAGAAGTTTGTCACCTATCTCAGACACAGCACACAGGCAAGAGGTCACTTGCTCTCCTAAAAGGGCTACCTGGGAACTGTAAACCAGATCTAGACAAAAACTCCTTGAAAGAGTAGTTCAATTCACAAAGTATTCCAAAGATTGCTGTACGGGTTTTGAATACAACCAGTGTAGCTCAAAAAAGCATGGCTCATTAGAACTGTTTGCATTTTTAATCCAAGTTTCAAAGGACTACTACACAAGAAGGTGAACAGCATCTTATCAAGACTCAAGAAGGGGCTACAAGATAAGGAACAGCATTTGTATGAATGACCAAATCTAATAGTGGCAGAAGGTCATCAGTGCCACACTCCAAAGGACGATGCAGTTTCTTCTCCTCTCTAACCACACACGTGCATATTCCGCATGCCAGCTGGCAGGCCACAGCTGGCTGGGGAAGGACATTTCTCTGTCCAGTTCTGTCTTGTAACACAAGAAAAGTGTCTGCATTGACAGCGTAACCCAACATGCATCCATCAGCTCAAAGCTCATTTTCCTCATGCCCCTGTGTGAGCCTCTCCAGCGAATAGAAAGGGAAAAACTGCATGGAACCATTGAGAGCCTTCTAGGAAAATGTTATCTATGAAAAATACTTCAGCTCCCATGTTTTTGAATTGTGTTTTTGTAAAAGCATTCAGTTCAATCTTTATCCCAGAGAACTATCCACACTCCTTGAAAGAGTTCAGCAACAGTTAATGCATACAGGCACTGGCGTGTCTAATTAACGACCTAGAAGGTGATGAAACAGTAGGCAGTGGTGGCTTTAACAAAATAACATTTATATTTTCCAAGAGGAAGCCAGGGATTTCAGACAGATTCAACCAAGTGAGGCTGCTGGGCAGTGCAACAGCAGGAGAGGCGCGAGGCACAAACGCCAAGCAAAATACAAAGGCAAACAGACTTGCTGCAGAAGGTTTGGGTTAGGCACTCCTTGGGGAAACACCGGCTACCCTAGAAGAGCTCAGTGGGGACCTCTGCTCAATCACAGCTTTAATCAACAGAACAAACACTGCTGAGCAGACATTTGACTGCAAGGAACAATAACTAATGCAAACACTCGTTGTGCAACGGCGATGGCACAGCCTCAGTCAGGAATACGTTTTGCAGTACTGAAGACACCACCTCTGAATAAAAAAGAGGTAGAGTTCATAAGTCTGACAGACCGATGATGAGAAAAACTTCCTAGGAGACTTATAAAGGAATTGCTACCCACAAAGGGAGAAAGAGAGCTAATAAAGAATATAATAAATCAGTTATTGCAGGGAAGATACAGCACATGGCAAAGTCTACCAAATAAAATAACGGATAGTTTACATAGTTGCTTTATTGACACTCGGTATCTCAAAGCAGAGAACTGCAAACTTCTTTGAAAGAGGCAACACCTTAATCCAGACCAAAATGTCCCGAGCAATGAACAGGCAATACCAAAAGGGATCTCAATTGTGATGCCCAGATCACATCCAAATTCTAGACCCTTCAACAAAGCCATCTCCACAGCTCCCTGCAGGCAATCCAACAAGTAAGACCGATACTTTCAGCTCCAAGGATGGCTTCAGGGGCATACAGAATTTCATGGACTGTGCTGTTTGCACCTGCCAGAGTTGCGTGTGTGTTTAGTAAAGGTCTTCATTGCTTAAGTTTTACAGTAGTTCCCCCAGAAAAAAAGGACTGAAGTCAACTATTTTTCCCCTTGCAGGAGTCTTCTAAAGAACAAGCAGCATAGCTCTCAAAAATGTGTTCCTTCCCCAGGATCTCACAGCATCTTTCTTCCAGAGCAGCAAAGCAGTAGCAGCTATTCCCAAACCTCAGGTGCTGGGGTTTTGGTTTTGCTTTTATCAGATCTCAAATAGATGTCAAATACCACCAAAGAAATCATAAAATTTAATAGCTTAATATAGAATTTGAACAACTGAAGATGAATCTACAATTGTAATGAGCAGAGCAGGCATCTGTGTTTATTTTAGACTAATACGGTAGAGAAAAGACTTTAATTTCATAACCACACTGGGAAGCACACAATGGAACTAATGGGCTTTTACAAGGGATTTTACAACCCCCAAATACAAAACTCTGGGCTTTAAGAGACTTATGCATGGCCTGATCCATTAAATACTGCCCTAAATCACTCCCCACAGACTACTGGGTAGAGAGGGCAGTCCTGACTGAGCTCTTCAGAGGCAGTAATGCAAACGGTCAGAACAGGATTCATTAAAAATTCATTAAAACTGATGCACTAATGACAGGCTGGTTTAATATGGTGGTGGTAGGTGAAATGACTGGGGACAGCAGCAGGACAGAGAAGTAACCCACAGGAAATACACGTCACCCAGCTACTCTCTGCTCTGTCCTTCTCTTTACCTCCTCTGGAAAATCCAGTGAATTAGGGAAATACCAAACAAGTGAAAAGATCTGCAAGGCAAAAAAAAATTAACAGCTGGAGCCAAAACTTACAATGAAAGCTATCTCAGCAACCCATCTTCAGTAATTACCCAAAGACAAATCACCTCATTTCAAGTACAAGGGAAGGGACAGAAACTGCCAGAAACAAGTCAGCTGGAGATGTAACAACTGTTACCTATTAGTCTGGTCTCACAGCACGCATCCACCAACCCAGCCTCACCAGAGGGGTCTGGCCTATCTTGTTTTAATGCCAAGCACATAAAAGATGTACTGAAAACCCAAGGACATCTCCACAAGAGATCATTTGGCACATTCGACTCCTAAGAGTACTTCCCAAGCTGGAAAGTCACCAAAGGCGTAAGGGAAGAGGGGGCAGCGTGGTCTGAGGTGGATGCTGTCATCGGATCAGCTCAGCTGTTATCACCTCAGGTGCTTTATTACTGCTGCCTCCCACCCAAGGCTTGCCATGGGGAAATGAAAGCCAGCACCAAGCAAACAGGAGGCTGTGGTAGGTGTTCCAGAATCCACACCGGATAAAGGACTAAGGGTGTAACTTTTAATGCCTCTGAAATCCATCCCCTCTGCACGACACTGAGATCAAGGGCCACAAGAGAAACAAACAACATACAGGATAAAGTCTGTTTGTGTCCAGCACTTCAAATCATTTGTACACTCAAACTCGGAGCTGCCAGCTCTGGAGGCTGCCACGTGCTCCCTGCTCCCTTTGTATCTGCCAGTTCAAACATAAGGGAAGAAAACGAATCATAATCCCTCTTGGCCTCTTTCAGAGCTGTCTCTTGGAGATACTACTCCATCAACACCAGCCAGCTTGTCAAGCTTGGCATAGACTGATCCCAGACAGTACTAAAGAGGCCACTCTGCTTTTTAATAAAGCCTGGAAAAGCACCAGAAAGCTGATCACTGCTGCACTGCTGGGCAAGATGACCATACTTCTCACGGAAGCGTGACCCAGCCTCCCTGAGCTAACACAAAGGTCTTGGGACGTCATCTAGGATCACCAGGAGGGAAAAGAAAACAGCCCTGACAGGGCTCTCTGTCACAATCATCAACACTCTCCATAATAATTTAGGAGACTGGCATCACGTTCAATATTTATCATCCATGTCACCTATTGTCAGAGTTAGTTCCTCTACATTTCGACCCTCTAAGTACTCCAAGAAAGAAGCATTTTTTTGAACACTAAACTAACATGACTTGTCACTGTGTACTTTGGTGACATGGAAGCTGAGGAAAGTGGTATTTGGCAAAGAAAGTTTTGAGAAACAAAATACTGGAGCATATGATCTTACATTAAAATGTTACATACTAGCCTTTTGATGTTTATCCCCCTTCCTAGCAAAGAAAAGTAATGGCTACCCAGAGTTTAAGACTTGGATTTTCAAAGAAAAAATTTCTAAGGTAGGGAGCAACTATTACTCTAATTAAATAGGAATCGAATCCTTAACGCTCCACTTCGAAAATTCCGGCCTAAAGCTCTGCAGAAACAGTAACCTTTGTGCTAGTGTTTAAGAGCATATGACCAAGCTAACAGCTATTTTAATTAAAAAGCACAACCCTGCTGCCTGAAGAGCTTTTCCGCTCAAGACAAACATATGCTGCTTAAGCTAGCTCCCAGTGCTGGAGTTCTTTGGTGGAGTCAGCTGTTAGCACACTGTGCTTCCCTTAGAGACAAAGGTCGCCTAGATTTTAAAATATACAGTTCACTGGAGCCCTCTTTTCAGGGGGAAACAAAGCCTAAATAAATACAACTACCATGGGAGTCTCGCCTTCCCATCCACAGGGGTAGAAATAATGAAACGGAGAGAGCAGGCCAAGCCTGAGTACTAGAATGTAGGTCTTCCAAAACCCACTTGAGAGTGGGCACAGTGTCCCCCAAACCCAGAGACTCATCCCACAGCTTCTGATGCAGCAAACTGCACAAAAGACCTAACTCCATGGAGGGCACAAATCTTTATCTCTGCTGTGCACTGCTCCTGAAACATGATTTAGGCCAAAGACAGATTCATGGTGAGTCCCTGAAACACTGCAGACTTTCCAGGGGAGCAGGAGTCCTTCTTGGACATACAAGAAAAACAAAAGCATTTACAGCATTTAATATTGGTAATCACTTAGGCACCCAAATTCTCAAGACATCTTTCTTGACCCAAAGATGCATAGGTTAGATCAACAGAATCAACAGGTGCTTTTAAACCAAGCTTTGCTTCTTTAGACAAATTGTAGCTAGAATGACTGAGTAGCATTTAAATTCTCAGATGGTTTCCCCATGTGTGTGGAAGGACACCCTAATCCTCCATATGACTTTCAGCCCTGGACTGCCATCACTTCCCTCTGCTCTGAGAATTTTAACTCCTGATCCCAGAAAAAAACCAAAGAAAAAAGGCAAGCAAGGGAAAGAAAAAAATAAAAAAGGCAGCTGGACAGGATTTTTTTACAAGATTAGTGAGTTAAAGTGGCACACTCCAACAAATCCCAGAGCCTGCCCAAGGGAAAGGGAAGAGTGTCTGTGAGCAGGGAGAGAAGGTAATGACTTTTCTCCTCAGACCACAATGAGGCTGAAGAACAGCAGCACAAAACAGTCTCCACACGGCACTTTATCCTGACATTAACCAGGATTTTTAGCTAACTTTGACTCAAACCACGCTTACACCAAATTCTCTGGCCTGTCGTGCACAGAGGAAGAGACTTCATACTTTCACAAAAGCACCCAGGGCTGTTTCCAAGGAAAGGTGGAGCTTCATTACACATCTGCACCACCGTGCTTTGAAAGGACCCAACAAACACTGGCTCTAACAAAGGCCGTATCCTGGGACAAGATAAAGTCATCTTTAAACAAACCAGCAATCAGTTAACATTCAGCAACGGGAAATATCTGGGGCAGTTTCACCCAAACACACCCAAGACTGCCCTGCCACTTACAAATTTATGAGACTGATAATGACTAACCATACGAAATACGAGAACTTTGAAGGTGACAAAAACACTGGTGACAGCAGGAATTTCACATCATTGTTTTTTGAAAGGCAAGATTTTATCTTTCCGGAAAAAACAGCAAAATGAGAATGAGAAGGCAGGCACTTGAACAGAAAAGGAGCAGTGAGCTCTGTTTGAGGAGCAGGAAATAAGACTGAAGGCAAACAGCATCACAAAAGGTAGGAGCAAGCAGAAAAAAGGAGTATTTTTTTTTTAATGCATAGTTATGTAGCCCAGTGTACCACCTGTCAGGGAATTACAAAAGGCAGATGGTTACCAAAAGGAACTGGGATAGATTCTGTTTCAGTAAAGGTTGTTCCAATATTACTTTACACAATGCTTGTCTTAATCAGATGCAGTACACCTTTGTGATTTTTCTAGCAAGGAATGGGACTACTTTCTCTGTGCCATGAAACCCAAACCATATTAAGAAACACAAGAGAGCATCACCCACAGCACAAAGATTAAGTGAAGACTAAAACTACAGACAAACTCAATTTTCCCCAAGAATAGTTGACAAGTATATTTGAAACCAGAGACTGCTACGAAGACAGCACATTTACACTGTCAGGTATTTTTAGAAAAATTAACATCCTTTCATTTTCAGCTGATGTCTCCTTACAGATATGGATATTTGGCCCTTTTTTTTATTTTTTTAAGCAGTACACAATGTCCTCTAACCTTGTGATCTCACTGGAAGCTTTTGTTTTCCTGAAGTGCTCATTCTCGCAGTTTAGCCCTGTTGAGCTATAATATTTATCAGGACAGACTCCAAAAGAGTGGCCTACTCAGCTCTCCCCTCTTCACTTACTTTAGAGATGATTTTAAATAAACCTTTATGTGAAGGATGGATCTGTACTTATGCATTCCCTTATTGCTGAATAATTGATGTTTTATTGTTTACTCCAGTCAGCACCAAGTACAGTTTAACCTTGTAAAAAACACCATCTTTCCCTCCAGAGCATTGCAGAATCCTCTATCCATCCTCCCTGTTTTGCGCCCTGCCTCAGTGTCACCTCTCATGTCTTGAAGCTGGACATGTATTGTTTTCCTGACCTCCTTGATCTCTAACTGAAGATGCAGGAAAGGGATTGAAGTCCATTCAGGGAAAAAAAAAATTAAGCGCTGCTTTCACAAAAATGCTACTGAGATGACACAGAGGAGTCATAGGAACCTGCACTGTGCACTTCAGACAGGACAGTCGAGTTCCATAAAGCTTCTATCCTCCATTGTTCAAACAGCCAAGCTGCTGCTTCCTAAACTGTGAGACCACTTTTATTTCCACACTGACATAAGCCTAGAAAGACGACAGCCTTGAGAAGCCATCACCTAAAACCACTGCTGCACTGATAACCTCAGCTGCACCGTAAACAAGGAAATTCTCAGAAAGCCCGTTCCATTAAATTGTGTTAAGAGAGCCATGGGAACCTAATGCTTGGGAAGCTCCTCTCTCTTTCCAGGGTTTCCCTGGAAGAAAGCATCCTTCACACACACACAAGGTTTTCTGGAAACACCATCCACACAGGAGAAAGACAGCACAAGAAAGGCCACAACACTGTCTCGCAGCCCTTCCCAATGCTACCCAGCGCCCATAAGAGGTTCAGAGAGGGAACCACCACAGCTGCACTGCAAAGAGTTGACTGGGGAGACAATCTACCACAAAACCAAACAGAATCACAGCCTGTGGTAGAGAGACCAAGGTCTCTTCCAGGTGAGTAACAGAAGTCATCCCTAGCTGACAGCAGACATCCATCTAAATCCTGTAAGCCAAGTTAAATTTATGATGCCAGAATAAGCCCTTGGAAATTGTATGCTCCTGATCATTATATCCTCTGTGCTTGGGAGTAAGACAGATTAATTTGCTACTGACAGATGCCAGAAATCATAACAAGGGTTATAATTTCTGTATAATGGAGCAAGACTATAGGGGTCACTAAGGGTTGGTTGTCTCCACACCCAAGCTCTCATGTTTTCCTTTACAGGTTTCACTTTCTGTAGGCTTTCAGGACATGAAGAAGTAGTACAGAAGCAAGGACACTTGCTCATTGAGGGGAGGACTCATGTTCTCCTACTTACACATAATTTCAAAGAGCTATGCAAGCTGTGGCGCACTTTACTTTTATGTGGTTTTAACTTCATTTAAGAATATATAATTCTTTTATGTTAATGAGGGTTCTTAACTGGCAGCCTCCTTTGCAGTTAATGACAAACCAGAATGAATGTTCTCTGAGGAAAAAAGAATTTTAAAAACTGATTTTAGGTGGGGTTTTTTTTTTCCCTATGGTTTTCAGATAAGGGCAAAACCATACTCTGCTGAAAAAGTGCACCAGCTAAGAAAGACTAGTATGACTCAAAAAAACTCACCCCATAACCGGAGGTGTTTGTTTATTTTTGAGGTATGGAGACATTTTGCAACTAAATATGACACTGAGTTTCCTGTAAGCTGCTTCCTTATATTGTGCATAACACTTTCTTGAAATTCACGCTTTTTTCCCCTTCAGACTCAAGAGCAAAAAGAGACTCATTTATGAAGCAAAAGTAGGTTTGCTAGTCAGAGAACTCTAGATAAAAATAAGTCAAGCAGAAAAATAACAGTAGCAAAACCATAATCTTCCCATACATATGCTTCGCTCCCCTCCTTTTTCCCCTGCCTTTCAGATTTGCCCTGTTTCTCAGCAGCATTACTATAATCAACATGATCATTATCCCATCTTAGAAATACCCCTAAATGTACCAGCAAATGTCCACAGCTGTAACAGCAAAGCCATGTTTTGTGCTTTTGGAAAACATTTATCCATTTACAAAGTATATCCACACGAGAAGTGCAACTCATGGGGGAATTGTCCCCTGTTGTGGTGGTTTTGATGCCGACAACTCTTCTTTTAAGGGTTGCACTGGCATCTGCCCCTGCCTGCAGCCACAGGCACGGGGCCGGGGCCAGGGCCACCAACCCTGTTTTGGTGGCCCACAGGACATACCTGTCCACTGGGGCGGGCAGCGGCAGTTGTAGGTGTTCACCCCATCCACACAAACGCCGCCGTTCAGGCACTTGTGGTTCGGGCAGTCATCCACGTTGTGTCCACAGACGCTCCCTTCGAAACCTGGACAAAGCAGAAACAACAGCAGGCTGAAACGGGCTTCCAGTCTCTTTTGAAGAGAATTCACCCCTCACGCAGCTTCCGCTCCTTCTCTTTTTCCTTAAACATTTGCCCTGTTCACCTAATCTTGATGAATCCCCACCTAGCATGACTTTGTTGAATGCCTCTAATAGCGTGCGGGTCAGGTGACACAGTTAAAACACTTCCACACCATGGGTAGATGGCCAACTATGTTTTCACAGCCCAAAAGACATGAGGAGTTTCTCTTTAAGTGACTAAGGAGCACTGTTATTCAAAACAAACAAAGTGAAGACCAAGACATTTGGTTTACCATGAGATAAACTTGTCACTGCCCACCAAGCATCAGCCAGGACAAGTTTTTCCCATGGCAAAAAAAGTGCTGGTGTTCACTTCATGGATACCTCATCTACCTTGGATATGTCAGAGAAAAGCTTCCATGCTTTGAAAAGGAGCTTCTGAAGTCCTGATCTCTTCAGTGTTAGACAAGTCAGTCAATCAACAAATCAGCCACCACCCAAGTGGTGCTTACATACTGAGCCCTGCCTGAAGAGCAGAAGAAATCAGATACCCTTCCCCAAAGAAAATCCAGGCTCCTAAATGAACACACTGACAAAATATTCTTGCTAGAGCTCCCTCTCCTTTTCAAAGAAGGAGAAGTAGAGACATTAGGGAAGGGAGCTGTCAGTGATGTGTCTTCCCCTTGATTTCCCCTGCTGATTTATTTCATGCTTCATTAAATAAACCTGCCATTTCTGCTGGATGAGAGAGCTATTTATCAAAGCACAAGTGGAATGCATGCTAATGTGGATGAAGTAAATGATTCCAGAACACACATGTTAATTTAAAACACCAGCTCTGCCTCTTCACTGCTTTGGAATGTAATATTAACATGACACAGTCCTCCCATCCAAAATCATGCTTAACCCCTCTACTTTTGATGCCCTGTTCCAGACGCTTCCATAGCATCTGTGTCAAGCCACACAGACCCTCTAAGTAACATCTGGTCCAACACAAACGCGCTGTGTGGCAGATGAGACAGACTATAAAGCTCTGAGCCAGCTTCTCCAGACTACTGCTGCTCTCAAGAGACTTGAGGTGATTCATGTGCATTCCCATCTCTTGAACTTCTCCAGCCCTACAGGAGAGCTGGGAAGTGCCAAGCTGTATCAGGTGCATCAGCAAGGAACAACAGACTCAACATTACAAAAAAAACAAAGAAACAAAGAAACCACCTTCAGTATTAGTCTCTCCCTTCAAAGCCCTTCCAAACTCCACTCAAGATCCTAGAAATTTGATGGCAGTAGGGAAGCTTAAAACAAAGACGAAATACAACATGCTTAGCCAGAGTCCTAATCACTACAGCAGCACCTTCCTGCCTTCCTGGCAAAAGCTGCTGAGGAACACCTACCAGAGAAAACAATCAGCTTTAGATCCCTATGTTTAAAACTGTATAAAAGTACCAAGCTTGAGCAAAGGCTCAGCTGTAAAATGCAGGGGTGGGTGTCCTATCAGCTTATGTTTCAATTTGGGAGGGAACATCCCACTGGCCACATACTGAACTCATGTCATCACGCGATCAGCGTGGAAATACACCCACAACCACAAAGACAAAAGGTTTAAGCTCTTATCGCCTCGGTTTGGATAATATGAAGAGCAGCCCTACTTTCTAGTAAACAAATTTCTGACAGCAGGCATTTAAATTCTCTCACTGTACTTCACACAAATTTAAAGCGGCCCAATTATTTCCAGAATAAAGCACGGAAATCACCCCACTACTAAAATCCCACCAAGCCATTCTATATTTTCACATTTTAACCAGTTATACTACCAAAGAGCTGCTCTGAGATATGCAAGCTTTTCTCTAGCTGGGTCCCAGGATCTAATTTTGCCATTATATAACCTGACCCTCTTCCAGAAAGCCACAGAGTTCACTGTTTTGATGTATTTGGACACCTGACACTGTTTCCTGCTCCCCCCTGTGCTGGGACTCACATGTTGTCCTGTGTTTTCTCCCTGCATGAGAGCAGTTTGCAATCCATATCCTGACTTTTGCTCCATATCTCAAAGCACAAGCTAAGGAATGAGAACCTCAAGGGTAAAAGTGTTCCCACTGCTAACAGCATGTTGTTCTTCCCCTAGTACACAAACTGACACAAGCAGATAACTTTATTCCTATGTCATCTGAAATCTCCACCCTGTTGCAGAGCACCCGATCCAATTCCCTCCAAATCTTAGTCCTTTAGCCTTATTTCAACCTACAAATTACACCTCAGACTTTCTAGGTCGGTTTCAGGGCCAGTAGTACTGGGGATAGGAAATCATGCCTGAAAAAAGTCATGTTACTTCCATGCTTAGGGCCTGCTGACAGGAAATCAGGGATGCAGAGAGGTGAAACTGAGCCGGGCTACCCAAGGCAGCACCTGGACTGCTCATCTGGGCAGAGGGGCACCTGCCTCACCTGGAACCCCAAGGCTGCAGCCACGGAGACGCTCAGAGCTCAGGGGAAAGTGCTCATCCCACACCCCAGCATGGGGAGCTCCATGCGTGCTGTCCCCACCGGTGGCACGGCGTGACGCTCCGCCAGGAACCCGCGTGAGGTTACTTCCTCTTCCCAGGAAGTGCTCCAGCTCTCATAAACAGCTCGCTCCAGCCTGACAGATCGTTTCCTGAACAAGCCCTTGGAATCCCCTAGGGTCCTTATCTTAGTTAATGGGTAATTATTTTGATGGATAACAATGAATAATCACTTTCCCAGCTAAGAACTTCCTCTATTGACTTGTTTAACATTCCATTAAAGGTTAGTTGCCAAATGAAGTCCTTTTTTGTCAAATATTTATAACTACAAGCTCATTCTTATATTCAAAGGAGTTGTTAATGCTCCAGGTTACGTCTCCCTCAAGGAAATTTTTTTTTTCACTACTACGCTGTTATGATTGACCTAACATGCTCACTTATCTACAATCCTGTTCCTACCTAAATCAACAAAGCCCAGAGGAAAAATGATTAAGCTAGATGGATAAAAAATGAGGTTACCTTCCAAAGAGATGCAATACCAATCGTGTATATGTATAACTTCACTTGATGCTTGCCACCAAGTGCTGACTTAACACACATGACTTCATGGATTACCTAATGCAGGATTTGTTTGTGTACATCCACAAGTGACACGGGAACCTGGGAATTTTAAATAGCAGCTGGACTACACTGTACATAAACAGTACTCGTGTGACAGAAAAAGCTGCTGTGACACACAGCTCCAAGTTCTAGGTTTTTCCTACTTTTTCAAGCTCTCATTCTCACCCATCTGTATTTACAAATAGATTAAATTCACTGAAAAGCTAAGAAGGAAACATCTACAGGAAACAAGAATGCATTTCAAGGCCAGTGCAGTAGCAGCCTAATTATGCCTAAACTGCTGCTTGGGCACAGTTTCTTCACAGTACTTTTACAGGTCACAAGACACAAAATCCTATCAAAAACCACTGCAGCAGTTTGAGATGTAACTTACTCGTGCCTCTGTGGCCCTAGCACTCAGCGATGGCAGCAGTTTAAGGCAGTCCAGAAGGGCCAGAGCAATTCCATTTATAGTCACAGTATCATCGGCATTGCTCCAATTTGTAGAGAGAGTCTAAAGTGGAATTTCTCGTCCATTATCTTGGCACTGTCTTCCAGAGGAGCAGGCCTTGTTCACATCCTCCCTAGGCGTGACAGGCCACCATTTCTCTTCTCTTTCTGTTGACCTTTCCTTCCCAGACAGAACCTCTTCCAACACTCCAGAAATTTTGCTCTGCATGCTCTGTACTAAGGGGGGAAAGAAATGGCTGGGTGCCCTGCCTTTATCAGAGAGTTTAATGTAAGCATTTGGGCCTCTCCAACAGCTCCCTTTCTTGCTGTTTTTCAAATGACTAGTTTTAGAAATCAAGCTAGCAAAACAGCACAGCCAACTTAAACAAATACAGGAAACAGAAAAGTAAAGGCTCTCAGAGCCGCATTAACTCACCCCCACTATACACACTGAGTAACAAGTCAAAAAAGACAGCTAATAATCCAAAACGTGTGAGGAGTGTAGGTGTGTAACTGTTACTATAGTAATCTCATTTCCATTTCCTGACCATATTTCAGCCAGCCCACACACTTGTCTAAGGGAAAATCTGCTCCTACTCAGTCTCGTGCCCCTGTAAGAGAATCACTAAAGCAAACTGTCTCATCAGCTTGACAGGATCAAGTCCTTGCAATTTCGTCTTTCTGTCTTCTTCCCCCCACCACGCTGCTCCTGCATGAGGCCTTAAAGTCCTTGAACTGGCTAAACAGATCTGACTTTTAAGGAAATTCTGGATTACTGGACAAGACTGTTAATCCAAAGATACTTGGATTGTATACTTATAACTCCATTTTTAAAAGATGCAAAGCAGAAAAGCAATAAATTCCTCCATGGCAATGGTTAGTTAAGATACTGCATTTTCAAAGACTCTTTCAAAGCACTCTCCCTTCAAGCACAGTTAGAATCATTTTCAAAAATAAAGATGATCCATCCTTCTACTTTGACTTTGTTAAATTCTTTGTTAAATGCATGCTCAGACAACCCAGAAAGACACTAAGGTTGGCAACGTTCATTTAAGGTCATTTGAGCCAACACCTCAAGACTAAGGCCTCCAAAAAGAGAACAGTTTTCACAAGTTCTAAATGCCCTTTCCACACAGACCTGTGACTCCAGATGATCCTCATGAGAACACAGCCACTCTATGTTCATCCCGAACAGTATAGGGCAGCTAGATATTTCACATAAATAACAACAGAGACATGCTTAAGGGAAGAGAGTTTACTTTTCTAGATTACCACACACCGAGTCTGCGTGTGCCAAACTGCAATACACTCAAGTAGGAAGTCTAGTCAAATGCATTTCCAAACAGTCAGTTTCCCATGGAGTTGAATTACTCAGTTTGGAAAAAAAAAAAAAAAAAAAAAAATCAGCCTAAAAATACCCAGAATATGCAAAGGCAACTAGTACCAGGCCCTGTGGTCAAGGCTGACAAGTGGATAGGGAGGAGGACAGGATGAGAGCAGCATCCCAACCAGGTGACCCATGGTCACTTTTAGAGGTGACACAAAACCAGTGCAGCCCCTGATCCTGAGCTAGCATGTCACTCCTGCTGTGCATGAACTCAGGGCAGCTAACTGCATCAGAAAACAAGCAACGAAAATTGATCTGGAGACAAAAAGGGTGTGGTGAGTTGGAACTGGTATCTTGTTAGAGTTGGAGGAACTGGGGAAGGAAAAAAAATAAGAGAATAGAACTTAGTGTGTCTTAGGGTTACAGTTGGAGAAGGAAAAAGATACACGTTCATTCTTCAAACACTGATGTTAACTGAGGCGTTTACTGTCACAAAACCATGTATTTGTAGATGCTTATGTTCGTAGAATTTCCAAATGGGCATTATGAGATACCACCCCAATTCCCTTGAATCTACCCCACAGTTTTTACCTGTTTGACCCTCTGATTCTAACTGGCTTCCAAAGAAATTTTTAATTTCTAACTGTCTTCCCTTTCCTTCCTTTCTGTACCACGAAATGCCGGCACCCAGAAATGAACATCCCACGGAGCTCTGCACCTCGCTGGGATTTCTCCCTTCCACCTGACATCGCGCACACATCCCACAGAAACTCCAAAAGCAGCTCTTTGGAAGAATGCAGACAGGAGTGCAGCAAGGAGGCCGCAACCCCGAGCTCTCAGCAGCGTTACCTGGCAGGCAGTTGCACTCGAAGGTGAAGTCGCTGGTTTGGTGGCAGGTGCCCCCGTTCATGCAGGGTGACGGGGAGCAGGGCACGTACACGCTCTCACAGCGGTGCCCCGTGTAGCCCGGCTTGCACTGGCACCGGTAGGAGCCGGGCAGGTTGACACAGGTGCCACCGTGCTGGCACAGGCCTGGCGTGGCACATTCGTTCACGTCTATCTCACACTTCTGGCCGGTGTAGCCAGCCAGGCAGGTGCAGGAGAACTTATTTCCAGACACAGTGCATGTACTTCCGTTGGCACAAGGTTGAGACGTGCAGGCATCGATCCACTGGCATTCCTTTCCTTTAGGAAATCAAGACAGATTAACAAAAAGTTTTTTCTGTGGAAAACAGTGTTTCTTTCATGCCTCAAAATATTTACTCAACTAAATCTTTACATCTTTACTGCAGGAAAACCGATGTCTGCATTTTACCATATTATATCTGAAATGGAAATAAATTTGTGGTTACAGTACCAAGTAATTTACTGGGTTGCAGCAAGATCTAGAATGCTGTGATTTATAAAAATGACCTGAAGTCATACTACACACACTGACAGTCACTCTTCTTCTTCCTCCGCTTCAAGAGTGAACGGAATAAATTTCCATGCTACCCCACAGGCATCAAAATATTGTTTTCCCATAGAAAGATTTTGCTAGTCAAATCTGCCATTTTTTTTTTCTTTTTTTCTTTTTTTTTTTTTTTTTCCCTTTCAAGAAACTAGACTCTGAATTCAAAGTGTAACAGCCACTCCAGAGTAGTTTCTGCATTCAGTTTTCCCATGTGGACAA
Source organism: Hirundo rustica (assembly GCF_015227805.2). Lineage (NCBI taxonomy): Eukaryota > Metazoa > Chordata > Aves > Passeriformes > Hirundinidae > Hirundo > Hirundo rustica. The sequence goes on along the minus strand of NC_053458.1, from coordinate 27,459,702 downwards.
CCCCACAAGATCCAAATATTTTTCTGCTTACGTGTAAAGGGTAGGGAGTCTGATTCCCTATTCCCCTTTGCTTTTTTTGGTCATGAAGTCATTTAGACTTCCTCTCATTTCCTGTGCTGGAGCTAGAAAATTTGAGAGCATATTACAACTGCCCCAGAACATTCCAGGGTGAAGCTGTTCCCAAAGGAGGGGGTCTGGAGGCACAAATGCAGAAGCCCACCTGTGAAACCTGGAAGACAGACACACTCATACGTGTCCTGGCCGTGGGGGTGACAAGTGCCTCCGTTCAGGCAGGGCTGGGACACGTAGCAGAGGTGAGATTCTGAGTACTGGCATTCCTCTCCCGTGAATCCTGGAGCACACTTGCAGGTTGGTTTTCCTATCAGGGATGCAGCTTCACAGGTTCCCCCGTTCTTACAGGTGTTGCTTTCACAGGGGTTTCTGTACTGACAGTAGTCTCCAAGAAAGCCTTCTCGACACCTGCAGGAGAGAAGAAATGAATTGCAGCGCTCCCATCTGAAACCCTGCTGTTCTGGGAAGATTCCAGGAATGAAGTCCCATGACCATCAAAATTCTTTAAGTTTGCCATAATGGACGGTGACACTAACAAACCTAAAAGGCTGACGTCACACATGTAACAGGGACTTCCTGTGGGATCGTCTCAAATGAGACCACTGAAAACTTAAGTGCAAATGGTGAAATCGCTCATTGCAAAATAAATACCACATTCAATCAGGGCTGTATCAAACGCAGAACCTCATTTTTGCACTTCCCTTCAAAACTCCAGTAAAAGCCTAAGAGTTAAAGAACTGCTCAGCAACAATTCCTTGCACCTACTCCCATTCTAACAAGCATCCTTTTTCAGAGGAAAATCATGCAGTTTAATAAGGCATTAACACCAGGTATTATCCATCTTCCAAGAATATTTATAAACATTGTAGAAATGCAGCGTCTGGGGACCTGGAGGTCTGCAGCAGATCTTTCTCCACAAGGCTCCCGTGAGACAGGAATACACTGTCATCCTCATGCTGATAAGTGCATCTGGGACTGGGACTCGCTGCAGCCTGCACTCAAATAGCAACACAAGCACTGCAGTCAGGTCTCCCACGCCCCTGGCGAGCACCCTAACGACAAGGTCATTGTTCCTCTGTCTCCCACAGAAAAACGAGTACACACTCACTATCTACAACCAGGGCAGTATTTTATACAAAGATCTCCAACTGCAGAATAATTCTGCAGTTACTTCTCTCTAACCTAAACTTATGTCAATACAGTCTGACTACGCTTGGCAGCTGTAATACATCTTTTAACTGGCCTTTGTACTACAGATTTACCATTTAACTTCCAGAGACAGAGGATCCAGGCAAGCAAAGCCCACCTTTGTGCCCCCCACCCCCCAGCTCCATTTGCATCTATCACTTGGCAGAAAGCTGCAAGGGGACATTCTGGATAAAAAAAACACCTAACACACAGGACTGTCCCCTTGCATCTCTTTCTGTAGTGCACAGCTGCCTGTAACTGGTGAGTAACCGAAGATATGGGGCAAGAGAAGATGTATTTAACTGTAAAAAAAAAAAAAAAACACCAAAAACAAAACCAAAACACACCTCAGAGATGATTAGCATTAGATATGCTTTGCTCCAGATCAGGAAAGGGGCAATTATTAAATCAGTGAGTCACTCATATCTGAAAGGAGGAGATTCCAACTGCAAGAAATACACAAAGTCTCTAGTCCTCAAGCAGGAATGTAACAGTAAAGAGACTGCTTTTTTCCTTATGCACTTAAAAGTGTATGGTAGATTGGAGGGGAGAAAAAGCAAAACCACACAAACAATAACAACCACCACCATCAAAAAAAAAACAACCAACAACCCATCACATCAAAACCCCACAACTAATCAGACAGGCTAAAAATCAGTTGAACAATCAAAGAATCAAAGAGAAGACAAGTTCTTGACAAAGAGTAGCAACATGCTTCTTTAACAAGGCAGTCAGCACTCAAAATTCACTTTAGCACTGCAAAGTCGTACATCTAGAAACAAAACACATAGGGTATCCCCCCAAAACAGGAAACTGAGCTACGAACAGCATACTTGCTCTCATACTTACTTCCTAACAGCCAGACAAACGTGAATTCCTAGCAGTTTGGCCAGGAATACTTTACATGTGGAAGTGGCAAATATCAAGTAGGAATAAATGAGATTATGCTAGACCTGATAAATGCTTGGTGCAGCCACTACATCCGTTCTGGTGTTTGTTCTTTAAGAGGGAAGAGCTGAAATGAATTCAAAGGCGCCAACAGTAATGATTAATAGAAAACTGGCCACAATGAAAAGCTCAGGTGGCTCTGTCTATTTAGCAAAGAGAAAAGGGAACAAGACAGTTAATCAAAAGCTCCAAGTGTCCACTATGAAACATGGATTTAACAATAATTCCCAGCCTAGAAGATCTGGGATAACAGAACTGAGCGTTTAAAACTTTAAGCTAGATTAATTCAAATTAGAAATAGGGAAGTATCTTTATTTTCAGACACAGACTTACACAGTTTCCCAGCAGCGGAGAGAAACAACTGGAACAACGCATTTAAGGTTGTAGTGGAATTTCTCCATCACTCATGCTTGTTTAAAAGAACACCAGGATTGGCTGTTTCATGGAGAGTATGCACGCTAGTTCAAACAAAGCTATTCAGAGAGGTTATTATCCAAGTTATGCAAGGGGTCATTACTGGATGACCACAACTGTTTTTTCTCATGTTAAAATTTATTAACTAGCTTTAGCCATATGTCTAAAGCAGGAAAGTCATATGTGCATATTTGTAATTTACCATTGCCCACACCCAAATTAGGCTCCTTTCACCATACCTTAATACTTTCAACTTCATACCCAAGAACAGACATGAAAGGAGAGATTTTGGAGGGCAAGGCAAGATTAATAAAGTTACAGAAAGAAAATCCTGGGACAAGAGCAAGGCAGAATATCCTCTGCCTCCTGTGCCATCCTTGCTGTAACAGCCAAAGGCTGTGGGCCAGAATGAGCTGTTGCCACATCACGTGAGGGGCAGTCTTGGGCTATTCTGGGTCTAAACCACACGGGCTATAGGCTTCCTTTAACATCCAAAGTCTCTCCTTTTCCTTCAGGTTGGAAACCAGTCCAAACGCCAGCGGGCTACAGCACGGCTTTGTAGGAGCTGGATCGCAGCGAGATCTGGCACCCAGCAGAGACAGCAGTGCCAGGAGCTGGAGCACTGCTCGACTCCCACGGCGTTCAAGCCTGCACACAGAGCGCTGCCTCTGCTTGGAGACCGTCTGGGCAGCCACAGCTAAATCATGTCTCTGAGCGTCAATGGGTGTGTGAAGACAAGCTGAACTTCAGCCCCAGAAGTCTTGCAAGACTTGGTTATAGGGAATTCTCCTGGCCTCATCACCATCAGGCAGCAGCGCACCAAGCTGCTTGGACGGCGCAGCACATGTACTTGTAGCTCTCTTTGCCATGAAAGAAAGAGCAACAAAACCAGAACCCCATCTCATCAGTGCCCCCAACACCACCCCCTCCACCAACAGCTATGGAATAAAGCAAAGCACACCTAGAATCTAAGTGATAAAGTGCTCTTTCACTGAAAGGCCGTAAAGCAAATCAGAACGTCTAGAGGAACGTTTCATGTTTTGTCCACAAGTAAATAAACCCCCAAAATATGTCTTCTCTCCAACCCCCAACACTCAGGGATGCTGGAAGGTGCATTTAACTGTTGCCCCTAGATGAGAGGGGGAAGGGAGCCTAAACACTGATTAAGAGTATTGCTGGTATGAATTAAAAGGAAAACTGAGATATGTGCTCTGAGACAACCATCACCCACAAACAGCCCAGCATTTTGTACACAAATATTCTGGTACAAAGTTGAAGAGCACTCCAAGACCAGGCTTGTTCTGGTATCTTCTGAGGCTAATCAGAAAAACATGAGGGAGCGCTCCCAACAGGGAACAGCAAAACCTCTTTCAGCTTTAGCTCTTTTTACTTGGAAGAAAGAACATGCCTGCCTGTGGAAAGATGGTAGGTCAGGTAACCATGGCCCTTGTACACACCATTTTGTTCTCCTCCTGGAGAAGTGCTCAGACACAGAATTATGCTATTTTGCCCCCCAGCAATTTAGTGCAATCCTTTTTGAATGTTAAAGAACAAAAAACCTACTGTCCAGATTTTCAGCCATGTCTCCTGTCATCAACATTTCTAGGCACAAACACTAGTAATTTAGTTCTAAATGCTGGTATAGACAAAACTGCAAATATTTGCTCCTGATTCATGTTGGGCACCACCACATCATTTCACTAAAAACAGAGGCACATGCTGAAAATACGCAGTCTAAGTCCAGACTTTTTTAAAGGATATGATTAAACTCAACAGCAGCTCCAGCTTCCCACCACCCCTGCTCTGCTCTCATCCCAACCGACTCTTTCAAGTTCTCTTTAGGAGAGGAAAAAAAACCTCACTTGTCTACAGAGCAGCTTAAAATTGTAGCAGCTTGTGTCAGCTCCAAATGACATGCTCAGAACAGGAAACCAAATCTTTTCCAAATAAAAGCCACTGTTTCTCCTCAGTTTTCCATCTAACACTCAGAAAAAGAAACAGGAAGATGAAGTTTGTTCTGGCACTTTCTAGAAGCACATGAGGTCTCTTAACCTACCTCAACAGGAATTTAATCTTTTAAGAACAAAATTTCACATACAGCTTGATTCAAATCATGATTTCTGAAAGCTAGAGAGTTTGAAATGGGAAAATGTCCTGTGGGCTGCATCAGCTATGCAGCTGCTTCTAATTAAAGCTTCTCCTTTACTCTCTCTGGGCTACTTTCCAGCACAAATACTTTAGAGCTCAGGCTTTTTTTTTTTTTTTTTTTTTTTTTTTTTCCCCTCCTCCTTTTCAGCTCCAGCCTGCATTTGCCTTAGCTCAGGCTCTCATGGAGCTAAACAAGAGACGTAGTAACAAAACGAAGGTATTTATCCAAATTTGAAGTATCCACAAATCCAGAGGGCTGCGTTCACTCTAGCAATCTAATGCTGCAAATCAAAGTAAAAGACCTCGCAAAAGCTGTGCTTTTGGCTCTTCTGCCACAAAACTACATCCAAGTTACCTTCCAAAACTTAGTTCTCTCCTGCTTTCCACAGACTTCTGAAAAATATATCTAGTCTGTTGGAAAAACTTCCTCATCTGCTGTACTAAATTTGTCTGGGCACATTCGTAAGACAGTCTCTTCAAATGCACCTTATAGACAATTTTAACCAGACTTCCAGATGTTTGATTTTTCATGGGACTTTTCTACTCAGGCCCATGATATCATCTGGAGATGCACAGAAGAAAGCAGATGGTTTTAATCTAAAAAGCGAAGGGAAGAATTTCCTCGTAGTCCTGCTTCTCCCCCCTCCAACCCAACACTCCCTCTGCTTTGATTGGAAGATGCTCCATCAGAGAGGGGAAAAAATTCTGCCTGATGACTAACGTGAGAAGGGTCCCAGCTATTTTGTTACAGATTTTAACCAGACTTCCCTCTGGCTCCCGGGTTCTGACTCCCACACCTACACCTCCTCTCAGGAGGGAGAACAGGATTCTCTGGTTAGCTTTACAAACGCTCCTTCCCCGTGTCTCAAGGCGCCCATTTATGCGTCATACTTTGAATGCAAACGATGGGATGGGACAGCCTCCCTGCCCTGCCTTTAAAGCAGCACACAGCTATTGTTCCCAGCCCACAGAAAGTGCCTCTGCAAAGAGCCACTCCGCAGCGCTCCACACACCAACAGCAGCCACAGCCTGAACAGACAAGGTTTAATTCAGCTTTTTTCACCCATCAGAGTTCTGAGGAGCTTTTGGTGCGTACAGGTAACTCACAACAAAAAAAATATGACTGAAAATCACTCCTCTGTTCCCAGAATCTAAGCTAGCAGTACATGCACTCTCCCCTTTCTCCTCTGCCCTGGTCTCAAGGGTCTCCTTTAACTTCTGAAAGGAGACAGAAGGAAACAGAAAAGGGCAGACCATTCTCAGAAAGGGACAACTCGACTTCTGCATTTAGCCTCTTCTGGAAAACTCTCAGACCTCATCCTGCTACAAGGTCTCCTATGGGTATTCCCCATTCACTAGCCCAGGAGTGATTAGTCTCTCGAGACAGATCCTAAGCAGATATCAGCTGCAGTCTCAGAAGCAGTTCTATGGTCTTGGATCTTGCCTTCAGCCCCAGAAGTCCCCTTAAATCCAAGTTAAAATTCATTTACAAAGATCCATCTTGAAGGAAAGGTATGTCAAAAACCTTGCATGGGAGCTCAAGTTACCGGCAGCCAGAATTAGGACAGAAGCCCCTTACTGCCATGTTTTTGCTGCTTTGAGTTTAGCGCTTTTCGGAGGTCCTCCTGTTACCAGTCTACTCCTAAGACACAGAAACTGTATCATGCTGTGCAAACAAACTTCAGCGCAGGATGAGAGAAACGCTACTCACTGAGGAGGCAGAGGCACACAAATCTGTACAAACCCTGGCAGCTTGGGACAAGAAAGGATGTGCTGAAGGAGACTGTCCTTTTGGCATTCCATTGTCCTCATTTGACTAAGCACGGTCTGAGGTTTTTTACACCATCAGGAGTAACAGAAGACTTTAGTGTTAAAGCAGTACTTGGTTTCACAGAGCTGTCCCTTCTGGATACACAAATTGCAAGTCCTAAGGTCAAAATTTTAGTCATCAAAGCCTGCCAAGCACAAGAAGTAGCAATGTCCAGTTTCCTCCCTAAACCTTGCAGCACCCCTATGTCAACTCCCTTCTCACTTCTGCTTCTCTCCCTGGCACAGCCTTGCTTCTGCTCCCTGCCACTGGGGTAGGAAGTTGGGAGAGGCCACAGCTGTGGAACACAGGGAAATCACTTAAGAGACTCTGCTCTAGGGCCCTGCCCCATTCCAAGCGGAGGCACTGCCCAATCCTGCATCCACCTGCAGCAGAGCAGATCCGTGTGCTCAGAAAACAGCAGGCAGCGATGCCAAAATCTCGTCTGCTTGTCCGTGAAACAGTTCCCTGTGCCCACACCTTCCTTCCCAGCCTTCTGCAACTGCAGGAATGCTGCCAGTTCTCAGCACTGTCCCATGGACTCTTCCTACCACTGCTTCCCAGTCATCCAGCAGCAGGGAGACAAGAAATTGCTTTGCTGTGATGGTCACAACCGGCATTAAGCAACGAGGAACTGCCACCCTGCTTCTCTTTTGACACGAGAAGGTTCCTTTCATGTTTGACACTTCACTGTGTAAAAGGCTGCCTGGAGATGCTTTGAGGGAAAAAAAAACACAAAAAACCCACCCATCACAACAACAAAACACCCATCACAGTGCAAAGCAAAGTCAAACTGCAAACTGAACCTGTCTTTTGTCAAAGCAGGACCCAGAAAGCTTGGAAGGACAGGTCCCTTTCACTGCTGCTGCAGATACAGACATATTCTGTGGAATAAGGCCCACATCCTCACCATAAGAGTCACTGAATGAGTGTAGAAAAGAGCTCTCACACACACACAAAAAAATCTGCCTTTGGAAGATGCAAACACAGGAATGTGTAATTTTCTAAATATAAAATCAAGGTCAGAGGAGGTCAGTAACTTTATCGAGCAGTGGCACAGAATGACAGCCATGGGCCAGCAGCGTCACCAGGGGAACAGAGCTACTTAAAGGGCGCTCGCAAGAGCGATCTGATAAAGCTCCAACCCCGGCCTCCTTACAAGAGTCACAATCACTGTTCCCATAACAGATGCCAGATACGCCATCAGAAAGGTTTCTTAACAGAAAAAAACCCCAGCTTGCTCTTTCAACGGAGTAGATGTTACAGGATTTTCAGGCAAAGGAAGCTGCTTCAGCAATATGCTGCCATCCACTGCTGGGCCAAATATCTAGACTAGGTGCTTTGTTATCAGTGCTTACTCATATCTTATCACATTTGGTTACTGCTGATGCAGGTTCTCCCTCAGCAGTTCATCTAGGAGACAGCAAGACTGATGGGATGGCCCCACCACACACTACAACAAACAACTCAGCCAAGAGCAGATACAGAAAGAGGAAGACAGCCTGTTATAATAACTTATTGCCCTGCAGAGGAAGTACTGCAGATAACTTTAAGAAAGTGGAAGGGGTGGAGATGCTGCTAATCGTTGAGAGATCCTGCAGACTTAGAAGCCAAGCCACTTGCTTTAGTAATAAATTAAGTTTCCTGAGCAAAACATTTCCAGTCTCACAACCATCAAAAATTTAGAAAGTCATTTAGGTTACTAAACCAGAGAGAAAGTTCCCCTATTCAGAGTTCCTCATAGTGCAGGAAAGGAAAAAAAAAAAAAAGTTTAAACCAAAACAGGATGCTACAAATCAGCTTGCTAAAGGTAGAGACTCCACAACTGAGGTGGGTTTTGCTACTTTTTTCCTTCCTTTTTGTAAAAAATGTGTTCTCGAGCCAGAACTAAGACACTTACTAATCTCTGTATACAGCTCTGTGTTAACTTTTCCAACTAATGTGACACCTGCGAAGGAACTGAGCTGTTTCTTGAAGGAGGGGTTGGTGTAAAACTTGCAAGAACACTTTGCACAACAAGGAGGAAGGCAACATTATTATTATAAATGTGTGCTAAAAAAATGTAAGTGGTCAAAGATGCCATTGTAACGAGGGAAATGCGTCAAGATCTGGACTGCACTACAAACAGTGCAGAAGTTAATCAGATGAACCAACCTAGGCTGTAAAAAAACAATTGTGAAGACATGGTTAAGAGGTAAATACAAGTTGGAAATAATGTCCTGGGGAAGGTAAAAAGCAGCACCAGCATCAATACCAGTCTTGTTTATTACCTTTATTGTGACCTACATACTTTGGCTCCAGACTAACATGCTTAAACACACATCAGAAAGACCTACAAAAAGACACCTATTTCTTGTTTCAGTCTTAAAATACGAGTGAAAAGCAGGAAAAGTTCCTGCTCTCTTTTCAGAAGGGCAGCTCCTTTAAGCTCACATCAATATAAAAGCATGAAAAGGAAAAGAATAGAAAGCAGCAAGAGTTAGAAATTTTAAAAGAGACTTACAGGGAATCACAAGTTACGTATTTGCTTTTCTGTGGCCTTTCTGTACATTAGGTATTGATTTGAACCCAATGAGAACCTCAAATTAGATTATGATTTCCCCTTTGTGTGCCACGGGTCCAATTTAAGTACATCGAGCTCTGTGTACCACATTAATAGAGAACTAGAGGCTGTGGTCAGGGAAGATGGAAATGTAAAGAAGTGTGAGGAGCAGAGCTCTGTGTTAGCCAAGCTAAATCAACAGGAGAAAATTCACTAATATTTGAAGAATGCTGGCACTAAGATAATGCCTTAGCATGCTAGAAAATGACACAACTTGAACTGATGAAATAAACAACCTTTAGAAAACAATCTAGTTACTGCAGAGGTAGTAAATTAACCCAGCCAAACAAAGAGGATTCATCTTTTGACAAAATATCACTTCATTAAAAAAAAAAAAAAAAAAAAATTGAAGTACTGCAGTTTGAAAGGTGGACTGCATTTAAAATAGATGTGATATTCTCCAGGTAACACACACCCTGCCAGAGCTCCTGCTGATGAGCTTCCCATGCAGCAACAAAGTAAAGATGGGTGCCAACATTTACCAAAATCAATTTACATGATGCAAACAAATGTGGATGCTTGGTTGGGGGGGTTGTTAGTGTGTTTTAGCAACTCACAGGTATTACTTGCTCTTGAGCAGTAGAAGAGAATTGGCACATATTAGAGTGCAGAATAGTTCTGAAAAACCTCAAAAATATTTAAATTGGGGTTGGAGCTCTATAAAGCTCTAGGTGAGCTATAAAATGGAGAGCAAGTTTCAACTTAGCTTGTGGGTCTGGGAACCAGGTACAGAGTTTACCTCTGTATGGGTTTGGCTTCAGTTCCCAACCTAGTGCAAAGAAATCCAACTGACAAGATCCAAACCCAAATACTGAACACAAATCTCAGATTTCTTTTATTACAAAAAGCTACCACACAAGAACTAATGCATTACAAAGAAACACCAACAGTGCTAAAACTGTTATGCTGAAAGAACTTGGTAAGGAAATCTTAAAAATTCACGCTTCCTTTCTGGTTAAGGTCCGGAAGGAAAGAAAATGGGTAATTAAATTGATTAGAAATGAAACCAACTTACTTGCAATATCCTGTGCCATTTTGATACGGAATGCACTTTCCCTCATTAACACATGGCTTGGAGTCATCCATACACTGCAGAGCTGAAAGAAAAGAAAACAACCATCAAACCCGTAGCCACAATACATGTCAGGTCAAAGCTTCATTAGCGTATTTGGGGGAATGGAAATGTTATAGGGCTGGAACAAAAACAAAGACCCTATCACATAGTTTAATTTCACTTCTGGCAGCATCAAAAGACCCAGACTGACAGAGGAATCAAATACAGATTTGTTCATCAGGCAACCAAATCTTTCCAGAATTTCTTTAAGGCAGGTTTTCAAAGCAAAGCGTGCAGTAGTTTCAGCAACCTCCAAAGACAATCGTGTCAGCACCTGCATACTTTGGGTTAAGGGTCCTCAGTTACTACTTTCTGATCAAAATTCTGGACTGAAATTCTCTGAAATACAAAGCAGCTACTCCTAAGCCTTCTTGAGAAAGTGTTCTGGAGAATACTTGGTCTCAAATCCTTTCCTTCTTTTTTACTATCTCTAGGAGTACCCAGCACTGAAACTGGGGTATCTGTCCCTCATGAGCTTACCTGCTGAATGTCACCAGCAATCCAGAATTTGCTACAACATGAACTGTCGTGGCCCTCTGATTTCAGACAGGAAGGATCGTGTTCACAAGTAAGTGGAAAACACCAGAGCTGCTAACAACTTTCAGCGAAGAATTTGGTATTTCTAAGGAGATGCTCTGTAACTCAAACTTGACGTTTTTGCTACTGTGTTTTTAAAAAGGCATTGAAGTACAACACAGCTCAGGGCCAGTCAGTTTTTATCAGAGTCTACTGGAAGCTCTAGAGAGGTCTGTCCTGATGGAACCTCCAAGTGCTTTTCCCTTCACGGGGATCTGAAGCAGCACTCAGCCCATAGCGGTTTCCAAAGTGACCATAAGGGTGAGAACTATGGAAACTCTGCAGGAGCAGAGGGCACTTAGGAACCACAAAACCTGAGCCATTCCACCTGGATGACAGCCTGCCATCTGAATAGCACCAAACTACCAGACAAAGCTCTCAGAACCAGATCGGCTGGGTCCTGTCCTGAACTTATCCACAGACCAAGAAGTCACAAGCTCTTCCCAGCCTCCAGTTCTGTCTCCTGGCCCCAAACTCACACTCTTCCATACCTTTATGGACCTTCTTTCCACAACCTTGTTGCATTTGGGAAAGCGTTTAAGCAACTTTAACTAAAGGCACCTAAAGGCATCAGTAATATCCAACCACCTAAACTGCCCACCTGTCACCCAGCTGTTGTAGGATTCACTGTCCCCTGCCTTTTCTTTTTTTTTTTTTCCCCCTCAGGTGGTACTGAATTTTCAATACCAACCCAGGAAGGGGCACCAGAGAGAACTGGTCCAAACTACCACCGAGGTCGACATGCTGGTGACTAAGGAACGGGACTCAGAAGAGTTAACACAGCAGTCCCACTAAGCTCTCCCTGCAACTTGACCAAATTCAGTCCAGCAACTGGCCAGCTTGGAACAGACTCCAATTCTGCTGTCCAGGGCTTGAAGTGTTATTTCTCAATAACCCTGGAGCACAAACAGGTCACACGCACTACGAGGCACTATAGGAACGTTTTATGCTTGCAATCCTTATAGAGAATACAGTTAAATGAAACCCAGTTTCCTGGGAAAATTATCAGTCTTTCCCACAATACAAGTATGCTTGTTGCTGTTAACTTGATTTCTGAAAAAGGGGCACTTGGATGGTGCTGCTTCTGCAGAGCTCTCAGGAAATGAACAAAATTCCACTCTGAGCCCCTTTCAGATAACCCCTGAGGTCAGGGTTACTAAGCGACAGAAATATTAACAGGGATTTTGCATGGCATTCCCCCCCCACAGCGGGCAGAAACACTTAGGCTGACTTGCACCTGTCTGACAATTTCTATCCCATTTAACCGCAACGTCCACACGGCTTTGACTCCAAACTTCATCTGCTGCTGTCTAACACTGCAGCAGCTTGTTTTCACAGCAAAGATTAGCTCTAGTTAGCAGGGCTCGGTTACACCGTGTCCAAGAGAAACTGCTCTGTGTCCAAGGGAAAGTGCCGGGATTCCGACGACTCCCACCACCCAGGCTACTCCAGGGAGATGGAGGAGGGTTAAATCGAGCTGTGCCACGTTTCAGAGAGCCAGGCAGGGAACCGGCCTTGGTATTCTCATCTCACCACCTTGAATTTCAATTCTTCTCACACCAATCGAGCCAGTGAAGCAAATACTCAGAGGATTATTTCTTTTGTGCTCGTGCTTTCAAACACAATTTTGTAATCTCGTCGAGTACCCGCCGCGTCCCCAGTGAGAACTGAGCAGCCAGTTGATTTTGTAACCCACATAGTAAAAGCTTAACCAGCACTTGGCCAAAAACACCTTCCAGCACAGCCGCACGGAGGGGAACAAGAGGCTGATGGCTCTCAGGGTCACAGTAAGGATCCCAATCAAGGATTCCAATTTGGTTTGCTAGGCCAAACACAGACACGGCAGAGAGGCTTTAGCAAAGTAATGATTAATTTTCCTCAGGTTTTTGATAAAATATTCCCACCTTGAACTGCTGTTTAGCAGGCCATTAAACTACTACCAGCCATTAGAGTACTTTCACAGAGACAATAGGACAATAAACTTCTAAATGTGTACTTTGTCTGTAGTAATCCAGAAGTGAAAGAAGCTAAGAAAACAAATACAAAAATACTTCGTACTTTTTCAGCTTTCGACTGAATAGAAATACTTTGAAATGCAACTAAAGCTGAAGTGAATGTAAATGTAGCCATATTCCACATTAAAATAAGTATTAAAGAGTCATCTGACTTCTCTTGGGAAAAAAAAAAAAAGAAATCACAAGGGAAATAGAAGACTACAGTTCTCACAGTAAAATTAGCATTTCTGTGCACAAAGCACTGTCTTCCTGTATTTCACTATATCTTTCATAAAAATTTCACAACACATGCAAAACCAAGGCATTTCAACATGAATCACTTCAAAAGCTACTTCTCTGCTACTCTACCATGCTGCGATCAAGAGTCAAAAGTGCCAGAAACTACCTCCTACCTCAGCCAGCATAAAAAGTTTGTTTTGCTACATGCATTGTGTGAACTGGAAATACTCTGGTGTGTACAGCATGAGAGAAGGCAGCCTTGCCTTGAAAAGATAAAGCCACTTTTCCAGAAGCCATATATAGAGAGCATCAGCACACTGTCAAGGCTCTGACAGCTGCAGTTTTCTTCTGTGTTTAACACAGACAGAAATGGTGAATTGTTGGGCATATTACAGAGATATCGGGAAGACACCCCCTGGTTTTCGAAAGACTGGCTTCTCATGGAGAGGGCTGGCCATTCCAGAAAGGAGTACCCAATTTCTAGCAGTCGCTGCAGCCAAGGCTGAAGGACTTCTCAGAAAAGGGCTCTGGAGTGCAAGCAAGATGAACACTTTAAGTGATACTACCCAGCCTGGAGTCCATACCAGCCCTTGCACATGCCCGCATTGAGAAGCAAACTCTAACCTGACATTTAACATCCTACCAAGTATTTTCCAGGGCCAGAGGGAAAACAAGATATTCACTGCCGTAAAATGAGCACAAGATACACTGTAAGGAACGCCGCAATTCTCGACATCCAAATCCAAATCTCGCAACTGGGGCACAATTTTGCCTAGATTTTTCTTTTTGGCTAAAGAGACAGTTAAAATCTAGGGGGAAAAAAGAAAAGTTTTGTTTCTGCCACAGTGTTCTTTACAATGCCAAGATGATCTGGATGTTGTGATTGGGTTTCCACACTTCATCTGCGGAATGTAAATTCAAGTATTTTCTGGGCTATAAAATTAAAAGAAATGGTGCAGGATTAAGATCAGAAACTGCGTTGGAGTCCAGCTTTTAGGAGAACTTTGCTATAGGGAAATTGAGCCATAACCAGAGCAAGGCTGAAAGGGCTTTGTTGTAACTACCTGAAGGAAAGTAATGCCAATAAACTCCTTGCCCACAAGTGCAGAAAAAGGCAAGCAGAAACAGATATGAAAAATACCAAAACAATTAATGCTGTGAGAAAGAGACATTATAAAGCTGATTTCCTGTAGCTTTGTGGTCAATTATCCTACATCTCAGAAGGTGCAGGCTCTGACCAGAGGTTTTATTTTAAATAAGGGGAGAGCAATGTCCTGGCAGAGAACACAGCTGAGCTGCTGGTACGGCTTTCTCCTTGGGAGGACACCACATGTGCTTCTCTCCTCTTTCTCTCCACAAGTGTTTCATTATGTTCATAGAAACTCAGTATCAGAACTGAGACCTTTGTCCTACACGGTTAAAGCTTGCCCATAGGTTTAAAAGCTTTCTTGTGGGAGTGGGTGGAAAACAACCTACTTGAAGGTAGGAAAAAAAGTCAAGCTAAAAAACACATTTAAGGCTAGACAAAAAATAAAGCATGAAATAGGTTTCTATAATCTTTATGCAGTCAGTGAATTTTCTGTCTCGATTGAGATTCATGAGAAACAGCCTGTCAGTTCAACTTTGCTACCCATTATGTATGAAGGGAGAGGAGGAAAAAGGATTTGAAGCCCTCAAACAACAGCAGCACAAGACGCATGGAAAATCCCATGCTCAGGGATGCTTGTCAGAGGTGGATCAGCTCTGAAGAGGACGACCATCAGCGTGGCCAGAAACACCAATTACACAACAAATCAAGGGGGTCTCAGATTCCAAGGGAGAGAAGGACAGCTGCTGATTCCCTTCAGGAAAAACAGAGCGTGAAAAAAAACCAGCTAATGCTGACACATGAGGTACATTCTGCTGGAAGGTCCTCGATGTGCAGCAAAGGACAAAATGCTTCCACAGCAGCACAACACACTCCACCAGCTGAAAGAGCTGGTAAGGAGTAAGCAGCGCTGTATATATGGAGAGAATACCCAAAGATAACCAAATTTTGGAGGAAAACCGCAAAGAACTAATTACGCTGTTCACTAACCTCAAGAGATTACAGCTCCAGTGAGATTATATAGCAGGCAAGAAACCACTAGTAAATACCAGCTAGCTGAAAATAGGAAAACAGCCTTTTTTTTTTTTTTTTTTTTTTCCCCTGAAGAACAGATCATCCTATGCAGGCACAATGAGGGGGAAGGAAGCAAACTGGTAAAAATCTTTTCTGTGTAAAGCCTTATACTGAGCTCAGATTTAGAAACCATTAAACATTTGGGGAATTTAAACAAGCTGACCAGCTTGCACTTCACACACTGAGGGTAGTAGTTAAAGGCAAAGCTTGTCTACAGGGCATGGAAACAGTCTGTAAAGTGAATTGCTTTAATCAGATTAAGACATCTCTACTGTTTTTACACACAAAAGCCTGAAATCAGTTGGATAATGCAAGACTCATCAACTGAGAAGCTAAGCAGAGCTCAGAGAAGTGTGAAGGCACTCAACCAACACCCTGTCCCTTTTGGGAGAGAAAACTTTAATATCTAAACTGGTTTCTTTCACTAATGCTCCAGACAAGCACAAAAATTTTTGAAAAGAAAATATTTAAGTGGATTTCAGACGAACAAGCCTGTAAACATAAAGAAATTCTGCTTTGGAAATTCGTCAGGTTTTTATTCTTTAATTTGAGGATGCTAACAGCAAATCTGACTACCTGAAGTTCTCAGACATGCAGAAGCCCATGCCCTGCCATCATCTCGTTCAAATCTCTCTTCCAAACACCTAGGACCAGCAAAAACTACTCATTAACCCTCCTAAGAACAGAGCTGGGAACCATCCTGTAAGATTCACAGGTAGAGTTGAAGTCTTTCATCTTTGGGGTCTTAGACGCAGGAAACTGCAGGAACACTGATATTTGTATCAGATGGAGCTACAGTTCATGTGACTGCTATTGCTGAAGAACTATCTATAAAAACTCACATTGTAATAGATACTGAATTTAGGATAAACTTGTAACACAGTTTGAAATGCTGCAAATCACCATATTCTCCATCTCCCCCACACAGCTACTGTTTTCTGTCTTCCCTCGTTCGCACTTTTCCAAACAACGCCAAAATGCCTAAAATCCAGAACTGCAACATAAAGCACTTAGTTAGTAGGGAGAAAAAAAAAAAAAAAAAGTTTTCAACAAAAAAATGTAGGGAAGGCAATTAAAGAGCTGAAGAGGTATTGGTGTTTCCATGGCAATCTGGCAGGCGGGAGCCATGCTCGCCTCTTCTCCCAAGTCTTCCGTCATTCTGCAGCACTAAATCTTTATTAATTTGAACGTTCAGCATGTCTGCCCGTGCAGAAATGTTATCCCACCACTTGTGCCGAGCAGCGCTTCCGCAGCCATCCAGGGTGATGTCAGAGAGACGAGAGGAAGGCTTGCTGCATGGAACAAACAGCAGACGCCCGTGCCATTTTGAGATACAAAGCTCTTTTTTCATCCCCATGGCAGTCTAAAAAAAGGACATGTGCCCTAGGAACAGACTATTTTCTAAACAGAACGAAGGATTATTTCTGCAGATCTCAGATGACCCTGCTTAGAATGATATAAGCATTATATCTGCTAGACAAGCCCTCGACTTCTGTTGGCAAGCCCATTTCAAAGTGACTTC
Source organism: Hirundo rustica (assembly GCF_015227805.2). Lineage (NCBI taxonomy): Eukaryota > Metazoa > Chordata > Aves > Passeriformes > Hirundinidae > Hirundo > Hirundo rustica. The sequence goes on along the minus strand of NC_053458.1, from coordinate 27,442,916 downwards.
AGAGAAACTGAGGACATAAAAAGTCCACAAAAGGACTTTTTAACAAGTGCTTAGAAAAGGTCTTCTTGCACCGCCACAGTCTTTTCCCCACAAGGTGGATGATGTTTCCCTAAGGCGTCCCAAAGTGGGGGGTAACAATAATCACTGCAGCAATGCTCCACTGAAGAGTCATTGGCCAAGAGTACAAACTCAAAGGAAACGATGGAGCTACTATTGCAACTGCTTGGTTTTGATGCTAAGTAAGATAGATTCCCAGGAGAAACCGGCTGCCAGAGTCCTGCTACCACTTTTCCACCTACTCCTCGTCCTGGGACCAGAGTCCAGACACCCATACCCACTCATGGCACAAACACCAGTTTTGGAAACGGGAGAACCCAAACAGGATCTATTGAAGGGAATCACCCACTTATTGCAACTGCAGGGGGGAAAAAGAAAGAAAAAAAAAAAAAGAAAGAAAAAAAAAAGGGGGTGGGGGTGTGAGGGAAGTCGCTGTGGAAGCTAACAAAAACTCAACCCATCCACTGAAAGAGATTCAAATGCCAATGCCACCAGAGGCGTGAGTCCCCCTTTCCCAAGGATTCAAGTCCTGAGAACATGAGCAGGAGGATCTTCACGTATTTATAATCTGCCTAAGTGATGCCCTGCAGGAAGCGATGTGAGTTAGCCAGATTCTCGTAACGCTCCCTTTTGAAAGTCTAAACCGGCATCTTTGATAAGAACAAATTTGATAGATGGCAACACCTTCAAAAAATCAAGTCAAACTTGCTCCCCCTAAGCAATTCCATATCAAGCAGACCGGCACTGTCAGCGTTATCTGAAGTCCTCCAGATTTCACCGGGTGAATACTAAAGACCTCAAACTGCAGTCCACGCCAGCACAGCACTGCTTAAAAATGGACTGTAAACCTGTTAGAAACCCAGGCAGCAGCCTGGTAAGACGGAGCACCAGAGTTAACGACAGTGGGTAATTACGGTGGGCTTGACGGCCGGGATCCCTCTGCCTCACCAGAAGAGAAGGGAATGGTTCACAGCAATTATCAGGTAAGTATCCTCACCAAAAGCGCAGGTGTTGCTGCCCCACCCCAGCTTACTGCACCTTCAACTGCAGTCCTTTGCAAAACTAAACTGGAAAAGCGAGTTGCTGCACCATGGGGCTTGCATGATGAGACAAGGCTGAGTAGTCCAAATCATAGTGCTCCGTGAATCCAGGAGCCTCCTATTTATTGACCAAGAGGGCTGACATCAGGTACCTGCCCTCTCTTGCACAAGAGCATCAAGCCAGTTGAACATGCACCCGAAAATACCCTTTCGGTGACTTCATCTTTCCCTTTCCCAATTAACTCAAGCCACAGCTCCCACTCCCAGGGAGTGATACTGACCAGATGCAGGTCAGTATCTCACAACAGGAGTCACTTTCAGCCTGGATTTGTCATCTCTGCCCAGCAGCCTTTGTTCAGCGCCAGGAAGAGATTTCACTCACAAAGGCAAAAAATTTCGGCAGCATGGGAGGACCTCAACCACCTCAGGTGTGCGTACCCAGGCAAGTGACAACAGGTGATGCCACAGCTACTTCTCTCAGCCCCTCAGGGGAAAAAAGGGCCAGCAATAAGCTGCTAAATTGTTCGTATGAAAGTACAGTTTCGCTAAGTGGACGCGACATTTAGTCTTTGCAAAATTAGTATTTTGCCATCTTACTGGACTGCGTAAGCCATTTCCAGAAATGACGGTGCTACTATGCACCACAAGTCCATGCTACCACGAAAGCATATTTCTAAGACACCTACCCCAAAAGACCCTTTACTTTTCCTTTTGAACAAACCTAGCCAAAACACATTTGTGAAACAGGGTTTGTTTTGTTTTGTTTTTAACTCCAACCACCTTATTGCAACATATTAGCAAAACGAAATCGGCTTCCAGAGGGGATTACTGGGAAAAAACCCAACAGCATTTCTCCCAGGAGACCAATACTGACCCTTTTTAATTTGACCATTTCAAAGTCAAAACAGATCGATTGACTGACCCAACTACTCTGCATCCAAACCAGCAAGAAGTGGTTAAAACTCCTCATTCAACAATTTCCACTCCAAAACCATACTGAACAACAAATGGACTGAAAACACCAGTGTCTTGTTACTCATCCCTAAGCAACTTCCACTAACAGTTTCTCCCATCGCTGCACTCTTCACAAGTCATCTGAAGAGGAATCCAAGCTCTCAAGAGTAAAAAGAAGGAATGAGAAGGCACGCAATTAATCAATGACTGCTGGTCCGCGGGAGCTTCAACGCGGTGCAGGACTGCACAAGCGTTACTTCGGGAGCAGGAGCTGCGGGAAATGCCATGAGATTTCCATCTGAACCCACCGGTTATGGCTATGAACCAGCGCTCCAGACAAGATTCAAACAAAAAAATGCAAGCGCCAGCGTGCAAGAGACAACAGTGACAAAAAGCGGCACTTCCCTCAGATGTACACACATGGCTTTATCGCGCCTGGACTGATTAGGAGGAGGAGGACACGCAGAGATTCTCCGTGTGTGTGCAGGAATGTCCCCAACAAAGGTTCGGTGCGCAGGTATGCGAAGCGACGGGCATCGCACACCCTCTCCTCCCTATCCGGACCCCCCTTCCCTGCAGCTCCCCGAGACGAGCGCATCCCTCGCTGCCGCGCACGGGCAGCCCGGGGCGGCTTCCGCGGCTCCCCCGGGGCAGCGGCTCACGGGGAGCGCCGTCCCCAGGGGGCTCGGCCCGCCGCCGCCCCCGCCCGCCTCGCACAAAGCGCCGGCGGCCCCGGGCCCCCCGCGCGATGTCACCCGGCCGCGGGTGCCCTTCCCGCGGGGGAGGCGACGCGGCCGCCGGCGGAGAGCGGCCGGTCCCCCCCGCGCCGCCGCTCGCTCGGCGCCCCGCCGCGGCCTCCCCTCCCCCGCGCCCCCCAGCACTCACCGGCGGCGGGCTCGGCGCGGCGGAGCACGGCCAGCACCAGGGCGAGGAGCGCGGCGAGCGCGGGCCCCGCTCCGCGGGCCATGGCCACGGCCGCTCCCGCCGCCACGGGCTCGGCGGAGGGATCTGGGCGCCCGCCCCGCGCGGAGGGACACGGCCGCGCGCGCCGCCCCCGCTTCCTCCGCCGCGCCGCGCCCCGCCCCGCCCGCGCCGCCACCAGGGGGCGCCCGCCCCGCGGGACTGAGGGGCGGGAACGGGGCGGGAGCGGGATCGGACCGTGGGGACGGGGCAATGGGGACTGAGGGGACTGAAGGGGACTGAGGGGACTGAAGGGGACTGAGGGGACTGAGGGGACTGTGACCGTGGGGATGGGGCGATGGGGACTGAGGGGACTGAAGGGGACTGTGACCGTGGGGATGGGGCGATGGGGACTGAGGGGACTGAGGGGACTGAGGGGACTGACCGTGGGGATGGGGCAATGGAGACTGAGGGGACTGACCGTGGGGATGGGGCGATGGGGACTGGGGGGACTGAGGGGACTGAGGGGACTGAGGGGACTGACCGTGGGGATGGGGCAATGGAGACTGAGGGGACTGACCGTGGGGATGGGGCAATGGGGACTGAGGGGACTGAGGGGACTGACCGTGGGGATGGGGCAATGGGGACTGAGGGGACTGAGGGAACTGAGGGGACTGAGGGGACTGACCGTGGGGATGGGGCAATGGAGACTGAGGGGACTGACCGTGGGGATGGGGCAATGGAGACTGAGGGGACTGACCGTGGGGATGGGGCAATGGAGACTGAGGGGACTGACCGTGGGGATGGGGCGATGGGGACTGAGGGGACTGACCGTGGGGATGGGGCGATGGGGACTGACCGTGGGGATGGGGGCGATGGGGACTGAGGAGACTGACTGTGGGGATGGGGACCATGGGGACTGAGGAGACTGACCGTGGGGATGGGGCAATGGAGACTGAGGGGACTGACCGTGGGGATGGGGCAATGGAGACTGAGGGGACTGACCGTGGGGATGGGGCGATGGGGACTGAGGGGACTGACCGTGGGGATGGGGCGATGGGGACTGACCGTGGGGATGGGGGCGATGGGGACTGAGGAGACTGACTGTGGGGATGGGGACCATGGGGACTGAGGGGACCGAGGGGCCAGATCGTGGGGATGGGGGCGATGGAGGCAATGGGGATGGGGAGTGGAGAGGATGGGGATGGCGGCCCAGGTGGCTGGACCTTGGGGTGGGGGAAGATGGGAGGCAATGGGGATGGAAGCAGACGGCAGCAAGGGTGGGGGAATGGGGGCAGCAGGACACGTTGTGCTCCAGCAGGTTGATGGCAGTGGTGGCAGGTACCCACAGGAGAGGGCAGTGGGGCTCTCCACCTGACACACTGTGCTGCCCTTTGCTCAGATGTGGGGTGCAGGCAGCTGCTGGGCAGGGATCTGGAGTGTTCCCATCGGGATGGGAAAGCCAAAACCAGCCTCGGCCACCGAGGCTCACCCCAGTGAGCAGGGGAGCTTCTGGAGCAGATGGACAAGCTCACTGCCCCATGGCTCACCCCCACAGCTGCTCCTGCTGCAAAAGCCCAGGAGGAGACCTGTGTTCCCACAGAAGAGGTCTCAGGAGGACAGCAGCTGGATTCAGCCTCAAGATCCCTCCCAGTCCTCAGCTATCATTTAAAGCGTTAAAAATCCTTCTGCCCTGGCTCAGGCTCCTGAGGACTGAGAGCCCTTTGTGTGCAGTGCTGACACGGCAGCCTGGCCCGTGAAGGCAGAATTGTACCGGGTCTGGGGGAGAGAGGGGGCAATGAATAAACCCCACTGTTTTCCCCCGTAAGTCTCCAGATCCCAGAGTTCCTCCCAAGCCTGAGGCTGGACAGTCCGTGCCCTAACCCCACTATGATTTTTCCAGGTATTCCAGTGCAGCCCTTTGACAAGTCCCCCTCCGTCCTGCACAGCTGCCAGAGCCTCCCGTTGCCACTCCAACAGCTGCTCATGGGCAGACAGTTGTGCCTCACAGCCAAGATGACCATTCCATGGGATTGCTCCTGGCCCACTGCCCTCCCTGCAGCTCCTCACCTGCTGAGATGGAGGCCAAACCCCAGGATGCCCCAAAACTTCCCACGTATCAAATCATGCATGGCACTGACCAGCACATAAGTTAAAATTATTACAAAGGCAAGCCGGGAGTTTGAGAAGGGTCAGATAGGGAATGTGACTGCAATAAAAAGGGTTTGGGAATGCTCTCCTGAATGCAAATTCAGGAGGAATTCTGCTGTTTCACCAAGAGCTGCCATTTCCAGCTCCCCTCAGCGCTGAGCATTACTTATCACCCTTGACCCTGAAGTGGCTCATCCTCCACTTTGTTTCACTTGGCCTAAGCACAAACCTCCAAGCCCCAGCGCAGGGACAGGATCCACGGCCTCACTGGCACAGCTCTTGGGAGCAAGTAGCTCCAACTGGCTGCTGAGGCTCAATGGGAAAATCCAGCCTGGAGGAGGGAAGGTGTCGCTTCCCTCCTGCAGCTCTGGGGAACCTGCTGATTGCTCTTCTCTCTCTGCCCTGACCCTGCGCTCATGGGTGCACATGGACTCAGCCATTCACGGGAGACACCATCCCATGGCAGCTCTGTTGGAGAAATAAAAGGGGTGAGAGCAGCTCTCAGTGGGTCCTCTACATGATAGAGGGGGGAGTGACTGAATCTGGATAGACAGAGTGGATTTTGCTGCTAGGAAGGTGAGGGCAAAGCTTCTCTCAGCTGCCCTGGCAAGCTGAGTTGCCTGTGCCAGAAGAGAATGCACAGAGCAGAGCAGAAAATGGACAGGGACAGGTGCCTCACTGTGTCCCCATGCCAAAGTTCCTCAATTAGCTCCCCATCATCCTCATGATCCTGTCGTTAAGCAATAAATCCTTTACAGAGGAGTTAAAAAATGTGTTTCAGCATTTCTTGGTCTTCATGAAGCCCTACCACGCACCACCTCAGCCCATTTCCCACTCAGAGAAGATCAGCAGCCAGCTCTGGAACTGGAGAGCTCTGGCATGTTTTCCTGCAGTTTCTGTCTGGTTTCTGCCTTGTCCCTCTTTGCCCTCAGAATGTCTCACCCAGGTGTGGGAACCAAGCCCCACCTGCCCAGGATGGTGAGGGGAGGCGCGCAGGGTGCCTGGCACAGGGCTGGGTGCTTCCGGCACTGGAAGCGATGCCAGCTGAGGGATTAAGAGAGCTGAACAAGCTCCATATCCACGGCAGTTTGCTAAATGGCCCCAGCAATTAGGGAAATCCTGGCACTTTGTCTGACAAAGACCGAGAGATCAGACCCTCCCTAGTACTCCACTCAGAGTCTCACCCTGCCATGACTTTGGTTCCACAGTGGATCCACGCACTTTTCTCAGAGAGAAAGCTCCCAGGGGGAGCATTTTGCCACATCCCAAATGCCTCACCTCTCTCCAGCTGAGGAGTTCTGCCAGGCTGACATGCTGCAGCTCTGCACTGCAGTGCTCTACTCTGCTCCCTCACAGAAGGCAAAATGCATTTGAACATTCTGAGGTGCTTTTTGTGTGTCTGTACCTGGTCAGTGTGGACCACTGTCCCTCACCTTGGAGGAACTGCTGATTTCAACAGCTTTGTATTGGCTTGCTCAATAAATTTGTCTTTTCTTGCAGTTATTTTCAGTGGCATTGATGGTGGCTCAGGCATTCAGACCTCAGCTCAGCCCACACCCCTGATTTTACACGTTATCCCAGAAAAAATGTCTTTATCCCTGCCCCTGATCTGAGGGTCCTTAAGACAAACATGCTTGAGTCATGTGTCCCAACTTTCTCATTTGTGATCAGAAAAGCTGGAACCCCACTAAAACAGGGCCTGAGGGTATTTCATAGTTAGAAGATGTCAGCAGCCAAGAGGTTTAAGAAAAGCAGGAGGGGGAGAGGCTTCCAACAAAATCCTCAGGGCTGGCAGCCTTGTGCCTGTGCCGCAAATAGCTTGTCCTGTGGCTCATCTGCAAACTCTTAACATCCACATGACTTGGCTTATGCCACGATTACCTTACCTGCCAGCCAGCCCCGTCTTAAAAAGAAACAGAGACGTGCAAAGGCATTCCTGCATCAAGCCCTGCAGGAATGTGCTGGGCTCCCTGTTCCTCCTCTGCCGCTGCTTAATCGCCAGGGGAATTCGTACCCTCTGCCTTACCCGCAGCTGCCTGCTCTCAGCAGCCCCTGGAGTATTTAAATTGCAGATGGAGTTGGGCAGCTTTTACCGAAGTTGGTCTGACCTACAGAGTGGCCATTAAGCTCCCGAAATGCCCCTGGCTGTGGGCACGCAATGGAACAGGAATCCACTGATTTGTGGTCACCCTCCGGGTCACAGCCAGCGCAGCAATGACGGCTGGCACAGTGGTGCGGCCGCGGCTCAAGGAAGGAGCAGCTGCACCAGTCACTGGGGTCTGTATCCAGGACCGGCTGAATAAACGGCAATCTGTAACCCTTCCCCTTGATCAGCAGCCTCTAGGTAGCTACAGCACTGATCTGCAGCAGGCAAATCCCGCTCCTCTCCCAGAGCCCGCACAGCCCATGCAAGCGGCCCCTCTGGTGTCGTGCTGCGGCACAGCCCCCAGCAGCTGTGGTCCCCACACCTCTAGGGCAACAGAAAAGCAGCATAGGGGTTTCCTCCTATTCCTGTGGGACCCAGAGCCCGGCCTCAGCCCCCCCGACACGCTGTTCTGTCCCTCCTGTCACCAGGCAGGAGCCCTGTGCTGCCCTGCAGCCAAGCTGTGCCAGAGGCAACCCGGTCCCTCCCCTCGAGAGTTCCGTCCTCTCCCGGGGTGGGTGCCTGGGGCAAGATGCCATGGCAGCTGCGAGGGGCTCATGGCTATGAAGGGGGGAACATGAAACTCCAAGAAAGGTCCCGAGGTGCCACACACACCTCAGGATCTCCGGGCTCGAGCACCACGGGGACCCACACAGGTGGCAGTGCACAGGATCTGGGGTCACTGTACCTCCAGCAAGCACATTTTATTCTGCTCTTCTATGCAAATCCTGCCCCTGCTGCCAATTTGGGGGGGGGCCCCCTTTGTGGCGAACAGGGAGGGTGCGCTTTTGTTCCGGGTGCTGTGCCGCAGTGGGGCTGGGGAATCCAGCAATCATGGGCAGCGTGCCAGCCAAGCAGAGCGTGCTGGGGTGGCCAGAGAGCACCCGCAGGGCTGCGGGGGTGAAGAGGGGAGGAAAAGACAAAAGAGAAAAAAAAGCAGTGACAGAGGAAACAGGTTTATCATCTCTCTGCAGAGTGCTGGGGCTCAGCCACAGGGGGTTTTCTGTGCCATGATTCAAGACCGCATTGGGCTGCTGCATGCAGCCGTGAATGAGCTCTGAGAAAGTCTCGTGGCAGGGTCCAACAGCCCTGCTGGGGTGGGCACGGGGAGCAGGGACTCCCCAACTTCTGCTTTATCCCCTGCGGTGGGTTTGTGAGCTCAGCCATGACTGCAGCCAGCTGGGAGCAGCCGTGTGACGCTCTGCAAGGCCCAGAGCTGTGGGCAGAGCCCGGGGCAGCCCTGCAGGGCACCCAAATGGTGGGAGAAGGGGGACAGGCTGGGGAGGGGAGGTGGCATGCGAAAGCAGAGCCAGGAATACATGTGGGCAGAAGGGTCAGAGACTGTGCAGGAAGTGCAGGAGGGTATCTGCGGTGAAGTCAAACCCCACCTCTGCCCAATGCAGGATCCTCAGTGACCCTCAAAGAGCTCAGGTCTGGGGTGACCAACAGGAACAGAGTGGGGAGGGGGTCAGAGGTTAGGGAGGTGACCCAAGTCCTGCCCTGGGATTTGCCGTGGGCTCAGGACCAGCACAGCTGCATCACCGGGCACAGAGGAGAGGGCACAGCTCAGGGGTGCTCTGGGGCAGGATGTGGCGCTGACTCAGGCCAGTGGAGGAGGGTTGGTCCCACAGTCAGCTGTCCCTGGCCAGATGCCAAGCCAGCACCCCGCCCTCAGAACAGCCTTCATTTTCGGGTGGCAGAAAATTGACATCCTCCTTTCCAAAAGGTCACATTGAGGCAACACAGCAAAGCACGAGGGGCAGAGGGGACCTCCCGAGCCCCTCAGCCTGGCTCTGTGAGACATCTCTCCCTGGCCCTGGTGGGATTCAGAGCCCTCCAGAGCTGCAGCAGCCCCACGTTGGCCACACAGGGAAGGAGGAAAGGACTACGGTGTTCAAAGGCTGAACTTCAAGCCCTGCCACCCTGGCCATTGCTGTCCAAGCACTTTGCAGGTGTTGGGTGCTCTGGGCAGGTGCTGTAGGCACAACCCTCCACACCACTGGAACATTCACCCGTGGCAAAACAGCTTCCAGGAGCCATTTGTGGCCAGACTGCCCTGGGGTCCCAGAGGAAAAGGTGCTGGAACTGGACCTTCCTCAAAACCTACTCAAAAGAGAGGTTTGCAAGTGTGAGGAGCTGCTTCAAAACAGAGGAAGCAGCTGGTGCCCAAGTCAACACAGAACCCAAAACCCTCCTGCTCCCAGAGTGGTGCCAGTGCAGAGAGTGTCCACAGCCTGTGCCAGTTGAGACCTGGTTTATACTTGACACGGTGGCTGGAGCACTGAGCCAGCTTTTGCCATCCTGCTGCACTCTTCCTCTCCACAGTGCTGTGCCCCACCCATGGCAGGTTTGGCAGCATCTGGGAACCAGCTCTGCCTGTCTGCTCTTGCTGCTTCACTCTGGGAGGAAACCCCCTTCACCCAAACCCGGCGTGCCCGGCGGTGTAAACCCCGCAGTGGGCAGTGGGATACACGGCCCTGTTCCCTGCAGCAGGCATTGTCCCCAACAACACTCCTGGCTCTGTGGCACAGAGACACCCAGGGGTGCCCAGACCTGAGCTGAGGGGCGTCAGCAGCTAAAACTGACAGCTTTTCACCTCTGTGCTCGCACGATGAGCAGAGCAGTTCCCAGGACACCTCGCATCATCCCCTTTTCTTTTTCAGACCTGCACTCCGTCTGTACCCCGTGCCCAAATTTTCCCAGTGGCGATGGGCACACTGTGGGAGAAGGGAGAGCTCAGCTCAGCTCAGCTCTCTAAACCCACCCAAGCAGGGGCTTAGGTGCTACAGAGCTGCCAGGGGTTTGCACTGCTCCGGATCCCTCTGCTCCACGTGTGCCCGACACGGGGAAAAACCTCTCGCCTCTGCCAGGCTGAGGGGGCCAGGTGCAGGAGCTGGGAGAACCCCCAGGGGACAAAGGCTGTTCCAGAGCCTCCGGAAGCAGAGGGGGACCTCAGAAGCAGAAATAAAAATGGAAAAGGCGCTGGGTAGGAGGTGACAGGCAAACGCCCCGCGGGAATTGTCTCCATCCGTCCCACGGGTCTGATGAGCCCAGGCAGCACAGCGTGGTCCGGGAGCCCTCGCAGGCACATTCCCGGCTTAACGGGGAGGCTGCGGCTCTTCGGAGAGGCCAGGGCACCGCGAGGAGCTGGAAGTGCCCTGCGGAGGAGCCCCTTGGCGCCCGCAGCCCCGCGCAGGCACTGCCCTCTGCAGGCAGAGCGCCGGGGCCGGCTCCGGCCGCTGCCGGCGCCGCCGCCCCCGAGCCAGCGGGGACCGGCCGCCGCACAGCCGGGCAGGGAGCCCCTGCTGCCACGGGACCCTCCCAGCCCTGAGCAGCCGTCACCAAACACACGGCGAGAAGGGCGACGGCTTCTCCTCCCCTCTGCCCGAGCAGCCGGACGGGAGCTGAGCTCACACCCGGCTGCGCGGGGGGCGCAGAGAGACCCCAGCAAAGCACAACCCTGCCCACACCTCCCTCGCACGGAGCAACAGCAGCACCCCTCGCCTCTTCGAGGGCCAAAAGGAGGCTCTGTGTTTTGAACCCAGCGAGGAAATTGCTCGTAAGGCGCTCCCTGGAGCCCCACGCTGGTCCGCGGGGAACAGGACTCCTCGTCTTCCCTCTAGGCAAGCGGGATTTGCAGCTCCGTGCCCTGCTCACACTGGCACAGCCCACGGGGGATACACACACCACTCACTCCCCGTTTGTGCTGCTTCTCCCTACTCCTATGAACAGCATAAAACTGCTCCCGTTAAATCCTGCCCGTGCCGAGGAGGATGCCTGCGAACAGGCAGAGATGCACCTGCAGGGAGAGACCCCGGCTATGACCAAAGTACAGCTTCCCTGGCAGAAAATGGTCAAGATCACGTCTTTCAACTAGTTCTGTCTCCAAAAGGGAGCCCTTATCCCACACGGCTCCATCTGCGGGCTCTTCACTCTCTTTGTCCCTGGAAGGAAGGAAAGCATCCACAAAGGTCCCAGGAACGCAGAGACACAGGACACTCCACGCGGCAGAGGGGATTTTTCAGAAGCATTTATTTCACTGCTGACAGTGGGGCTGCAGGAGGCAGCTGCTCCCCGAGCTGCCCCGTGCTGCAGACACTTCACCCCCCTCAATCACAAAGATCCACGGACGGTCGGTGTCTGAACGGCGAGACCCTCCAGCACCTACATTACACAGACCTACATCACTGGGACATTCACCTGCTAGGGACAACGCTTAAAAGGACTTCAAATAATGGTCAGAATTATAATAAAGCAACCTACAAAGTAACACTTAGAGGCATCATGCAGAAACTGGATTACTCTGGACTATATGGCAACTCAGATTTGCTGGGTTCATCGGTGGACAAGTGCTGACTGCATTCTGCCAGTCCAACAAGGTGCCAAGTTGGGGTGCATTCCCAGACAGGACAACAGCTGTGTTTCCCACCTAGTGGCAGGAAACACTTCCAGGTCACAGTTTATACATCCAGAAATACACAAGGTTATGTGCTCGTAAAAGGTGCTAGGAAGTCACTTCCTTCTGTGACACCACCTGCTTCCTCTACCAAGTGGCAGAACTTGAGTGCAGCAGAGTGCTTGAGCTGTGGGGTTTCTTTTTTCTCTCTCTCTTTTTTTTTTTTTTTCTTTTAAATAAAACCAAAATCTGACTGTTAAAATGTTATTCTTTGCACAGATGGACAAAAAAAAATAATAAAAAAAAAAATCACATGACACTGGTGATATAGAGATTGGCCCATAAGAAAGAAGCTCTATACTATTGTCCCATAATGAGTTTTCCCTCACCTACAGTTTCAACTTCCCAAGTGAGGTAGGGAGAAGGTGACCACAGGTAAAAGAGGTGGTGTTTCTAAAGGATTCCACTGTTCTAAAGTTATCCTAATCCTTCATGTAAAGTTAAAGTGTTGTTTAAAGAAACGCTGCCTTTTCTTCACAACAACATTCAGAGTTTTGGTTTTTTGGTTGTTTTGGGTGAGGGAAAGAGGGAGAAAGAAAACAAGGATCCCAGAGATGAAATGCTGGCAGTTTTGACACAGTTTGGAAGGAAAGCACAGTTACAAAAAGGAAGGAAATAATGTAGTGAATCTGCAGCTAGAAGGGAATAATAGAGTGCTGACATAGTTTGCAATGTGCCCGTTCCAACAGCAATGAATTACACACCCTGTTCACGTGGAAACATACTGTCACACACAGCTGTCAGGAGAAGGAGAGTGGACGCTTAGAAACCTGGAGTTTAATTTTGCAGGAACCAGTTAATACAGAAGCCCTCCACTGCCCCTCCTAGTACTGGACAGAATGTATCTTAAGGCATAGTATAACATCCATTTCTTCCTAAAGCAATTTAAAGTGTAACAAGCCAGGATGTCAGACACAGAACACTCAACAGGTATTCCGACAGAGGTGAAAGCTGGTTTATGTACAGTGAAATATTCGCCTTCCAACAGGGGGGTCTTGAAAAAGAAAAAAAGAAAAATAACTGCAGACCCAGATTCTAAAAAAGCAAACATTACCAACACAAGGAATGTTCATTAGAGTCCAGTTCCCACTAGAGCTACTCAACAGGAGGATGTACAATATGATTATGCTAAACAGCACTGATTGACTGTTACCAGAGTGCCCCCGGAGGGGGAAGAACCTTGGGAGGCCAAACTCTGCAGTATCCTAGTGCAAACTGCCTCAGAGGAAAAGCCTGCAGTCAACAAGCCTTTACACCTATCGTTAGGCTCCACTAAGAGATGCAGTGGCCAGGTGTCACCTAACAACTCCAGGACACTCCTGCGAAGGTGATGGTCCTGTGTGGATTCTAATGCACATCCCCTATGAGCAGTGTCCTGCACACATCCACCTGCCAGGCTACTGGCTTTCCCTCTTCCATGGCTGGGCCAGCTCACAGCCACCAGAACCTCACATACACAATCAGCATGATGAAGAACACAGCTACGGCCGCCAGCTTGGCGTACGTGGAGCGCATGTTCAGGTACTTGGCGTCCTGGCGGTACTTCTTGGACAAACTGGACAAGTTGTTGGCCTTGGAATCAAGAGCTGTCAAAGGCAAAGGGGAGAGGAGTTAGGATTAACAGAACATTCCCCAAATGTTACATTAGGTGTACGAGTTTCTCTGGAGCAGCTGGAAGCGCAGCGGCTTTGTGGCCTGTGGCTCCCTGCAGTGCTCCTGGGCTTGTCCTGCTGGGGGTGAGAGCCACCCGACCTGGGCAGGGGCTGGTCTCTCCCCACAGAAGCACCAGCACCTGCCAGCTGCTCCACAACGCAGCTGACCCACCTGAAACACCCACTGGGTTCACTGCTTTTGTCAGGAGGGTCGAGCCTTTCCCGCCAGGACGCCCTGCTCACCCAGCTTCCCGAGGAGACAGAGCTGCGTGCCAAACACTGGCCATTCCCAGTACCTGACAGGGCCTCTCCTCGCTGTAAGACCTCCTCGATGTTGGCCACCATAATCCTCTGCACATCTTGCAGCTCTGTGTTGATGGAGCCCAGGTTCCTCCTTGCCCGGCTGTCAATGTAGAGCTTCTTGGTTTTCTGGATGTAGGTATCTGGAAGGAGACAGGGCTATCAGGGTGAGTCTCACCCGGCACTGAGCAGCCTGGCTGCAGAAGGAGTGGGAGCATTGCTGAGACAGCCAGAAGGCTACATGCAAATATTCACTGGAGTGAGGCCAAGAGAATAAAAGCAGGAAATCTGAATCTAAGGACATGTACCACTTCCCTACCACTTCTCTGTTCTCCTGCTCAGAGCACCCGTGTCTCTAGTGCCAAGAAGTACTTGAGGTGTCAGTTCCATAGGACAAGCTGCAGAGAATCCCGTGGCTGCTGTTCCCTCCCAGCAAGAAGTTTCCTGACTAGCCACAGGGAGAGGGACCTCACCAAATTCAATGAAGGAATAGGGCCTGGAGACTGTTGGAACCTTCTTGCCATGCTGCTCATCAAACTCTGAGTGCAAGTCTTCCAGGTATGCAAAGGCCAGTTTCTTGGGGAATCCAGCTTCACACAGGACCAGGTAACACACTCCTTTCTCGATGATGTAGCTAAAAGAATGGCAAACATAGCATTAATCAGTTTTGAACCTATCCTGTCAAGCACCACGCTGCATACCTTTATTCCTATGAGGCAATGAGAACTGGGTACAAGAACTTTTGGTTTTCTACCTCTGGATCAAGTCTAAACCTTTCTGCAAAGCAATGGCTCATCTTTTCTTTAGTCAAAATGTGTTTTCTTGTAGCCTCAGACCCTACGCTCATGCCAACAATCTTGACTTCAGTTGAACAAAAGCTGGCCTGTGAATACCATTTGCTTAACAAAATACCAGTAACAAACGAGTCGTAATTTTGGAGTACAAAAGAGAGAACACCCTGCAGTCAGGAGGAGGGGAGCACAAGAAAGTTTGCCAGCAGACTCGAGGGGAAGGTGACCAACACATCTCTAACTGGCAGCACAGCCCTGAGGCCCACAAATGGGAAGCTGAGGCACTGAGATGAGGAGACACACACAGGAATTCAGTCTAAGCCTGCTGGGAAGCCACCCAGTGACTGCCAGCTGTCCCTCTCCATTCTGGAGGGCTGGGTATCCCCTTCCTCCAGCACCACCACCCTGCGGGAGGGGTGCTGCTATGCACATGCATCACCACAGGGCCAGCTGGGGAGGGGGATTGGTGCTGGATGGATTCTGGTGACCTTACAGGCTTACCATGGGTAGGTGTGACCGTGCCACCCGTTCTCTGGCTGCAAGGTGAGGAGCTGCAAAGCTCACAGTGACACACCTGCTGCTGTGTAAAGCTGTGTGCCCTGCCCCCCAGCTGAGGGCACACGGCTCCTCTTCTCACCCCACCACCAACCTTGAGATTATTTAGGCTTCACTACGTCCCTCTGCTGCTTCACACTCCCAACTGAATTTTCCTCCTCACTTAGCCGATATAAAAATAAAGGCTACAATACTCCCACCAAAACCAAGGGGGTGGAGACAGTAAACAGCCCTGTAAACACTTTTGAATGCTTATCTATATTCTTCAGGGTAGAGTGTGAATGCTGCTTTTAGGTTACCTTCCTTTGACTTTCTGCATAATGCCATTAAGCATTAGTCTGGTTAGCATAAAGATTAGCAGTGTATTAAAGAAATGATCCAGTCCTGAGGGCACTGTAGTAAAATAAGCAGCTTAAAATTTTGTTAATAGACACATCAGGCTTACAAAACAACTTCCCCCACTCCCCACTGTTTTTCCAGATATCCCAGCAGGGCCATGTCCTTTAAAGCAGCCATCCTCACCTTGTTCCTGGGCTCAGGAGTATCCATTTCTTCTGCCTCTATATGGCCTGTGTGTGAACCCTGGCAGCCTTCAATCAACAACTGATTTACCCCAACCAGAAGCAAGAAACTCCAGCTGCCATAATCCATTCCACAGCACGTCCCACGTGCCTGCGGCCCTTGGTCCTTTTATGTTCCTCAGCTTGAACTGCACCAGCGCCCAGACCAATCTCACACTATATCATCAAGCTTCTGTTCTTCCCTCACCCCTGGAGACCTGCCTGACACATTGAGGCTGCTAGCTTGACTGAGCCACTGCCATGATGAGCAAGACTTGAGCAAATCTTTTGAAATGAGGAGAAGCAGTGTCAGAAGAATTCTGACAGCACTGCTGGACCAGCACTCTCCAGGTGAGAGCACTCTGAGGAACATGTCCCATCAGCACAGGTCTGTTTATCTCTGCCTGGGCCAGCTGGTCCTGCCTGGAGCTCTTCAGCTGCACTTCCCACTTGCTTCTCCCTGGTATTCAGTGTGTTGCATTTAAAGTTGGTCTGTCAGCATCACAGAGAGCGAGATTGCCTCACTCTGCCCCAGATTCAGACAATTTTGTCAACTTCAGACCAGAGTTCCTGTACAGCTGGGCTTCTCAGTTTTATACTTTGTGTGCACCTCCAAGCATCAGCACAGCACCTGCCTGCATATCCTCACACAAGGGGCACATGTGGCCATTTGCCACTGGTAACTTTGCACAGAGTGCAGCCAGTAGGTTTCTTGTAACCGTGTTGGACACTTTAAGAAAGAAAAGCTTTATCCTGGTAACAGTTGCAAAGGCCAAGGGTTGCTTTTAAACGACAGGTAAGAGTCACTTCAGCCACTCATCAGCCAAAGGTCACCCGCTCACTGACAGCACAGCAGATGCTGTTGGCGTTCCTGCACCTGCACAGCCCCCAGCGCTGCTGCTGGGTGGGTGACACAGCTTTTTGCAGCTGAAACTTGGGCACAGCATTTGCCAGAAATCACCTAAGTGCTCACAATTTAATTTAATTTCAAGTTTCAGTAAAGCTCAGCTCTTTGAACTGCTTTGAACTGATGAAGCTAAAGATGTTCAACACCACCTCAGCAAGTTCAGCAATACCCTTGGCCATGCTGCTAACTCCCCCCACAAAACGCTCTGTCCTGCTTTGTGCTGCCCTCAGCAGTCAGAGCTCTGATGTGGCAGAAAAAGATTGGTGTGCTGCGTTAACGAGCAGCATGGTCATCGGTCAGCGTTATTTTAGACCAAATCTCAAATTCCCCCGTCACCCCCACTGCCTGCAGAGGAAAGGTCCTGCTGTAATGTCCCACCTCCAAGGAGGCAGAAGCAAGGGCTCTGCAGCAGCAGCTGTCAGTGGCCAGCAAAACCTATCCAGGGACTAACTCAGCCCAGAAGGTGGAACATTCCTGTCCCTGCCTGTCTGCCAGCCAGGTAACCTGGCTACTCCTTTGTGACAGCTGACAAAACAGGCCTGCCCAAGTCTTCCCTCCCCATCAGAACTCGTGTCATTACAGCCACCACTAAGAGGATTTGATTTCCCGGGCAAATGTTGCCACCTTTCCAGACATTGCTCTGCTTGCATCATGGAAGTAACTCAAGAAGGGATTTACTGGGATCTACACAGGCTCTTTCCCAAGACTTCACTGCCAGGCAGAGCTACACCCATGCTGTGCCAAGGAGACACTCAGAAACGAGGGAGTTTTTAAATTCTGTCAAGATTTATCTTGTAGAAAATACGAGAAGAGCAGCACTTAACTCGGCAACAACATCCAAATCCAAGAGGAGGTAAGAATGGCCAGGCCAATCAGGGCCATCCTTTAACAACTGCAACTCCCTATCAAAGGCAACCAGGAGCCCAGAGAAAAGATTTTTTAAAAAGTCTTGTTGCAGTTAGCCTGCATAACACAACCACAAGGAAAGCATCCCTCAAAACCACCTGGCTTTTACCAAAGATTGCCCACCCAAAAAACTCCTGTCGCCATCTCTTCGTGTCACTGAACTTCTGAAGAAAGGGATGGGGTGGGAGATTTGCTAGAGGGCTCCTGTTGTTGGAGCAGAGGCCTAAAGCCAACCTTGCCCTGCATTCAAAGGCCACCTCCCCTCACCCAGCCATAAACACACGCCCAGTGACCCAGGGTCACCTGGAGAGTGACAGGGATCCTGCTGCGGGCGGCACGGCAGCAGCAGGGCCAAGTGTGGGAATCCTGGCACATTCCTGCCACGGCTGCACAACTCTGCTTGGAGACCTCACCTGGCACCTGAGCTTTAGGACTTCTAGCAGGTATT
Source organism: Hirundo rustica (assembly GCF_015227805.2). Taxonomy (NCBI): domain Eukaryota; kingdom Metazoa; phylum Chordata; class Aves; order Passeriformes; family Hirundinidae; genus Hirundo; species Hirundo rustica. The sequence continues at coordinate 27,425,096 of NC_053458.1, read as the reverse complement.
CCTGTCATGGCACAGCTCTGATTCCTGGCAGGATCTTGACTAAGTTCTCAAGCATTATTGTGCCAGGGAATGACATGCCACAGAAAGAAGCATTTCCTTCCCCACGCACAAGCTTTCCTGCCTTTCAGGGACTGCCAATTCCCCCTCTGTTCACCTGCCCCTCCACCCCCCTGCTATTAAGAAACAAAAATGTTTGACCTGTGTAAGATTTCCTTATTTCATATCCATGCTCCCCTGCAGGAGTACTACTGGAATATGCCAAAAGTGCTTTTGAGTCAAGAGTTCCAAGCAGTTTAGGAAATTAATTAAACACGTTCAACAAATCTAGCAACAATAAGTCTGAATTTACTGGATGAGAGAAGGAAGTCTGTCAGATATTAAGACAACGATAACAGAAACATTCAGAGATGCTCGGTGTGCTTGTAACGCATGAAAAGCTGAGCTCTCACAGGGCACAGAGAGGACAATCCTGTGCATGAGGAGCTCACAGTGGCACTGCCAGACTGGCTTTACAGGGACAGATCCCTTTAAAGACAAGATACAGGAGGCCCAGAAGATGCAGTGAAGGCACAGTAGAGAGTGCAAGCAAACAAAAAACCCAAAAGGGAACAGAACCCGTATTGTCAGCAGCAAAGGCAGAACTATGAACCTGGATGAAAACCAAGTGCCAGACACCTGTGCCAAGCAGTGACAACTCACACACTCTCCCATTCCGGCAGGGCTGCCAGGCCACCTCTTCCAGGCAGCCCCATTTCTAACAAACCCTCAGCACGACCCAGAAGAGCCCTCGCCCATTTCCACGGCAGAGGAACCGGTGTCCCCTGCGTCCCTCCCGGTACTCACTGGAAAGCCATGGCTCCTGCCTCCAGGGTGCATCTCGTCGGGGACTGCTCGTTCAGCTTGCGGAAGAGCTGCTTCGCCTGGCTCTGGTACTGCTGCAGGTCGCGGCCTGACTGAGGAGGCAGGGAGGGAGGAGAACGGGCTGCTGGAGCGGTACCGGAGACACACCGGGGGGGCTCCGGGACCGGCCCGACAGCACCGACTGGCTCTTCCCCTCCCACCCGCCATCACCGGGAGGCAAACGCTTGTGCCAGAGCCGCCCTGCCGTGAGAACGGACGGAGCGGGTCCCGGTGGGTCTCCCCCCGCCCGCTCCTCACCGACACACCGGCCCCTCCCCGCCCGCGCCCCGCCGGCCCCACCTGCTCGTCCTCTTGCATCGAGGCGGCGAGGGGGAGCCCGTCCGCCACGCGGGCGATCATCGTGAGCAGCACCATGGTCGCGCCCGCCGCCCGGCCTGCCACGGAGCCGCCCGGAAACTGCCACCGCCGCTTCCGGTGCGCGGTCGCCGCACCGGCGGCACTTCCGCCCGGCCGTGGGAACCGCGGCGGCAGCGAGTGCGCCTGCGCCAACACGAGGCCGCGCCCCCACAGCCACGCCGCGCCCCCTTCGAGCGGACGCGGCCCCTCCGCACGGCCCCGCCCCCGCCGCTCTGCCCACGCCCACTAACCGCGACCACGCCCTCTCACGGGAGACGCGCCCCCTGACGAGCCGCGCCCCCGTTGATGACCACGCCCCGTTTGGCCCCGCCCCATGACGCGCCCCCGCGGGCGGGGCGGGGCGGTGGCGGCCCGGCGCGGTGGGCGCGCGCCAGGGCGGCGGGCACAGCCATGGCGGCGGCGGCCGAGCGGAGCCGCCTCAGCTTCCCCGGCGGCACCGGGGCCCTGGGGCGGCCCGTGCCTATGAACCTCTTCGCCACGTGGGAGATCGACGGCTCCAGCCCCAGCTGCGTCCCCAGGTAACGGGCGGGCGAGGGCGCGGACCCCACCCCCTTTCCGCCCCAGCTTCGCGGCTGCTTCCTCGCCCCTCGTTCCCATCACCTGTGCGGTCCTCCCCGCGATCGCAGAGCTCCTTCCCACTCCTCGCCGCTACCGCAGTGACGGGCACGGCTCCTCCCGCGCCTTCGACGGGTTTGGGGATGGATGCGGCTGCATCCCGACCCCACAAAGGGTGGGGGGCTGCTGCCGCCCGTGTCAGGTGTGTGCGGGGGTCACCTTCACAGTGGGTGTCCCCCTCCAAGCCCCCGGCGTGGGCCGTGTGCTCGTGGCAGGGTTTGGCGTTCCCCCGGGAGTGCCGTGTTGCCGGCGCCTTTCCCCGGGGAATGCCCCGCAGGGATGGGCTCGGGGTGCGCATCCCTTTCTCCAGTGATGGTTTTTCGCTCTCTCCCCGCCTCTGCTGTGTGTAAACACGCCGCCCTGGTCCCTGCCTGCGCTGGTTTTAGCCCGCACGGCAGACATTCCTCTTAGTTCTTATAAATTTTGCGCTCTTCAAGCCTAGCTCGGAACAGAATGCCTATGGGGATTTAAACGTGCCGGAGACAAATCTCTGAAGCGCTTCTTTTTCTCTCTCTTTTTTGTTTTGTTTTAAACGAGGACATAGCGAGCGAGCAGAAAGGGAACAGAGTCATCAGGCTGACCTGGCAGGAACGTAAAGCTCTTCAAGCTTTACAAACCCCCCTAAATCCCTCTGTCTTCTGCGCCATCCAGATAGCATGCTGGACTTGGTGGCCATGCCCCTGTATTGCAGGGACGAGTAACTATCCCGGCATAAACACTGCCCACAGTCGTAGTGATCTGACATCGCGGGCAGGAGGATGCAGGGGCACGAGCAAACCTGAGTCCTGCAGTTGCAGGTGATCTTGGTTTATAGCGGCTTATCTGTGCTAGCAGTGCCTCGGGCAGCAACTTTTTCAGCTCGTGTCTCTTTCAGCCTTTTTTTTCTGCAACGGGAGATCTTGGAAAGGGTCTGACACCCGGGGGAATGTGCCCTTCTTCAAGGAGTCTCTTTGCTGTGGAAGCTGTCACCTGGAGGGGAATAGCTGGAGGAGCAGTTGGTGCTTTTTCATTTTTGCACTAGGCAAGAAAGTGTCCCTGCTCCTGGCAGGGGGTTGGGCTTAAACGATCTTTAAGGTTCCTTCCAACCCAAAACATTCTGTGGTTCCAGTACGATTGGGATTGTCCCTGCTGCGCAGAGGGCACGGAGGCGTCTCGTAGCACTGCTCTGAAAACAATTCTCTCCATTGCACCTTTTGTTACAGGAAGTCAGTTGGGTTTCCATCCCATCCAACCTTGTAACAGTGGCTGTTAAACAAATGAATGCCCAAATGCCCGACACTGTCAAGGACTTTTCGTTCTGCATTATCATTTATGCTGATACTTGCAGATCTGCAAACGAGCTCACAACATAGCCTGCTTGTTTGCAAATCTGTAGATGACCAGAAAATGCAGTGTAAGGACACTGACCCTGCCTTGATGAGGTAGGGGGTGGGGAGCACAAGGGTGGGTCCTGGGCACTGGGATTGTGGGGGGCAGCAGATTGGAGGCAGCTGCTTGAGGTGCCTGGAGGAATGTGGGGAATGCAAAGCACTTGTGGATGTCTGGGCAGGTGGGGCAGAACTGGGGTTTGAGGGGGAAAGTCTGAAATTGCTGAAGCAATCTGTGAAGTGGGAGGTGATGAAAGTGTTCAGATTGCCTGCCCTGAGGCACTGATGGAAGAACTGGGGTGTTTGGGACCTTGTGGAAACAAAGCTTTTGGTCGAGGGAGTTTTGGTGTGTAGCGGTGGGTCCCTCTGCTCTCAGCCCTGCGGTTGCCATTGCCTTTGCTTGCTCTTCCTGGGTGCACTTTTTCCTTTGAGCCCGGGGGAGAAGCTGCCATCCAGCTGCTGCACCTGCTGCTGCCAACTCTGTGAGGCTGTCTCCCCACAGATGTGGAGTTTTCTGCTGGACATGGGCTGGGCACAGTGTGTGGCAGGGATGCCGTTGTAGCTGCAGGTGCTGGGTGAATCTTGTCAGCCCAAAGTGAGGTCAGGAGCAGCTGAGGTTGCAGGTTCTGTGGGGATATTGGTCCTGTGGCATGGTGAGGTGTGTGCTGGGCAAACACCAAGTTCTGCAGCAGTCAGTGCTGCTGTTTCTAATCATTGATCATCATGGTTTGCATTTCATTACAGGCTTTGCAAAAAACCTATCTGTCAGAGGAAGCTGGAGTTTGAAAACCTTTAAGTTACACCACTGCCTTTTAAGTTTATATTCTAATGACTTTTACTGTGGCACAATGACATTTAGGATTCTTTTATCTTAAAGCGAGAGATACTAGAATGAAATGTTCTGCGTGGGAAACCATATCCCAAGTGAGCTTGTAGTCCCAGCAAACTGTCCGTTGGGACGTGAGGGGCAGATGTGGAGGAGAGTGGGCCTTAATGTGTGGTCAGACACTGTGGAACTGCCTTGGTCTCTTTTGAGATTTTCACCAGTTCCCTTCTGGGTTTCTGTTGGCAGGATAGGCTTTCCAAGCGGAGAAGAGATTTGAAGTTGGCCCAAAGTCAGAAGATTCATGAAGAGGAGTGCATGTTCGGGGAGGGAATGTTGCTTCCTTCCCTTTTCTTTTTGGTTCAATAAATCCTAGCCTGTTCCTAAGGTGTTTCTCCGACCACCACCTGGAGCAGGAGGGGCTGGGTGGAAGCAGTGCCTCGAGTGGTCTGTGCCTGCACTGCTCTAAGTTGTGTGGGTGGGTGTTGATGTGCGTGTGCTTCCCCAAGAGCTGCACTGTGGGAGGGAGATCTCCAGAGCACTGCTCTTCAACACGCTCTGGTGGGTGATTTACTGAAAGTCCATTCAGCTTGGGTGGGGTGTCAGCAAAATCTGGAAGGCTGCCTTGGTGCATCCATGGAGCTTCCTTGTGTGAAAAGGCTGTGTCTAAACTTAAGGAAGAATAGTAGTGAAGAGCCATGGTGTTATTCTGCAGTTGTGTGCTTAGTGTGTGAAACGTGAGGTGAGGTGATGTTTTGCGTTTGTTCTGGCTTCTCTTACTCCTCTGCCATCTGCAGAAATGATTTTACGATTTGTTCTTCAGCACACGTAGCTCGCGGGAGGTTTGACCATAGCGCTTCTGAAATGCAGCTACTTTCTTTTAGTCATCCCAGAAATGTGACTCAAAATGTCTCACTATCTGGGCGTATCCACTGCATACCAGAAGGGAGAGATGCCTACCTTTTCCTGCTGTTTCTTCTGTGCTCTGAAAGACTTTCCTGGGAGGAAGGTTACATTACATAAAATTCTCCCTACCACCTGTAAACTCTGAGATTGATCTTCGTGCTACATGACAGCGAGAGAATCAACACCTTTTCCTCTCATTTTCCTCACACTGAGAGAGTGGAAGTAAGAATTGTTCTGGTGCTGGTTTTTTTTTACCTTCCAATCTTTTGATGAATCTGTGGGTGTGAATGGCAGGATGCAGTATTGTCACGCATTGAAGCAGCCTCATGAGGAGAAGGAGCGTGTGGAGGTTGTCCAGAGGAAGAGTGGTCTTGGGGAAAAGTTTTGTTGAAAGGGTCTGCTGAAGCCAGAGAAGGCAGTAATAGCCACTATCCCCATTCAGAGTAGGTTTGTGACAATTAAGACAGGCTACTGTCTTACTTGTCACAAACTTGTAGAAGTTGCTGCTGAGCTTTGAACTGCAAAGTGGATTGAGACCAAACTGGATGATGTGGAGCAGGTGTGACCCAGTGTCCCTGTGGGATATAAAGGAAGAAGTCTGTGGAACAGACCAGTGGAAAGGCAGTGCTGGAGAGCTGGGCTTGTCGACTGGGCACTGCCTGAGCATTTCATGTGTTGGGTTGCTTCTGTAGCTTCCCTGCTGGGTGAGGAAGTGTGAAGGGGCTCCACACACATCCCCTGAACTCCCTGGAGGCTGGGGGTGCAGGGATGTGACTGCTCAGTGCCGTGCAGCGCTCGGACATTCGCACCAGCCCTGGTATGGACATCCCCAGGGGCAATGGAAACTGACAGGGGGGTGAGATTTTGGATTCACTGCAGCTGAGTGGATCCTAGCAGTGTCTTGGTGCCCCAGGCTGTGTGCTCCTCTCTCTCTGCCAGCTCCCATCTTCTTCCACTACCTATCTGGCCGTCTGCTTCCTGTGGGCTAATGAGTTGCAGAGGGCTCTGTGAGCGTGTAAAGGTGACAGCACCACAGATGTGTGACAGAAGGGACACAGTGAGGACTGCTGGGCCATGGAGCCACTGCAGCAATCTGCAGGTTGGCACCAATATGTGGTAATTCCCTCTGCTAGCAGAGTGTTGAGGGGCTTGTGACCTGTGTGAAGTTCACAGCTGACTCTTCCTTGTGAGAATTTGCCACAAATTCTCTCAGAAGTGGAACACTTTGCCCTTTGGTGTGAAGGATGCGTGCCTGCACTGGGAAAGGGAACTTCTCTTGGCCAGTGGGAGCATGTTCTGACCTGGCTTGAGCAATGCCAACTGTGCATCAGAGAAAGGTGAACAACTTGCTGGAGTAATAATTATGATCAGGTGATGCTATATAATTAAAAGCACCGATTAGTTCAGGTAGGGAGAGATGTTAATTTAAATGTATCACAACCTTCTATTCTGTCAGTATGCTAACATTTAGGAGAGAACTCCTCCCAGTTAGGATAAGTGCTGGCGCGTTCATTGGGAGCTGACAATAGATTTTCAGTACATTTAGAACTAGGAAAATGTCTAATTACTCAGACTAGGTACATTTCAGAAGTGCTTATTTGGAGGCTTTGTTTTGACTTTGTTTGAATAGCATGAAATGTCTAACATTTTACCTCAGAAGGAAATTGAATACAAATGAGGGCACAGGACAGGCTTTAAAAATATCACTGAGGTAATGCTGAATGTGTGAGATGGCGTGAGGAAAAACATCCACAACTGAGCAATGGAGATAAACTGCTTGGAGTAAAGTGCAATGGCCAGAACCAACCCTTCCTTCTTGGAGGTAGAACATCCTATTTCTCCTCCTTAGTCTTTGGGGAAGAGATCAAACCCCAGTGATCCCTAAGTGTTCCCCGTGTAAATCCTATCACTTTGTATGATCCTGCTGAATATGGATGCTTATGTTATTCAGTGGAAGTGGTTTGAGTGGTTTGTTGGAGTCAGAGTTGCAGTGAGTCCTGTTTTGAGTCATGCTTTAAGGTGAAGGTTGTGCATGTCAAGAACAGCTCTGAGAAAGATCTTAAAATCTCAAAGCTGCTAGCCAAAGTCTCTGGATGGGATTTTACATGGTTTTCACCTGGATGCTTTGTGTGCATACCCAGTGCAGGAGGATGGTGGGAGTGGAAGGAATGGGCTGCTCTTTTGAAAGGCCTCTTTCCTTGCCTTCCTCCAAGTGAGGGTGCCCAAAGGATCTATCCCTCGTGTCCCCTGGCAGGTCTGGCCTGTGCTTCTGCAGCTCTGCTGGGCAGGAGGTGACCCTGCAGCTGCTTGTCCCGGAAATAAAAGCTCTTGTCAGATGGAGCCGTTGATGCTCCACCTTTCATCAGCTCTGAGCAGGCGGACAATTTCTGTGGCAAGCTTGTGGCTGTATCAAATTAGCTATGAAATGATTTGCATAACAGATTAATCAACCAGCAACAAAACATCCCTCTTTTCTGCCAAGAAAAGAAAAGCAACAACTCAGCTGTTACAAGAGGCCATTATGTTCCTTGCAACCCTTAATCTTTCTTTTTTCCAAGAGCGCTCCATGTTTTGGCCTCACGCAGGAAGCTGGCCTGCTCGCTGGCTTCATTTGCGTCACATCTTGGCAGCTTTTTCCAATTCTTTTGGGCCAAATTTTGCCACCATTACGGTGACCTTCTAGGGAGGGTATTTCCTATGGAATCGGTGGCTAGCTGCCAGACGACTCTGTGTTGCCAGGTCCTCCATTAGCCTTTGCCTTTCCATTGAAATTCCTCTGGGCCCCTTGAGCTCCTTCAGAACTGACCCATTTCCTTGGGAAGTTGGGGAGCAGGAGAATAAGGGGGGGACAAGCCACCTCAGCACATAGCTGTGAGTGGGCGGGAACTGGTCACTGTGCTTTATTTTTCCTGTGTTTCTACGTCCATAAAAGCCAGCAGTATGGATTTCCTAAGCTGTATGGTCCTCCTGCTGCTCCGGATGTGACATCTGTGCGTCCTTGCCTGGCTGTAGGGTGCCCAATCAGTGCTGGGGGAGTTTTCAGTCCAAATGGATCCTAACGTGCAGATGATAAGAGGCTTAACTGGCTAATTGAATGTGATAGCGTGAAGCTTCCCTCATGGTGAGGTTTAATTGGATTATGATACTGTACAGTGATGTGAAGGCTTGCAGGGCATGCAGCCAGCTTCACCAGGAGACAGTGGATCCTTGCTAATCACTCCTTTGTTTAAAATAATGAATTGCCTAGAGAGCTCTGATGGGCCGAGCTCTGCTTGCTGCAGCCGGTATCCTCGGAGAAGGGATCCCTGAAAAACCAGGGGCTACTACACATGCAGATCCTGTACTTGGGTTGATGCAGCTGTAGTGGAGGGTCTCCAGGTGAGGAAGAGACGAGCTCCCTTCGTTTGGAAAAAGATGCGTGGGCTCTGCTGTTGTGTGCTGGAGTCTGGAGCACGTTTCCTCCCCTAGAACCACTTCAGCCTTTCCCTCAGAGCATTCCGTGGCTGTGTCACTTGTCTCAAGCTGTGCCTTTCTTTTTGAGGTGGCCTGCTTGTTCCTTCTTGCCTAGCAGCTGCCAGGCTGCAGGCCAGGCTGCCTTCCAGCGCAGTTACTTGCAGGGCAATTACTATTTTTGATCAGGAGCTCAAATGCTTCCCTGCTCCAGTGGGAAAGCCGTCTTAATTTTTAAAGTACGCAGCAAAAGCAAAACTGAGAGCAGCGTTTGTAGGCTGTGAAGTTTGCTTGGTGGAGGTTCTCACGTTTGTAAACCAAAGCCTGCAGGTCTGCAGGCCAGACGGTGCTCACCTGGCTCGGGGTATGTGTGGCAGCACCTCTGTTTTGGGTGCAGTGCCTGGGGGTTGTGTGCTTTATGGAAGTCACTGACTGAGCTGCTGTTCCGGGGAGCTTTTGCACTGAAAGTAACAATGTTTGATTTACTGGTGTTCCAGAAGGGTTTGGAACGTGCCTGAGTGCTCAGATCTGATTTCAGAAGAGTTGTCAAGGAAAATGGCATTTATCCTCCTGTAAGCAGATGGATTAGCATAAAATGTCAGCTTTGATGTCGTGTGAAGTGTGCTCCTCATCCACAGCCTTTGTACTGGTTTGGAGTGTTACAGTTTGTCTCATCAGTGCTTGAATGGGCTGGGAAATGCCCCAAGGATGGTGTGTGTCATTTGGGCCGGGAACAGCACCTGGGCACTGCAAGCCTTCGATTAACTTGTCCTGTTTCTTGCTGTGGCTCATCCAAACAATCAAATAAATGTGATCACTTGGCTGTTGCTGGGAAATGGCAGTTTAGGCACTCTTCCCCCACTGCTCTAACATGTGGGACTCCTTCCCCAAGCTCTACTTTGGTCTAATGATAAACCCACTCCCCTCTCCTGGCTGTTTGCTTTTTCGGCAGTCAGGGGCTCTGGAGCCTGTAGGAGGAAAATGAAAGGGAATAGCCAAGGGGGAATGCTGGTGTTTAATCAAAAACTACAGAGCTTGCAGGTCCTTCTGGACCTCAGGGAGGTAGTTGGTTTTGTTCTAAAAAGAAAGGAAAAAAAGGGAACAAACCTGGTGATCCAGGATAATGTTTTTGTGTGTGTGTGTGTGTGTTGCTGGGGAGAAGTGGAGGTTTGAAGGTGAGAGGCTGTGAAGTAGCATGAAGGGTATGCCCGTGTGTGCAGGGTGAAGGGAAACATGTTCATTGCTCAACAAAGCACTTGGTTTTGCTGTTTAAAATCTGAAAAAGACACGGGCTGCTTTCATCAGATCCCTTTGCTCTGTTGAGCTCAATTGATCAAAATCTTTTCCTGCTCTTTTTATTTTTCTACAAGGCCATTGCTGTGCAAGGGTTTGGAGGTGCTCCTCACTGCTCGTAAGTAAATATCATGTGCAGGAAGGGGATTTCTAGAGGGACCTTTACCTCTTCAGAAAGACGCATGGAAGGCTGTAAATGGAGAAAACCATGGAGCTCATAATGTGGTTCTGGCCTTTGTTTCAGGGGTTTCTGGTGCAGGGCTCTCATTTATGGCCGAAACGAGCTGCAGCTTGCACATGCGCCTGTCCGGTACGTGTTTCCCAACAGGCACCAGGCCAGATCTAGATATAGAGCAGAGAATAACCCCCATCGGGAGATTCTTAGGAAGCCTTATCTATATATAGTCCATATAAGTCTGTATCCCCTTTCTGCTGAGAGGACAGTCTACCCGGGGAGCGTGGTTTATGTGGATACGCCCCAGCTTCCGAGAAGCAGGCGGAGATCCGCGAGTATCGCGTCTGGCGCATCCTGCGAGCGCTGCCGCGCGTGTCCTGGCTCCCGCCGCGCTGGGTGGCACCGGGGAATTCTCTGCCGAGAGCCCCAGCTGTGCCGTCCGTGCTGTTGCGGCAGGCTGGTGGCACGCTCCTGCGGCCAGCTAGGCTCGTCCTCGGCGGGAGCACGAAGCAGCCGTCGGGCGGAGGGAACAGCTGCGGGGCTGGGGCACGTCGTCGGTGCCTTCGGAGCGCGCTGCTCTGCTGGGTGCTCTCATTAAAGCGATGAGATCGTAGCTTGGCGGTGACTTGTCGTGAAAGGGCTTATGCAGGGTTTTCACGCCGGTGCAGTTCCCTTTCTTGCAGCTGCTTAGCAGGGTGTTCTGTCAGAGGGATCTGCGTGGATGTTCTGCTACCTTGGGAATGAGAAGCGAATTGCAGCGCTCAGCCCACCTGCAAAAAAACTCAAACCAACCGTGAGCAGGTGTCTTAGATCAGAAGTGGGAACACGCAGTGAGGTGGACGAGGTGCCCTTTCACACAGCAGTGTGGTCTCCTATTAATTTATGTGTGGGTGCAGTTTCACCATTAGGATGTCTGAGGCCATTCACAGCCTTCCTTTCCATTTAGTACATGACTTTTTCCAGCTGCTGCACCACCATATTTCATAGGTGTCCTGGAGCTGCCGAGTGCCAGCCACGGAGGAGCACAGCCTTCTTTCTACTTTGCTGCCCGCTTAGCAGTTCTGCGGTACATCCTGAAATGACAGAAGTGAGAGTCTGGGGAGCTTTGTACCAGCTTGAAATGTCAGTGAACAGCTCTCAAGGTTCTGTTGGACCAGCTGGAGGCATCTCTTTCTCTTTGGATGCATTTGGCTTTGCGATTGTGGGCCTAAGTCTTCAGAAAGCAACCCTATTTTCTGTGCTGGAGACACAGATTCCTTTCTCTTTTAGGGAGCTGCTCTGGTGGTGTTGTGTCTATGAAAGTCATAGGGTTGTTGGAGGACGTCTCCTCACACACGATTTTACAAATATAGCAGGATCGTTTGAGGTCACTCAGTCTTGAGTTTCTTCAGGGGTTGCACACTTAAGCTGGAGGCTATGCTGGAGGTCAGTTTCATTGCCTCTGGAGGGGCTGTGCTGAAAATGGGTTTCTGTATTATGAGGTCTAATCTCAGTACAGTCCTGCAAACTTCCCAGATCTGATGTGTGCAGTCTTCACTTCAGCTTGCTGTGCGTGTCCTGATTTCAGCGCGTGTGATTGTGGCGGTGTGTAACAGAGAAGGGACCTTGCTGTTCTCAGCAGAGCAATTGTAGTGCCTGTCTCCCAGCTGTGGGCAGTCAGCATCAGGGCTGTCCTCCTACGATTCCATCTGTGCAGTGTATGTTTGGGGGGTAAGACATGAGCATTTACCTCTTCTGCCAGTTACAGCAAGGCTCCAGCAGCTTGCTCACTGAGGAGCTCGCTCTCTCTCGGATGTGTGCAGAGCTGTTGTACTGTCCTGACACCATACAGGTAAAGGTTAGAGGTGGCTTTTACTTGCTCCTCCAAAGCTGGTGTGTCTGGTGACTTTTTGTAAACTACCCACTTCAGCTGCTGCTTGCCAGCACCTTCTGCCTTGTGCCAGTGCAAGCATTTGAGAGTTCTCATGGTGAAGTGGATCATCAGGGTGGAGGTTTATTGGGGGGCAGAGGTGAGGAGGTGGGTTGTGTTCAGCTGGAGCAGTTCTCTGCTGTGCTGAGCACTATGGTCCAAATCATTGTGCAGGTAGAGTCTGCAGGTGAGGATGGAGCAAGTAACTCACTTAACCCAGCACTGCACCACATTTCTAATTCAGTGGAGTTTCTTTTTGGGCCAAGGAAATGACTTTGAATGACTGTGGGAGGAGAAGTGCAGCCCCTTGTTTAGAAGCTGGTGTTTTAGCTCTGTACTATAAACTCTGGGTGGTCCACAGGCTTGTGTGTGTTCTCCAGCTCGGGGCTGTTGTCAGAGCTGCAGAGTGGGTGAGGGTGAAGAGATGGCTGGAGTGGAGGTGGTCTTTTCCTTTTTTTGGCTCTGGTGGGCAGGAGGCTTTGGGAGCTGGGCTCTTTGCAGTGAGATTGACAGTGGAACCAAAGCTACTGGAGATTGCTGGGGATGTAACTGAATCTTTCACACCGATTCTTATGCAAATTTAAACGTGTGCTCCTGACTTCTAATGGGACACCTACAAATACAACCGTCTCCGTTCAGAAATCGGCATCCGTGCCCCGGATCTTTACCTGCTCGTGGCTTTATAGTCAGACTGGCAGGACTGCGTCTGGAGCGGTTTCTCAGTGCTGTCCTGACCTGTACACGTGAAGCTCCCCCGTAGATTTTGCCTAAGTCACCTGTGGAGGTTCTGGTGGTTGGGTGTGTTTGTCGTTGACGCTGCGCATTGCCCCACTGCTCTGGCTCAGGAGCAAATGAGCCTGAACGTTTCAGTGCTCTTTTCCTCGCTGATGTGTTGGGGCTCATTAGAGGTAAATTAAGTGACCTTGAGGTCCGCAGAAAATAATTTGGTGTGTTTAACACTGAGTGCAAATCATCTCAAGTTTCTGTCCAGTGAATCTATAACTGTGAGTTGATGAGCCCGTTAAAAAAGTATTATTTCTGGGCTCTGGGGGAAGATGGGTGTCTGCAACCTCCTGGCGTAGTTTCAAATTCAGGCTTGTTTTTTTCATGTATGTGCCACGTGGTAATGGAGCAGTTGGTCGAAACCATGTGGACTTAATTTCTTGAAAGTACAAACAGCCTAGAAATGTTTGTTTATGTACAAAATAATCTGCCAGTGACTGTGAGCATTTCCATGTTTCTGCAAGAAATGAAGGTAATTATATAATCAGCAAAGATTCATATGGCTTAACTTGTCTTCCATCTGGCATTAGTTAAATTGATGTTTTCATCTGCATGACCTTTCAGGGTGGGGAGAAATTATGAAAATGGAAAACATGGCTGAAAAAGCCCTTCCTGGGATGTCTAGCTCACATAAAGGCTGGAGCAGGTCCCCTGACAGCTGCTGAGGGGAGCAACTCTCTCTTTCCCCTCTGCCATGGTCCATGTTACTGGGTAGGTATTTTATGAGCTTTAAAGTGGGTGGTTTTACTTGACTGAGGATTTGCCTGTCCTGTATGCAGTGCATAAATGTATGGGCAGGCTAACTAGATTAACTGCAGCAGGAAGAGCTTCCTTCTTAAAAGAATGCTATTGTTAGAGCATCCCTTATCATAAATCTATAGCGCTTCTAATCCTGCCCTCCTCCCATTTCCGCTCTTCCATCCGCCTGCTGATTTACAGTTTGCAGGATCTGCTCTGGGTTTCTTGGGGCTGTCCTGCAGCCTTTCCTCTGCGATCTCTTCCTCTCAGATGGGCAGTTTTCAGCATCAAAAGGATCCTTCCAAAATGACCTCTTTATATCTGCATGCTTTCTAGATGGTAGAAAGATGATATGCTGCTTTCCTGATCAAGTTGCACCCACTGCCTCAAAATGAAGGATTTGCAAGGAAAGCTGAGAACTGCAAGGACTGGATCATATATATTTCATGTTGCTAGTGGCTTGTTGGGGGCTGAACTCCCTTTTATTTGCTCTTCTACCTCTTCCCTATGCTGTGCCTGAGAGTGTGCCAGAATTTAAGGTGCTCCAATTTCTTTCAGGCTGGAAGGGATTGATATCTTCTTTCCGTCACAATTCTGCTTTATTTTGCTTAGTGGAGCTGAAGACCACTAGGGTAGGCTTTGTCCTTGCTTCACAGATAAATTTTGAGTGTCTCCAGGTACTTGGATAAGCTTTGCCTGTTCATGTTCTGTCCCAGTGAGGATCTGAGACAGCCACTGGTGTAGATACCAAAGCAGATCAGAGGATTTTTTTCCTCCTACCTTGTAGCATTCAGCAGCTCAAGTGTAAAGCTGCTCTCTGAGACAAAACTTTGGTGGCTCCTTACCCTTGCCCCAGGGGGATGTCTCTGAAGATCAGAAGCCTGGACAATTGTTTCCTTGTTCCAGGATCATAACCTAAATGTCCCAGTGGCTGTTTGTGTTCCTGCTGCACCTGCATTCAAGGCCAGCTTTCTGCTGCTGGCCCCTTGCTGTGCCTGTGTGGAGTGCGAAGTGCTCAGCTCTCCTCCCACGTGCTGATGCATTTGGACCACACATCTGCCTTGTCTGGGTTTGCATGCTTATGTTTGCTTGGCACCACTGCTCTCCTGCAGGTTCCAGTAGCCTGGTTACTGGTGTTTCCACCTTTGCACAGCGCTTGGGACCCAGAGGATCCAGAGCATCGCTGGGTTAAAAAAAAAAAAATGGTTGCACCCAGGTGCTGGAGTACAGGATCTGTTCTGGAGCTGGGCTGTGGGTAGGTTTAGCCCCACCCCACCAAGGTCCCAACCACGTGCTGCCTCCCGTGTTCTGTGGCATTTCTTTCTGCCCAGGCCTCTCTCAGCGTTGCCACTGGCCCCTGCTATGGCTTTCAGTCCCAAAAGCAATGCAGAATGGACAGTAAAACTGCCTGCTGAACATCAGTAAAGTTGTGCTGTTCTTCACAAGCCTTCTGGGGAGACCTGGAAAGGTGCTTGGTATCTTGGGTACTTTTATCTGATGTAAACAGCTCTTGTCAAGAGAGCAAACAGGACTCTTGCTTTGCCAAGCAGCGTGCTGGGCATTGAGTGGGTGCTGGTGTGGGGCTGCCACCACGGTGAGCTCTCAAAGGTGGCTCTTGGGCTTACACAACTCAAAGATTATTTCACTGTGCTTTGCTTTGCATCCACTAGATTGTCGTATTTCTCTCTGGTGGCGGTTAGATTTGCTGATGGTTCGTGTTTTAGCTGGGAAGAATGCCCCTTGTTGGGATTCTGGTATGTCTGTATACGGAAAAAAATGTTGAGTGGGCTGGGAATAGCTTGCAGCAAAGTTGTATCAGTTTCTTGGAGCTCTTTTGTTTGGTATAAATTCCTTTCTTTTCTCTCCCCCCTCACATCCCCCTGACAGCCCACCTCTTTTCTTCAAGGGCTTGCTGAGGTATAATTCACAATTGAGTGATTGAAGTGAAATATGCACAGCTGCAAATGTGCTTTTAAAATGATGCTTCGTCGTTAAAGCATCTCTCTGAACAGGTTGGCAGCTTCAGTAGCCATCACAGTGCAGGAGCAAAAAAGATTCTCTTGAAAACAGTTGACTTTGATTTTTATTGAGCTCTGAGAATGTGTTGACCACTTGCTATGTTTGAGCGCAGCTAGGAAGTATCTGGAGCAGGGGAGGTATACACTGGGCAAATATGTTAGATGTGTCCGTGAGAAAAAGGGGTGTAGCTGAGTTTTCCTTTGCTCTCCTCACATTGTATTGTGGAAATCATATGACAGCTGGAGTGTGATAAAAGATAAAAGTTAGAACAAATTTTTCTTCACACTTGAAGCATCACATCCAGTCTTGCATTCTGCAGCTTTCCTCTGCCTTCCCGCTGAATGGTGCATTTTTGCAGCTCTCTTTCCCTCTTTAGATCCATTGGATGCTTTTGTGATTCCTTGCTTTTCCTGGTGTGTGACAAAGCACCGGGAGTGGAAGCTGCAGTATCCTGTTACAGTCACAATGGCCCAGTGCTGCCAGGATTTGGTGTGGGGCTGCCTGAATCTCAAACATACCAAGATCCAACATCTGTTTATCAGTAAGGTGAAATGATTTATCAATATCTAGGACAGCTCGGAAGGCTTGAATCAGTTTAGTGGCAGAATTCTGTGTAATTTAATGTAAACAGCTCTCTAATCTCTGGAAATTCAGCGTTTTGTTTTGTCTCCCACAGCTCCTGACTCTTGAACAGTCAATTGAGGCTCTTCTAGCTTTTGTTTCTCTGTCCCCTGCCAGCAGACTGCTGCTGCTGCTGAGTCTCTTGGGTCTATCTTGGTTCCAAAATTATCACCACATTTTCCAAGCTATTGCATGAGTATCTTTGGGCTTTTCTCCTGTGAGTGAATTCACTCTCCATCAGGTCTCCAAGAGGACCTGTTCTGAGCGGAAGCTAATCTGTGTTTGAGGTGGTACATCTGCGAACAGAGCACCCCACTGGGGGTCAGCCATGGGGAGTCATCTGTGTCTGCAGTGGTCTTGCTGATCCAGGTGTGAAAACAGAGAATGGCTTGGTAATTTGTAACTAGATGAACATTTATGTATGATTACTTAACAAATGATGTACATAACGCACAATGACTTAGTGAAACAGTCGTACCACTGCCACTGCTTCAGCTCCAGTGGTTCCCTTCAGCCAGTTTCAAGCTGCTTTCTGTGAGCAGACCTTTGCTTCACAGTGATGGAAATGAAGGGAAATATAAAACAGAATAAACACCCTGGAAGTGGTAGAAGACCTACACTGGTGCTCTAGAGAGGCTGGGCTCACCAGGGTTGTGCTGGAAACATATAATGTGCATAAATACATTTCTTTTGTATGAGTAGGCATAGATCCTGATGCAAAGGTTGATGTGCTTGGTATTAGCTGCAGCCATGTGGTGAAAGTCAGAGGTTAGGTGTGGTCCTCTGAGTGAGGACAACATAAAACCAAGGATAAATCCCGTCCTGATGTTGTGGTACTTGGCCTTGTCTCATCCCCACTGATCTGGGCATTTCTGTGATGGAAATGCTCTTTGACAGCCTGAGTAAATGTACCTAGTTCCAGACGTGCCATGCCTCATCCACGAGCAGGAGCGCTGACCACAAAATGATGTTGATATCTATTCCTTGCTCTTAGCATCACTATCATGTTAGCATTAGCTGATTGCATCAGCAAAGGCATTAGAGGAGAATGTTTTCAGGGGGCTGAGACCGGTCTGACTGTGGAGTTTGGTCTCCACTAATGATCTGATGGTGTGATCTTGTTCACAAATGGAGTAGTTATCTTTTTCCTGGGTAGGCTTCTTTGGTAATCCCTCCCTGCAGTGAACCTTAATATCCTGCTGAGAAGAGCAGCCTCTCATTCAAACTCAGTTTGTTCATGCCTCATTTACCTCGGTCTGCTTCTTTTGTAGAGCATCTACGGTTTATCTTGATAAATCCAGTTTCAGTGGGAACTCACAGGCCTGATGAAAGGTTCTGGGGACTGAATGGATTATGATTGTTATAAATTGCTTTTTGTTTTATTGCTTGTATTCAGCACAAAAAAAAAAAATCCTACAGGAGTCTGGATCATCTTGGAGCACCCTGTGTCTTTCAAAGCTCGCTGTTTTGCTGGCTTACACAGGTCACGCTGATGTTTTAATATATATCCTTGGCAGATTGAACTAGCAAGTTCAGGCAGTTAGTTTGCTTTGCTGCTTCCCTTATTGCTTTCAGGAATGAAATATCACCAGCAATGATGCTGAAGAACTGTAATCTCTAAATAATATTGAATCTCTGCTTGCCAGCTCAACTTCCCACGGCTGCTGAAGAGGTTTAGAGTATTAAGGAAATGCAAATGTTTTTCTGGAGCAAACCACTGTATTCTGCCTGCCACTGCAAGTGCTTGGCACTGGGATTCTTCTGGACTTCTTTACTAAAATTGTGGTTGCTTTTTTCCCTGATAAAGGTGATGTTAGCTTTCAGAAAAGAGTGTAAACAAAATCCGAGTTGCCAGGTTTTTCCCCTTTTTCATGAGAAACTCAGAGAAATTTCAGTTATAAGGAGTTTTCACAGAGAAGAAAATAATCAGAAAACCTTGCGCTGAGTTATTTCCAAACAAGTGCTTTCTTTTCCAGCAGTGATTCTTTAAACTAGAGCATACAGGGTATATTTAGATGTAAAGAACTGTACTGTGGGGGGAGGCATTTTTCAGGTTCTGTTGAGAGACATTTTGAGATCACCTGGAGACTGGGATTTTCCCTAAATGAAGCAGCTCTTACTGACAGGGGATCAGAAGTGGCCTGAATATCCGAGCTATTTGCAAACCAGGTGGAAGTGCATGTCCTGGCTGTCCCCCAGCCCTCAGGTTGGCTGGGTGATGCAGGTGCCTCCCCACTCAGCTATCTCCTCAGGGCACGAGAAAGGTGTTTCCTGCAGTCCTTGGCAGTGCAAAATCTGCTGCTGCTTCAGTGTAAGGTCACCCCCCACGGGTCAGCTTTAAAGCCTGCAAGAGATCCCAGTTTCTGTTCGTTCATGCACTTTTGGTGGGTTCTGCAGTTTTCAGGGCTGTAGTTGGAGAGCTGGTGTTGTGCTTGGCAGCAGGCTGGGCACTGCGCTCTCTGTGAGCCTTCTCAGTGCAGTTCAGCTGGTTTTGGAAGTTAAAATACTGCTTCTGGTTATTGCTGAAGTTCCATCTCTGGCAGTAGCACTGGTAGTTTCACTTCAGCCATCTCATTCTTGCATCAGCTGGGGTGATGAGTTCAGCTGTTTGACTTTAGAATCTCGCTAGATCCCTTATTTCTGTTCTCTGGTGATTTCCTTCCCAGCTTATCTGTGCTCTTTTGAGCAGACAGTGTGCAAATGAGCAAGTGCTGCCCAGAATATTTGATGGAAAAAATGCAGGGGATATGTGCTGGAGCACAGTGTAGCTTCCATCAGAGGCATTTCCTTGCAAGGACTGCTGAATGCTTTGGCATTTTCAGACCTTTTTTGACCGCTGACCAATATTGGAAAGCTCCTCTCAGTTTGCCCCTTCCTTTCTGGGGGGACAAATCTGCAAGAGACAGTACCTTTCAGCTGCTTTGCCCTCAGCGTTTTGTTCCAGTTTGAGGGCTGTTCATCAACGTTTCCAGCAAGTTTAATGCTGAATGCCCCAGCTTTAGTGGCAGGATTTAGAGTTCTTTGTGAATTACGTTTAGTGCTGATGGAGGCTGCTTTGTTGGCTGTGTGTCGTTGCCTTGTAAAAACCAGCACTGTTTAAATAAACGCTTCTGGGAAAGAACCACCTTTTCTTTTATAACCGTTTTAATGTGTTTGATTTGGGAACATCCTTTGAGCTGTGGCCAGAGAACAACTGGGTTGCCAGTGTTGCAGTCCCACGGTGAAAGCACCTGAGCGCAGGTGAGGCAGAGCTGTGGGGCTCAGAGGTCAGAGTGCACAGCTGAGGTGCTGTGAGCTTTACACAGGCTGTTTGGTACAGCTGTAGAAACTGCTCTTTGTGGAGCTGGTGTTTCTCCTAACCTTCCTTCTTGACCTCCTGCTGAATACATTTGGGGTTTAGAGTTTCAGTTTTCCTGCCTTCCCTGTAGTTCAAGTTGTTGGCTCCTGTATTTTTGCATGCTGGAGAGAAATCGTATTTTGGGGTGCTATATAGTTCTCCTGTACTTTAGGCACAACGGGAATCGTGCAAAACAGTTGTTTCAAACTTCAGCAACCGATTTTGACACTTTTGATTGTCAGACCATTCACCTCTGGAGTCAGGGGAGAAGGGAGCCAGCATTAAACATGGAACAATTGAAGGAATAGTGCAGACCATTGGCTCTGAGAGGTGTTGGGGTGGCTGGCTGCACATGCCTGTCTGGAAGAAGGCCAGAATGGCAGGCTTGGACAGGTTTGCTGCAATGGGAATGGTATTGGGATCTGTGAACTGTTTCTCCTAGCCCGAAAGCAAGCCTGCCATCAACATGCTTTGCATATTTGATTGCTGTGCTGGCTAATACCAAACGTGCCATCAAAGTTCACAATGTTTTTCGCTGCTGCTAGCTGCTCTGCCTTTACTCTTAACACGACACTGAGTTCTCAGTGAAGAAGCAAACAGCATTTTGGGGTCTAAGTTATGCCTGTGTGGTTCTCCCAGCTTGTGTCTGTTGGGCCACATGGCAAACTTTGCAAAGAAGAGCCTTTTTGCTGGTACTTGATGTAGCTGGTTTAAATCAAGGTCACAGAAAGCGGTTAGGAACGGTCCACCTGCCCTGGCTTTGCTGCCTTGGGTCCGAATGGGTCAGCAAGGGAAAAAAACTAATTCAAAACCAACCATAAAACCCAATCCCAAAAGTCATTTTAGAAAACTCCTGCAGCAGTTTTCAGACAGTCTGTTTATTTGAAACTGTAACGTGGTTGTCTTCCAAAAGAAGCGCCAAGTCTTAAGAATTAGGTGGATCTCGGCGTTGGGTGGGAGGGCCATGTGCCTGACTTGCTAGCGAGGTTGGAATTGTTCTTGGATGGCTGAGTGAGAAGTAATTTGATGTGACCCATGGTGTGAGCCAGTCTGGTCTCTGGGGTGACAGGCTGCTCAGCTCGCCTCTGTGTCAGGTGATGTTGTGGAAGCTCTTGGAAGTGGAGAGAAATCAGGCAGGGAGATGGCACACTGTTCGTGCCCTGAGAGCAAGTTCAGCTTTGGGTACACCGAGAAGCCATCTGTTTTTCCTTGACTGCTTTCCTAGCTGCAGGCTTCCTAGTCCTACTTTCTTCTGCTGAAGAGATCACAGTGACGGATAACCCGGGCAGAGCTGAGCCTTCTTTACAGGCTCTTCCGACGTGAGCCTGAAGTCCAGGCTCCTCTTGGCATCGTTTTTTCCTCTTGATGGCCAATTTACAGACAAAGGGGAAGATCAGACTGTTTGAGGCAGAGTCCTTTTTCTCTGAAGATTTGCAGGCCTTGGGGACAGTGTGCTGTGGCCGGGACTGTGCTGTCTGTCTCCCCAGGGTACTAGGTAGGGAACAAGAGTGTGCAGAGCACAGTGGGCTCTTGCAGTGGGAAGTTCAGCAATGGGAACAAAAAGCAGAATGACACCGGGCATTTTGAAAGTAGTTGAGCGCCAGAGTACTTGGAGTCCCGTGTTTCCTTGCTGTCAAAAGGGAAATACAAAATACTAAAGCAGGCTGATGCAGGGCTTCCCTCTGGACCTGCACTCCAGCTCCTGGCTGGCCTGGGGAGGGGAGCTGCTGGGGCAGTGGCTGTTTGGAGAGCAGCGCTCTTGCCGCAGCAGTGAGGGAGGATTTGCCATCAGGCTGCTCCGGAGGGAGCGAGCAGCAGCAAGGAGCCCGTCGGGAGAGCCGGTCTCGTTTGTGGCATGGGTGTGGAGAAGTTGGTATGGCAGCCCCAGTTGCTGTGGAGACGTTACAGCTCCCAGCCCACTGCTGCTGCTGTGTTTGGGGATGCTGTGATCAGGATGTGATGGAAGAGTGAGAGTTATGAGTGAGGGTTATCAGGGCAAGGCAGGTGCTGGAGAAAACCTGTGCCTTGAGGCATTTTCTTTAACCCTTTCATCTCGCTGACGGTGCCTGTGACAGAGCTGGCTGCCACAGGGAGGATTCCCTTGGGTGTATGCAGGAAGGCTGGCTGCTCCATGCCTGAATTGCACATAGCAGGAAGCCTTTAGCTCTGATGCTCCTTCTCAGCTGCTGGCGACTTCATGCGGCTCCTGCTAGTCCTGGGGGGCTCAGGGGCAGCTGGGAAGGGCTGGGGGCAGGCAGGGAGTGTTCTGTAGCATGCCTGGAATGGCCAGTCCCGGTGTCAGCCTGCTGTGTGACAGGCACTGCTGTCTGGGGCAGGGGGCCAGCCAGAAGGCAGGTTGCATAAGGGAGGCACGCAAGGGTGAGCCAGGGAGTGGAGGGCTGCTGGGTTTGTTCCAGCAACGAAGGTCTCTCCTCTTCATCCCCCACCCCCTGATTTGTTTTCTTGCATTCCTCCTCTCAGACTCTCCTTTTGGTCTAGGGTGTGATTCATTTGCTGGTTTGTGCGACTGTTTCTTTGCCAATGTGTGCGGCGTGTGGTGGGAGCTGCCCTCCAACCTGGCTGGCTCACGTAAACTTTGTGGGTTGTGCCTTTGCTTTGTTGCCGACTGGCTGAGAATGGGAGCCCTAGCTACAGAAGTGGCCTGTCCAGTCCAAATCCTAAAGGCTTCCCCTCCCTGACAGTGGTGTTTTGGCTGAGCTCATTAGGTGCTCAAATGGGAGATTGGCATTTCTGGGCTCAACTGCAGTCCACGGGTGTCTCCTGCAAGCTTGTGAGACCCACAGCTGCCACAAGCCTTTGGTCTGATGGATGTGGCTCTGCCTGGTCTGTCTCCATCTCCTTCCCTGGTGGTGCTTCTGGCTGCTCCAGCTACTGCTGAATTAATACAACAAATATCAAATGTGTTTGTGTCACCTGTAATACAGAAAATGTAGTCCTGATGTCTGTCAAAAGAGCCTTAACCATGAATCAGCTTTTTGTTACTTGCTGACTTTATTCTTTAAAGTTATTAAAGCATCTTCCTACTGCCTCAAAACTTGAAAACATGGATCAAACCTAATTCACCAGTACCACAGGCACTTTCACTGATGCTGACTTTGGCATCAGGATGCTGTGCAGTGCTGTTGTTCTGGAAGCTGGGATTGGACAAGCAGACCAGGAGAGATGTATTTTACATTTGTGCCTGTGCCTGGCTTTGCAGGCAGCTTGGTGTGAACACGTAGGTGAGGTTGCCCAACTCCTTTATACTCCGTAGCCTGAGAAACAGACTTAATCCCTGCTTTGTCAGTGGTTGGGTTTTTTTTCTCCTTTAAGTCACCCTATAAAGGGCTCTGAAATCATCAAATTGAAGAGTAGAGAAACCAATATATAACAGAGTGTGCAGGAGCTGAGATCTGACTGAGGCCAGCAGATGTGTGAAGAGCTACCCCTGCTATGTGTGAAGGGCTACCCCTGCTCTTGCAGAGATGATTTCCTAAAGGGAGAGAAGGCTGCTGTTTCTCAGTAGCACAGTTCAGAGCACGTAGCTGGAGGTGAGCAGTTGGTCTCAGGCTGATTTCCTTGGAACACGTCACGCCTTGGCCGGGTAGTCAGAACAGTTGTGTGTGACACAGCTGCCAGCAGCTGCCACAAGAAATTCTGCCTGGCTACCTGCAGAGTGTGTGAAGCTGTGGAGGTTTGGCTTTAACACCTGTGCATCTCACAGCCTCGATGTGTCTCAGCAGTGCCCTTTCCTTCCCACGTTACTGGAAGCACTCAGAAATGAGAAGTGCCAGTGGAATATGTAAATTCTTCTTTGTGAGTCAGGGTTGTTTGGCTTGCAGGGCCCCTGATCCCGTTGTGCCCATGGTGAGTCCCCTAGAGCCAGCCAGCAGTATCTTGACCTACAGAAGGAGGATATCTCTCAGCATTTTCCAGTTGATATGTTGGATTAGAATATCTAAGCTCAGATGTGCTTTACTACTTGGTCATATTAACTGCAAGTAGCAAATGTGGCCATGTGGCGTTCTAGGATCTTGTAAAAATTATGCAGATCTGCAAAATTATAACATGCCCACCCCCTTTTGCTTGCTCTGTTTGGAGTAGGCATATCTGTAATTTATTTGAAGTGAGCAGGACAGTATTTGATCTGTAGAAGGATAGTGTCTGGCTGTACATGTGTGTCCTTGTGAGGTCCTGGGTAGAACCTGTTGTGTAAAATAAGCTGCCATCCTACCTGGCTGAACAAGACCTGCTTGCTCCAGCATTTCTATAGATCTTAGTCTCCAGAATCTTAAGAGCTTAATTCTCTGTATGAACACTGGAAAGAGGCTTTCAAGATCCTTGAGGACAAGAACAATGAAAATAACTGGTTCTGCAATTGTTTTCTGGCTGCTTAAACATTACTCAAATGGATCTATAGCCAGAACAGCTGATTAAAGGTCAGCTTAGTGGGAAACATGAATGAAGGACTATTAGGTTTCTTTGCAGGTTACTCAGGTTATGTTTCTGTCATGACAGAAACTGGGATGCCTGACCTCTGCCTCCTCTTTTGATTTCACCTTGCCTGGGAGCTCCCCTGATAATGTGACCAAGATTAGATCACATTGAGGGAGTTGTCTCATTAAGCTTTGGAAAGTGAGGAAGTGTTGGAACCCTGGATGCTGAAAATAATCAGGTTTTCTGTCCTGACAGGTAGGGACCCTCAAGACGGTACTGCCTTTGACTTGAGGCTGTGGGAGCAGCCTCCAGAACTGAATGATGACACTGGGGGTGTGGGTGTGTAGCTTGTGTAGAAGTGAATGTTATGTCACAGGGTGAAATACTCAAAGTTTGGGGTTTTGGGGTATAGAATGTAGTAATATATATAAGGGACAATATGGAGGGATTTGGGTGTTGTCTGAGTCCTTCTTCTTCACTTTCTTCTTCCTCCTTGTTCTCGGGGTTGGGTGATCTTTTCTAATTGGTTAGTGAGAGCCTGCATTGTGGACATTGAGTGATCTTTGCTTGGGGTATAAGTAAAAATAACTTAGGTGTTGAGTTTTAATTGGTTTTGCTTATTGTTTAAAAGTCCTTGAAAGGAGTTAGAAGGGGCCATTTTCTTGCCTTCTTAGAGCTCACACCTCATGAGACTGTAACTTAGATAAGGAGGCGTCTTCCTGAAGCTCCTACTGCTGCTCTTGACCAGAGCCCAAATCTGCTGTATCAGTGACATCAGAGGACAGTTCTTCTGCCCTGCTTTCTCCCCTAGCTAGATCGTGGGCCAGTACAGAACCCTGCCTTTGGCATGTAAGTGCAGCAACAAGTTTGTCCACGTGCTGTTCTTTTCTTCCTGAGCAGCTGCCGGTGCAGCTTGGTGTGCTGCAGATTTCCACACCTTCCTGAAGCAGCTGTCCCCCCAAATTGCTGCTGCTGGCTCTCCTGCACAGACACCCCGTAGCTATGTGCAGAACGGCTCTGTTTGTCTGGGCAAGCGTGTGTAGGTGGGTGTCTCCCTCCAGTTCTCCTTCGAGTGGCTTGCAGTTTATTTTGGGACTGATGTGGGTGTAAAGTGTCAGCTCGGAGCAAAACACTCAACATGGGCATTGAAAGCACTGGACTAGGAGGCTGCTTGCTGTCCTGAAATGCTGAAATAACTTGGATGAGGTGACACTGTCCAGTGGCCAAACGGAAGCCAATTCTTTCCTATAGCCATGGGCTGATTGAGATTTTCAGACCTCAGAGGAGAGTGCTCCTGGCATGGAACACTTTCTTTAGGTGCAGTTCTTCACAGCTCTTAACCTGGACAAAGGGTATCTGTGTACTACAGTATTCCTACCCCGGCTCCCATCTTCTACTTTGAGTCCCCTATAACTGTGGATGCATCCTGTTATTATTCTCTACTTCTATGGGGTTTAATTAAAATGCAGGTCTTTAATTTTTAATTTTTCCTTCCTGTTGATTTGACTTTCTCTGCATGAACGAGGTCTCGGTGCAATTACTGTGCTCCCTGTGGAGAAACAGACATTTAATTCAGCAAGGCAGACTTTTTCTTGGAGGGGGTTTATTTTCCTGATCTTCCTACTCAG
Organism: Hirundo rustica; assembly: GCF_015227805.2. Taxonomy (NCBI): domain Eukaryota; kingdom Metazoa; phylum Chordata; class Aves; order Passeriformes; family Hirundinidae; genus Hirundo; species Hirundo rustica. Next base: position 27,399,717 of record NC_053458.1, on the reverse strand, counting down.
AGGGATGCAAAAGCAAAACATCCAGTGAGTAAAGAATGCGACACTTTATTGGGTTGTTCTGGACGTGTTTGCTGCATCTCAGTTACCAAAATGTTATGTTCTTTGCGGAGAGCTGCCTCCTTAAGCAAAGGGCTTGTGATGAAGCTACTCAGCACAACTTGCGTTAGCAAAGCGAGTTGAGACCGTTGGATCAGGTCCAGGTTTCTCTTTAAAACTCTGTTCTTGCAGCAGTGATGTAAAAGGATGGGGTTTTATTGCAGCATTGAGCTGTCTCACGGTTTGTTAACCTGAAACCAGGGCCAGGCAAGTACCTTGTACCTGCTTGCTGTGGGGGCACTTGAGTGACCGGAGAGGACAGAGCCTCCTGCTGCTGTTTGGGACCCAGCTGAGCTCCTGGCAGGGACCTTCAAAAAAGGGTGGAAACATTGGCTTTCAGATTTCCGTTATCCTTATTTAAGTCCGCTTCAGCTAACTTAGTGCTTTTGCTAACTGAGCTCCCCTTGTGCAGCTGCAGGTCACTGCTGAAACTTGCAGACAGGATTTCTCTGCGCCTCCTGAATTGCAGTCCCAGGCTTTCAAAATACTTCAGGTTCTTTCAGCTCCAGACCCGAGGCTTCCTCAGTTCCCCTTCTGCATGCTAGGTTATTTTCTGTGTCCACAGAGATCATACCTGTGTGTATTAGATGCTTCCAAATGTAGCCTTGTTCTTTTTCCATGTCTTTCCAGCTCCACCCGTGTCTGTTCTGTTTTACTTGCCCGTGTTTAACCTAACAGCCTTGTTGACAGAGGTGGCTTGTGAGACTGATCCCTGTTTTGACCCCTGAGACTTGATGGAAGTACAGTAAAACCCTGGCAAAGAGTAAGTGCATGGCACTAATCTGCTGTTATCAGAGGCAGTTATGGCACACAAATCCTTGCTGTAGCTGTGTGTGTGAGTAGTTCAGGATTCCCGTGCTGGTGGCAGGGACGCACTTGGCATGAGCCTTTTTGTCAAGGTTTGAGTGAGGTATGGTCCCTTTCTGCTGCGTGTTCTGAAGATTGCTTTGATTTGTAAGCTGCCAACTTAGACTGAAATAGTGTGCTGAGGGTAAAGGATTTAATTTGATGGGATTTAAACTGATTTTTATCCATCCCCGCCCCCCCCTCGCCGATGGAGAGGATAAACATTCCATTGTTTTTTGTGTGAAGTGCCTTTTAGTACCAGCAGCCTAGCAATGGGGGATAAAGAAAGCAGATGTGTCCCATGTCTTTTTAAACTGCTTTTGTTTTTCTGATCACTGTAAAGGAGGCTTTTAATTTTTTTTAATTTTTTTTTTTTTTCCCCAAGCAGCAAGTGCTCATGGGGTTTGATCAAAACTCATAAACGATGAATTGAAGGAAAGCCCGGCAGAGAACAGAACACCCTCCTTGTGCTCTGCTCTGTGTGCTGAGAACACTATTGTTTCTTCCCGTACCTTTTCCATCCTCGAGCTCGGGGCTGGAGAGAAAAGGCCTTTGTTCCTTGCCTGTCAGCTGAGACAATGCCAGTGTGTTGTCCTACCTCTGCTCTCAGCACCTGACTGGCCAGAGCTCTGTGGGTTTTGGCAAGCTGAGCACAATTGTCCTCCAGCTACAGCTTTACAAAGAAAACGAATGGCTTCACAGCCTCCTTCCTTCAGATCCTGGCTCTGCTGCTTTACCTGTGTCTGTTTTGTTTGGGAGGCAGAGGAAAAGCCAAGACCCTCTCCTGTGCTCCAGGTTGAGAGGTGCAGCTTCACCTGACTCCCAGTGCACACAGCTGCTGGCAGGGGGACAGCAGGGGACAGAGGCCCAGGCAGGCCTGGTTTTTCTACCTTTTTCATTTCTGCAGCATCTCCCCTTGTTGCTGTCTCATGATGCAAAGCTGTGCAAAGGAGAGAGCTTGTCATTCTCTCTTTCTCTTGGTTTTTGGGGGTTTTAGCAGGAGCAAGAGCTTTGCAAATGAGGAGGGAGAGTAGATGGCCTGGGCTGGGGTGAAGGACATGTTTGGAGAGGTGCTGGAGTGCAGACCATAGGACTGGCTCTTCCCTGTTGCTGGCCCTGTGTGAGACCAGAGTTCAGGCAGAGCCAAGGGTGTTTCAGGGTGATTACTTGCTTCAATATCTGCCCCCACTCCTGTTGGATAGAGCCTTTAGCTGCATCTCTCTTGCTGTTTTACACCCAGGCTGATCCTGTCTGCCTTCAGGCATTGCAGCAAAGCGGTGGAAAAGGTGGTGGAGGTGCAAGTCGCCCTTGCAGTGCTGCACTGTCGGGCACCTGGCACCAGTGTGGAGTATCAAGTGCAGGCTTCAGTCAGTGGCACTTGTGCCAAAATCCAGCATCAGCTCCTCTTTCGTTCCCATCCACTGCTGGACTTCACCCCTCCATGAGCAGCCCAGAGGCTACACTTGATCTGGGAGAAAGAGCTCAGCAGTGGGTTTGAGAAGAGCAATGCTGATGTCTGCTAACATTCCATGCCAGAGGCCAGAGATGCCCATGCCATGGAGTAAGGACCTGACACAAAGGCAGTGCTGGCTGCTGGCCAGTATGACAGATGATGTCTAGGCACTACAGCCTGCCCAGCAACTTTCTCTGGCCTCAGCTATCCTCAAACTGAGCTGTCTCGGCTTCAGGTTTATCTTTGCCTGAAGTTTTTTTATGGGTATGCCTTCTGAATTCCCCCAGCTGGTGGTAACTTGTATGAAACTGTGACAGCGCCGATGCCGTGGTCCTGTTACCCAGGGCCTGAACTCTGCTGCAGAGCCCGAATTTCATCTGCTCCCAAGCTCCCTGTGCTGGAAGGCAGAAGTGCAAACAGCTTCAACCAGAACAATGTAGCATTGCCCGGGTGAAGAATGTGATTTACTTGCATATGTGTGGCATGTGAGTGCCGGGGCCAGAGGGCACCACTTGAGTCCTCTCCTTTATCTTTCCTTTTTTCGCCCCCCCTGCCCTTTCTATTAGAGATGCCTGAGCCACTTGCTCGAACTTTTGTTTGGGGGTGAGGAGAAGAATGTGTGGGTTGACAAGAGGAGGTGGGAGCGAGATCTTCGGGAGCCGGGAGTCTGAAACTGAAAAAGACAACAATGTAGGAAAGCCTTGTAGACAAGTTTAAAATTAGATTGACCCTATGCTTTCATATTGCTGGAATTTAATTCCTCTGGCCCTGAAGCTTTTGGTCTGACTCGAAGCAAGGGTTCCCAGGCTGTGGTCGGTGGAGGCTGTTTGGGGCTCTCATGTGGCCATGGGTCTGTATCAGGGACAAATGTGCCTCCTGTCCACCTCCTTGTATTTATGAAAGGCTGGAGAAATTCAGTCTTGAGAAGCCAGGGAGACCTCATACATTTCTGCTGTCTTTTTCTATATCAGTGTGTGGCTCGTGTCTGGAGCCTGTTCCCCCTCAAACTGGGATACTGCTGTGTGTAAAAGCTGACTGGAGGTTTTCCTTTTTCAGGCATGACTGTAACTGTTTCTCTTCTGTTCCTGTTTGCAGGTTGTGCAGCTTGACATTAAAGAAACTGGTAGTCTTAAAGGAGTTGGATAAGGAGCTTATTTCTGGGGTCATTGCTGTCAAAATGCAGGTAATTGCTGCTCAGTTCTAAGAATTGTGTTGTTTGACTAAAAATACTGGCCAGTGCCCAAACTGAGTTTTGCCTCCACGTAAGGTTCCGTTGCATCCACAGACTTCTTCCAAGTCCATCAGCGTGTTCTGGATCTGTGTAGATTCTTTTCTGACCCTTCTCCCACGTTCCTACCCCATTTCACTGTTGTGAGCGAAGAATATTGTTCACTGATGGCTCATCATGAGCTTATCCGCACGTATAAATGCTCTTCACGGATCACGTGTCACCTTTTCTTCCTGAGCTGGCACTAAATCCAAGCCTGCTTCTCTATTTAACAGTCTGGGCCTGAACATCTTGGTGACTGTGTCCTGCTTTGGGGGAGTCTGGGCCTTCCTCTGCTGGTGGGCAGCTCTGCTATCGACTCTGTGGCCAAGCTTGTCAGTGGATTTGTAGGGTGCCTGTACAGGCTTAATTGCTTTTCCTAAAATACAGTTGTCATCCTAGGTAAATAACCCACTTTACAGCAGATGTTTGTGCCATTTAATTAGGTGCCTCCATGTAGGTCACACTGCCTGGAGGCAGGCTGGGAAGGAAGGGGACTCGGTTCCGTGCGTCACAGCATCGGTTCGGCTCACGTGCTCCCATCACTGCAAACGCTGAAGGGCTTAACGAGGAAAAGCGTAGCAGAAGCAGAACATTAACTGTGCTGAAAAGCTGCTGCTTTTCAGATGAAGAGCTAGGCAAACCCCTGCAGAGAGCTGGTTGTGTCAAAGCACACAAAGTCTGGTTTGGAAGGCGTAATCAGGAAGGGAAAACACGTAGCTGAGGATTTAATTGGTATCTCTCATCTCTGAGTCCTCCAGCTGGGGTAAAAATGTGTCCCTGTAAGTTGGAAGGGGTTCCCTGCCTTTCTGCACCCACAGCAGAGAGCAGAAAGGCAGGGAATTGCTTCACACACCTGGATTTGTGGGAAGCTCAGAAGAAGCACTGCTGTGGGTTTCCAGGCTGTCAGATACTGCTTGTCAAGGCCGAAAGCTTTCCATGTGTTTGTACTCCTTGATGATGAATGCATCACTGTAAGCACCTGAGGCTTGTCAGCCAATGATCTATGCCCAGAGAGTGCCAGACTTGGGCTGAAGGATTCAGAAGCTTTTATTAGAGCAAAACCTTCTTTTCCTGTCCAGATTACTGCTGCTTACGCTTTCTATAGGTGAAAGCTTGCCCCAGACCCACAAATCCAAAGGGAATTTTAACACGTGGGAGTTTCACATCCCGTTTGGTGTGTGAGTTGTGATCTGCCTTGCTGCAGTGTTCAGACACTGGAACCTGAGCAGTCCTCTCCACACCAGGCCCTGCTATTAAAAATCCCTTTAGAGCTTGCAGGTTATGAGGATGCTGATGCTGACAAGCTTTTTCAGGGATGCCTTATTTCCCAGCAGTCAGGTTTCTGACACTGTTGTTTGAGGCTGGTGGTACTGGATCATCAAATACGTGATCTCTGTTAAATGACTGCCTTTGTGTGGGGAATTGCACGTGAGTTGTCAGATGCCGGAGCACTTCCAGAGGAAATGACTGAATTCAGACCTAATGAGAGCATCTTACCTGCATTACCCATGTCTCCTTGCAGCCTCCAGAGCAGAGATGTTCAAAGAGCTGTCAGCTGTATTCCCCGAGCCGTTGCTCTGTTTATCTGCTGCGGTCTTTTAAAAGCAACTATATTTGGTCTTTCATTAGATTTTGGTTGCGTAACCAGCAAAGCAAGATTGCTGCTATTGGGGGCTTTGCACAAATGGAGCAGCTGCTGCCGTTGCCAGCGGCCAGGCTGGCTTGTGCTTCACTTGCACGTGTGCTGCTTGTCCTGGGGGCAGCCCTTGGGTGCCTGGCTGGGCTCTGTTGTCAGATCTGCTGGAGCTCAGGTACCTCAGCGTTTCCAGAGAGGAGCTGGTGCTGTGCAGAGCTGAGGCACCGCTCCAGATGCACGGCCTTTGCTCTGGCTGCCTGAGCCATGCATTTGGGGAGGAGGGGATGTAAACGAGGCTCTGCTGCTGTCTCATCTCCTGATGGTCTTAGAGGCTGATAGGGGTGGACTGCGTTTCTCCTTGATGTAGCTTCTAGGTGTTTACCCCCACTCAGTCTGTCTCTGATTTCCCAGATGCTGCTTTTTCTAGAGCTACAGTTCTGTGCTTCTGGGAGATCAGCCCATCTGGACAAAGCCAGATCTGCAGTCTCAGCAGAACATTGAGCCAGAGACCTCCTGAAACTTGCCACTGTGTTTGAACAATGCAGAAGGGTTTGCTAGGCAGCAGTCTGTCATGTTTTCCTGCTAGTTTTCCTTCAAAGGTTCCCTGAAATGAAGTGCTCACAGAGTAAATAGCCTGGTAACTCTGTTAGCATAAGGCAGCCCACACACAGGGTTGGTTTGGAGTTGCCCTGTGATACATTAAATCTCCAGACTCCGCTGAGATGCTTAGTGATTCTTTTTTTTCTTTAATATCCCCAGCTACTGGCAATTGTTTAAACAGGTTAAAGTCCCCATTTTCCCCAGAGAGGGGTGTGTGCACAAAAAAGAAAAGCCCAGTCTGTCACGGCTAACGCCGGAGATTTAAGCATCATGCTGCAGCCTCCGGACCCAGGAGACGAGGAGCCTCGTACCTATTGGCTGAAGTGAAAATAGGAGACTTCAGCTCCAGGGGTGGGGGTTGACTCACGGCTTTTCAATGCTGGGGCTTGGCAGAACAAAAGCTGCATTGTTGCAGTTAGGGACAGTAAATATGCCCAAATCTTTATTAGTCAAATATCTCCCTTTCATCTCATTAATATTTCACAGAAGTACAAGGTCAGACCCATCCATTGGCTTCTCAGCGGTAGTCCCTGAGGACGTTTCCTGGTGTGCAGTGAATGGGGCTGGGATGGGACGCCAGCGGTGGGAATTCACCCGGTGCTGGACTTTGTTTCCGTGCAGGGCTCCAAGCGCATCCTGCGGTCTCACGAGATCGTGTTGCCCCCGAGTGGACACGTGGAGACGGAGCTTGCGCTGACCTTCTCTCTGCAGGTAGGCTGGGACCTGGCTGCTTGCTGGGCTTCCTTCGCACAGCTTCTCCCTCGTGGTCCTTTGCGGTGCCGCGTGGTGGCTCTGAGTGAAGATCCTGGTGAGCAGCAGCAGCGCGGCTTGTGTGGATCGCCTCTCAGCGCTCGGGGTCTGCGGCAGCCTGCCGGCTCACAGCGCTCCTGCCGCGGTGCACCGCGGAACGTGAAGGCTTTGCAGGCTGTCCTCCTCCAGTCAGAGCTGTGGCAGGAGCTGAAGCAGAGCGAGTTGGCTCCTTTTTTGCCTTTTGTTGCCTTCTTGATGAACAGGCAGTGGAGGATGGCAGCCTTGGGGGGTTGTGGAGTGTCAGGCTGACAGAAGGCAGTAGTTGGAATGAATCAGGTCAGCCTCTGATTTGGAGTTGCTGGGGGAGGCACCATTTGGGGAAGCAGGAGCAGTGTGCTTATAGTTACTCCTGGCTCTAGAGTCACAGGAATAGCTGTGAGTTGGAACAACTGCATTTTTTGGTTCTTCTTTCCTTTAAAGCCTGCTGCCCTGGTGCTATCTCCTCAGCAGGGAAATAAGGCAAATAAGGGCTGGCTTGCTGAAAGTGAGAGAGGGGATCCTGCACACACAGAGCAGAGCCAGGCAGACCTCAGGAACATTTATATCTGGACTATCTTTGTTTTGTGACTGTTGGTTAGATCTTGACGTCAGGGCTTTGATCTGGTGAGGAGAAAGGCTCAGGTGTGAGGGTGGTTGTTACTCAGACCTGTGCAGAGCTAAAGCAGGTAAGGTTTCATTGCAGACAGATGACAACCCTGCAGCTGCCCAAGCAGATGGCTGGGTTAACTGCAGCATTGCATCCCCTCTTTTGTGAACAGGGAGAACCAAGCTGCATGCCAGGAATACGGCTAGATACACCTGGATCCTGTGGCTGCAGCTTTCCCGTGGTTGGGAGCAAAGCTGTAAGACAAGCCAGGTCTCCCTCTGCCAGTCCTGTGTCAGCAAGGAGCAAGTCTGCAGATCTTTTTGGAATTAATTTGGATTATGGTGTTTTATGGGGTTTTTTTGGGGGCTCAGAGCAATGCTGCAGCAGGATACAGAGCACTGCCTTTAACTCTGCTTCCCCTGACGGGACTGGGAACTGAGCCAAAACAGGGGAGAGCAGTGCCTGTGACACTGAGCCTTCAGCAGAGGTGAGTGAGCTTAAAGCAGAGATGTGCTGCTGGTCTCTGACTGCAGGAAGAGTTGGTGGTCCTGGGTGCAGTAAGACCTGGGAAGCGTTCTTCAAACAGCACAGCTGGATTTTTATGGCAACTTTTACTGCTGCTTAATTGGACAATGGCTGAAAGCTACTTCTAGCTAGCAATTGTAGCTTAATTCAGCTACAATGTGAATTAGTGCCTGGCATGTATTTGAGAGTGGTGATGAGCCACAAAGTAAAAGCATGTGGGTGTCACAAGCAAGGTTTTGTTGTCTCGCAGCAGTCAGTATCTCCATGTTGCACGGTCAGCTCCTGGCATTGTGCTACCTGCCTGGATTTGCAGCCCCTTGTACCTTCAGTCACTGCCTGCTCAGGTCCTTCTCCTGGGTGACATTCTCGTCCTTAGCAGGGAGTGTTCCCGGGTCAGGGCTGAGCCAGGGGTGTTCTGCTGGCTGGCACAACGGGGAGCAGCCCCTCGTGTCTGGTCTCTGCTCAGACTGAAGGGAGGAGTTTCCTGCTGCTCTGTTACACAGCTGAGTGAGACTGGAGTTAATGGTGTGTCCAGTCCTGCTTCCCTTCCTAGCTAGGGCTAAACCAGCAGCAACCCTTCTGGCAGGTGAGCTGCCGTGACCCTTCCGCTGGAATGTCTGCTCCTCCTGACTGGCACTTCTGTGGGTTTCACAGAATCAAGGGGAATTCCCCAGATATTCCAAGCACAACATCACAGCTCTCTGGCATTAATTAAGAGCTCTGTGCTTAAGTTCTGTCTTTAATCTAATAAACCTTTCCAGATGGGAGAGATTACATCACTGGGGCTTCAGGAAAAGTCTTGCCCTGACTTTCACTGTTCTGGTGTGTGTGTTTTCTCACCCCTCAGAGGTGCCTTGTGGTGTTTGGTGCTCCCTCTAAAAGCTTTCAAATGTTTTGAGCCTAACTTTTCTTCTCCAGTCTCTGTCATGGACTGACAGTCACTGAAAAGTTTATGTTGAAGCAGTTCTGTAGGGTTGATAAGTCTCAACTCTGGGTGGTGTTAAAAAAGCTGGACTGTGCTATGCAAATAGCTTGTCTTTTCTTCTGAAGGGCCTTGCTTTTAGTGGAGGAGCTGAGTGGCCTGAGTCTCTCTGTTCCTTTCTTTTACCACCTGAATTCTTTTACCATGAATGCTCATCAGAGGTGGCCAGGCAGTACACCTGAGAAAAACAGAAACTTGTACATGCATGGACTTGATTTGTTCAGTTTAATCCCAGGAAAATGGACACATTCAAATTGAGCTGGCCTGGGACCAAGGGTGACTTGGGACTTTGGTTCTAAGTTTGTTTTTAAGCACCCTTGGTGTGGCTCAAATGCTTCCCTGCTGCCCTTCCAACATGTAGAAGGGCCCCAGAAGCAAGGAAATTGTAAATTTGAATGTGAAAGGTGCCTCTGGCTTTTTGAGCCCCTCCTGCCTGTTCCATCCATCTTTAGGGATGTTGCATATCTGTAGAGTGTCACAGGCTCTGTGTGTTTTGAGGCTGTCTTTTAGTTGCACACACTGTTGTTCCTCCCTTCTGCAATGCCTCCACCTCAGGCAATGAGCAGTAGATCTCACCCTTGCAGAGCAATCAGCTAATTAGTATTCTTCTTGTTTGGGTGGCCACTGCTCCCAGCTCCCTGCAGAGCAGTCAGGCTTGCTCTGGACTGCAAATTAATATCTCAGGGTTTCTGGTGTTGTTTGCCATTTGATTTTATCAAGTGTTTTGATGGGCAGGAAGTTAGTTTTCATAATTTCCCAAGGAAAAAAAAGAAAGTAGTCCTACCCTGCAAGAGAATCATCCTTCACTTGGGAATGTCTTTTTTGAGATTCCCAGCAATTAGGCTCTCCTGTCTGCTGGTTCTTTAGTACTATTTATGTTGTCTATTTGGAGCATGAGTCCCAGTCTCCTGTCTTCTTGGGATGAGAAGTGGTCATTCTTTAATGACCACCAAAGTGGCTGCTTTATCTTTCCTTGAAGACTTTTCTTCCTTTGCACAGCTTCTCCTCATGGTTATGGTTAGCCTTGCTCATTCTCTAATAGTCTCTGCTTAGCTTCACAGCTTTCTCTTCCTGAGGACTTTCTGGAGGAGGTGTATAAACAAATGTATTTTCTTGTATGGAGTATGTCTTGGGAGGATTTATGTCTTTGCAACATAACCTGGCAGTAGGACAGGTTTTTTTTTTCCTTGACTTAATTACTTCAAATACGAGCAGTTGAGAAGTGTCCTTGTGCTGGGGGGAAGGCAGTGTCCTGCCAAGAGTGTGGGGCTCTGTGGCTGTCCCTGCCACTGCCCACTGTGCAGGGCAGCCCAAGCCCTCGGGCTCCAGTTCTGGGCATCCTCTGTTTAGCTGTTGGGGAATATCTCCTGGAGGCTGCTCATCTCCCTGGGACCGGCCCTTCCCAAACTGAGCAGCCGCTCTGTGTGCCTGGATTGTGTTTTTGGGGCGCCTGCCTGAGCTGTTTGGGCAGAGCTGAGCTCTTCTGTGGGATAATGAAGAACTGCTCAGAGTGTGAGTGGGTTGTGGGCACTTAGGAAAGCCCTGGGGTTGTTCCTTAGGGATGGAGCTTTTCCATGAAGCTTGTGAGAAACTGCCAAGGAAAAAAAATGAACTTTTCCCCTGTGTTTTCCCACCTCAGTACCCTCACTTCTTGAAGAGAGAAGGCAACAAGCTTCAGATCATGCTGCAGCGGCGAAAGCGGTACAAGAACCGAACCATTTTAGGTTACAAGACCCTGGCTGTGGGATGCATCAACATGGCTGAGGTGAGCTGCTCTTCACATGGTCTGTCCTTCTCTCCAGACCCACTGTTGTCACTTTCCTCATTGAGAAGTAGCTGGTAGGATTTCAAATAGCTGTCTTAATAGCTGTAATCAATATTCAGAGGGCAATATTTTAACCAGATTTTATTACTGTGTAATAATATTGAGTGTTTTCTGCCTCATATCTTAATAGTTAAAGCTTTCACAAGGATAGCTTATGACCTTTTGAGGGTTTTGTTATTGTTTTAGTGGCTTTATTAGAGTCAGGGGGGCCAGATCAAAAGTGCAGAACGAGACAGAGTCATTTGGGCAAGCCTTCCAACCCTAAGAAGTGGTAAAATTAAAGCAAGATTTGCTGTGCTTCTCAGTGCCACAGTATGAGAGTCCAAGATTAAGTAATTTCTCTCATTTTGCTTGAAAAACCCTTGGCCATTGTTATTTCATGGCTGTTGGTAATTTAGGTGGAGCTCTATTCATGAGAAGTAAATGGTAAAATTAATGCTGGAGTCAAGTATGGATAAATTATTCACAAAAGCTTTCTGAATGGCATAGCTCCATGCTTTGTTATTTCCTGCCCTGTTTAATCTCTGCTGTTTCAGTGTCTGAGTGTTTAGAAATGGGCTTAGCAGTAGCAAGTTCAGTTCAACACCGATATTTTTTCATCAGACTGTATTCTGTCAACAAATGACTTCTATCCAAAATAAGCTAGTGTTGTGCTGCGGTGAGTTATTGCCATATGAAAGAATTCACTCTAAAGGCTGCTTCTCTTGTGTGAGTGCAGCTTCCCTCAGTCCTGCAGTGAGTGGTGAGCTCCTTATTTGAGCTGGCCAAATGTGTGGTGTTGCAGCTAACGTTTTTCCCGTACTGTTTGATTTGTTGGACAGCTAGAAAATAAATAATGCTGTGAGGCAGAAAGCATGTGGGCCCATTAATTAGAGTCATCGGTGAACTTCTAAGTGTTGGGCATTTGCTGCTGCTACATGTGGTTTTTCTTATGTCTGTAATGTTTGTAATGTCAGCTGACTGGGGTTAGAAGGTCAAAAATGTTCAAAGGTTCACCATGTTAGGAAATAGTTGCTCTCCAGCTCATCTGGAATATTTATGAAATTGAAGTCTTCAGGAAAACTGATTTTACAAGCCACCCCCCTCCCCTTTGGAGTTTATAGGATGATGACCCCTAAACTCCACTGACTCATTTCTTAAAAAACATGTAAAAACTTCTCTTAGCTGTTGAAACAAAGCAGTGAATTGGAGTTGAGAGTGAGCAGTTTCAGGGCAGGGGGACATATGTTCCTCATCAGCTGGGGTCTGCGAAGGTCCCTGTGAGGAGCTGACAGAGCAGCCTGGTGTGTGTTGGAGAGCTGATGTGCAGGTGAGGGGATGTGCTCGCTCACTCTGGTGGGGCAAGAGGAGAACACGAGATTCTGGGGAGAAACCTCTGAGCTATGAGTGGCAAAGGAAGGAGAAACATGCACCGAGATGCCCCTCTGCCTGCGCCACTGGCTTGTTTTTCATGACATTCTGCTTCATTGTCCCAGGGTGGTGGCCAGTTCCTCTGAGATTCATCTGTCAGCTCTCTAGAGCAAGGATATTTTGCTTTAGGAAGCACTCTACATCTGTATCTCGCCAAGAATTTTTGCTTTTACCGGCTCTTTTGTTGGGTTCTAAGACAAAATTAAGTTCCTTAATTAGATGTTCAGAAGGTGGGTAACTTGATAATTCAAATCGGTACTGTGCTGGGGAAGCAAATACACAGTGATGAGGTAGACAAGTACTCTGCTTCAAGGATGAGCTAATCAGCTGTTAAGCTCAGAATGTTTTTTGTTTCCTTCCGTCACTTTCATTAGCAGTCAGATAAAATCTCAACCAGCCTTGTGTATTGGCTGAAGTGGCTCCCGTGGTTAGAAGGTCTTGGAAGTGTAGAGTAACTCCATTAGCATAAATAACTCTTGTAGTATGCAAATGATACAAGTTTAAATGCATTTAAATGCAGATTTGTACTGCTCGATTTCTGTCTCAGGTGATGCAGCACCCTACAGAAGGTGGTCAGGTTCTGAGCCTTTTCAGCAACATCAAAGAGGCTCCATTGAAGGTGGCAGAAATCTGGATCTTCTCCTTGTCAAGTCAGCCAATCGACCATGAAGACAGCACTATGCAGGCCAGCCAGAAAATCAAGTCTACAGGTGAGAGTCCAACCACATTCTCTGAGTACCAGTGTCCTCCTGAACCTAGCTGGAGTTAAACCCCACCTAGGTTTGGATGCTTCCTGGGACAAATGAGGACTGGCTTGCACAAGTTGCTGTGTCTGAAAGTGATCAGTGCAAAGAAAACCCACTTTTGCAAAGTGTTGCTGGATAAGCAGCAGGGAGTGTGACAGGAGTGGGGGATTGAATTGTCAGAGCTTCTCCTGCATGCCACACCACACCTGGGCCATCCAAGGGTTGGCTGTGTCCTCACCAGTGCTCCCCCAGCATTACTGGTGGGTGTTTTGGGTGCCTGTAGCTTCTCACCTGGCTATCAGTGTCGTGTTCAGGAGATTCACATTTAAGCTACTCTTCCATCTTCTTTTTCCTTCGAGTATTTTACATTTAATTTCATTAACTTTAGATGAGACCTGCAGACTTGCAGTGTGTTTCGCTGGGGGTGGTTGCCTGGCTTAATGAGTGTAAATCCATGATGCTGTATGGGGAAGTCACTGGATTCAGACTTGTGGTGATGTTTTTATGTGGTAGCAGCCCTTTGCTGCAAGAGTGACCTGCTGAAGGTAGTGCATGTAGGTGTCTGGGGCTGGGCAGCTCACCTGAAGGGTCAGTTCCGTGAAGGTTTTAGACTCTGTTGTGTTTTACTTGCCCCTTTAAGTCAGTTCTGCCCACGTTAGGGGGAAAAGTAATTTCCCTTGTGGAGGAACCTCTTTGCTTGCTGCTGTCTACCAGGTGGTTGGTTCTTTCCAGGGTAAAAGGAGGAGGAGCCTTATCTGTGTCCTGGTCCTTCCTTCTTACTGGGTGTGTTTCTCCTCATTCCTTTCCTCCAGACAGTTCCCATCTCACTGGTTCTGGCACAGATAGATGCCTGCTAGTTTATCTTCTACTTGTGTGCCTCTTTTCTTGATTTGTGACTTAGCTGGCCTTTTCTGCTCCTGAGATGAGACCATGCCCTCACCTTGAAGCAGTTTCACAGGATCTCTCCCCTCTTTCCTTCCCTTTCAGACAACTATTCCGAGGAAGAGTACGAGAGCTTCTCTTCTGAGCAGGAGGCCAGTGATGATGCCGTGCAGGGCCAGGTACTGTTCAGGGCATGGCTTCTCCCAGTGAGGGCTCAGTGGAGCATGTGCACTCCCAGCTCCTGCTTGAAACTAAAAGCCTATTTCTGTATCTGAACCACGCCAGTGCGAGACTGTTACCAACTGTTCAGCTGCAGTGGAGAAGGCCTGCACAGTAACCCGCTTCTTCTGTCATGCTGTGATTTATCTGTTCACGTGTTTGGACTTGAGCTCCGTGAAAAAACATTGGCATCCTTGTGCTTCTCTGCTTCATGCTCAGGGCATCATTTGATTGCTTCTCTAGTGCTCCTTGGATTCAAAGAGCCCGGCTGGATCCCCAGCTGTAATTAAAGAGCCATGGGGGTCCGAGGCAGCCTTTAGCCTTAAATACCTTTTGCACAATAGAGAGAGAATCCCCTGACTAGATGTGAGATGCTTTTGAGTTTGGGTCTTACTTGCCTTCGGACTCTGGCATCACCTGTCTTTCACCTGTCAGAGGGTACTGAGGGAGGGACCCACCAAAATGTGGGGCTGTGACTGTGCTTGTTCCTCGAACGTAGAACTAGGGCTGTCTTGCCTCTCCAAGCCGTTGTTCCTGTCCCTGCAGACCTGTCTCACTTCCTTTTCCCTCTGCCATCCTAACTGCAATGAAGGCAAATGCTGGATGCCTGGAAGACAGAGCAGCAGGTTCATCTTCATAGGAGAAACGTTTTTAGCACTTAAAACGCTCATTGTGTCGCAGAATCACAAAGGTAACTCGGGAATCCTCTTTCCGTTCAGGATTTGGATGATGATGAGTACGAGATGGGGAAGCCCAAGAAGCAGCGGAGATCGATAGTAAGAACGACGTCCATAACCAGGGTCGGTGGAAATCAGTTTTACTAACACTGACGGGGTTTGGCCAGGATGGGCAGTGCATGTGGCTTGTGGGAGATGAGACACGCTGGCCCAGCACGGAGCTTGGGGGCACGGTCACAGCATGTGAAGAGCTAGATCAAGCAGCCACTTCAGGCAGTGGGACCGTCCCAGGTGTGTGCATGTCTCTGTTGTCCTTTGGCTGCAAGGTTAAGGAGCTCCAAAAGTCATGCAAGTGTATGAAATTCCACCCCCATGAAGAAGCCAGTGCAGGATTCATGCTCATGTAAGTCCTAAAAGTAGCTCTAAGTGAGGGAAAGCTCTCCTATTTGTGCTCTGCGTGGGAGAGGCCAGCGGGAAGTTCTCAAAATTGAGTGGCTTAGTCAGGGGTTGGAGCTTGGTGGATGAACTTCAGGTGGTGCACGTGGTACAGAGGCAAAAGAAGTAGCTGAATATTATATATATATAAGCTTTAGAAAGATGCATGCTTTAGAAAGATGTGGCTGTCCACCCTCCCACACAAGCATGAGTGTGCCTGCAAAGCTGCACTTGTGTGGAGCAGGGACTTGTGCTTCACCACACCATGGTCTACAGCTGTGTCTGAAAGCCATGTTTTGATAGGGTCTGAAATAAACCCTGTTTTGACCTGAATATGTCACTGTAAAGATCCCTCCTATGAGACCAGAAGTGTGCTGGTTCAAATCCCTGGTGTCTGTATGGTTTTGGAGCATCAGTGACCAGTCAGGACAAAATTCACCATTTGCCTATTAGGCAAGGAACTCACAGAAGGGGTGCCTTTCTGTCCCTGAGCTCTGAACTGGTGCTGAATCTCCAGCTGGTGCAAAACTGGGTTTGGTGATG
This sequence comes from Hirundo rustica, assembly GCF_015227805.2. Taxonomy (NCBI): domain Eukaryota; kingdom Metazoa; phylum Chordata; class Aves; order Passeriformes; family Hirundinidae; genus Hirundo; species Hirundo rustica. The sequence goes on along the minus strand of NC_053458.1, from coordinate 27,384,176 downwards.
CCAGTTAAGTTAGCATCAGCCCAGCTCCAAAGGAGATTTCCTCTCTGTGAAACCATCTAGGCCAGCAAGCAGCTCTTGCTGTGTCACCTTAGCTGCTGCATGCTGAGTGTCCCCCCTCCATGGGCTGCTGAGCTGGTCCCAGGTGTTGTCGTGGGTGGTTTGGTGTGACACCCTGAGCCAGAGGAGAGCTTTCTTTCTTGTGAGAGCATCTCAGTCCCAGGGATGCACTGGGGACAGAAACAGGGCTGTCTTGGGAGAGTGTGGTGGTTTTATTTCACCTAAGCTTCAGCTGTCTAGGAGGTAGCTGCAGGGCAGGAGTTCAGAGATAAAGGGTGCAGTTTGGGGTCTGCGTGAAGTGTCTGAGGCCAGAGTTGGGAGGAGGCAGTTGGACTTGCAAGAGCTCAGGAGGGTCAGCAAAATGAGCGACTTTCTTCACCTCAGAGTGGCCTGGTGCTAGCCATTTCCTTCTCCCTTTCCTCCTGATGCAAGGATGCCACCTCAAATGCTCTGTACCAGCACTTAGACCCGTGCCCTTCTTGTCTTCTTGAGAATGTGCACCTGAGGTTTGTCAGTGACAGGCAGAGAAGGGCTGGGCAGCTCCTGGCAAGCCTTCAGTTCTGGCCTTGGTTCCTGCTGTGTCCAGGATGTGGGAGTATGGCTGCAGAAATATTTGTGTGATGGGGCAAGTGCTGAGGATAAGTGCCACAGCTTTTCACCAGTGCTGCTAGTGAAATAAATGAACCCGCCATGCAAATTCTCACAAAAGAACCCCCATTCTTTGGTGGTAAAAATCACATTTGATCATGAGGTCAGTGGGTAGTTGTCTATGTTGGCTCACCCTTGTTAAGAATCAGAAAAGTTGACTGTCAGGTGTTTTCCAGGAATATATCAAAACGGCGCAGGGAGGTGATCTGGCAGATAGAAATTGTAACCCATGGTGTGTCAAACCAAAAGTGGAGTGCCATCTTTCAGATTTGTAGTGCTCATTGCAGTGGGACCTACCAGTTGGTGGTAATGAAATTATCATAGGTGTGGAAAAGCTGATTTTAGTGCAACAACAGCAGAGAGGTGGTCTGTGGTGCCAGGTGTTGTTTGACTTTGAACAGCAGAGTAGCACCAGTGTCATATGTGCCTGGCTTCCTGCAGGCTGGGAGAAAACACTTAATGCTTTACTTACCTAACAGTGTCTTTAACTTGCAGCAGCAAAACTTCAAACAGAAGGTTGTGGCATTGCTGAAGAGGTTTAAAGTGTCTGATGAGGTGAGTAATTCCTTCTGTAAACCTTCCTGCCTTGTGTGCTCCCTCTGCTTGGTGCATCTTGCTTTAGTCTTCAGGAACACTCCCCCGTTTCCTCTTGTTCCCTTCTTCTTGTTTTCAAGTCCACAGTGGATGTGACCTTTCCTTACACCCTGGCCTTGCAGGGAGGCTTGAGGGCCAACTTCTAAATGTCAGCAAACATTTTCTAGATGGAGTTTTATCAAAAGCGGATTTTGGCAGCCGTGTGCGTACCCATTAGTTTTGCAGAGCGCTTTGAAATTATCTTTGACCCGTTCAAAGGCAAATAGTCCAAATGGTGTGTATTGCTTGTGAAGTTAAAGCCCAGCCTGTTTGATCATCTTGCTAGAACAGCCAGGCAAGGCACGAAAAACTTGGATGGGGAGCTCAATCCACAAGAGTCAGCTGCTTGGTCAGAGCTGAAAAGGATGAAACAGACCCAAAGCCCAGGAAACCTGTGTAACATTAAGTATCTAATACAAAACCAGTGAGCATCCCCTTTGGCTGTGTGGCTGCGTGCTGATTCTGTGGCTTGTGGGAAAGAGTGAGTAACTCCTCGTGCTCCCTTACTCTCCCAAGCAGTCCTGTTCCCTTTGCTGCTCTTCCCAAGGTGCTCAGCAGAGTCAGCACCCGCAGCCCAGAGCTCGGGCAGCCGAGCTGCTGCTTTTCTGGAGCTGCCACTCAAAAAGCAAGCTCTGGACTGGGCACAGCCCCTGCTTGCCCCGGGGTTTATGAAAAGCAAGTTCAGTGTGAGGTACTTGTTCTCCATGCCTCGTCCAGGTTTCAGGCGCCTCCTGTGGACATTTTTGGGTATCAAATCAGGAGGTGTCAGGGCAGCTTTTTCAGTAAAACCCAAGACAGGCTACACTGTTGGGAATACTGGAATTTTGTACTGGCTCTAGGAAATCTGAGATTCCTTTGGAGCTGTTTTGAAGCTTTGTTTATAGAATAGGGTTGAATAATGGACATAACCAATGGTTAAATGGCACGCTTTTGTGTATGTAACTCCTGCTTAACCAGGCATTGACAAGCTTGATCCAAGACAAGCATTTCTCGTATATGTAATCATCCTTGGATATAGTACCCTAGCACCAGGAATAGAACCTTTCTCCCAGCACTGGTTTTACTGCAGTTCTGGGGGGAGCACAGGTGATGTGGGATCGGTCTGGCTCCTGGCAGAGCTGCTGATACTTGTTTTTGTCCTGTGTAGGTTCTGGATTCAGAGCAGGACCCAGCTGAGCACGTTCCAGAGGTGGAGGAGGATTTGGACCTTCTGTATGACACGCTGGATATAGAGAATCCCAGTGACAGCGGGCCGGAAATGGAGGATGATGACAGTGTCTTGAGCACTCCAAAGCCAAAGTTAAAGTAAGTGTGGGGCAGCTTGTGCTGGGCCAGGGAGAGACCATATACAGTGTCAAATGCTGGTTTTATTCCCACCCTTCCATGCTCTTTTTTTACCTTTTTGACATGCTGGTGTTAGAATGGGAACGACAGCGTGTGATCTAGAGATAGTGTGTGTGGGGTCTAACTTCCCTTCAGGCTTAGTTCTTCCTTGTTCCCTTTGCAGATGTTCTGCTGCCCTGCACCTGAGCACAGGGAAGGAGTTGCTGGCAGGCAGGCAGAGAATTGAACTGTACACAGTGTTTTTGAAGAGGTGGTAGAAACAGGAAGGAAATGTGTGCTAAGGCAGAAGTAGAGGCAGGGATGAACAAGGCACACCATCTTTCTGGAAAGACCTTTCTTGCATAATAACACCCTGTGTGGAAAGAGAGTCTTTGGAGGGATTAAGGAAGCAGAGCTGCAGGAAACAAATGAATTCCTCAGGGCCCAAAGGCATTGACTACAGCACACATGGATATGCTCAAGTCTGGTCTTAAAGAACTCTCGTGGGTCAGTTCCAGCACTGCAGAGCTGACCTGGGGGTTGCTGGCTCAGAGCAGATGCAGAGCCCTGAGCTAACAGAGCTGTGTCACCTCTCTGCTCAATGAAGACTGAAAACATGAGGCTGAGCTGCACTCGTGCTTCTGGACTGGTGTGTGGTTGCGTGCTCAGGCCCTCAGTGAGTGATGGCCCTGAAACAAAGAGCTGTGGCACTGACCACTGCAGCTGGTCAGTACAGCATCTGCTAAATCTGCTAATTACCAGGAGTCATTGTATCCTCATTAATGTTGAATAACCTCATTGGGCTAAGAATAGATTCTGATCCCTATGTGTTCCCTATCAGTGGGCCAGAAGATGTCAAGGATAGACTGGGGCAGCACTGGAAATAATGGGGCTGCTGACATGTAAAGGTGTTTGGTGCTCAACCCAAGATACCAACCAGTTGGTAGGCCCTACCTTGAAGGGATTTGAAAATAGATGAGTTGTGGTAAGCAGCTGCTTTGAAACAAGCCAAATGTTTCACTTTGCACGCTGAGAGTTCATATCCTGTTCCCTGAGGATGCAAACTGTTCTGGGATATGTGACTGCTGGAGTAACTCTGGAATGGGAACTTAATGTGTGTGGTCCTGGGGAGACACTCTGTAGTTTCCACGTCCAGTTCTTGTGTTCATATCTTGAAGAGGATGTGATAAATGTTGATGGCTTTGAGGCAGGTTTTTCCCATAACAACAAAAAATCAGTTTCTTACATTGTAATTGAGTCTTGTAGCCTGATGTGATGAGCTGCCTTTTGAGTGGAAGCACAATCTGATTGTGTGTGGTACCTTATCTTACTGAGCAAGTGTGTAATTGGAGCCTAGGGCTGGCAGCCAAATCCAGATGCAAGCTGGAAATAAAATGCATATTAGCCCAAGAATCACTTACTCAGGAGTAGAGGGTTGGGGTGTGGGGGAAAGCAGTTGTTCTACTTGCTGTATTGCAGTCAAAAGCTAGATTCAGGGATGCCTGGACTTTCTGGCTTCCCTTACTGTCCTGGACACCTTCCTCTCCTTTCAAAAGCAGCCTGTTTACTGGAACTATTGGGGAGCAGTAAGATCTTCTGGGAACTGTCATGTTGCTTCACTGTGAATGTGGTGGGCTTGCCCTGTCAGTGTTTTTGGTACTAAGAAATGGGTTTTGCTCTCCTTACTCAGACCTTACTTTGAAGGACTATCACACTCCAGCTCTCAGACAGAAATTGGTAGCATCCACAGCATCAGGAGCCAGAGAGAGCCACCAAGTCCTGTAAGTCACATTTCAAGTGTTACAAATTTACAGAAATTTTCTGCTAAGAAAACCCATTTGGATTTTTTGGGGGTTGGGGATTTTTTTTTTTTTGGCCAGTTTGGGGTTTTTGTTTTGTTTTCTTTTCTAATGCAAATATTGTATTAACTCAAGGGTGCATCTTCGGGTTATGCATTGAATACTTGCTGATGGTGTGAATAGCTTCAGATTCCCATGTGCCTGAAATGACTGCCAGGATGAGAGATGTTGCCTGGGAGTTTTAGGGACTTCCGAGCACACTGTGGAGGAAGCTTTTCTTTGCTGTTGTTGGGATACTTTTCCTGGTGGCTGACAGTGAGTGGTCAGGGGCAGCTCAGCTGCTTTTCCATTCCCTCCTGGATGGGTATAAAGTGTCAGTCCCATCCCAGGGTGCTTCATTGCCCTCTTCTGTGTGTTGTGCATCAGCTTTGCCACATCCCACACTGATGTGTGCAGTCCTGGTGTGAGCAGGGAGCACTGCTGGCTGTGCTGCTGAGCCGTGTGATGTTTAAATGGAGAAGCATCTCTTCTGAACAGCTTGACCCAGGGAGTGTGGCTGGAAATTGTGCTGGTGCTAAACCTCCTGAGGATTTTTCTTCTCTCAAGCAGGTAGAAGTGCCTGAAAAGACAAAGAGTCTTGGAATCAAACATGCAGGCGACAGTGTTTCTGACACTGTTCCTTATGTAAGTAGAAAATGCACTTGTTGACCTTCCTGCTGTGAGTCTGGGTGTCAGCTGTGGGATGCATTCTGTCTGTCTGTGTAGCTGCACAGGCAACACAACTTCCACAGGTAACATCAGCTGCAGTGAGGACAGCGCCGAGTTCTCCTCCTGACATTAGTTTGGAGGTTCTTGTCTTTCTGCCTTTTGCAGGTGAAATGCTCTATTTGACCTTTTGTTCAAAGAGCCTGAGGAAGGCTGGCCCAAAGTTTTCTGCTGAGCACGTAAAGGATGCTCCAGGTCATTCTGTTTTATCAGCCAGAAGTATTACTTTGAGCTGAATTGACAGAAATCAAGCTGGTCCTAGGGTAAAAATCCCAGAGCTCGAGTTGCTCTGCTGGGAATGTGGGGTGTGTAACATTTCTCTCATGTCTTTCTCTCTTAGCTAGTTCATTTGGGTAAGATGAATGATTCTGCATTGCATAAGGAGGCATGTCCCTGGCTTTGAGCTGTGAGAGTGCCTGTTCCAAACAGCATTATCTGAACACCTTCCCTACCTCCAGCTCCCCTGTGAGGCAGAGCTGGGAATGGGTAGCCCCAGATAGCCACTCCTGCTCTCTCCCTTTTGGCAGTGAGGGGGATGTCTGGAAGAGGCAAGCTCAGTGTGCCCCAGCCAGAGCTAAGCTCCCAAGGTGAGACAGAGGGGAGGGTTTGTAACTCTCTTCCCTGTGCTTTTGCAGGAGCCTAACCAGCAAGCTGAGGTCCAGGAGGCTGAACTCCCCACTCCAGATGTGTTTGTGGAGAAGCTCCCACCCAGCGGGAAGATCACGAAGACAGAGTCCCTCATCATCCCATCCACCAGGTACAGGGGGACAGTGCTGTGCCTGCTGCAGGGCTGCTCAGGAAGCCATGGACAACGTGCTAGGATTTGGTCAGGGTGGCCTTAAGGCACTGAACTGCAAGGAAACCCTCCTTGTGTATGGGCACTTAAATGGTGGGTCTGGAGCACTTGATAAATGAATGCCCAGAGGTATTCTGTGCTGCTTTGGGGTGTGTGACTGCAGTTTGGCTGGATCTTATTCTGCTGGTGTAGCAATAGCAGAGAGGTGGTGTGGGTGTTAGCATCGGCTGTGGAAGTCATCCTGGGACTCCTGGGAATGTGCTGAACTGTGCGCTGTGCGCTGTCAGAAGCAGAATCACCAGGTCTCGAGCTAGCTCAGATCTACGTGCAGAATTCCCCAGTGCTTCTGCTGCCATTACTGAGATGGCCAGACTGGGTGATGGGGATTTGAGGGCTGTGTCTCACTCAGAGATGTGCCAGCCCTGGGAATGTAAGCACGTCTCTGTCTCCAGCAGGTCTGAAGGCAAGCAGGCGGGGCGCCGCGGGAGGAGCACATCCCTGAAGGAGAGGCAGCCGGTGAGGCCGCAGAACGAGAGAGCCAACAGCCTGGACAACGAGCGCTCCCCGGACACCCGGCACCACTTACAGGTGTGCCTCTCACAGCTTGCCTCTCCTCCACTGTCTGCTTTTCCTTCTGGTTCAAGCTCTCTCCCTGTTGGGAAGGAACTGGGCCCCACAGCTTCAGGAAGGAGGGAATTTATGTCTTGGCTAAAATTTTATCTTCCATCCGGTCTGCTGGGGTTTGCCAGCTTGTAGCTTTGTCAGCCAGCCATGAACTTGAAACACTGGAGCAGGTTGTTAGAATGAGAAATGAATAGGGATGTGTTGAGGAATTACTCCTTTGAAATAAGGCAGATTGCTAGGGACTGTCTTGTGCACAGCATATGTGCCACACTTTTGCTAGCTGTGGGACACGCTTATTTCCCTCCTTGAAGGAGATTGTTCATGGCTTCTATGAATCTTAAGTTCTTGGACTGCTGTTAGTTGGTATAAAGTGATGTAAGTAAAAGTGCACAGCAGAAAGAGTAGCGGCCAACAAATCCACGGTGGCTAATATTGTAGAAGCTGCGGAGTGACAGTCCCAGCAGCCCAGTGTGCCTTTGCTGATGGGGTGACTGCTAGCACACACAGCCGCCTCATCAACTGCAAGAGCTGGAGGCTTGATGGGTAGAGCTGATACCTCTTACTATTCTCTCCTCTGTGTCTTTATTTCCAGATCCCCAGGAAAACAGTGTACGATCAGCTAAATCACATCCTGGTTTCCGACGACCAGCTGCCGGAAAACATTATCCTCGTCAATACATCTGACTGGCAGGGCCAGGTAAAGGCAGGAGACATTACCTGGAGCACAGTTCTCTGGTGCTGTTCCTTCTCAGGAGTGGGCAGGCCTTGAGCTCTGCACTAACAAAGTGGGTTCTGCTGCCTGCAGAGTGTTCAGTGCCCACAGGCTGGATTTCATCTGAGGAGATGCTGGGATCTTACAAAGCTTTGCCACCTGAGCCTTTACGCAGAGGTGTTTTCTCCTCCGAGCACTGCCATTCCTTCTGGTCAGCAGCACACTATACCCTTGCACTCAAAAGCTTCCTAAATTGTGGTCGACTGGGACAAAGGAAGCAAGGAGGTCTGACCTTGCGGTGGTTTAGGCTGAGATTTCTGAGCAAAGGTGGTGAACAGGAGAAAATATTTCGGGTCAGCTCTCCAGCCATGTATAAGTGCTTGTTGTTGCTGACTGCAGGAATCACCCCATGCTTGCTGGGTGATTGTTGTTTTAAGAAGAACCCCGAGCAATAATTTCTTTTGCTGACAACATGGAACGGTTTGTTATGGGTTTGGAACAAATTTTGCTCCTTTTGGAACCTTATTCTGAGAGAGCAATAAAATATGTATGGAAGAGGACCAATGAACATGTGCTGGGTGGCTGTTGCCTGGGGAGCTTGTGCCAGGCTTGTGGAGATAACATTGTCTGGTTGGGCTTTCTGCTTCTGAAAGAACTAGAGTCTCAATGTGTGAGAGAGCAAAAACACCACCTGAGCTACTGGTTCCACTTTCTCTATACTTGGAAGACAGAGAAATGCCTTCTAGAGATGGACAGAAGATGTTGTAGATCATCTTCCAGGGGTTCTGGCAGCTTGTGCTAGCAGTGTCAGAGGACATGGGGGCTGTGTATAGATTAATCATGCAGAAATTGAAAGTGTGAGATAATTACTGAGTGCCATAATTACGTCCATGTGTACCTGAGGTGTGTGGTGTCCCCATCAGCTGCATGGAGGGGAAACAGTCCCTCATGAGGAACGTGTGTGTGGTAGCACCCTTCCCTTTCTTCAGTGTTCAGGGGTGGGCAGAACATTGCATTTCTTTAAAAAGGAAAGCAGAGAGATGCAACTGCACTTCCAGAAGGAGGCAGGTAGACAGTGTCTGCTCTTTCCCAGTGCTGTCTGCTGCTGCTGCCCTGCCCTCTGTGGCTGTAAAAACTGTGCTGCTCTAGAGTTGTCTTTGCCATGTTTGGGATATGGTGTTGTGCCTGTCAAGAAGATGCTGCCATTTTTCTAGAAGGAGAGCTTTGGCTGCTGTGCAGGGAGGAGGCATTTGTGAAATAGCCGTATCACCTTCAAATCAGACGCAGGGAGAATGCCCAGGAGTGTGTGTGAGAATACCCAGGAGGTTGAGGGAGGCACGTTTTCTTCTTGTGACAAACTGTACCAAAGAAAAGGACTCTAAAATCTGTTCTGTTCTCTCCTCAGTACCTTTCAGATGTCTTGCAAAAGCACACCTTGCCAGTGGTCTGCACATGTTCCTCTGCTGATATTCAGGCAGCTTTCAGCACAATTGTCTCCAGGATACAGAGATAGTAAGTTCTCACCTTGCTTGTGTTGTGTCAGCCCTAAAAGCCTCTCATCTCCTGTACCCCAGGACTCAGGGATTTAATTTCTGAACTACTGCATGAAACCTTTCCAGACTGCTCTCCTGAAGTCAGAATTGTGTGGCTCTTCAACACTCACCACCCCTGCAGGGTACTGCTGTTCTGCCTCTTCTAGGGCCATGCAAGTCACCAACAGCAGTGATTATCAGAGGTTGTGTTTTGGAGTGACCCTCATGGGTCAGATGCATGCTCCAATAAAGCATGCAAAACAAATAAGGGCAGTTTGAATAGTTCTTGCTCTCCCTTCCAAGCAATTCCCAGATTAATTCCTCAGTTCCTGAAGGCACCTCCTACTTACCTGCTGAGGGCTTGTGGGTACCTGAGCGTGTTCTCTGACCCAGCAGTTAGTAGGTACATCCTAACCTACATGGTAGAGCCAGCCCTTTAGAACATCAAAATGTGCAAAAGAAGGAGCAGGGAGACCAATTAAGAAATTACTGAAGAGTGTTGTATTTTATTAATAATGTTTTAAGCTGCTGAGAATTGTTGCAATATTGCCTTGTGTATTGAACAAAGTTTCTTCTGCTATAATTGTTATTAACCTGTTATAGGGTTTTTTTTGCTGCTTGTTCTGAAATACATGGTTGAAGGCACAATTACAAATATGTTTCCTCTTTTTCTGTCTAGCTGTAACTGCAATTCACAGCCTCCAAACCCAATTAAAATTGCAGTGGCAGGAGCCCAGAATTACCTCAGTGCTGTGTTGAGGCTCTTTGTAGAGCAGCTGTCTCACAAAACACCCGACTGGCTTGGCTACATGAAATTTCTGATCATCCCTCTAGGTAAATAAGGAATGATGTTTCTTCACAGGAAGGGGAATGGGTGAAATCTGCTGTGTTCCCTCAGGGGAAGCCTTTCTGGAGCTTTGGCTATAGGTTAAGTGAGGCAAATCGTTACATGACTGTGTAGTGCTGGTGGTGTTGCTGCTCTCGTGTGAGTGAATTTCACCTGTAAGTTCATGATGCCAAAGGCTGGCTGCTTGTAAGCCTTTTGTTTGAAGCAAGGGGTTAAGTACTACCTTCCCATACAGGGAGACTCTCGTGCACAGAATATTGTTCTAGAAGCCCTTTTCCCTGGCTGAAATGTTAAATTCAGTGGGCACCACGTTTCCCAAAGCAGTAACTGTTCTGGCCTCCCTGGACTTGACTCAGAAAATGTTAATAGAGGAGGGTTGAAAATTTTTTGAAGGCTCTGAAACTGCTGAGAATTTGAATTATTCAAATTACATGCATCTTTTGACTTTTACTTTACGTGCTGGTCTACTTAAGTTTTTCCCTCAGTTTTCCAACACTTTCTCTCTGTGCCCCTTCAGCAGCTCAGCAAGCCTGCCCAGCTGGCAAGTTCCCCAGCCTGGATTGCTTGTGGTGAGGGAAGCAGAGGGGACTGATAATAGCACCAGGGGTCTTCTTGTAGTCAGAAACAGGAGGAATGTTGTGGTGGCAAGTCCTGGGAAGCAGGCCAGTCGCTGGTGCTGTGGGCAGGAACATCTGGGCAGTGCTGGTGCTGTCCAGGGCTTGACTTGTGTGGACAGAGCACTTAAATGATGGAGACAGCAGAACACTTGAAAAGCGCTTTTTGCTGGTGTTTTCCAGTTTTCTGGGTTTGGGAGCAGCTGATGGCAGTTCCTGTAGGAATCAGAAGCTGCTGCCCAGCACCATGAACACTGGGGTTAGGCTATCCATTCAGTGGTGGCATTTGCAAAAGTTAAATAAAAAAGGCAGAGGAAAAGAGCTGGATCCTTCTGTAAAAAAAGGCACTTAGTTTCCAAAGTGGTTGGCAGGAAGAGAAGAGAGAGCCCTTTAGGGAGTAAAAACAAAAAGAAATTAATTTCTGCAGGGTTAAATGTGCTTTGAATGAGAATCCGTGTCTGAGACTTCGCTACTCACTTGCTGACTGTCTCCTGGCCTCAGAAGAGTTTTCTGTCCTGCAGTTTTTAATGATCTGAAAATACTTTCTCTTTGAAAATGAAACGCAAGATTTAGTTAGTGTGGGTTTGGACTGGTTTTTTAATCTTAAAACTTTCTTTTGTAATCAAAAAAGAAAAAAAATTAACCAGGCACTTTGGTAATGAAATGCTTTAGAACTGTGAATTCTTTTTAAAATCTACTTTAAATATAGAAACTTCTCTAACAGGACCTTTTCCATAGAAGTCTGCAGTATTTCCTGATCGGATCAAGTGCTTATTTCTGGCCAGCTCTCTGGCAGTTCATTAAAGTGATTGAGGAGCCACCTCTCATTTCTGACAATTAGAAAAGCACCCAGGACAGAATGGAGACGATGCCATAAATGTCTTAAAGGAAAAGACTCTCTGCTGCTTGCAATACCTTTGAACTAGGGTTGGTGGACTTTTTTCATGGATGGTTTTACCTTCTGAGTCCACCACTACACACTCCAGTGACAGAAGGGTCAACCTGCAGTGGTTTATTAGCAATCAGAAATGCTTCTGTGAACTGGGAGACTCAGTCCTGCTCCATGCTACTGATTCTATGGCTGTAAGACACTTTTGCTGTCTAAAACACTACATAAACAACTGAAAAGGGGGAAATAGAATAAAATGTTGGGGGTGATTTGGGCTGTTTGGGGTGTTCTAACATTTTATATAGCTCCCACGGGTAGAGCTTGGGAGACTTCCTGTTGGTTGCTTGTTTCCATGTGCAGTGTGTTTTTTCCCAGCATGTGGGAAAGCTTCTCCAGTACATGGTGCAGAGCTGTGCTGTGTGCACTGCTTAAAACTCCACTGCAGGAGAAACGATGGTTCCCAGTCTCTAATGACACTGAGGGCAGCCCAGAGGGACCTCCTGCTTTCACCTCTCTTTGAAGTCTGGAAATCGGCTTGGAGGTTCGGAGCACTGAGACACTGGGTTTATTGTTTGGGGGTTTTTTTTCCACCAGAGCTTTCCTGGACCGTGGTGAGTACAGTTAAACAGCTGGGGTCATCTTGAAGAATCTGTCAGGTTTCCAGTAACCAGCTGGTGACTGAGCTGTTGCAGCCTCTGGAAGCGTGGCTTGATGTGCAAATTTGGTGTGCAGGAAGGATGAAAATAATGTGATTAGAGGAACTCTGAGGCTGCTTCATGGCTGACTGTGAATGTACTGGACTAGTGCTGAGCATGACTGCCAGGTGGTGACAGGGAGGGGTGATCCTGGCACACCTTTTCTCCTGTGTTCAAGGACTGTAGAGGTAGTTGCTAGGGGGTGTTGTCTGTTTTGGGGACAGAGACGGCCTAAAATGAAGATGGCCAAAAATTTGCCACCTCCCAGGGCAGAGTTTGTCACTTGAACACCTTCTCTGTCCTGCTCAGTGTAAGTATGAAGTCAGATCTCCATGCAGGGCTGGAAGCTACACACAAGGAGGTCTTCCCATGCTCTTGGAGGAGCGGAGCTACCAGGCTCAGCTAGAGTGAGCAGGGACCTGCTGCATGGGCCAGTGTTCACTGGGTACTGTAATCCTGGGGCTCTGTTTTCTGTCTCAAATTGCAGCGTATTTATTGAGCTTATAGCCCTTGAACAAGCCTCCCTGGGTTGTTTTTCCTGGCTGGAGGAAATTGCCTCTTCTCAGTGTTGTAAAACAGCTGTGGGGTGCAAATGGTGCTTGGAGGAAGGGGTCTGGCCCCTCTTGGCAGAGGTGGCCTGGTTGTGGTGCAGCCTGTGGGCAGGAAGGGAAAGCTGCTTGCAAAACTGAGGGGCTGACATGGAGAGCTGTAGAGCCTTTGTGTCTTCCAAATCATTTATTTCCTCAGCAGTTTCCCAGCCCTGTTTTCTTTGGCCTTTTAAAATTTAATTTGTTAGGGGGAAAGTGTCTAGTGAAAGATACCAGTGTGTTGAAGCAGTTCTGCGCCGGGAAGTCTTATTTTCATGCTCTTGCAGAGATAAGCTGGACTAAATGACTTGGTTATAATTGTAGAAGTTTATTCCTGAGGTGCCTAGTGTGGTTTTGATTTTGGAGTTTAATTCCTTACAGATCAAACCCACACTTGTGTTTGGTGCTGGAGAGCATAGCTGTCATGTTTTCCTTTCTTTCTTAGGCTCTCATCCAGTGGCCAAGTATCTGGGGTCTGTAGATTATAGATACAACAACTTCTTCCAAGATCTAGCGTGGAGAGATCTGTTCAACAAACTTGAAGCACAGACCACTGGTAAGGCTCTGTGTCTGTCTGGCCTGTGTGGGATGAAAAGCTTGAATGAGTAATTTTAGCAAAGGTCAAGTAAATGCAAGAGGAAGCAGAGAAGTGTTTTTGTTCCTCTTTTCTCCTCACTCCACCACATTCCCATTTCAGATGCTGACCTTTTTAAGTCTTGCACATGGTGGTTTGCAAACAGTTACTGGCTCCCAGAGGCACTAACTAGCTGCCTCTGAGTCATGCTGTTCTTACCTAGCTCTCATCTTTGTTCTTGATGTGGAGGTCTCGCCACTAAGTTCAGTACATTGCTTTCCTTCAGGAACTGTGCAGCCTAAAACGTTTGGAAGCTCTGGAAAGATTAACTTCTGTTAGTTGTGTGTGAGAAAGATCCTGCCAGCAGACTTGAAAACGTTCTCATTGAAGAAGAATTTTGTTCTTCACCAGTGTGGTAACAAGTGGGAGCTGCCCTAGGTCAGACCAACAAGTTCCTGTTCTGATCTGAGTTTGTTCTAGGCCAGATTAAAGCCTTACTTTGTGTTAAAGTACTAATTTGTTTAATATATGAATGCTTACGGTTTCTTCCTCAATTTCTTCAAGAACGGAAAGGAACAGGAGAAAGGAGGATTTGCAACGTTCAAGGCTGCATGGAGGCTTGAGATTTGACGCTGTTCTGGGCAGCATTGCCCATACAGAAATTTCATTAGAAGGAAAAGAGCTTTGGAGTTGGTGTAGCACCACGAGCGTGGGGAGGTTGCAATGGGGTACTCCCTGCTGGAATTGCAGAGTTGCTGAGACTCCCAGGATGCTCCTGGAGGTCCTCTAGCCTTGAGAGAAGGAGAGGGACGGGTAATTGTTCAGAGCTGTTTCCAGCAGATCGAAGCCTGGGGCAGCCTGATCTGAAGGTGAAGTCAGCCCTGTTTGGAGCAGGAGGCTGGATTAGAAATCTCCTGGTGTACTATCCAGCCTACACTTTCCCTTAGTCCTGAATTCAGGGAAGAACTGGTGTGTGGAACTGGCTTCCTTTATTTGCTTGCTGCACTTGAAAATGCGGGAAAATGTCAATACAGGCATGATTTTTGTGTCTGAATTAGGAATACGTCATTACCTATAGAAATCCATCAAGAGCCATATCTGTTCCTTAGTTGGTTATATGCTATGAGGAAAATTCCACCTCATTTTTGTATAGTGCAAACTTTGTTCATTCTGCATTTTTGTCTGTGTGGTGGCGACCGCACAGAAACTCCGTGGTGGCACAAGAAGATCATAACTCTTTCCAGTTCGCTGTTCAAATACAAAGAATCTGGGTTAAAATGCCCATTTTAAAGTATGGAAGTGCCTGTGGAAGGTCACTTGTGTTCCTGTGATCTCACAGTGGAGGCTCTTTGGTTGAAACCAAAGAAATATGGAAGGCATTTAGGAAATGTCTTTGTGCTGACTTGAATGAGCCACAATCTCACAAACACATGTGATCTTTGTGCTCTTCCTACCTTTGTGTGTCCCTCAATCTTTTTGGTTAACTCAGCAAGGCCATGAGTTCATTAGAAACTCAGGTAACTCCCCTGGGAGAGATGGCTGGGCACTTTCTTCAGCAGATACCTGCAGTCAAGGTGTGAAAAAGTCTAAAGCTGACTCTGGGCAGGTACAGAGAAAAGCTTTTAACAAATCTAAAAGGCCCCAGATTCAGTCAGAAATGCTGAGTAGAGATTCAGCTTTACTGTGCTCTGGGGTAGGCAGAGCTTCTTGAGCAAGGTGTAGTTCAAATGCAGCTAACTGGGCCCCATCAGCAGATGGAGGGCAGTGCTGGCAGTGCTCTGAGGAGTCACTTGAATGCTTTTCCCTCTGTTCTCCTGCAGTTTCAGAAGCACCCGACGTCGTGTCCCGGATAACGCAGTACATAGCAGGGGCAAACTGTGCTCACCAGCTGCCCATTGCTGAAGCCATGCTGACCTACAAACAGAAGAGGTATGAGCCCCTCGTCCTGCTGGCTCCCAGGATGAGCAGCTGCTTGAAAGCAAAGTGCTTTTTTCTCGTGCCGTGCCAGCGGTCTGAAAACCAAAAGGCAAAGCCCTCGGGAGCCTCACGGCAGCCTGCACCCAGTGGTGTGTCCCACTCAGTGGATCTACAGCAGCGGGGTTACTTTCAGTGCAGTGATCCTTTCTTTTATTTTATTTTGAAGGTTTGAGAGATTTGGGGAAGTGCAGCCTAAGCAGGATGGGGGATGGGCAGATATTATGTGCTTAGGTTCCCTAGATCTCTCACCACAGTGACCTTAGGTGTGCAAGACTGGACCTTAGCATTCTCCCACAAAGTATCTGGGGTGACACCCATGAGACCTGACCTTTTTTACATTGGTGTTTAGGAAACTAAGCCCCTTTCTTTTTGGAGAGTAAATAGCAGAGCTTTTAGCATGGGAGACAAAATCCTTGTTGATTGGCAGTTGCAAGCTACCAGGACTCCTCCCGAGGAGGGCTGACAATCACCAGAATTCATTTCAACTTTTCTTTAGGGATAAGTAGGCTGTGGGAGGGAGGATTGGGGCTGAAAACAAGATTCAGGAGTATGTAGGGCCTCCTGTGGCCATGGTCCAGGAAGAAGAGTAACTGTCACTGAAGGGTAGAGAAGCACTGTTACCAAGAGACAGAGTAGAATAATAGATTTGAACTCAGCTGATGTGAGTTTTCTCAGTTAGGGACTAGCAATTCCCTGTGAGACATGGATGTTGTTAATTTTTAATTACTCCTATTTGATTTTTCATTTTTGGTCCATTAACATCCCTTTTTGGTATCTCCTTTGCCTAAGAACTGGGAGAAATTAGAAGTGTGGGTAACGTCACTTTTCCCCTTTCTTTTTGGAAATTCTCGTTGTATTTTGCTTTTCTGTTCCTGTGTCTGCGCTCACATTACTGTGCAGAAATGATTCAGTGAAATTTCATCCATTCTACGTGTTTTTCCTGTATTTCCAGACTGACTAGTCAAGTAAAAGAGACTAGTCTAATCTCTTCATGTATTTGTGGACTTCTGTAAAGCTAACATGAAAATAAGGATGAAATTTAGAGAGCTACAGAGCACTTGAAGCTCTTGCCTTCGGTTTGGTTTTGGTGTGAAGGCTTACCTTCATTACCAGTAGGGAGCTCAGACACCCCAGTGCAGTGTGAACCCCTTCTGAGGCTGCCTGGTTCTTGCTCTGCACCCTTCAGGTGCTGGGTTCTGCGCTGCTTTCCACTGCCTCCTCCGTTCTGTTACATCTTCACTTTTGTCATTAACGCACGTTCAAAGGTTTTGAGTTCCCAGTGTGTCCAGAAGGTCTGTTCAGCACTTAGTTGGAAGACAGCTGAAATGTATTTGAGCAACCCCTGCCCTTATCCCTCCCAGCAGTGTGCAGGACCCCTTTACCAAGCTGGTCCGATCCATTTGGGTTTGACACCCTTTGGACTCTGATGCCATGCTTGAAGCTGTTCATAGTTTTAATTTAGGAGGCTACTGGGAAGAGAGATTGCTGAAACTCATGGTCAGACTCTGCCATAGCCTGCAATCTCTCAGTATTTCTGTGTGTCTGCCTTAAAACAACTTCTGCTTTAGGTCAGTACCCCATGAGCAAAGGAGAGTTGAGTCAGAGGAACGGGCTCTCCAGTGGAGCATGGGCAGCTGTCTCCCTGTGCCTTCCTTTAGGAATGGGGGGGTCTCTGTCACTGGCAGCAGCTTAAGGAGGGTATTGTTAAAAACAGCACAGAAATGGTGTCTCTATTAGCGCTATCTAAATGAATGTATCACTTTGTTGTAAGTATAATAACACATTTATCTTTTTCTTTGGTTGCTTCCTGAAAAGGAAAAAGAGCTTTCATTTTGATTTTACCATAAGGTATCAGTTCCTTTTAGGTTCCCTCTCCCAGCTCCTATCTCTTTTCCCGGTGAACTGGTGATTTGTGCCTTGTTTAACAGCTCCTGCGGGTCTGGGATGCACAGTTTGTGCTTTAGGTTGAATTCTGCTCACTGCTTTGGAACTGTGGCATCTGCTGGCAGAATGCATAGCTGAAAGTGACTGCTGTGCCTTTGGACCACACATTTGGATCCCCAGCATGGAGAATGAGTGGGAATGAAGGGGTTGTTGAGAGAGAGCTTAGAGCAGTACAGCATGGAGAAGATGGGGCTTTTCCTTGCATTTTCCCTCAGCCATCAGAACGATACAGCGTAGGGGATTGAGAGAAGGCTTTTCAGTTTCCATCTGTTGGAACTGGAGTGCTCTGGTGGCACTCAGTGGCTCAGAGTGGGGATCAGCTGTGCAGTGTCCGACTGAAGACCAGCAAACCTCCTCCCTGTAATCAAAAATTTGGGGACTAGTCTCTTACTAGCAGAGCATCCTAAACGTATGGGACTTCTCTGAGCTTAAGAAAGAGAAGACAGATGTGTGCTAGCATTGGAGCTGTGCTCTCTGAGCTGCCTCCAAAACCCCCATGCTCTGCAGGTTCCCCTGCTTTGATTCATATGATTATTGGGCATTTTTTATTTTGTACTCAGCACACAAAGTTACTTCGACTACCTCCCCCTTGAGGCCAGAGGTGAATGGCTTCTCCAAGGCCAGCTTTCAAGGCAGTGATCCAGGCAGAAACAAGCAGCACTACCTACAAATTCATTGCAAGAGAAATCTCCCAGAATCCTGGCATTTGCTGTGTTAAACAAGCCCTAGTGGTCCAAGGAAAGCCAAGCCAGTCTCTAGGATGTAGCTGTATGTGATAAGCTGCTTTATAGCTCTTGCCAGCTGTCCCTATTCTGACTGACCCCGCTCTCTCCCCGTGCCCTTGTTCTGTTTGTCATGGCAAAGGTTGGCGCATGTACTGCCTGTGGTGGACTGCAATGGTGCCAAAGCTTTGTCCCGGTCTTCCGGAGCATCTGCTGACCTTACCTGAAAGCAGGGGGGCTGGCTATGAGGAAAGAGGTTCACGAAGGAAATGAAGTGCCATTGCAGCTCCTCTGAGTTACACTGGGTGACTGACTCTATCTGTGAGCCCTGGGAGAAGTCCTGGTTACTGAATTCTGAAGGAACAGTGCAATCCAGGCAACACCTGGGGAGCTGAGACCATGGGGATGGGCTGAGCCTCTCACTAGGAGGGGCCTGTCACTGATGTCTCTCTGCATTGTTTTCTTGAAAGAACCCCTGTGGCGTTTGAGGTCTGAGATTCAGAGCTCACTCATTCCCAGTGCAGCTGGATTGCTGGTCAGTTCTGGGCTGGTGTCACCCACTGTAATTCAGTGCCCAGCACAGCTCATGCCATGTGGCTTCTGGATAGCCCTCGCATGAATCTGGGGAGCGGCCTGGCTGTTGGAAATGGAAGCGTTGTTCACTTGTCAGGGTGAGGGCTGGATCACTGCCTGCCTGCTTATGTGCTTTTGAGAGCACTTCCCAGCTCTTGCTCCCAGTTCCCTTGGATTGGAGGACTCCTGGGCAGTAGGAAGCACGGATTACTTTGGACCTGCCTGCTGTGTGTCTCAGAGGCCCTGCAGGGCAGTGGCTGAGCAGAGTCCAGGTCATTGCTCCTAGTGCTTCTCCTCAAACACACCCTGCAGCAGTTGCTGGACGTGAATAAAGCTGGCAAAGAGGGGCCTGGTCCCTCCTCTGGCTCAGCAGAGCCCGTGTTACGTGGCTGGTTACTGCGGGAAACTCCTTGGGCAGCTGCTGGAAATGCAACAGGAGTGCAGCAGAGGAGAGTCAAGGTTCAAGAAATTATGGATGTCCTGGTGACTGTGTTCAGCCCCCCAGCAGAATGTGAAGAGTGCTGCGAAGGAAGTTTCTGAGAAGGCTGAGAGGAGATTCATCTGATGTGTCATGAGGACCTGGTGGTGTTGCTTTGTCCCTTGTTAGGTTTGACCCTGGTGGAAGCAGGAGAGTGTTGGCCAGCAGACGGCTGGAGTTGCCCAGTGGGCAGGACAGATTTTATATCATAGATGAGTGAAGACTTGGTGGTGCCGGTGCCTGGCCTGAAATGGCCCAGAGTCCTGCTAGTCCTTCAGTGATCAAAGTCCTTTCTTTTCTGTTGCCTCCTTCAGGACTTGACTGGAATAAAGGTGATACCTGAGACCCTCCTGGTTAGAGAGATGACACATCAATAACTGCTAAAAATCACAAATTTGGGCCAGGTTTAAATTACAAGCCAAGCTTTAAATTACAGCTGAGGTACCAGGGCCTTCAGAAGGCCCGTGGGTTAAAAAAAAAAGCCTTGGACATGTGGGGTTAACCCTCTGCAGCCTGGGAATCTGTGCAGCTGGGGTAATGAGGGGAAGACGCCTTTCCAGAGATGGGAGATATTTTACTTGCAGGGCTGTTGTAGGAGGAGGAATCAGAGCGACTGTTACCAAGGTGAAAGATTCTGAATTAATGTTTTGGGATCTTGAGATACTGAAGAACAAAAATTAGGAAGAGCATGAAGGAGGAAATGCAGAACAAGCATGGTCATCTCATCTTTTCCTTCATCCTCATGGAGAGCAGCTGTTTTGATGAGCTGCATTTCCAGGGACACATGTGCAAGACCAGAGTTCCCAAGAGGACATGTGACAGGACTAGGCTAGCTGAGCTTGGAATCCAGCTGGATTGCTTCAGGAACAGCCTGTGCATCATTGTGAGCCGTGATAAATGGGGACTGAAACAAATGATGGATTTCAGAATTGCCGCTGAGCTCTCTGCACTGGGAATCAGAGCTCCCAGGGGGAAGGAGAATGAGCTTTCTGCTGGAACTGGACATGGTTTGTTTATTCAGAGCTCGGAGCAAAGCCATCCAGCAGCTGAGGGATGACTGGGTGGCTGCTGTGCTTCCCTCGCGTGGTGAGTGGGACTCGCTCTCTGCTGGTCTCCAAGCCCATGGAGCTAAAGGAAAGAGAAGAGAGCTGAGCCTCTGTTCTGTGCCTCTCCCAACAGCTCCGTGGTTTTCTCGTTTCCCTTTGCAAACCTGGAGCTGGAAGTGTCGTGTTTGCAGGAGATGTGTTTGCTGGGCCCTGCAGTTGTGTTTGCAAAGATGGGACCTTTCTGCCTTCCAACACGGGAGCGGGGACTTGGTCACTTTGTCCTGTGCTTTAGGAGAACAAAGAGGGTGCAGTGCCTGAGGATGTGAGGTAGGAAGGGAGCAAAGGCCCTGGCTTTGCCTCAAGGATGGGCAAGCAGAGCTGAGCCAAACGGAGCGACTGTTTGCAAAATCATGTTCTGCTTTGGACCGTGAGGGAGCTCTGGCTGAGTCATGTTCACTGCAGTTTTACATCATTCTTTCCTTGGGGCTTAGAGCAAAGTGTCCAACCTGTGCTGATCACACAGGTTAACAACCTTTGTGCATTCGGTGCTTTTCTGATCCATGCTGGAAACAGCACAGAAAGACCTGCAGTATTTATGCTATTCCCAGCTAAATTCTGGATGAAAGCGAGGCTGGATGGGTTTTTTATGAGCACTGGGGGATGCACAGGAAGAGAAACATGAGAAGTCTCAGTGTTTTGTCTGCTTCCTACCTGTTTCCTGTGCCCAGTCACTGAGAAGTGTGTCTTGCCTGTGCAGTCGCTTCCCTCTGCTGGACTGTAGTTCCTCCAAACGTGTGGATGTGCTCCTGTGGTCTCCTCCTCACCCTGTGGGTCCATCTCTGATCTCTGTTGGCACCGAAGGGAGCAATGGCGCTGCAGACCCTTCTGGCCTGCCTTCCTCCTCACTCGCCTCTTCCTCCTCTTGTCTTTGCCGAGCCTCCCCCCAGTTCCTGCTGTGGCCTTCATTGCTGGCCTTTCTCCACCCTCTGTTTTCTGGCGGGGCCCGGAGCAGGAGGGGCTTCCCAGACGCGTGTGGCCGTTCCCGGGCCGCGTTCCTGGGGTGTTTTCTCAGCCTGGCCCGGCTGTGGGTGCGTGCCCCGGTGCCCAGGCCCCGGGCTGTGCCCTGCCAGCAGCAGGGAGGGCGCGTGCGAGCGTGGGCGTGAGGGCGCGTCCTTGCCCGTGCTTCACCAATAACCGCGTGTCACGGCTTGTAACCCGCGGCAGGGCCACTGCTTTGGGGATGTGCAAGCTGTGGCACACGGCTCCAAGGGGGAACGCCTGGAGGCCGCGCGTGCAGAGCGCCTCGCGTTCTAGTAAGTAACACCCAGTGCTCTGTGTTGTCGTGGCACAGATCCATCTCCTCGCAGGGGGAGGCCGCGTGTCTGTGGTGACTGCCATGCCATCCAAGCATGTTTCTCTGTGGAGCGTGAGGGAGGGAGGAAGAGCCTTTCCCCCCCTCAGAGACGTGCCGTAGGCTGCGTGCTCCTCCCCGCCCGTGCGGGCTCCCGCTGCTGGCAGGGGGCCTCGAGAGGAGCGTTGAACTGGCGCTTGCATCCTGTCCGTCCCTGCTGCATGCTGGAATGCAACCTATGGAGTGAGTATGGCGCCTGCGGTGGAGGCAAGCTGCTAACGACTCTTTTCTCTTTGCCTTTAGCCCCGACGAAGAGTCCTCGCAGAAGTTCATTCCCTTTGTCGGGGTGAGTGTTGCGGTTACGCTGTCTCAAGCGAGCTGGAATACGTTCTCAGGTGTTAACCTAAACCTAACAGGCTTCTGGAGCAGGGCAGAAGCCATTGGGTGCTCTGAGGCAGGTTATCAGCATGACAGCGTGACGGTTGGATGCAGCTGACTGATATGTAAGCAAACCTCTAAGATTTCAAAACACTACAGGGTTTTTTATTTTTCAGACAGGAATGCGATGTGTCCCTGGAAACCTGATTGTAAGGATGCTGTGCCTAGCATCGCCCTGGTTGATTGTTTTGGCCCAATTTGCTATTCCGGTGTCGGTTCTCTGCATGCTTGTCACTGATCCTCTTAGTATCCCAACTATTCCTTGAGAAGTAGAGGGTACATCCCAGCAGGGAGATGATTTATACCACAGTTATGTATTTGGAATAGTCCCTCTTTTTTCCTCCTGTCCTCAAGTGTTCCCATCCGAGGTGCCAAGTGCAGAGCGTCTGGACAGAGCCACATGTGTTCTTCTGTCGGCGTATTTTGTGCACGGTGTGCTCTTTGTCTTTTCTACCTTCCCAGCCCTTATTTGATCGTGCTCTTCAATTCATTAAGTTTTAGGTGTAAAGTCATTGACCTGCAGCCAGAAGAAATCCCTTGGCTGCTCTTCAGCTCTTGGATGTCTTCTTCCCAGTTTCTGCTGCTGTCTTGCATGCTGGCCTTGCTGTGCCTGCTCTGTGTGACGCTGACACGTGCACGTCCCCTCTGTGTCCCGGCGGTGCATCGGAGCTCGTCTAAAATCCCAAGGCATTTAAAGAGCTTAGTCTCTCTCGCCCTCAGGCTGACCCTGCTTTCACTCTGGTGTCTCCTCATAGTGAGAGTCTCTCACTGCAGTGTTCCTGAGATGACAGTCTGCTTTTGTTTGTTGAAAGAGAGATGCCTTCTGCAACAGTGGAGAGACACATCTACCCAATTTGTTCCCTGCTGATGAGCTTTGCTGGAAACTTGTATCTCCCATGAGCTGTGATTTCTAGTGGTGGACCGTTCTTACAAAACAGCTCTTTCACCTTTTCCAGTAATATGAAAAGCCTAGAGAACATCCCAGACTGTTGCTGGGTTCTGCAAGCTTTTCTTCAGGACTGATTTAGTCCTGTATTTTGTGCAAGCAAATGAGGCTCAGAGTGTTTATCCAGTTGCTCTAAAATGATTGTTGTCCTGACATTAGCCCTGCTTTTCCAGTCTGGATTTGCTTATCTGAAAGGGGTGTCTTTGGTTTGTTGAGTACATAACATTGCCAACCCCCCAAAAAACTTGCCTTGAAAGCACAGACTGATTTCCTCTGTCACTGGTGATGAGTGTCAAATCAGTGTTGCTTGCTCCTGATTCTGAAGCATTGCTGACACAGTAATGCCCTATGAAACACATCTGAAGAGTCTGAAAGGCCAAATGCAGGTGTCTCACAAAGTTTGAGGCTGGACATGAGCATTGAGGCTCTTTCCCTCAGCTGCAGCCTGCTGAGAGCCATTGGACAAGGAAGAGAGGGACCCAGTGACTTCTGGGTTTGCAGCTCCCGACGTTGGCTGCACTCTTTGCTTTCGGGGTGCAAAACCTGGTGTCCTGCAGCTGGACTGTGCAGTCTCTGACCCAGAAATGGGCAGGGCAGTGCCATGCTGCTCAGCTGGGCTCAAAGTGCTGGAGTGGAGCCTTACAAGGGGCCAGATGGACACAAGCCAGGCTCAGGCTGCCTTGGGCTGACAGCCAGTTGCCAGGAGAGTTAACAGGATGTGCCTCTTCCTGGAGGGAAAGGGGCCTGGCTGCTGCAGCTTTCCTGGATGGAGGCCTGTTGGAACTGCAGTGTTCTCATGCACCTCCCCGAGTGGAGGGAAGGGAAAGTGTTTAACCTTGTGTTCCTCCCCTGTGTCTGAACTTGAGCATCTTCAGTCAGCCAACCAGGAGGAAAAGGCCAGAAGGGATTTCCTGCCTGGCTTGCAGATCAAGGTGGCTGCAGGCAGATTTCTGTGTTGCTTGTCCCTCCCCTAACTCTGCTCCTCTTGTTCACAGCCAGTGACAGTCTGTGAAACATCCTCTTGGCGTTTAGCACATAGAGCACAAATGGCTGCTGCACTCCAGAACCTCATTTGTTGCCCTTT
Organism: Hirundo rustica; assembly: GCF_015227805.2. Lineage (NCBI taxonomy): Eukaryota > Metazoa > Chordata > Aves > Passeriformes > Hirundinidae > Hirundo > Hirundo rustica. Next base: position 27,360,522 of record NC_053458.1, on the reverse strand, counting down.
GGGTGGAGACTGGCCAAACGGAGCTGCAGCCTCTTTCTCCCAAGCCAGTGAGCCCTCAGGGAGCTTGTGTACACTCCACTGAATTCATGATGGCTTTTTCAAGACTGGATCTAAATGAGAATCTGACAGCTCTCCAAGATCTGCTGTTGAGCATATCCCTCCCTGCCCTCCAAACTCTGCAAAAGTGTTTTGTTTCTAATAAATTTTTTTTTTGGTCCCATGTTACAGAAATGTGCTCCCCAGAGATGTGGTCCAGACATGGTCGTGTCTGAACTTAATGACCTTCTATTTTCAAACCACAAGGTCTGCGTGGCATAATTTCTCATTCTAAAGCAGGTTTTATTGACCTGAGCTCCTTCTGCAGCTCTTTCCCATTTGTCAGCATTTGTGTAGGGTTGACATTAGCCCCAGATACCAGTTTCTTAAGGACCTTAAAAAGCTTCTTCTCTGCAGTATTGAGAATGATGATCCTTGTGTACCACAGCGGATTATCAACTGCAGAAGGTCTCTGCTTTCATATCACCAAGGGCCAGTTTATCTTTCTAGGCATAGCGTATTCTTGGGAGTTTGTTTGCAGCATGTTCTGTTCCACAAGTTATTGCCAGTGACATTTATCATTAATCTTACTGTACCAGCTGGTGACCGGCCACACACATTTGTGCCCTTATTACAGCATGATCTGGATTGTTCTGACCTGTCCCTGTGGTGGTTTGTCCCTGTCTGCCTCCAGAGGCTTTGGAAGGGGCTTTATCTTCTTTGTTGGACACTTCCCTTGTTCAGAGAATAGATAACTCTGATCAGAAACTCTACTTTGTTGCTTCTGTGGCTTCCTAACAAACCCCAACTGTGCTGCACCCTGGAAGCGGCTGCTCCTGAGCAGTGGGAGCAGCATGTCTGTAATTTAGCAGGTGCATCAAAGCAGTGCTGAAGGGATATTTCTGAGCCTTTCTCCTCCCTGGAGTTGCCATAGCTTGGAGCTGGTGGGCTGTGCAGGGCCTGGCAGGTCTGTAACAGCTCTGCAGGATCTGTGCTGTATTTGTGTGGGCCAGGTAAGGGATGGGAGCTGACACTGCTTTGCTGGACATTGCCAGGACCTGCCTGGCTCTTAGAGGACTCCTTAACTTCTCTGACTGCAGGGACAGTGCCATGGAGAGTGAAGAGATGAGCTCAATGCTGGGGTTTGGGTTCCTGAAGTTCAGGGGGCTCTTGTCTGATAGAGCTCTTCTGCTTTGCCCCCTTTAGGTGGTGAAGGTTGGAATAGTGGAACAGTCTTCTGCAACGTCGGGTAAGGAACATCCTGTGTGTGCTTTCTGTGTCCTGCAGCAGGTGGGAGTCTGATTTCACAGGCTGAGCAGACTCGTCCATTGCTGATGCCTTGAAGCGCTGTGAGGTGCAGTTGGATTTTATTAGCCCCCAGTGCTTTGTCTGCAGAAAAAGAGCCCTCTCTCTCTTGGGAGAGGCCCTTTTTTCTTATTACTTTACATGGAGCTTCAGGGCAGGTGAAATTCCCACACCTACATCCAGGGAAGCTCTACTCTCACGTTTGTGCAAACACCATTTTTCTAATGCTGTCAGTGGGGTGGATTCACTGTTACAGTTGTTTGAGGTTCAGCCTGAGGAGGCAGTTCATGAGAAGTTCATGCCTGTCTCCCTACAGTGGGCTCAATTGGTGAATGAAATTCATCTCAGTGCCTGGGAACTTCAGGGTGGGCAAAATTTTAGAGCCATTTATTTTTTATTTGGGGCGTGCAGAGCTGATATACAGGATACTGTCTGCTTACATACACAGGCATGGGGTGATGCTGTTTTGTCAGTGAGAACTTATTTTTTTCCTCCTTCACATGCACAGGAATATTGTTTTCTTTGTGTTGGGATTGTTCCTTGTATTGCTTCACTGTTTGTGCAGGGAGGCAGCCCTTCTGTGGGCCACTCCTTGCTGCCACAGTGCTCCCACCATCCTAAAGGGCCAACATGAAGGGGATGAAACCTTGGTTGTGGAGGATGGAGGCAGGTGGAATGGGGAGATCCCAGGGCTACTGGATTCCAAAAGTGGGGCTGCCCTGCAGGGGGAGATTCCCTGCAGGAGATCAGTGAGCTGGGCTGTGGCTGTGCAGGAGGCTCAGACCCTAGGAGAGCAGATGCCAAATGAGGAATGCCAGGAGTGTCAGTGTCTGTGCCTGCCGTGTACCCAGGTGTACAAAGCTCTTTGGAAGTGTGGAGCCAGTCAGAACTGATGGGCCAGCTGACCTCTGGATTGAATCTGAACAAACCTGTGCAGCAGGAGCATGGACAAAGGGATTGAGCTTTATCCCAGTGTTCTGAGCTGCGAGACAAACCCAGACAAACAGCTTGACTTCCTTTTTTTTAAGGTGACTCTGATGACGCAGCTCCCTCAAGCTCCGTTGTCCTTTCTTCCACCCCGCCATCCGTGTCTCCTGCTGTGAAAGAAGCCTCCCCCACGCCCCCTTCCTCACCATCTGTTACAGGCAGCTTCTCCTCTCCAAGGTAAACCATGTTTTGTCTCCTTACAGCTCCATTGGCTGCCTTAGCTGGCACACACATGGCAGAGAACTCCTCCACAGGAAAATCTGTAGTTTTTCCTTCATCCCTAGCCAGCATTTGGAGTTGTCACTTTTCCCCTTCACCTCTTTTGCCTCTGGAGTGATTGTGTCCTTGCTGAGGAGGGCAGGGGGGATTTTGTACTCAGTAAAAAAAGGCTGCATGTCTCAAGGGCAAGATTCTCTGGGGAAGATATGTACTCAAAAAAATTACTGACTCTTGGTACACGTGGGTGCCAGGCTAATCCCTCATGATTCTTATGTTTGTTATGGCCAGGTGAGTGGAAGGTCAGAGTGACTTCTGAAGGAGCTGATGACTTTCTCTGTGAGGGTAGTGCTGGCCGTTGGAAAGGTGGGATTACCTATAGGTAATACTAAGCCCTGGTTTAGCTGAAATTTTTAGGGGTGAAGGGAGGAAACCCTTAGAAAATTGCCAGTAAGACTTGCCCTGGCCAGGACTCTTCATTTTGTTGGTGTAGCTGTCTAACACTTTGTGTGCAGTTCTAGTACTCAGAGGCACTTGGTGAAGTTCCCCTTGATTTTGTTAACTCCTCTGAACCTCTAAGGGAACATAGCAGCAGTCTTGTGAGAAGGGGAAACTGGAAACATTTGGACTCTTCAGTTTAGGAGAGGAGAGGAAAGCAATAAGCCACTCAAGTTGTGCAAAATCAGGGGCGTTTGGGTTTGTAGAGGGTGGCTGAGCACTGGAACAGGTGCCCAGGGAGGTTGTGGATTCTTCCTCTCTGGAGACATCCCAAACCCACCTGGATGCATCCCTGTGTCACCTGTTCCAGGTGGCCCTGCCTTGGCAGGGGGGTTGGACTGGATCATCTCTAGAGGTCTCTTCCAACCCCAACAATTCTGGGGTTCTCTGAAGCCTGTGGCACAAAGAGCTGGGGGCACACAGTGACACTGCAGGAGCTTAGTTAAAAGGGAGGAGGGAAGGGACCATGTCTGGATCAATGAGGGGTCAGACAAATTCGTGGACAGCAGATCCATCAATGGCTACTAAAGGATGTTTCAGGGATGTCCCCTCTGGCATCCTTAATGCTGTGATTGTCAGGCTGGGGAAGGGCCAGGGTGTGCTCTGAGGCTGGGCTTGTGTGCTCTCCCTAAGCAGCATCCCCTGCTGTCCCTGTTGGAGACCAAATGGGGACCTTTCATCCAATCCCAGAGTGCCCTGCAGGGACCTTTCACCTCTGACTTCTTAAACTGTCTGAGGAGTTCCCTTTAAACAGGAGGAAATGGAGGTGTGAAAGTGCCAGTTGAGGTGCCCAGCACTGGAAGGTGTTAGTGCCCGTTCACTCGTGCCAGGCGCCCAGTTCCCCAGGCTCCTCCTGGTGTGTCCCTGTGGTTTGGTGGCAGGAGAGCCCTGTGTGCCCCAACAGCAGCTAGCTGGCGGTGCAGAGCTGGGGGCTGTGCAGGCTCTGAGGAGCAGAGCTGAATCTGTGTGTGTGAGCTTAGGGTGTTAAAGTTGCCAGCCTTGGATGCGATAAATCTGAAGCTGACACCCCAGCTCTAGGAATCTGATGCTTTTTGGTTTCATACTGTGTGGTAAAATCATCAAGAAATGAGGAGGTGTAGGTTCAACATTGTTCCATCTCCTGTGATCCATAAGTGACAGCACGGGGGGTGGAGGGTGACCCAAACTGAATGATTAAGCCATGTGGTTAACTGGGAATGGAACATAAAATCTTGCCTGGGCCTAGTGAATATTAGCATGCTTTGTCTTTATGAGTTGAGAAATGTGTTGCAAAGGAGCCTTAAAACTTGCATCTCCAAAGCATCATCCTTAAAGAATCTCACTTCTGAATATTGCCCTGAGATCCGAAAACCTGGTTTTAGTCATCAAAGATGAACTCTGCTATGCAGTCTGAGTTTAACCTGAATAAATGGCAAAGAAAAGGAAATGATTTGCTGAGAGGACTGTAATGATAGGACGTCCTTGTTTTTACCTTGAGTTTCTTATTAGATGGGTGGTGCAGAGGGATGCATATTTCATTCAAGATCACAGATTAATCTTCTTAACAACTGCCATTTCTCAAACTGGGGACACAGACTGGTAGATAAATTTAGGTTTTTGTCAAGTTCTTGTGTATTATTCAACACTGATTGTCACTGTGCAGGAAGAAGTATAGGCTGTCACTTGTAGGTCTGCTGAATGATGAAGCCCTGCTCCCCTCAGGGTTAGCAGTGAGAGGCAAGGGCAGGAAGGGGCTGGAACTTCCCAGGCTGCTCATCCTACCTTTGCTGGCTCGGGAAAGGGCTGGCAGCATGTTTTGGTGATGCATGGTTGCTACCACATGAAGCACAGGAGTTTTAACAACAGAGCATATCCTGAAATCTGCTGTTGTTTAACAAACATCACAGGGCTGGCAGAACATTTTTTTTTTTCCAACAGTGGAATTCCCCAGCAAGTGGCAAGGCTTGGGGGTAGGCAGTTGCAAAAAGCAAGTCAGGGAGACTGGGAACTGAGTGCCTGCCAAGGCTTTGTTCACCCCAGCTGGGAGCTGGTTTTGGCAGTGCTGTGCCTGGACAAAGTCACCCATCAGCGCTTAGGAGGCAGCAGCTTACACCTTTTTTCCCCACTCAGAGGTGAGGTAATCTGGTGTTGTGTCATTGAACTCAGCCTCATCAAAGGGAAGTGCTTGTGTGCTCTCTTCCCCACTGCTCACCCTCATGACTGCAGCAGGTCAGGTCAGCAGGACTGCAGCTTGTCTCGGCTCGCTGAGGTTTTGTGCAATGGGACCCAGGCTGCATCTCTCAGGGGTGACTTCTTGGGCTGCTGCAGTTGCTGAGTCTCACTATGAAATGTCACTGCCCGATTTCCCAAAGAGTCAGCTGTTTGTCCTCTGGCTGGGAATGGCAGCCCTGCCGAGGGGTGCGCAGAAATTACCACCTCCTCTTGTTTTCCAGCCAGGGCCTCGGTGCTGAGTTGATGGGCCTGCAGGTGGATTACTGGATTGCAGCTCCGCCCGTGGACAGGAAGAGAGACCCAGAGAAGAAGGACCCCTCCACTACCAAAAACACACTGAAATGCACTTTCCGGTCCCTCCAGGTCAGCAGGTTACCTGCCAGCGGTGAGATCGCCACCACGCCAACCATGTCCATGACCGTTGTGACAAAAGAAAAAAACAAAAAAGGTAAGGTGTCCTTCTGTCCCTGTCCTGCTGCCCCAGAGCTGCCTGACTTGTCAGTGCTGAGTTACAGCGACTCAGTCCTGTTTTCGTTCCCCACATCCTAATCAGTTGATGAGAAGTGACTGTATAAAGTGCTAGGGTTTGGAAGGGTGGTTCCTCTGTGCCAGGTAAAAAGGGGATGTGTTCACCCTGAACAGATAAGATGGTGTAGCCCAAAAGGACAAAGGTGGGCACAGAGCAAGGATGTGCAGAAGGCCATGCCTGGACAGTTTCTCTGTGTTCCTTGGGAGCCTGCTGGTGCTGTTTTGGGATATTGGATTAGATAAGAGGCAGCTTATGCCCCAACCACCAGTGAGGGTAAATGAGCCCCTCCTTTCTGGCAGTGTGCTGGAAACTTGGGATAGCTGTATTTTCTGGGATGATATCCCCATCCGATGAGCCTTTAGCTCAAAAGAGCCACAGAGGATAAAAAAGGCATGTAAGGGAAAACAGAAGCCCAGCAAGTATCACTGATCCCTGTGAGGTGACAAAACAGGAGTACCCCCTGAACTGGAGTCTAGGGCCTCCCACTCTCCTCGTGCACCCACCCGCACACAAGCGCCAGTGGGGTGATTCAGAACCTGGAGCAAAGTCCTGGGAGGAGCAGCTGAGGGAACTGGGGGTGTTCAGCCCAGAGAAAAGGAGGCTCGGAGTGACCTTAACATTCTCTGCCACTACCTGAAAGGAGATTGGAGCGAGGTGGCAGTCTCTTCTCACAGGTAATGAGGAAGTAGCTTCAAGGTTTGCCAGGGGAGATTAGATTAGCTATTAGGAAAAATTTCTCCACCAAAAGTGCTGTGAAGCCCTAAAATGGGCTGCCCAGGGCAGTAGTGAAGGCACCAGCCCTACATGCTTGGAGGTATTTGAAAGATATATAGGTGTGGCACTTGGGGATGTGGTTTAGTGATGCAGTTGGCAGTGTTAGATTAGCAGTTCGATTTAGTGACCCTGGAGATCTTTTCCAACCTCAGCAATTCCACGATTTTATAAATCTGCTTTTGTACAGAATGTTTTGTGGGTCAAAAGGAAGTAGAAGATAAATACTCTCCTGCTCTTAAACTGGGTTTATTTTCTCAGAGCAAACTAACAAAGTGGCATTTTGAATGTTGTTAGTGACTTTGTATTTCCTCCTGGCCTTGGTAATGTGAAACATTTTAGAAATTGAAAACAGCTCTGCAACAAATTATTTTCAGGGAAGCAGCAAGGGCAGTTCTGCATTTATATTTTGGCTGCCAGTAGTCGTCCTTTGCAACATCCTCTGCCTGTGGGCCTGGGAGTCACTCCTGGTGGACTCTGAGAGAAGGCTGGCAGAGCCTCCTGGGCTGCAGGACATGGGTGCATAACCCTGCAGCCAGGTCGCTGCCAGGCCAGCAGAGCTGTGGCCCTGCTGGTACTGGAGCTGCCACCCCTGGTGACACCCTTTGTAAGTGTCGTGCTTTTGGGAGAGGCAGTGCTGAGGCACTCCAAATGTTCTTCCCTGGGGATGGCCCAGCTGCAGTGGAGGTGTTCAACATCACCAGCTTTTGTGAAACCAGTTTGTACGTCTTTGCTCATGCATTTGGACAGTTCTTGGGGAACTGGACCCTTCTTTAGTTCTCATTATGCCTTCCCTACCCACCAGCTCCCCCATGTTGGAACCCCTCCTGCTCTGCAGGTGTCCGTGCAGCCCAGGCTGTGTTGGGCCACAGTCAGTGCAGCAGGCCTGACACTGCAGATGCAGATGTTTTCCCTGCATGGTGTCCCAATAGAGCAGGAGTTAGCTGAAGGTGCCCTTTGGGGTCAGGATTGTGAGCTGGGAATAGAGACATTTAGGGATAAGATGCTTATGGGCATCAGTGATGGTGCTCAGCACTGACAAACTCCTGCCAAAAAGGGAGGATCTTAGGAGGAAGAATTTTCAGACATGGATGTTTAAATGCGAAAACTCAAACAAGAATCAGTGCAGCTCCTGTGAGTGGCATAGATTCACCTTGTGCTGCTTTGCTTTTCTTCCAGTGATGTTTTTGCCCAAGAAAACAAAGGACAAGGAGGTTGAGTCAAAGAGCCAGTGTATTGAAGGAATCAGCAGGTTGATTTGCACAGCGAAACATCAGCAGAACATGCTGCGTGGTGAGTGCAGTGCTTGCATCCCTTTGGGTGCTGGGCAAGGCTCTCATGCTGTGATTGTCCTCCAGGCAAAGGGCTGAGCTGGTGTCCTGCCCTCTGCCCTGGAGCCAGTGTGATGGGGATATTCCTGGTGACATGTCCAGCATGGGGGAATGCTTTAATAGGTCTGGGCTGTGGGGAAGACCCTGCTCTGGGTTAGGACAAGGCTCCGTTCCTCTCTCTGTCATTCCCCGTTTCTCTTGCACATCTGGTGCAAGCGTTGGTTGGTGGCAAGCAGTGACATTGTGGCCACTCCTCTGGGCAGGACACTGGCACGTGCTCATGCCACAGCAGGACCCATGTATGCATCTTGTAGACAGACCTGGAGTCTGTTTTGGAGCAGCAAAAATACCCTTGTAGCCTGTTCAGTTAGTGCTCTCCAACAGAGGGACCTGCTTGGGTCACCTCCTTGATCCTGGCCCCGTCCCTGTGAGACTGGCAGGCACGAGGGGTGCTCACAGGACGTGTGTCACCTCTTTGGAAGACAGGGATGTCCTGGTGTGAGTGCCAGGGAGGAGAGGCTGATGTCCATCTCTCTAAGAGCGCATTTGCCCAAAAAAGAAAATGAAGTATGCTTAGGAAAGCTGAGAGGCCAGATCAGGTGACACTGAAATCAGCAGTGTGGGGAGCTCTGGTGTCAGTGAGCGATGCTGGGACAACAATCCGAGCTGTTCTCCCTAAACCTGGTGTGCTTCTGAGTCTTTCTCCCTGCGTTTGCAGCTGGGTGGGGCAGAGCAGCTGAGTGTGGCCCGGCCTCCCCCTGCCGACTGCAAGGGGACCTCTGGCAAAGCTGCCTCGGGCTGGCCACTTCCCCTCAGTATTTTCTAACTCTGCTCTCCTTTTACCCTCCCTTGCAGTCCTGATCGATGGGGTGGAGTGGAACGACGTCAAGTTCTTTCAGCTGGCAGCACAGTGGTCCTCTCATGTCAAGCACTTTCCCATCTGCATATTTGGACACTCCAAATCTAACTTCTAGCTGTGCTCGGCGCAGGGACCTTCTGCCCATCCCGAGGACTGCACACCAGGAGCCAGGAACTGCGTGCCAACTCTGACTCGTGTCGCTCTGCCCTCTCCTGCAGAATTAATTACAGATGTGCTTGGATTACTTTTGAATTACTTTTTTCTATTAACTCTTTAAGTTTACTACAAAGGAAGGAAACCCCTTTAAACAAAGGCAAAAAAAAAAAAAACCAAACAAAACCAAACCCAACAAACCAGTCTTAAATATAGATATGCTGACAACGTGAAGTCACGGGGGAGTTGTCAGGAGCAGGCAACCTGCCCAAGAACACCTACTACTTACGAGCAGATAGCTGAGTAACTGCACTGCTTATTAACCTGAGACCTCATTGGTGTGAGTGGGCTGGGGGAGCTGTGGATCAGCTCGAGCAGATTTTGCAGAAGATCACGTGCGTTATGGTGCGTTTGGCCCCCGCTCTGTATTTCTAGGAGGAAAGGATGGCCAGTCTTTCTTCCTGCTGCCAAAGGATGAGAGATCAGCGAGTCTGGAGGAAGTTCAACTGTGCGCTGTGGAAAACAAGCCGCTTGCAGAGTTAGGGAGGTCTGGAGAGGAGATCCCCTTTGGAGCATGGAGCCTGCTCCGGGGACAGGCAGGTGTTCGTGCTGAAGCAATGCCTGAGGAGGGTTGGGCAGGAGCAGGAATTAGGGAAACACAAAGTGTAAGGAACCTCCCGTGTCCCAGGTCTTTGACAATGACCAAACCGAGCCAGTCTCTGTGTTCCCCAGCTGGCTGTGCTGCTGAGGGGCACCACGTCAGTGGGGTCGCTGCTATTTACATACTCACACCAGTTATTTACCTGTCAATAAAACCTTGTCCAGCCTTGAAAGGGAAAGGATTTTTTTAACAGCTGCAGATTTTTTTTACTGCTTTCTAAAAAAAAAAAAATAAATAAATAAAATAAAAACAAAAATTAATAGGGAAAATATTAATTTGCCAAAAAAACCCCCACAAACCCAGGAAGATGAGCTGTTGTCTGTGGAGTGATGCATCACTGCAGTGGCTGGACTGGGAGTCAGGCCCTCTGTGTGCCCAGCTGCCTTCCTGCCTGTGTGTCACACTGCACACCTGAGGTGCCATGGGCTGCTCCATCAGGTGCTGGATGGGCTGTGGGGAGCAGGGTGTTGCTGCCATGTGGAAAAATAGACATCTCTGGCATTTCAGGGTGAGGGACTGAAATTTCTGATGGGCCCTTTTGGGTCCCCCTCCTTGCAGCCAGGCCAGGCTCTGTGAGTGTTTCCAGAAGGCACTCTCTGAGGGCAGTGATGCTTTTGAACTTTTTTTCTTCTTTTTTTTTTCCCTACCTGATCCCTTACCCTTGGGTTGTTAAAGGCTTGGGGTTTGCACTGCAGGGCAGGTCCTGCTCTGCGTGGGGACCACTCAGGTTCCATTGGGCAGGTACTGGTGGTGTGCTCTGCTGGCAGGGAGGTTCTGAGGAGAGAGCTGGATCTTGTGCCTGTGGCAGCTTGGGCTGCTCCACGAGCTGATGTCAAACCCTTTCCCAGCACAAGGGCAAGGGGCTGGGTATTCCCTTCAAACCACGTGGGGGGAGGAGGAGGACACTGTCCCTGGCCCGGTGGCACGCTGCTGGGCAGGACACACTGTCTAGCTGCAATACTTTGTTCTTCCTGCCTTGCCGAGTGCTGGCTCCTGGCTGTGACAGAAGCTGGGCTGTGGTTGTGGTGGGGATGTTGTCGTGTCCCTCAGCTGACGTTTTTTGGGTGACCTGAGCCGATGCTCTGGGGCTGGGTAGCGTTGCCTAGCAGCGGCAGCGTGGGAGAGGGTGTATAAGCACATCACATCTTTTTCGAGGCTGTTGCATCAAAAAAAAGGCTTTGTAAAGGAGATCAGTCAGTGTGTGATTTCTCCCTCGCATCGCACGCTGGTGTGACAAGGGTGATTGGGCTGGGTCCCAGCTGTGTGCAGCCTGGGCAGCGCTGGTGGTGCTGCTGCAGCGGTGGGGGGGACTGACCAACTGCAATAACTTTGTTTACTGGGGCGTGAGGGGAGAACCATCACTGTGCTCCTCTTTGTATTTCAACCTACTGTAAAGAAAAAACCTTGTAGGTAGGACAGGGTTTCCAGAGTCCTGCCTATCAAATGTGTGTTGCCCTGCTGTAGTCTGTGTGTGTGTGTGTGTGTATACGTGTGAGAGAAACACTTCTGCTTGTTGCATTTCATGTTGGTTTGTGTTTTGTTCTAACTTTATACAAGCAAAATCGTTTGGAGACACTCCGTACACCTGAGGGCTTGATTTCTCCCCTGTGGAAAGCTGTTGTTGCTCTGAAATGCGTCTTCTGTGCAAGAAAACATCCTGACTTCTCAGCCTTGTTATCCCAGAGGGAGTCCAGCAGTGGCAGGCTGGGCCTGCCTGTGGGCAGCTGTGCGCTGTGCCCAGGGTGGCTGTGGTGTTTCCTGGCCCTGAAGGCAAGGGCTGGCATGCAAATTTGGTGGCACAGCTCTGATCAGGTTGTTGTGCCTCTGTTGTTTGTCCTGTAGAGCCGCTTTGTGCAGCTGTTTCTTTCCCTGTCTGGAGAGGGGAAGTCTCTCCCCTCAGAGACAGGTTTCTGTCCCTAAGAAAAAAAAATGAGTGTCAAAGCACATGGCTCAGGCTGTTTTGGGAAGGCACTTTAGACCTGGTGCCACGAATGAGTGACTGATCTCAGGTCTCCCAACTTCCCCAGCAGTTTCTGGGGGGACCATGCCGGGAGTGAGCTCCACTGGCTTGAGGGATCCTCACTGTGGGACCAGGAAGAGTTCCTGGGCAGCACTTAGGTCCGTGCCTGCAGGGCTGTGCCAGCCTGTGGGGTTGGGTGGCCAGTGAGTGCAGAAGGACAGCTTAGAGCAGAGACAGCACCACTCTGTGTTCAGCTCTGGAGAGTTTGGGCAGGGAAGGTACATCTCGCATGAAGAAACTCAGGGGGGCTACCTCCCACCTCGGGCTTGTTTTGGAGCTGTGTGGTGTGACAGCAAAGGCGGGGCCTGGGGTGGGCAGCACCTGCGTGGATCTCCGGCCAGGAGGTGCCTTGAAGGTGGTGTCCCCTGGCGTGTCCCTTCCTCTGTGTCCCAGAGCTCACCCCAGCCCTCCACAGGGCCAGTCTCTCATGCCCCTCGGGCTGCGGCTTCTCTGAGCACCGGTTTCTTTCCCAGCTGCTGTGGGCAAGGCTCCTGCCTGGCCCGGGGGTGAGCTCTGAGGGGCTGGCTCTGGGCTGGCTCCGCGCTGAGCTGTGCCACGCTGACCCAGTTTAGCAGCTCCCGAGAGCAGACGAAAGATGGAGGAGTTTTGTGGCATCGTGTTGCGCCTTGAGTGCTTCCCGGTCCTCCGGCTTGAGTTTCCTGGAGACAAAGGCTGGGCTTCAGCCCTGCCAGTGCCGGCTGTGCTGTGGTGCAGGTGACGTCGGGGACATCTCGTGTGGCTGTTTCAGCCCTGTGCTGCAGCTCCCGTCCCGCTCCGTTGTCGCCGCTTACATCGCAGCGGTAACTGCAGAGTCCCGCTGAATTACGCATGAGTTTGGGGAGAACCGTGGTCTCTTTGGCTATGTTCTGCTGTTTTAATTAGAACACGAGATAAAGCTTGTGGCTTTATCCTGCAGAGGGGGCAGGGCTAGGTGGCTGGGAGGTTTCTGGGGCTGAGGAGATGTGCCTGTTTGCTTTCCATCATCACCCTCAGCCAGGAACCACACTGCCCTGTGCTTAACCTGTGATTGCAACAAAGGCCCTGTTGTGTTTCTCACCGGCAACGTGTGCTGGCGGGAGCACTGGAGAGCCAGGGCAGATGACATTGCACCTGGAATCTCTAAGGTTAAGAGGGAAATCATGTCAAGAGGCAGCAGAACCAGTAGTCTTTTCCTGCTGCTTGGTGTGTTAAGGGATTGGGAAACTGGGACTGGGACAGTCCTGCCATGCAGCTGTAAAGGGCTTGGGGCCCGGGAGCTTGAAGTTAGATTGGATACAGTGTCTGTCCCCTTCATCTGGGGGGGTCTTGATCTCAGCAGATATTCGAGTAGCAGCATTTTAATGTGACACTCCTTCTGGGCTTAACCTGGCAGGAAAAGGCCAGAAATGAGCAGCAGCATCTCCTGGAAGTTTCCTGGAGCCTCTTCAATGCTGTTCTCATGGGAGATGTTCCTGGCAGGGCCGGCTCCTGCAGGAGGGCTCACTCTGGTGCTTTGAGACAGACTGGGGCAGAAGGGGACGTGCCAACTTGTAAAGCAGCAGGTTTCCTTAAGGGTGACCACTGTTCTAGGGCCACATCCAGTCGGCTGCTGGGTGGAGCCTTGGCTGGACAGTGGCCAGAGCGTTGCCTGCCCCGCTGTGGATGTGGCCCAGCCGTGGGGAAGCACCTGAATTCTGGGGCTGCCACCAGGCTTTTCCAGACCACGGCCTGTGAGGGGACGTTACCACTTTGTAGATTCCTGAGCTGTCCATCTGTTTCATTGTTGTATTGTTTGGGTTCTAGGGTTGTTTTTTATGAAGACAGATTAAATGTAAATAGCCTTTTTTTTTTTGGAACAAACCGCAACGTGCTCGACCTCGTCAACTATTTTATGGTACTAATGCAACACTAATAAAACTGGACATGAAAGCACACACCCGTCCCCTGAGTCGTCTCTCAGCAGGGGCTCCTCTGGCATGCCGGGGGCAGTTGTTTGCAGGAGGAAACAGCAGTGTGGCTTTCTGTGAGGGTTCTCTTGTGGTATTTATCCAGCTTTATGCCACTTCCAGGGGAGAGCTGGTGGATTGGCACATCCTTCCCAGCACCGAACCCTCCTGTAGTTTTTGCAGCCCTGCTATTCTCCTGGCTGCTTCCTTTCCTAGAAGGATCTGCTCACCTCCCGCAGCTCTCCTGGATACGACAGCCCTCTCCAGCACTCAGTGCTCACCTCTGCACAGCCAGAAAGGACCAGGCTGGTGCCTCTTTCTGATCTGGGGGCTGCGTTGGATGGACATTGTGGTGTTGGGGTACCAAGGGGGGCATCTCAGGGGGGAAGACTGAGGCTGTGGCTGCCTGAAGCTGTGTGTGCTTCTGGGAGGACTGTGGGACAGGGATGTGTGGCATTCCAAGCACCTGGGCTTGGCATTGGGGAGTCAGAGGGTGGAGAGATGAAGGAAAGAGGAGAGCTAAGCTGCTGTTTTGAGGAAGGAAGTGAAGAAGAAATTTTGAGAAGTGGGGCCATGGCCATGGTCCTGAGGTTGCTGGAGGCAGAAATGGAAATGCTGTGTTGACCTGAGGGTGAGGGATGGAGGGGTGACAGATGGTGGAGCAAAGAGCTGGGGTGAAGGGAGCCCCCTCAGAGCAGGCCAGGCTGCTCTCAAAGGACACAGCTCTTGGTGGATATCTCAGATGCTCTGCATGGCCTGGCCCAAGCCCTTTGCTGGAAGAGGAGACACAGAACCCACACATGGTGGCACAGAGCAGGCATTGCATCATTCCAGGCAGGAGGAATGGGGGTAGCTCAGGAGAGGGCAAACTCAGTACTCTGGAGTGCAGAAACAGCCATGGAGAGGATCTGGCTGGTGGTGAAATGGGTGGGGGGGAACCATGGGAGAGCTGGGGTAGACAAACATGTGAAGGCTCTGTTCTGGCTGTGCATTTTCTGCACAGGTTCAGCTGTAAACTTGCACTGATGGCCTGGCTGTATGAAAGAAGCACATCCTGAGCATCACCTTTTAGAGCCCATGGAAGAATTTGTCTCAGCACATGAATTAGGGTGTGAGTGGAGGGGACTGGGGTGGTGGAAAGCCTTGTGTGGTGCTGGGGAAGCAGAGCGCCAGCCCCACATCAGCAGGGAGGGCACCAAGCCAAGCACCCTTGGCACACTCTCCTGTTGCCTGGGGGAGAGGAGAAGGAAATGAGGGCCGGGTGGAGCAAGAATGACTTTGGGCTGGAGTGTACCAGGTTGCATGCAATGGGCCTAGAGAGCCTCCCTCATCCACAGGCACTGGGACAGGCGAATTTCTGCCACTCAGCCTAGGGCTGGGCTCTCAAAGCACTGGCATCTTTCTTTTGCAGTTCCGGGCCTTTCTCAGACCATGTGCACCCTCACTGCCATGGAAGAGGCGTCAAACTCAAGTGGTGCCCTGCCAGGATGCACCAAAATCCTTCTGGGAGGTCTGGATTTGCACGGTGGGAGTTGGTGGCACCCACAGGAGTGGGGTTTGGTGGCAGGAGGTGGGGAATTGCAAGAGCTCGCTCCTTCCAAGGCTGAGTCCGGCAGCTCCAGCTCGCCTCTCTCCAACTGCACAACGCCCTGGCCCTGACCACAGCTAACGGCTGCTTAACCTGGAAGAGGAACAGCAGGGAAGATCCAACACGTTTTTGTTGCTATCCTTTAAAACACGATTTAGCATCTGGAAAAAGCAGTCAACGCCACGTGACTGTCCGCTTGTCCGTGTGCAACTACCAAGTGCTCTGGGATGTGATTTGTAAATATTTGTTCTGGGTAATTTTTCTGTGTCCTACCGGATTATTTTGAGCTCGGCAGAGCAGTTGCAGCAGCAGCCTGGGGAGGGCCAGCCCTCGTGTCCTGCGGTGTGCCCAGCGCCTGTGCCGGCACGTGCTTTCCCGGATGGCTCGGGAAGGAGGAAATATCACGGCGGTGCTCCCCGGCGCACTGGCCTTTTTTGGCTGACCGATTTTCACCCCTAGAAGTGTTTGCCTCACTCTGCCGTGCTTCTCGCGCGTATTGGGAACATAAAAGCAGAGCCCTGTGTCCTCCTGGGATCTGAGGACTGTCAGAGATTTGGTGTTATAGGGCTGTTTTCCTAACACACAAAGTGAATTTTAACAAGACCCCTGCTCTTTCTGAAAAGCAGATGTATTTTGGCAGATGTCAATGTTTTGGGTGGTCTTACGTAGGTGTTTCAGTGCTTTGTGAGAAGCAGAGTTGAGGGTGCAGGCAGCAGCTCCGCCTAGTAAAGGGTATAACTGTTTGCACGGTTAACCACTTAGTCCAGCAGAGTTTCATGACATATTTTTTGGCCATCCTGACCCGTGTGACTGTGTGGAGAGGTCCTGGGGTGTCCCCTGGTTTGGGCAACACCAGGTGACTCTTCAGCTCTGTGCTGGAGTCAAGTGTAATCATCCTGCCTTGCCTGAGAGGCCAGCAGTGCTCCAGGTCTGTTTCTGCTGACCATCAGGCGTGTACCTTTTAATAGTGCTTCACCACCCAGCCTTGGCCACACGCATGGAGAAGTCCTCGAGGGGATGGCCTGTCACCTTCACTGCTGCACTTTGTCAGCCCTCGTTGGGGGGCCTGCTGTAAAGGTGTTATGTACCACAGAATGGTGGTTTCTTGGGGTGTTTTTGGCATCAGCCAGTTCCTGTAGGAGAGGAAGTGGCAGTGGCAAGGTGCAAGTTTTGCAGAGTGATCTGGAGCTGACAGCTTTTCAACAACTGCGTAACCACTGCAGGGCTGCTGAGGAGACATCTGGACAGGAGCTGTGCAGGGCTGAAGAAGGGAGGTACCTGCATGGTGCAGCCCTGGTGTGCCCAGGGCCAGGGACACCCACAGGTCAGTGGGCAAGGGAAAGCTAAAGCCATCATTTCATCTCTCAGGCTGACACCTGAGGAGTGGGGAAAGCCCCAGTGTGGCAGTGGGGTACACAAGCACAGAGGAGACCCAAGTGAGACAGCGCAGGAGTGGGGAGTGTGAGCAGGAGGTGTGTGTAGGGCTGGAGGGATGTGCATGGGAAGCATATGGATGTAGGTGCAAGTGTGAGCAGGCTGTGGGTGTGCACAAGCAGGGCTGTGTCTGTGCAGGGACCTGCTGTTCCTGCCCTGGGTGTGGATGGCCTGTGGCAGCTGGGGGTGTGTGTGGGTGTGTGTGTGTCAGTCTGTACCTGAGGACACACTGATGTTTGTGTGTAGGGCTGCCCATGCACGGTCAGGGCTGGTGCATGAGGACAGCAGAGCCTGTTGTGGGGCCCAGGGAGTTGAGTGAGGAGGGTTGTGTGAGGAGAGGGTTGTAGTGAGTGTGCACAGGCTGTCGGTGTGTGTGTGTGTGCCACTGGTGTGTGCACAGGCTGTCAGTGTGTGTGTGTGTGCACAGGCTGTCTGTGTGTGTGTGTGCCAATGGTGTGTACACGGGGTCAGTGTGTGTGCCACTGGTGTGTGCACAGGTGGTGTGTGTGTGCCACTGATGTGCACAGGGTGTCAGTGTGTGTGCCACTGGTGTGTGCACAGGTGGTCAGTGTGTGTGTGTGCACAGGCTGTCTGTGTGTGTGTGTGCACAGGCTGTCAGTGTGTGTGTGTGTGTGCCACTGGTGTGTGCATAGGTGGTCAGTGTGT
Organism: Hirundo rustica; assembly: GCF_015227805.2. NCBI lineage: Eukaryota > Metazoa > Chordata > Aves > Passeriformes > Hirundinidae > Hirundo > Hirundo rustica. The sequence continues at coordinate 27,343,332 of NC_053458.1, read as the reverse complement.
GTGTGTGCACAGGCTGTCAGTGTGTGTGTGTGCACAGGCTGTCAGTGTGTGTGTGTGCCACTGGTGTGCACAGGCTGTCAGTGTGTGTGTGTGCACAGGCTGTCAGTGTGTGTGTGTGCCACTGGTGTGCACAGGCTGTCAGTGTGTGTGTGTGCACAGGCTGTCAGTGTGTGTGTGTGCACAGGCTGTCAGTGTGTGTGTGTGCCACTGGTGTGCACAGGCTGTCAGTGTGTGTGTGTGCACAGGCGGTCAGTGTGTGTGTGTGCCACTGGTGTGCACAGGCTGTCAGTGTGTGTGTGTGCACACGCGGTCAGTGTGTGTGTGTGCACAGGCGGTCAGTGTGTGTGTGTGTGCACAGGCTGTCAGTGTGTGTGTGTGCCACTGGTGTGCACAGGCTGTCAGTGTGTGTGTGTGTGCACAGGCGGTCAGTGTGTGTGTGTGCACAGGCGGTCAGTGTGTGTGCCACTGGTGTGCACAGGCAGTCAGTGTGTGTGTGTGTGCACAGGCGGTCAGTGTGTGTGTGTGCCACTGGTGTGCACAGGCGGTCAGTGTGTGTGTGTGCACAGGCGGTCAGTGTGTGTGCCACTGGTGTGCACAGGCGGTCAGCGTGCGGCTGTGTGTGAGGACAGGCTGCGTGCGTTTGCGAGGAGGGGCCGTGTGTAGGCGTTCTGTGTGTGTGAGCAGAGGTGCTCTCGGGGTGTTTGTGTGTACAGTCCGTGTGTCCCTGTGTACGTACAGTACTCTCTCCCTGTGTGTGTGAGGAGGCCGTGCCGCCCCCGGCCCCGCTCGCTCCCGTCCCGTCCCTCCCCTCGCAGGCCGGAGCACCGCCCCCACACGCCGCGGGCGGGCGGCTCTGGCTCCTTCCCCTCCTTCCTTCTTTCCCTCCCGCCGCCGCCGCCGCCGCTGCCGCCGGGCCCCCTCCGCCGGGCCGCCGCCCCGCCCTCCGCCTCGCTCCCTCCCCGTCCGCCGGCGCGGCCCCTTTAATTCCCCCGCTCCCCTCCCCCGCCGCCTGCTCCAGCCTCCATTTTCCAGCGGATCCGGCACCTGGAGGCGGCGGCGGCGGGAGCGGCCCGCGCCCCGCACCCGGCCCGCTCGCGGGCATGGCCGCCAACATGTACCGGGTCGGAGGTAAGAGCGGCCGCGGCCCCGCGCCGCCTCCCGCGTGCGGCCGGCGCTCGGGGCCCGGCGGGGCAGGCCCGGGGCGGGGCGGGCGGGGGCCGGGGCAGCCCGGGAGGGGGCCGCGGGCGCGGGGCAGGGGCCCGGGGGGCTGCCCGGGGGAGGGAGGCCTGGCGTGGGGTTCCGCGAGGTGAAGGGCTGCGGGGCCCGGCGCGGGCCGGGCTGGGGCGCTGTGCCCGGGGCTGGGTGAGCTGGGGCGGTGGGCGCAGCGGGATGGCCGAGGTGAGGGGGAGCGGCCGCGTGGGGCCCTACGGAGCACGAGGGTGTGGGGAGACGAGGCGTGTGAGGTTCGAGCTGTGGGGGCTCGGGACGATCCGGGACTGGTGCGGGGTGGGATGGGGGAGCGGGACTGGAGCGGATCAGTCCCGGGGCCAGGCCCCGGAATGGTGCCCGACGTGAAGAGGCTGCTCGGTTGGGGGGTCATGCGAGGTTGTCGGGGTGGGGACCCAGGAGGAGCTGCTGAGATAAGGAGCACAAAGATGGGCAGAGGCCGCTGGTAGACCAGGGGGCTGGTGTGAGGCACGTCCTGCAGATCTTGGCCTCCCCTTCCACTCTTACTGTTTTGTTGTGCGCTTTCCCATTAGTCTTCTGTTCAGGGTTGTGCTCCTGTCTGACTGTCCTTTGTTTTGGCTCACGTGAAGAGAAAAGACAGGCAAAGGGGTTTGGGACTGTGTTTTATGGAACATAAACTGAGGGTGGTCTGGCATGAATTTGTGCTCGGCCATTTTCCTTCATAAAAGCTCTTCTGTGGAGCTTCTTTCTCGCCAGGACTATAGGCTGTACGGGAAGATGTTTTTGTGGAGTTCCCCCCTTTTCAAAATGCCCTGTTTCTTGTGGAGTTCTGCAAACCCGAAGTAAAGTAAACAAGAGAAAAAATATAGCGAAGGTGGCCAAGCCATCCTGTCTGGCTGCTCTCCATCAACAACTACTTTCTGTTATTTCTGCTCTTCTGGCCTAGCCTTTCTTTTTACCCTGAAAAATGCCACTGCTTTTGTCATGTTCGTACTTTTTAATTTTTTTTTTTTTTCTGGTTGCACCTGGTTTCGCAGAGGTGTAAGAGCTAACTCTTGGCTGTCCCAGCTTTGTGTCTTGGGTTGCCCCAAGCTGATAGTGCCTATAGCATTATGTTGGTTTGGAGATGCTGAGAGTAGGATGATAGGCAAGATGAATTGTGGAAATTCACCTTGGTGTGACTTGTAAAGGGAATAGTTTCCTGGAAATTTTTGTTCATCATTGTATGGCCAAGTCTTGTGGGGAGTGTCATCTCTTGGCATTTTGTATGGCTAAATCTGTACTGTGCATCCTACAGAAGGTGGGAAAGCAGCTCTGGAGGTCTCTAGCTTGTCCTCCTGCTAGAAAATGCCCTGGTAGATCTGAGTGCTCAGGGCTGTGTCCATCCCAGGCTCTAAGAATGGTGATGCCACTCTTACTTTGGGCCCCATCCAGTGTTTGACCATGCTTATAGAAAATATTTGGTTCTATGTGCCTAGATGGATTATCTCTTGTTCCAGCTGGGCTCCCCTTTCCGCTTTCCCTCATCCTATCCTTGCTTCTAAGCAGGGCTGGCTGATCTTTGAGGGATGCCATTAGTAATGAGCCCAGTGAAGGTTGTAACTGCTGATTGTGATCCTTTAAACCTGATGTTACAGCTTTCCCCCTACCTTTATTGTCCAGTTTTTCAAGTATTTTTATTGGAAGGATGCTGTGGGAGGCTTAGCGGGGCCTTTGACATGAAGTCAAGGTGTCCAACACCCCCTGCTCTCCCCTGAGCCACAGAGACAGTCTCTTTTTCGCAGATGGGAGAGTCATGTTGGTCAGGTGTGATTTGCCTTTGGAATGTCCATTTTGGCTGGTCTCAGTTACCTTTTTGTCCTTCCTGCACCTGGAAATGGTGCCCAGGATTTGCTCCATAGCCTTTCTGGGCAGAGGACAAGGCAGCTGGCTGATAGCCAAGGTTATGGTGCTCTGTTATGGTCCATATGGATGAAGTCTTGATTTGATGTATTACCAAGATCAACATATGGATGGATGCAGCTGTTTCTGTGTGAGAGCTCCGTTCAGCCTGAGCCCAGGAGTGTGCGTAATCGAATTGTTTCTGACCTCTGGTGCTGCTATCTCCTGCTAATGGTTTTGTGCACTGAAGTTGTGTGTGAACTCCGTGGCAGGATTAAACCCGGAATGGGATTTGTGCACAGTCATTTCATACACTTCCCACTGGAAGACAAACACTCAGCAGATAATCTCTTATTACACTTGTGACTACCGGATGCGCTGCCTGAACTCCAGACCTAACAGCTGCCGAAAGCAGCTTGCTCACTACAGATCAATACTGCTCCTGGAAGTACTTGTTCACTCAGAAGGGATGGTCACCACTTTAGGCCTGGTCATGAAGCACCACGAATTTTTGTTTTCAGAAGCCAGTGGTGGGTTGACAACAAGTGGACATGAGGTGTGTTCTCTCCGCGTGGTCCTGGGTAGAGGAGCTGAGGAGCCCATGCTGTGGGGGCTGAAGTCCTTACCTTTGTGTTGAGAAGCAGAGTGACCAGTCTGGGGGGCTTAGGAGCTGCCCCTTGAATGGCTGTCAGGCTAAGGGTGAGTTGACTGGTGGCATCCAGTCGTTTGCAGAGAGCAACTGGTTCTGCTGGATCCTGCCAAGTTTCTCCTGGTAGGATTCAGGTGGGAAGGGAATTGGTTTCCAGTACAGATGGGGTTGTCACAAGCTAGCACAATTCAGGGGGGATGTATAACTTTGGAAATGTGTGGGGAAGAATGCGAGGGTATCAAATTCCAAAATGTAATGGGGGATCTTGGTTGTTGGCCAGTAGGAAATCCTGGAATCACCTGCCTCTAGTGTAGCAGAAGTGAAGATTTTCTTAACAGCTGCTGTACAGCCATGAAACAAATGGCAGCACAAAGAAAGTGGACTGCTTTCAATTGGAAGGAGTTATGGTGGGCTGGTTTGCCTCTTCATGGAGCGGACTGGCAGCCTGCACGATCACAGACCGTATGGGAATGTTGGATAAACACCAGATCAGAGAAGGTTGGGACCTCTGAGCTGGAATTTGGGGCCTCTGATGAAAAAATGCACGTGGGAGAGTGATGTTCATTGTTCTAGCTAGTGCCAGGCTCTGCTTTCAGGAGAGTGCTGTGTCAGCTGCCTGGAAGAGAACAGGTCATCTTGGTATCAAGAGACTTTCCAGCAGGTATTCTGTCTCCGCCTTCTCCAGGAGAGCTTAACACTGGTGTGACAAGTCTTCCTTTAGTGGTTGCAATTGACTGAGCCCTGCTCCAGGTTTATGCCCCTATGGCATTCCCAAGATGCAGTGAAACAATGATTTCTTGCATTTTCATCTTCACTGGTTTGAGGAACTTAATTTTTTCCACCTCCCTCCTCCTCACTTTTTGTTTTTTCCTGGATTATTTTTAATCTTGCATCAGCTACCCAATCTGGTTCACTGTGGGACTGTGTGAACAGCTGAATGGGCTCAGTGGGAGGGCAGGGAACAAGGGGATGGGAGAGGAAAGGATAGAAAGGATGGAGGAAAAACTACTGAAGACAGCACTTTTGCTGAGACATATGTCAGTTTGTGCTTTCAGATGAAGTGGTTTATGTGTTTTGAACTTTTACAGGTTACCCTCTTGTTTGGGAGCATGCTTAGCTATGAAATTATCGCTGGTTTTGAGTCTGTGGTACATTTAAGGTATGTTTAAATGGCATTAGGAGATCTGATCACAAGTCAGTTAAGCATAGGAGTACTTGCTTTGTCTAACACCTTTAAAGTGAGGGAAGTGATGACCCACAGTGCCTGACGTGGGCACCTAAGGTTCACAGCAGCTTTATTCTGGTGTGCTGGAGGCTGAAGCTCCAGAACTTACTGGATGTTGTTCATTACTTTATAGCTGGTGGTGGTGTGTCTGTCTGCCTGTGCTGCAGTCACACATCTTATTTCAGTGTAATCCCCACAGTTTTTAAGAATGGCAATATGACATAATCTCTGCTGCCCCAGGGCGCTATGAATGCATGGGTGGGGACTGTGATGGCCCCCATCCCATTCCATACTCCCACTTGGCACCCAGGCTCTTGTGGCAGCCTACAGCTCTTGGCTTCCATAGTGCTGCCGGAGAGCTGTGAGCCCAGGGATGGTGCATCAGTCCACTTGACATCACAGTAATGTCAATAATAATTGTTCAAGCTTTCCTGGTAGAGAACTGAGAGCTGTTAGGGAGGCTTACTAGAACATATTGCTGAGTCCGAATCTGGAGCAAATTCAGATTGTTTAACTGCAGGACACTTGTAAACCTTCTCCTAACACCTTGTTTTGTTGTGAGTATGTATGTGTTTTGGGTGACAGGAGGGGTTACTCTGCAATATCCTTGTTTTGGTTGTGCTCGCTGGGATTTTGTTTTCTAACTTTGCAGGTAACCTGAGCTAAGAATGGGTTTAGTGGAGAGTGGTATTAAATAACCTGTAAAGATAAAAATGAGAGTTTATTCTTGAAAATTACTAATAGACTTCTGTAGTCATTTGCCCTAATAAATTTAGGACAGCTTCTGGCTTATCACCTTTCAGCAACAGCTAGGCAGTGGGTTTCTTCATCTTTTCCTTTCACTGTTTCCAGTTACACAAGTTTATCTTGCATGTTTTGCAGTCTCCTTTCCCTTCTCCCCCATATCAGACTGCTTCAGCATTTGTTAGCCTTTTATTAGGAAAGGCTGCATGGGGGAGAGTGTTATCAGCCAGCTTAGGTGTGTTTGGGGGCTGGAGCTGTGAGAGTCCTGGACCTGTAACAGCTGCACACCATTTGCTGCTGGCACAGTGGAGTGAAAGGACTAAAGTTGTTTCTGCTCTGTTGGTGAGTTGAGGCAGTTCCTGGGTTGGTGGATGGGAGCCTGTGCCAGGGCAGCGCTCTGGGAGGGCTGGGTGGCACTGCTGGAGGTCTGGGGAGTGGCTGAGGTACTCCTTGGCAGTGCCCGCTTTGCTCCTTGGTGTTTTGTCTTTCAGTGATGGGGAATAAAAGACACTTGATAAGAAACTGTGGAAAAAAGACTCTTAAAACTTGTTTTAAAATCTTGTTAACCAACAAGATTTTGGTGAATGTCAAAGATCTTCCTTTCACTTGCATCTAGTTGTTTTTCAAGCAAGTTTTGATGTTTAAGCATCCTGACTTTAAATAAATAGAGAGCATGGTTTCTCCCCAGGAGGATGAGAAGGGAATGAGGTGGTTGCTGTTACTGTTTTTACTTTGATTTATAAACCACTCGTGAGCAGTTTGGGGTCACTTGAAAGCAAAGGTATGAACTGTGGAAGCTGGCTTCTGGTGGTAGTTCTGGGCATCTGCTGGCAAAAAGTAGCCGGTGAAATCAGTGTTACTTCTGCACCAAGTAAGGTGTGTTTTACACTGTGTCTCACATTATTGTTTTTTAAATCCTCAAGCAGGTGAGTGACTAAGCCCTGCACCTGCTTTGCCTCGGTTTCTCATGAGGTTTGGGTAGCTGGAACTTTTGGGAGAGGTGCTCTTGTAAGGTAATTACAATTCGAGTTCTTTGGAGCTCACCATCATAAATCCAGTATACAAAGAGGCCCTGCTTCAGAGTTATCTTTGAAGTTCTAGAATGGTTCCTTGTCCCCTCTTTACTTGTAAAATCAAGTCTGTGAGGATCTGCATAGTACTGCTCAAGCTTTTGGGCTGTAGCCCAGTCCCGAAGAAACCATGTACATGTTCTTCTCTTCCAGCTCTTTGGCTTGTTCACCTTTAGGAAGGAGAAGTGTTTGTGAGATAATTTTTACTTGGCATTGATCAGTGAAGCAAAGCAGTTAGTTGGTGGCTTTAAAGTGAGTTTGCCAGTGGCAAAAAGATTTGGGCTTCTCCAGTCCTTTACAGCGGTTACTTGCCAGCTGTTGAGTCTCCATGGTGCCTGGGCTTCCCTGGCTTTGGTTCTGTGCATTGCCATATCGTGATCCATGTCAGATGTGGCCCATGGTAATGTTCTGTTAAATTTCACACAATGTGCTCTGGTTAATTTGGGGACTTTATGGTTTTGTGCAAGATGTAGGAGGACAGATGACACTTGACCAAGTATAAAGTTAGTGTGGTGTGAACAGAGAATTCTTGATTTAGCACAGGGCTTCTCCTTACATAGTTAAGGTATAAACATCTGAGCAAATTTGAACTGGGCAAGTGAGACAGTTTCTGTGGATGTTTCTTTTGATTATGTTGATTTAAGATGTTTCTTTTGATAGGGTGTCCATTGAAGCAGTTGTAGCTGTCCTCTCCGTCCTTTGCTGGGCTTACACAGTTTGGCCTGGCTGTGCTGCAGAGCAGTGCTTGGTTTGGTTGGAGACAGTTTTCTGACCCGTATGAGTGCCTAACTGGGTTTAACAAGGAGAGGCTGTCACAACCTGAGGGGGTGGTATGAGAGGGCGGGGGATGAATCAGCTTCACTGGCACTCTTGTTTGAAGAAACATCTGCAGAAACGCTGGCAGGAGTTTACACTTTGTCCGTGTTTTGCATTGTGAAGCCGTGATGTTTTTGATCTGGCACTGAAACCCCTACCTTTGGACTTAATATATTGTCATACTGTGGCCTGAGCAGTTCATTCACGTTGGCAAAGTGGAGTTCAACGTTGCTTTTAAACAAACAAGCAAACCCAAACAAGAATCACAACTTTTTTTCGTTTGTTTGCTTCTGGAGGGTGATGCCAAACTTGGTGTCTTGAGTACTACAGAGGTTCTTGTTTTGCAGCTCTTGAGATTCTTGCGGGGAACACGATGCTAGTTTCTTGTCATCTTTGCTGCCTAAATATCTTTTGGAAAATAATGCTTTTCTTATCTGTCCTTAGCAATGAGAATTACAACAGAACAGGCTGTTTTCTTGGCTGCTACAGATGGTGATTGTTGTTAGGGTACAGTTTGAGGATACTCCTCTTCCATTCCCCCTACCCCCTCCAAATACTCCCCCACGTTTTAAGGAACTCTCTTACTATTTCGTGTCTGGCTCAAGTGTTTCTCTGCTCAAGTGACTCTTCTGTAAATTAGACCATCCTGGTCTTCCCTTGCAACATGCCTTTGGGGAAAGGTTTTTCTTTTTTTAAGCCTGAACTATTTCCATGTTATTGACGCACAAAGAATGGCACTGGATGGGGCTGAAATTACATAGGCTCACAACTTTGCTGCTGCAGAAAATGTTTTTATGGCTACATTCTTGGGAGCTGAAGTGACAGGAGAGTCAATGCAGAGGGGGCTTTGTGTCCACAGGCCTTCAAATCATATTTCAGTATCTCCTGTAGAGCACAGAATGAAAAAGTGGTTCTTCAGGATCATTTAGCATAGGCTTGTCCTGCAGGAAGCTGGAGGGAGTTGACTCAGTGAACCTGAAGTGTCAGTGCCACATGCAAATGTGCCTTAGTTATAGCTGGAATATTGGGAGTGGATTAATTGAAATTGGTTTTCCTGAATTGCCATGTAATTGATTTCTAACAGCAAAATTGCTTCTTTTTCCTTGGGTAGTGCTTTGGAAGCCTAATTTTATTTCCAGGATTCTTGAACAGTTTCTTTTCAAGTCTTGATTGTACAGACTTTTTGTCTCCTTTGGGGTGCCATCCCTAGCGGCAGTTACTCCGGTATGGCATAGTTCTTATCTAAGAGAGACCCATGAAGTACAGCTGACACCCATAACATTTGTCAAAAATACTAGCACACTCCTGTCCTTTGGTTTTTTCCTACAGATGTCTGCAAGTGAAAACAGCCAACAGTGCTGTGAGGAACAGAAATAAGAACATTGACAATTTAAAAGTTGTGGGTTTTCTTCCATGAGGTGGTTCTTCCCTTTCTTCTGTTCTCCTTGCTTCGGAATTTTACACTTTAACTGGAAAAGGTAGCATCTGTAGGAGCTTTGTGGCTCATGCAGAGCTGAGCTCTTCAGTCCCATGGCTACTGCTGTGAGGCAGAATACCTGCCTTCTTCCCTGGCAGAGGGGAAACACTTGGGAGCATACCTGGCCATTGTGAATTAGAGTAGAAGTTAATTGAGCCTAGCCCAGGACCTGCCTTGAGGAGCACTTGCCAATAGTGGAGTTGAGAGGTGCATCAGAAAGCAAGGACTTTTGATAATTCCTTCAAACACTCTGGAATCTCCAGTGATTTACTTTGAAACCTAGTCTATTAATTGTTTCTGAAACAGGAACCATTTCATATCTCTGTCTTACCTTTCTCACTTTCTCCTGTAGTTTGTGTATCTATGTCTTTAAGATAGAGAATGATGATCAGAACTTAATTATCTTTGAGACTTCTGTCCGTTTCTGAAATGTCTGAACAAAGGGTTCAGGAGTTAATAGGGAAGAATTAATGCATGGATAATGGAGTTGCATAAACATTGTTTCATTAAGAATCAGGCAAAAAATGGTATGAGATGGCTGGACAGGAATTTTTCTTGCCCCCTCTCTTGACATGGTAGAAAACAAAGAACAAAACACCTCTGGGAAGTTCCAAATATCATTATGTTTCAGAGTGTAAACTGGAGCAAGCAGTCAACAGTGTGTCCAAGCAAGCTGCATGTCATTAACTTGGATTTATTTTTCTTTTTACTCAAAAAGATAGATTATGTCTTACCTTGAGTAGATTCCTGTATGGAAGGCATTTAATTTTTGTTTGTATCTATTATCGGTCCTTCAGAGTTCGGTGTTTTGGTGTTTTTTTCGTTGTTGTTGTTGCAATAATTCTTGCTATAAGAGCTGACATGGATAAAGGTGGATAAACTTTTTTGTAGGTCTGTGCATAATCTCTAGTTCTGTTACATGGATCTTGCTATGAATTGCTTCTCCTTTGAGTTATGGTTTGGGTAATACTGAATCTGAATTTTTGGAGGCCTGTCAGAAAAAGTGATCCATGGGTTACATCTCAAAACAGCCAGGTAACATTGGCCGTCCCTTTGTCATTCTTGCACATTTGGAAGAAAATATAACATGAACATTTTGTGTACCATGTGTATGTGTATATAATTGTTGCTCAAGAAACAGAGCAAAGCTGGCTTGATTTAACTGGGGTACTTCAACTTATCGCTGCTAAACCCCTGTGTGCTTGGCAATTCCACATTTTTTTTAAGGAGTTGGGTGGTAGTGGTGGTATTTGCCTCAGCACGTGCTGCCTCTTCCTCAGCTTTATGTATCCACTGTAGCCACAAATACTGCTCTCCTGTAAATACTAATTGAGCCTGTGCTGACAGTATATCTTTTAATACCTTTGTTGATCTGTGAAAGACATTAATTTGGAAATACATGGTTTGTGTATATGGCTGGATGTATTAGACCCCACAATTCCTTCAGCAATAGAAAGAACCGTTTTTGTTTTGCCTTTCTGGCAATGAAAATACTGTGCTGCTGATGCTTTCTGTGTTGAAACTCTGTCTGCTCTGTAACTGAACATTTTATCAGGTGACTGCTGCTGTGAGTGATGCTGCTTTTTGAAGTCAGAAGGCAGTAGAACTTGTTCTCTGCCAGGTGAGATTGCAGGACTTGTAGAGTTGCCTCTCCAGCCTCCTCTTTCACACCAAGAGGGATTGTATTATCCAGAATGTAAAATGATTGGCAGGTTAGGGACAAAGCTGGTGAATAATTTGAAAACTGGAACTTACTAATGGAAACTGTCCCAAAGTTGAATTGGAGAGCCCAGAGTATGCAGAGGCACGTATTTCCTGTAAAATATATTATAAAATAAGCAGGTCATCAGAAGTTAATGCACTCTCTTGATGCTTGTCTTTAATTCAGAGCAGCAGCTTTATGGGTTAGGAAGGCGAAATATTTACAACTGTGAAGTTACTTCTTTATCTCATGTCTGGAATTGCACATTGTACCCTGCAGTGGTAGTGAGTGTGGGAAGAGGAAGGCTGCAGTTTCCCTCATATCCCGAGTACATCTGTAGGCTGGTGCAGTACTCCCTGTGTAAGACTTTTGGGGGGTAGAGTCGGGAATACTCAGCCAGGTCAGTCCTCAGAAAGCACTGGTAGCTTGAAAGGCAAGTGTGCGTTGGGATGGATAAAAATACTTTGGGGCATTTTTGCAACTTGATCACCTAAAAGCCCATAAGGTTATTAGGTAGCTCAGACATGTCTAATCTTATAAATATATGACCTCTAGACAGTGTATGTTATTTTGCTGTACCCCCTCCTGATTTTCATTTCCATGTAGACATAAGCAGCAGCTGACATGAAGGAGGCAGGGGGGAAGCTCTCTTGCAGTCTTAAAAACACATGAGAGCAAAAAGAAATTCTGTTATGTTAACTGCGAATTGAGAACTGTTATTTTACTGCCTTTATGGAAGATTTTCATCTCCTGTGGTCTGTAGGCTGTCATTCTGGTTTTAGCTGCTGTACTTGTGTCTGTGCGTTCTCGCAGTTCAGTCGTTACCTGTGTAATACAACGTTGCTTTCTGGCAAATTGTGTTGTGCATATTCAGAAAAAGTGTTATGGGCTATAAAGGCTTTTTTTGGGGTAGATTTATGTATGTGGCTACTTCTGCTCTGTAACAGCACAAGCTAGGGGAAGAACTACATTTTGAGTTTGTCAGAAGGCGATGATCTGTGTGATGGTCCTTACTGCGTTTTGGTATTTCCACACTCCTCAGTCATTGTTGTAGCCTGATCACAGATAACTGTGTCATGCATGAGTGATGCCATTAATCATGATCGTGGTATGGATGCACGGCTGATTAATTCAGGGGATGGTGAGCTGAAGCTAACAGCTGTTGTGAAGGTATGGGGTTGAAGCTCTCTTCAGGGAGCTGGATGGTGAGGGATTGTCTTCATGTGCTTTTTATTGGTTAGGGGGCATGTCATGCCTGTGTGATGCCGAGCAGTTCTAGGCTGGTCCTTTTCTTCGTTTTTGTGAGTAGGAAAGCAAATTAATCAGCAAGGATAGATAGTTGTGTTGAATGGTCTGACTTGTTTTGTTTGCTATCAGGTTCTACTTTTCTGTCCCTAGACCTTATTTTCCGTTTTAGTGAATTCTTCCTTCCTGTTCTTAGTAGGAGTTGAGATGTGTATCTCCCTGTAGATGTCCCTTAAGATTTGCTAATTTTGTCTCCTTGCCCATCCCCTCTTTCAGTCCAGGGTACAGGACCCCAGCAGTTGTGCTCGTATGGGATGTCTCCCATTAACATCTGCATTGCTGGGAGTCTGTGGAAGGTTTCTGTTATTTTGCGTGTGTGTGTGTGCATGCACGGGCATCTGCAGTTGTAGGCACCGCCCTGAAAGCAAACAGGGAGTAATATTAGTTGGGTAGGCAGTATGAGATAGCGTGCGCTTCCATGAATTGGGGGGAAGCTGGAGGTGAAGTGGAAGAGCTACTCAAGGAGAAAGACAGTGTTTTGGAGTATAGGGCCCGGTGATGTGCCTCCTTGGAACCTCCTGTGCAGAAAACCAGTCTTCTTGGGCTTGGCTGCTTGTGGAGCAGTTTCAGAGGAGTGTTCTCACCAGCCCAGGCATCAGTTTGGAGAGTGGTTTGTTGAACTTAAAATTTCCATGTTGTACATGTGGAACAGGAATTCAAATGATTCTCTGCAGCATAGCATTTTGATTTTACTTCTGGTATTTAAAATCTCAATGAAAAATGCAAGTACTTCCTCTGATATGCATTATTTTGTGTTACGTGATTTGCAGTGTGCTCTGCATTACTTGCAGAGAGGAAGAAGCCCTTTTCCAGGTAATTTGAGCAATGGGAAATAGGTCTCCATTAGTCCCATAGCTAAAGGTGAAATGCTTAGCATAGCTGTGGCATTAATCTAGAACATGGATGAGATGTACTGGGCTGTGGATTTGACATGGTGAAGCCATCTGGCACTGGCCTAAGAATGCACCTCTGCACTGTCATGTGTCAGCTCTTGGAGCATCCTGAGGGACAGGTTTGGTTCTGCCTTTCTGCCAGCAGTGTGCAGACCACAGTGGCTCCTGTGAGCTTGGTTTGCAGTTGTTGGTCACACAGTGTGGGTCTGGGGATGCTCCTGCTGCTGACCAAGACAGTGTTGGGGGGGATTTATTATTCAGTACTGTTGGATACCACTGTGAGGTGTTTGTTAAACTATTCATCTATGATAAGCTTTCTTTTAATCCATGCCAGATTTTACAATCAATAAACTGTAGTTACTTGAAAAATCAAGTTAATGTTCACTTGAGGTATAAAATGTGTCTCTGGGAATATGTGTGTGTACATGCACACGAAAAGCTGATTAAAAATGGTGTGAACTTATGAGCATTTGTAGCAGCCACCTGACACTCAGGGGATTAAAGACAAGGTTATATTTTCAAGATATAGATTGACATTTCCTTTAGTTTTAATTTCTAAATTTTCAGGCACAGTGTATACAAAAGTAATATTTTTTGCATCTACCTCAGTCAAAGTACTTGAAGTGAGGAGTAGCTGGTTGTCGTAGGAATTACTGGAGGGAAAGAACTCATCCTTTCTTCACTTGTTGGAGCCTTCCAGTCAGAAGTGGTTAGTGAGCTTGGAGAGGCACCTCGAAGCTTCAACATCTCTACTGCAGTGCCCTTGTTGGTCATGGGTGGTTCTGCCGTGGGAGAAGTAATTTCTCTTTACTCTGCTGATCAGTAAATTGCTTAATGCCCACCATTGTTATTTCAGTCAGCTGTTGCTGAAGCTGCCAATTATCTGTTTGGTTTTGTGACTTCTGGTAGAGTTGGTCATAGTAACGTTGAGCCTGTTGTTTCCTGTTTGATGTGCTGCTCAGAGCCAGTGTTTGGGAATGGAAATTTAGGATCTAGTTACTTGGGTTTTTTAACCATTTCTGGTATCAACCCACAAAGTTTTCTACAAACCAGATGTCCAAACTCTATTTCTCACTTGAGACTTTCCACCAGTTTAAAGGCTGCAAGGATGTGCTATTTAAGAGGAACTAACTCTTGCAGTTGGGAAAGAAAGTTTTGGAGTCACTTAGACACTTGTTAGCATGTGTGAAGATGGCTGAAGATCAGTCTGAGAGGCCTGGAGCTCAGGATGCATAAAAATATCAAAAACTGGGTGTGCTATTTCAGTGATTCTTAGCTCTGGTTACACTCTATGGTTGGGTAACCCGAGACTCGTGCTGAGCATAAGCATTGAAACTCTTGGCTTGTCACTACAACCCAGACCAGGTTGGGACTTCATTAGCGAGGTGTCTTGACAACACCACACTTTTTTGACAAGAGTTTGGAAAATAGAATTGTTAAGAACTGTTGCTCTTGGGATTGTAACCCCTGGGATTCCTGCTTAGTGAATCTCTCCTAAGGCCGCCAGCCCCATTGAACGTGCAAGAGGGCACTTGGGTTGGTTGCAGGTAGCGCAGGAGCAGCTTCCTTGGGGTCATTTGCCCGGCGGTCACTGCTGTGCTCGTGTCCCACGCAACAAGTCTGTAAATCCTGGGAGACCTATGGATGACGGGCTGTAAGCAGCAGTTTGAAAAAAGGTGTGTCCGCAGCTCGAGGGTTGTTACACAGAGCAGGTGGAAGGGCTGTGATGGATAAATGCCCTGGTGTCTGTCTGGTCAGCCCACAGATAAATGGGGTTCCCTTCACTCTCCCGGTGCAGTTTTTCCAGGAGCAGAGACCTTTGGGGGACATCTTCCTTCCTCTGGGCTGGGGAGAACAGTATCTGTGCTTTCCACAGCCCTTTTAGCAAGGATTTCAGGGGGTTTGAGGGTAACCCTCAGTAGCTGTCCCTATTTACAGAGGGCGGACACCGGCTGAGCATCATGGTAATGTAAGCGTTGCAAAAAAATCACCTGAGGCGTGCCTGGAGGCTACGGGTGTTTTGTTCCAAACACAAATGAGCTGGGAAATCTGGAGGGAAATCGTCTTCGATAGTCCTGGAAGGAATTGTCAGATCTGTGTGCAAGGTCAGCACCTTGTCAGCGGGGAGGTGGATTCAGCCCCCTCTTTGTTCAGGCTTAGGGTTTGGCTCCTGGAGTATTGGGACAGAAAGGCCAAGCTGTTGAGAACTCCTGGGCATCTGTTTTTTTAAGGGGTGCTTAAGCTTGGAGTTCCTTAATTCCAAATAATTTATATGGCATTCCTGCATGATGCATGTTTTTGTGATTTTTTTTTTTTTTCTTATTTTTTTTGTCTGAAGGCACTACCTTTGGTAAAGAACTTGGGTTTTTTCCTTTAACTTTAGGTGTTTATCCTGCTTGAAAATACAAGTGTTTATCCTGCTTGAAAATACAAGTGTTTATCCTGCTTGAAAATACAATACCAGTCTGGACAGCGATATGGAGTTTTGTTGAGGGCATTCTAGGATCACATAAGTGTAAAAGATCAGGAAGTAGAAAAAAAGATGAGAGAGAGAAACTGTTTGTACTTTAAGTAAATGAGCCGTACTTGTAAACTGGAGGGGAAGAGAGATATCACATACTGCTGGTGGGAAGTGGCTGAATTTTGATAAGAAGAGGAAGCAAGTAAAGACAACGGTGTGTGGTCTAAGTGGAAATAATCTGATCAGAGAGAGAAGGAAGATCATGTGCTTTGCTCTCCAGGCTGATAAAGGTTTTGATTTGATTTTTAGCAGTTCATATTTTAAAGAGTCTTTTTTCTTTTTGTCAGATTATGTCTACTTCGAAAATTCTTCAAGTAACCCCTATTTGATACGAAGAATAGAAGAGCTCAATAAGGTAAACATTTTTTTCCATCAAGTCTTTGAAGTTAATTGAATTTATGATCTGCTTGATTTGATTAAAATCAAAACAATTCTTTAGTAGTTCTCTGGTAATTAGAAGCTTAAAAATACATCTGTTCTCTGGTAATTTTCTGGAATGCTTTAAGACCTTTTGTTCTCCTTTGGTATGAAAGGAGTTAGTGTCAATGGTATGTCGTTCTCAAATTCCCACCTTTGGGGCTAGAGGTTTCTGCAGTTCTTCACTTCCATGCCAGGATCACTGGATATGAAGAAAATACAAGTTTGCTTAGAGGATGGAGAGCTTTAATTTGATTTTTCTGGTGGGAGACTCTTGCTCAGGAGAAAGGTTTGCAGCTGTGATCTGCTTGCTCAGACTTTGTCTTTGCCGATTGTCCTCTTGGGCCAGTGAACTCTTTCATCTGCCAAATTCCCTTTCAATGGATCGAACAGGGAAACATGATGGCTTCTGTGTGGGAAGCCAGCTGAAGTTCTCAGCGATGAAATTTGACCTGATTGAGAGGGGAAGCCATTAGCTGTATCCTAAACATACCTCGTGTACAGGTTTAATATTGACATTATGGCAGCCCATACAGAAGGAATTTAACATTGCTGCTTTGGATGTGGGTGTACATTAACTGTCTGATATCAGGTATTTTTCTTCAGCCGCCAGTCACGGAAGAGCCTGTAGTTCTCAGACAGTTACTTGGAGAGAAAATATACCAATTTTCCTGAGCAATAAAGAATCTGAATGTTAGGACTTCCTTGGTAACCCCATGGAGGTCTTTCACAGAAATACCTTTAGGTCTCTTTTGCCTTAAAGAAACATGAGTGAATTCTTAAAATGTTCCCAGTGGATCCCTATCTGTGAGATATTACTGTCTGTATTCTACCCGTTAATAGGGTGCAGGTTTGTTGATCACTTTCCAGGAAAGTGTTGTTTCCCCCTCTTATTGTTCCTTTTCATTCTTCCCCTCACCTTTAAAAAAATATGAATTTTCAACTTGGATCCCCTATCTTGGTGCAACTCTTCCTTGAGCTGTGATTTCTCTGACCTACGCTTTAAAATGGGTCTTTCAGGTGGAAATGAATCCTAGCTCTTCTATTTCCTTTTTAACTGAGTGTAAATGAAATTTTGACAATTAAATAAATCAGATAAATTTACATGGAAGCTGTCTGTGTTTGAATGAGATGCTTCCTGCCTTTGTACTTTTGTTTCTCAGAATTTAAAAGTTCTGAATTATTTACCAGAAAAGGGCAGAAATTCTGAGACACTACCAAAAACTTTTGGGAAGCAAGGGAAATATCGGTGCGTGTATGTGGTGTCTGGTTTTGGGTTTTTTTTTTTAGATTTGTGTTAGGAAAACTGGTATTATAAAAGTTGAAACTTTTCCTTCATTCACATCTCAGCAATGAGCATGCACATCAATTTAGATTGTTTCCTTGTTGACGTATTACTGGTTGTCTAACCTTTTTTTCAGACTTCATAGCAGGCAGTTTGTATCTTTTACTTTCTGGATCTGTGCCTTCATTATGGTTTTCAAAGAGTCTTCAGTAGTAGGATACAACTCTCAAGTTACTTTTGTATTATTTGATTTATTTTAGAGATAGTAAACTGGCTCGGGCTGTTACAAATCGGTAGGTTTATTTCCCCTAGAGTTTGTAAAAAGCCACTTGCACTGTTTGACAGGTGCCATCTACCATTAGATGTCCTATCTCATTTTAAGAGTTTTAAGTAAATAATCTTTCAAAAATTCTGACATTTTTCATATATTGTCACAGGAATAGTTTATTGTCTGGTGCAGCTTCTTTGGTTCTCTTTCTATAATGATTTTTTTGTGTGTTGGTCATTGTTTAGCTTACCAGTGCTGTCAGAGAATCTCATGTCGTTTTTTTTGCAAAAGTAGTAATGGCTGGGTTCTTTCTTGCCTTCCTACTGCCCTGCAGAGTTTGAAGAACAGCCTAGATCTGAATTCTGTAATTTTTCACAGGCTTTTTATTAGGTTTTTAAAGATTTATTTGAATATTACTTAATATAGGCATCACCTCAAAAATAGCAAAGTGGCTGGTAATATGCTGCAATGGCAGGTAAGTTTGTTTGTCTCCCCTTAAAACATCTGCAACTTAAAAGTGGTGATTGCACAGGAACCATTAGGAGGGCAGGGCCAAACTGCCTGGAATTTCCCTCCCCTGGAATGGATCATGCTGGAGTTTGTGTGTCAGATAATATGTGCAGCTGGAGGTGCTGAAAGCAGACGCTGTGTAGCTCTTGTGCAAAATTCCCGATCATTTATGAAGTCCCTGGTTCAGAGTGAGCAGTTCTGCTCTTGGTTAGTGGTCAGTTTTTCCTTCTGTTCCCTGTTTCAGACTGCCAATGGAAACGTGGAAGCGAAGGTGGTGTGTTTCTACAGGAGGAGAGACATCTCAAGCACGCTCATTGTACTGGCAGACAAACATGCAAGTAAGCTGCTTTGTGTTCAAATGACATTGCTTCTGCACAAAGCTGTCAAACCTGGGGACAACTTTGATATTTCAGCTATCAGTATCTTAAATGTGGTTTTTTTTCTGTAGTCATCTTTAGCAATTTGCGTTACTTGTTTGGCTGACAATTTTTTTTGTTTTCCCCCTATCTTAAACCTTTTAATTGGTTTGTGCATGGTTTGATTTTGGTGGGGGCAAGACAGAAGTTTTTAGTTAGGGCTGAGTAAAGACATCGTATTTGCTCCACAGAAATAATTTTTTTTTAAATTTTTTGGGTGAGAGAAAGTATTCTCCCTGTTAATATCAACTTTCATGAATTATTTGGTTTGGTTTTGTATATTAAAAAAACCCCTCAAACATTATTTGAGTGAATCAAGTGGAATGATTATGGGAAAGCAACTTGAAACATGGCCAGCTTGAAACCTGACTAACAGGATTTCTCTTTAAATTTCAATATTAATAATATTTCATGTAGTGACACAGCTTTTGTCTGAACATGCTCAGCAAATACACTTTGAAAAAAACAATTTGAGAATTCAAAATCACTATTTTGAATACTTAAAGCCCTTTTTTGTTGGGGAGCAAGTGGAGTAACTAAACTGTTGTTCTCTTGTGAACAGCAGTGTGTGTGTGAGGTGTAGCTGTTCAGATTGCTTGAAATTTAGCAAAAAGCATGGACAGTCTTACGAATCTTTGTAATTCAGGGCACATCACATATAAATGAGAGAGAAGCAATCAGATATGGGCATGTCAGAACTGTGATTTAGCTGGCAAGCATCACTGTTCTTTATTGTGCTTCTTGGTGTGTGTATCAATAGAGTGATCCGGGGGTTGATTCAATCAGATACTCAGTTTTAGCAACGAATATAATGGCTTGTTGTGTTCTCACTGCTTTAATGCTGTTGGGGAAAAGATGCAGCAAAATGAGTCCCTTATTGATAAATTTGAGTATTTGCTGTTGTAGTCTGTCCAAATGATCCCTCCATTGCAGCCATACCTTGAAAAGAGATCATGGTGTTGAGAGGACAGTTTGCTGTGCCACAGAACTGTGATGGCAGGCAAAGCTTTTTTGAGATCCCTTCAGTGCAGCAGTATTTATTTTATTTGAGGATCCTGAAGCTCAGTAGGAGCTCCACCATAAACAACATAGCTATTGATTCCTTCATCTGTGTCTCACTTCACTGGGTTCAGTAAAGGAAGCAGGTGGGAAGGATTCACAGAAACACATATCTGAGAATGAAAATCAAAAATATTTGAACCCACATAAATGCTCTTTGAACCTGCAAGTGCTGATTTCTCTTCATGATAAGAAATCTAAGTGTGGTTTTGTTTGGTTGTTTTTTTTTTTTTAATACGAACAAATGATTCATTGTTCATACGTGTTGTTTGAAAGGTGGGAAAATTCTTCTATAGCAAAATCCTATTAATAGAGTGACCAGAGACAAGTGAGTCTGCCTCTTAGAGTAAATTTCATTAGTAACTAGCATTTTCTCCAGTATCTTTCTTTCTGGTGCAGAATAAAATTGGTACTGAATGACTTTCATTTATTTAGATAGATGTTCTGCTCTGTGGTTTCTGTTCTTCATAAGAAAGGAGAAGAGAGAAAAATTAAGCTTTTTGGACAGCCATTAGTTCTTTACTCTGAAAAAAGAATCAGTATCCTGCATGATATAACAGAATTAAATTTTGTAGATGTTAAGGTTCTAGTACAGATATTCCACACTGTCAGTGACTTTGGGTTCATTTCCATAAAGTCTCCTGTTGCCTCATTTTGATGCATTTGCAGTAGATGTACGTGTCTGCATCGCTGATCTTTTAACTGCCTTTGTTCAGCTGATTAATGGAGCTTTCTGACTGCAGACATTTCTGGATTCACAGAGTCTTCTGTTTAAGATGCCTTTATTTTAGACCTACTGTTGAGATCAGTGCAGTGAGTGAGCTAAGCAATGGGGAGATACAGCCAGGGCCTAAATGGAAAAATTGTATGGATATTTTGATATTTTTTGACTCTTCCAATAAAGGAAGGAAAAAGATGTAATTGTAAAATTAATGTTTTGAAGTTAAAAAAAATTAAAAAAGCCACTTTAGGTTGGATGATCCATCAGATATCTGAAACAGGCGAGTCTGAAATGTCTTTTCTCATAAGTCTGTATACGGAGAAATGTGTTGGAAGCACCTTATTCTGTAGTTGGTGACTATAAATTAGCACCTGATGTATGTAACCTGATTCTTGGATTTGATCTGTGATCTTGCTATTTTTATCATATGATGTAAAGCTTGTCTGGGCTGTCCTATAAATCTTTCAGCCTTATGATGTCTTCCTTACATTGTTAGTGCTTTTTATTCATAAGCCTCTTTAATCACCTCACAAATTATTCTAGGGAATTTCTCCAACTGTTTCTGAAATGAACTTGCTTCACCAGTAAGACACAGTTTTAAGTTCTTGCTGAGAGACTTTAAAACAAGATTTCTCTTTAAATTTCCATATTAATAATGTTTCTTGTAGTGACACAGCTTTTGTCTGAACATGCTCAACAAATACACTTCGCAAACAGAATTTGAGAATTCAAAATCACTATTTTGAATACTTACAGCCTTTTTGTTGGGAAGCAAGTGGAGTAACTAAACTGTTTTTCTCTGGTAAACAACGGAGTGTGTGAAGAGAGATGGAAAAGATACTTCACTCCTCGACCTGTTGTTGGATGCTGTCACTATGTGTTTTCTTTATATAATGTCTTACACAGTTTTTTATAATTATTTAAATATTTGCAGCGATGACTGACCAGTTGGTAGTGGTTGGGGAATTGACTTAGTGCTGTCTGGATTGGCAGATTTATGGTTGGTTTTCAGCAGGTGCTCTCTGGCACACGTGGCAGCTTGGTGTTGGAAGTGCCAAAGCTTCTGAAAATAAATTTTTTGCATGATACCGGTGTGCCTAAAGAGGTAGGGAATTTAATTGAGAATTTTTTTTACATTTTAAATAACACCAGTCTAAATGAAGTTTGACAATAGCTTCCTGAATTAGCTCTTTTTGTTTCTTTCATTTTATTCTCCTCTATTTTCTCCTACCACACATGCAGACTTAAGAGGAGTCCAGTTCATATATCCACCAATGGCACAGTGGCTCAGTTGTTGCTGAGAGGAGGGAACTGTGGTTTTTCTCTTTGGGAGTGGTGTGATGAGGGAAGAATAAAGTGTCCAAAGGAGTGTCTGTTTGCTCCCTGAAATAGTGGCTGTGGCCTCAAGAGGTGATCACCAGAACTTTGTGGCAGGGGATCCACATTGATAATGTCCAAACTCCTTCTGAAGTGTCAGGGTGTAAGGATTTCTGCCTGGTAGAACTTCCTCTATGTTTTCTACAGCTACAAGTCACTATCTGAATTTTTGGTAGAGAAAAAAGGAATAAGACTACAGCTTCATACAAACCATTTGAAACTGAACCTGGGAGAAGGAACCTGGTGTTGTATTTTAATTTATTCAAATGCAGCATTTCTAGAATGTTCCTCCAAGGTCTTTAGTTAAGCTGTTAAAGCAGGCAGTGTTGGCAGCTTCCTTTGCTGCTGAAGGAGCTATTGTGCAGGTCACTTACATGGGTTTTACTTTTTGTTTACATTTGTTTCCCAATGATTTGGCCCCACTCTTTATTCTTTACCTTAGTTTGTTAGTTATAACCATGCTAACTAATTCTTCTGTTACTGCAGACTGTTTCCCAAGCTGGTAAACCTTGGGGGCTCTCTAAACCTGATTTCTGTGTCTTGTTTACCTTTGTGCCTTTCTGAATACTGTCATTGGCTACTTGTATGACACCCCTAATGCAGAGAAGGAGCTGCTGCTTTCTGCTTTTGATGCTCTGGAGTGCCCAATCTGATCTATAGCAAATTGCTATTCTTTCTCGTGCCTAGCAAATATTGATGTTTAATTTCACATCTCACACACCCAGTCATTTTAAATTACAATGACTGCCTCCTGGGTTTCTCCTGCCAACTCAAAGTTTACTCTTTCTAATTATTTTCCCTGTATATGTTAGCTTTCACACAAGTCTTGCTGTTTGTGCCTAATCTGCCTATCTCTTGTTCCCAATAGAAGTCATCTTCAAGCTTTGTTAATGTGCTATTAATGATTCTGCCATTAAATATCAAATAATACTTAATCTAATACACTTCTTGCAGCATTCCACTGGCTACCGCTGCATAGCTGATATATTACTGTTTGTATTAAGATTAAATGTTTAGTTTCAAATCTGCACAGGCACATCTATCAAGCAGAAAGATTAATTTTGAAATAAGGCTTTATGAGAGCACTGAAGTCCCAATGTACTGCACCTCGTGTATTCCCATACCACTTATTCCACACTACTGTAAAAAATGCAGGCAAATCTTTCTGAAAAGATTTCTTGGATGTCTTATAAATATATTTCTATTTTTAAAAACTTTTTTTTTTTTTTTTCCCTCTGAGGTCACTGTTCTTGATGGTGGCGTTTGGTGCAGTTAGTGTGAGTGGGTGAGCTGTGGGAAGGTGAAATGCAGTCATGTCAGACTTGTCCTGGGGCTGGGACAGCCCCTGTTGTGGTTCATAGTCTGACTTAGCCTGTGCTGTCTGGGTGAGGTGTCAGTGGGCTCTGAGGTGTCACTGGGTGCTTTTTGTCCAAGCAGCTTTTGCTTGACCCCAGTGAGGGAGAGGTTCCTGTTCCAGATCCAGACCTTCTCTCCTCCATCCCTTGGTTCCCAGTGCATTGGTCAGGTCTGTTTTTTTTTTTAATGCTAAATCATGGCTGTGAAAGAGGAGGGACAGTGTTCATATAGGTTTGTTTGTTATTTCTTGGAATGTTTCTACCTCTGTCTGGGAGTGCTGTGACAGTTTTACTGCTGTGTGTGAGGGAGTTGTTTGTCACCTCTAGAAATGTCTGTCTGTTTTTAAGAAATGTATTGTGCTTTTTGGTTTTGAGAGGCTGTTCATAGCAGAGTTGCCATAAGAACATGTATGTTCTCCACCTTCTGTATTTTATTACAAAAGCAAGGCACTAAAATTAAATACTACTTGGTAGTCAAGCCTACCTGAAGGGATGCAGTCCCTGGGATTAATTTGATTGTGCTGAGTGCTTTCATTTTGTCTGTAGATTTCATTGGCACGAAGGGGTTGACATACTTTTTAGAAAAATCTAATTTCTAAAAGCTGTAGGCCATCAAATATACTGAAGATACTAAGTATTTTAGGTTGCTCCTTGTATTTTCCCTACATTACACAGTGCTCTACTGTCATTTCCAAAAGCTGCTGTAACTACAAGCATGAATTCCCTTTTCCTTTGTGCATCCTTCAATTTTCAGGCAAACGAGCTTGGAACTTGCTGGATTGTTCGTGAATTGCTACTGGTATATTTAGTGTAGGATAGCAATCACAATATTAATTTTCAACTGAAACAGAATCCACTTCAGTAAATAAATTGCAGACCCATGAAAGTGTGCAACAAATGTAAATTTGGTGCTCAAGTTCCCAGGAAAATATTAAAACTTAAGTACATGCTGCTGTATGGTTAACAGCTCATGTGGTGTAGCAGCTATTGCATCTTGAAGTCTGGTTTAATTATGATGCTCTTCTTTTCTTTCCTTGCTGGAGCAGCCTACCTGACAGGCAAATGAACTGCAGGTCTTTTTTTCAGGGCAGTAAAACGGTGATAAATTGTGGGCAACCTGAAGGGTACATAATTTTTTGTCACCACCTTTGAAATAATGGTGGTCTATTTAAAACGAAATGCAATTTTTGTGTTTTATAAAATGGAGATGTTTGCTTTATTTTTGGGATAACTGTGGGGATTTTAGTTAACGAATCTTAAGAGTATATAAATCATAACTGTTCCTGTATGTGTTTCTCACTAGAAATGTTTTTTGGCAACAACTGTTGAATTAAGCTGCAGGCATAAGGCTGCTCTTTGAGAGTAATGCTGCTGTAAAATTAGATTTTTACGATTCATGCATGAGGCTTTACAGCTCATTCTACTACAGTCTGGGAAACTTTGCCTGTGGTTTTGTAAAATGCGAGTAACTGCATTAATTTCTTAGAGAAGGGAAAAGTGTGATCTCTTCTTTCTCAGTCATTCATCATGGAGGATCGTTGGAGTTTTTTTCTTGGAGTATTTTGCCCTTTACAGTTTTAACTGGTAAAACTGGCAGGATACTTCTTAACAAACACAAAACATACGATTTATTTCTTAAAAGAAAGGTGCTTGAAGATGTTTGGGATCAGTTGCGTGTCAGCGTGGGTGGGATTTCATGCATTTACTTCGGTGCGTGTTTGAGAGCTGGTTGCATGGAGATTGGCTAGCTCCAAGGCAGGGATGGTGGATCCAGGCTGCTGCAATGCAGGAGCGTTGCAGTTGGATGTGTGTGGTGTGTTAGGCTAAGGAGGATGGCAGGAGTGGCCTCAGGCACTTGGTTACATTCCAGTTAATCTTGTGGCTGTGGTTGGGGTGAGGAGAGTACAAAATAACAGGAATTAAATAAACTGCCCTTTCCAGTGGGTGTTTCCTGTAGAAGCTGTAAAAGCTGGGAAGGGACAGTATGATGTCCTGAAAGAGGAGTAGGGTTTACAATAACTGGTGCCTGGCAAAGAGAAAAGACTTCACTTTGCCTCGCTCATTGTGTGTCTGCTTTTGCCTGATGAATCTGGTGCACTGAAAGCTCCTCTGTCTCCACAGAACTTCTGTGTTGGTAGCAAATATGTGTGACTTTCAGCTTGGTGGGAGCTGTGTCTGCCTGGGATGATTTGATGGTGGTGGTGAATAAATACAGTTCACAGGCATTGTTTCAAGGATCTGTACTAATTATGTAATTGTTCAATTGGCCAAAATGTTACATTTAGTCTGATTAAAGTTTGTTATTAAGCAAAGGTTTTGGAGCAGGTCATTCTGACTTGCTCAAAGTCGATGCTTGTCTTGTTCTTGATCAATTTTGTCTCCTTATGACTAGGAGAAATGGAAGAAGAAATGGAAAATCCAGAAATGGTTGATTTACCAGAGAAACAGAAGCATCAGCTACGACATCGTGAGTTGTTTCTCTCACGACAGCTGGAATCTCTTCCAGCCACACACATTAGGTAATGACTGATTTCTTCCATTTTATTGAAAAATCACACAGCATTGTTATTTTTCAAGTACTCTTCAGTGTAAGATCAAGTTCTGTGTACAACTTCAGTAATACCATCTTGTGAATCACATGAGCATTTAAGATGTTTTTTTTTCATGAGACATGTTTCTCTTTTTTTAGAGGCAAATGCAGCGTTACTCTGTTAAATGAGACAGAATCCCTTAAATCGTATCTGGAACGGGAGGTAGGAACCATTTTGTGCTTATAAAGCTTGAACAATTTATTCTGGCACAGTTTAGGTTTGGTGCCTATTTGCAAGTTTTCTAAAAAGAATTCTTTCATTTCTGCATGTACTGGGCATTGACAGTGGGAAGCTTTAGGCTCTGTACAGTCTTCATTTTGCATAAAACTTTGTGGTTCTGGGGGCCAGACCTTGTGATTACATCCCTGTGTGACAGTGACCTGCCTTTCCTTCTGTAAAGAGAGCCCAGTTTGCTCATTGTGGCAGGGCTGGGAGTTCCAACCTGGAGGCTGATGCTCTGGGAGATGCAGTAACTGTAGAGGAAAAGAGGAAGCCAGCTAGCTGTGCTTCTCTATATTAGCTTTGTCCTGAAATCACACAGATTTATGTTAATGTGCTTTAAGCTTGATCTTGCCTCAGATTTTTGAGGAGCTTAGTTTCCTGGTTTTTGAGTTCACTGTTCAAAATACTTATTTGGAGTCCTTCATATGCCACCACTGACACTTAAATCCTTGAATAATTGCTTGTGAGGTGACATCTGACAGAAATTTACCCAGTCTGTCTCTTTAAAGGTATCTCAGACCACACACTTGAAACTGAATTGCCTTGTACAGTTAAACACCATTCAGAATGTAAATACTGGTCTTTACTTTTTCAGGCATTTTGTGATTTTAAAAAATTACTGTTGTGGTTTTTTAAAAAGTTTTATTTCTAGACCTTTAATTGTGGCTAAACCTCTGGCTGCCAGCTGGGTTAGAGAGTCTTGGAATCTGACAATCTGTGAGAAATTTACTGTGGAGATTAGCAAAGAACTTCAGGATATTATTATTTGAACACATCTGCAAGCAAATAATTTGCATTTGAAAACACTGAGATGTTGTACAAAAGAGGAAATCCTGTAATTAAAAACAGTAGGGTGATGGCCATTACTAGCCCTTAAGAAAGGAGAAAATGGGCCATTTTTTGCAAGGAGCATACTACAGTCTCTCTCATAGCTGGGCTTTCTTTTTAAACACTTTTGTAGCTTTCTTCAGTATTTATTTAAGCATAAGATTGGTTTTAATCTGATACTTTAGTTTAAGAGAATTTTAAACAAAACACAGGGATTAAATAGTTGAGTTTCTCTTTGGAATGTGAAACCAAAAAATGTCGGCTCTGCTGAAGGCTGCCAAATGGCAGAGCATCAAACAAGGGACGTGGTATTTCAGCAGTGCTTGTAACCAGCTAGCAGCCCAAGATATGCCAGTTTGAAAGCAAAAGTTAATCAAACTGAAATTATTTCGGGATTTCTAGTACCCAGCTCTTAAGTAGTGTTTGTTCGCAGTTGCTCCCAACATGTTTTTATTACCACTGGTGTTACAGGTAGGTGTGCTGAGACTGAAGGGAGATGCTTTCCTCTAATCATGCAATGCTCAGTTGCAGATGTAGGCACATAAAAAGATTTTTTTTTTCCCCATCCTTTTGAACTTCCAAAATGCAAGATGAGTGATGTGGGTTATTTTTGGAACTGTGCAGGCACTTAAAGATTTCACAAAATGAGAAAGTTCCCTGAATGTGTCCTGTCACTTAGCATGGCATTTTGCTATGGTGTGAACTAACTTGGACAGATGGTAAAGAAATTAAAAGCTCAGGAACACAAATGTGCTTGGGTGGAGGGTAAAGAAATTAAGAAAAGGAGATAGTTGTTGTTGCCCAATGGGTTCCTAACACTGGATGGTTTTTTTTTTTGAACTGTTTCTTCTTTCCCCATGCCTTCTGTTCTTAATCCATCCTTTGCTTTCAAAATGTTTCAGTGTGGTTCCTCTTTTTCTAACATGGCTTCTGTCAGTAAAGCCTAAGCAGTTCTAGGGAATCTGGTATTTGATTTCCTAAATGTTATGACCAGTAAAAGTAGGCTTTCAGCCCAAGACTGTCTGCCTTGAAGCAGGTTAAACATCCAGACAGAAATTTTTAGGGAGATAGTAAGCATAGCAAAATTACATTTTTGTTATCTCAGTTCTCCTCCTCCACCCTCTCTCTGTCGTCTTCCTCAGGAAGATTGCCGTGTTACATTTGGAAAGCAGGCTGAAGGGGACCAGCACCAACTCTTTTACTGTGCCTAGTAAAATTGGGTTTATAGCAGGGGTGAGGAATAGCAGGAGAGAGGGGAAGAAAAACCAAATAGAAAACCTGAATTTTCTATAGACACTTAATTCCCATGGAGATCAAGAGAAGGGCATAGCCAATTATGGTAAAAGTACTAGATTTCCCTATTCTGCAGGAAACTATTTTGAATGTACCATCTATTTTACTGCTCTGCCTGGCTATATCCAGAGGCTTGTGTGAATTTGCCTGCTGAGCAGATGTCTGGCATATCTGTTCCTTTTGGTAGCCCCCTAAAAATAAAATGTTTTCTAGTTAAAATATATCAAATACATGAAAGTAAGTTTGCAAGGTTCAGTGAAGTAACCATTATTTATGTGGTGCACCTTCACTCTGAGCCTGCTTTCTTTCTCCAGTTTCTTGGTGACTTTGGTTCTTGGCTATTAGCTATGAGTGCTTAGGGGCTTGGGTAGGAGAGCTCTGAGCAGATTTATCTGTCTACCAATTGAGAGAGGCAGAAAGTCATGATTCAATTTTAACTCTTGGCAGGTCATGTTATTTTTTTCTGAATGTGTTGGGTGTTTTCAGGGATTTGAAATGAAAAGCCCCTCTCTTTCCTGACTGCTGCAAACCCAGCATACAGTTTGAACAGCACAAATGAGCATGGAGGATTTTGAAGAGCAGTGTTATTTTGTTGTGAACATCACTCTTGTGAAACCCTTGTGAAAAATGGTTCTCATCACGTAGTGGTGTGGTCAGGAGTTCACACATGCTTTAGAGTACACAAGGATCTGGTTTGTTTCTTAGTTTGCATTGGCACTAAGCTGACATGTATTAATGTTTTCAGCAGTCCCACTCAGTCTGCAAGAATGAATCTCATGTCTGTGAGGGAAGATGGCAGTAAGTCAATACCTCTAGGGGTTGCAGTCTCTGTTGGGTTCACACTTGGACCCCCAGACTTCCATCTCTCCTCTGTTGAGGAGGTTCTGGATGAGGAGAAGAGACCAGAGGATTTTCTTTCTTTTGTTCAACCTGATTGATTTGAGACAAAACTGGACAAGACATAAATGGATGACCTAAGACTAATAGAGGTTTTGTAGAGAAAATTCATAGTGATAACCAATAAAAGCAATAGGGCATCTTAACAGTCAAATATCATGGAAGAAGCCCCCTCCACAATGTATGACTTTCCCTTTAGAAAGACTAAAGAAATTGCCTGTGGAATTGATATTCTTTGGGGCCCACTGTGTTGTTACACTGCAGTGTGCTGCATATTTGATGGGCAACCTGCCTGCAAAGCATTAATGTTGTGCTGCATATACTTCATCCTGCAGTCAGGTATTTTGGAGCTGGAACAAATTAAACACTGTATTTATAACCTGGAAGCCTGTGAGACAAAAGCTTCTCCTATGTTGTATTTCCTCAGTGATACATTCTCAAAATATTGCAATATCTTGAGCTTTGAGCGTGTCAGGGAGCAGGAGACCCAGATTTCTTTACATAGATGTAATATAAATGAGTATTCATGTGCTCTGAAGCTGCCTTCTGCCTGCAGGTTGATGTAACTTGACCCTGGTGCCTGGGGGAGTAGGAGTTTCTTCAGAAGTTTCATTTGCTTAGGATGCAATCAAATCTTCTGACCCCAAACCCAACTACAGACAACCCTTCCAGTTGAAGTTCAGATCTCTTCCAGAATTTTTGCCATGTTATTGTGGAAACTCACAGCAGTTCTTCTTTTTCTGTGGCTTTGCATGACAGACTGGGAGACTCTCTTTTCCTTTCCCACCTCTTTGTACAGCTGAACAGGGCTTGAAACTCATGCTGATTTTGTCCTAATTTTGGTTGCATGCTGTTGACACATACAAATATAGGGAAAGGGAAAAATGAGGTGAACATGAAATGAGATGTATTTAAACAGGGTGCCTGCTAGTGCCACAGAAATAAGGGGACAGGGAAAATAAGCCAGAAACCTGAGATGGAAAATGGCACACTGCACATCCTGTTTCTGTTCAGACAGTTCTCCTTCCTGGTGACCATGTTGCTGTGGACAGAGGTTACAAAAGGTCTGTTGTTCCATGTCCTACCAGAGCTCTAATCCTGCCCAGAACTGCATACTATACTTCCATGGGGCATACCTGGTCAATAGCTATAGCTGAGTACTTATCCATGCATAAAAGTTTAATTACTTAAACTGTACAGTTTTAAGTAGTCAAGAATTTTGGCTGTTTTCCTTTCTCTGCCCTGGCAGAACATTCTCATTCTGGAATGCCTTCTTGCTTTAATTTTACACACCCAGGTAGCGGAAGCCAAGCAGCTATTTTAGCCTTTTCCTCATCTACTTGAACAAAAGCAACAAATTAATGGATTGCCACCTGCAGCTAATTACTGCTGCTGCCAAATCTGCTGCCCCTCTCCTAACAAGCAGAAGGGAACGTGGTGGTTTAAGCCAAGATGGTAGCAGGCAAGAAAATGGTCAGTAGTGCATCCCTGTAACAGGGAAAGCTGATCACATCCTGTCTGTATTAGCAGGAATGTAGCCAGCAGATGGAGGGAAGGGTTCATCCCCTCACTTCATCCCTTGTGAGACCACTTGTGTAGGTTTTTATCCAGCTTTGAGCCTTGCAGCATGAGAGGCATTGACAGATTGGAGCACGCCCAGAAGAGGCCACAGGGCTTGTCCAGGGCTTCACGCCTCTGTGGGGTTGCATTGCTCTGGCTGTAACTCTCTGAAGTTATGCTTCAATTTTGTGCTGGTATTTCTGTGTGGGTAGGTCACTGGTGCCTAATCCTTCTGGTTTGGGAGGTGGGAGTTGCATGGGATATGGCAATTTTGTGTTCTGAAGCAGCTGATATGACTAAAAATTGTCTCCTGGCCCTTCGGAGCCTTGCCTGTGCAAGAGAAGCTTTGTTCACTTTGAGAGGCTGTATATTAAGAGAGAGGCTGCTGTTGAGAGCTAACACTTGCAATGTAGAAGAAAGTGGCAGCACTTAAATGGGGCTTTAAAATTGGTGATTCATTTACTTTTTGTTCACCCAATTTAAAAATCTATATATAGGTAATGAAACCTCACTTAAACTGTAAAGACTTGGTAGTATGGTTGCAAAGCTGAAAGTAAAAGCTAATAACACTGTTTACCTTTTTGCTCTTGTTTTATTTTTAGGATTTCTTCTTTTATTCACTAGTGTATGATCCTCAACAAAAGACCCTGCTTGCTGATAAAGGAGAGATTCGAGTTGGAAACAGATACCAGGCAGATATAACAGACTTACTAAAAGAGGGTAATTGCTGTAATTTATTTAAATTGTCAAGAGTTCACGTTGGATGTGGCCACTTCTCTGTGTGAGGCCTGCCTAGGTGTGGGAGATGGTTTCCACTGCCAGGCCATGTGTGCAGTAATGGCTGGATTTGTTGAGGCTGTTGCCCACTGAAGGCAATTAGTTCTCTTGCAAACGGGTCTTTAAATGGGCGTTCGTCCAAATCATAAAAGTTGGTGAAATAAATTGAATTAATGGGCTCTCTCGGAGCTTGCACTCTTTTTATTAAGAGATTGCAGAATTTCCACGGGAAACACAAATTTCCATCACATCTGTAAAGCCTTTTGTGTTTTTAATCGGGCCTCACTTCCCTATAAGAGCCCCTCCCAAATTACTGCCAATTAAATGCTGTCTGCCCTCATCAATTTGCCCATTACTGCCAGGTGCCTTTTCCCTGGAGCCCTCTCCCTATCCCAGTGTTGGCTGCCAGCCTGGACTTCTCACCTACAGAACAGGCAGGAGGAAGAATTTGCTGGCTGGAGCATGTGTTGGGACTTCAGCCTTCCCCCAGTGTTTCATGGAGCAGCGGGGCCATGAGGACACTGGGCTAAGGATGAGGGAGAAGTAGCAGGAACATTTATCAGATAGTAACTAACTTTAGATTTGTCTCTGCACTACCCTACAGATCCAAAAGTGTGTGGAAAAACTGAGAGGGATAGGGAGGGTTGGTATCTAATTGTTCTTTCCTGAGCCCTGGGTAATGCAGAGGGAAAGGTCTATCCATATAAGCTTCTCCTGAGGGAGGGTTGTGACCTGTGTTGGAAAAACCACATCCAATCTGGATGGGCAAAGATGTGGAAGTAATGAGATGCTTCTGTCTTTCCTTAGAAGCTCTGCTGACACTGTTAATCTCATGTTAAAACAGGCAAAATAATGGGTCAGGATTCTTGTTTAATTTGTCTATGGAACCGGTATTTATTCAACAGCTGGGCAAGTCTCCTAAGTGAGGATGAACTAATCTGAAAGGCATCCTATTCCCTCAGTGGGCCAACATGGGACTTCAGAGAAGGATAATCACCAGATGTTTTAATGGAAGCAGGAAGACGAAGGTCTCAGTAGCTCCTGTATTTTACCAGGGTATTCTGGTTTGTCTAGACTTGGGAAAATGAAGAGTGTCTGATGCCATGGTTTCCCCCCTAGAAAGCAGCTGAGATGGGTTGAACCCGCTACTCTTTGCCTGCTCAGAGCAGCTGGGAGTGTGTCTGTTTTCCTGGAACTGCTGCAAGATAAAGGAGGAAGACAGATGAGCTGGGGAAAGAAACTGAAAAGAAACTGTCTAGTTTGGAGAAGGATGCACTCTGTTTCCCATGACATATCCTCTGACACCAGGTTGTGAAAATCTGATTGCCCAATTCAGATGAGCTGTGTTCCTGTGTCTGTCAAGCTAAAATTGTCACATACAAATAAGTGAGTGAAATTTTCACAGTGACCTGTCAGGCAGAGTAACTGAGATAAGCTAACAGTGACATTATTGTGAGATTAAACAAAAATAACCTAGACAGTACTTCTGTTTTAAAAGAGTCATACTAAATACTTCTGATTTCTTTTTCAACCAGGTGAGGATGATGGAAGAGATCAGTCAAAACTTGAAACAAAAGTTTGGGAAGCCTTTAACCCACTAGTAGACAAGCAGATAGACCAGTTCCTGGTGGTAGCACGGTAAGAGCATTTCACCTCTCCTTTGAAGAAGTAAATGTTTGTAACTCTTCCAAGCATTTCTCATGTTCTTTTTTGTTTTATTAGTATGAGTGCTGGTTCTGCTTGCTTGATTCACTTGCTTCATTTTAAGATGAGGTACATTCTACATGCCTTCATGGGAATAGCACAACTTTAGGAACAGCTCCTCAGATTTACACCTTGGTTTCATAAAAGCAAAACAAGTTGCATGTGAAAGCGATCCTGTAATTGGTGGAGTTTTTCCAATGCTTTGGTCAGCATGCAGAAGACTTAGTGAATTAAATTCTTGGCAGTTCTTTGTTCTGTCCATTTACTGCCTTTTTCAAGACCAGTGACACTTTAACATCCATTAATGGTTTGCTAAGAATTCTGGTAGATGCTTTTGATGGGCTGAGGTTACTTTCTAATGCCTAGATTCCAAGAGGTAGGCACAATTCAAATCTGTACTGATGTTTTTATTTAAGCCCAAAGCAACCTTTGTTGATCCACTCTTGTTTTTTGAAAGGTTCTTGAACTAATTCCTTGGTATCCATTTCTATCAACAGAAGCCTGTATTAAATTTTAAGCTCTCATAGCAGTTGGTGACTGAATAATTTAGGGTAAAAAATATGCAGGTAACACTGTCTAAATTCTCTGTGTTTTAGGTGGTACCTTTCTAGATGAACCGTGGTTCTATCTGCCCTTTTTTTTTTTTCTCCCTCTTGGGTTTTCATGTGGATTGGTTTGTAGTGGCTGTGGAGCTGCTTTGTGATGGGCATTTCCACCTTGTGTAGGCTTCTGGTGGCAGAGCTGGTTTTAGTGCTTCTTTCTGGCAGTTCAGTGCTGCCCACTGGGTTTGCTGCTGCAAGGTGCGGGCTGTAATGAGAATCGCTGCAAAGAGGAGTACAGGAATTGCTTCTGTTCAGAATCAGCAAAGCATTCCAGTTTATAATTAGTTCACACACACAAACAAAAGTATCAGTTCAGCTAGAGCTGGGCACGGGGGAGTTGTGGGGCAGGGATGGGGAGAGTGACTGGGAGGCTGGGAAGAGGACAAAGTGTGAATCGCCACAGACACTTGGCTGGGGGAGGCTCGTTTGGACTTTGGCCAAAATTTGATGTTTGGTGACAACTACTGCTCATTTACCTTTCCTACTCCTGCACTGTTTGGCTGTAGTATGTTCCTCAGTGCTTTCAGCTGCTTTGGGGAAGTGACCTGGGTGGAGGGGGAAGAACACAACTTGCTTTTTTTGTTGTTGTACTTGCTCAGAGGAGTTCAGCTCCAGTTCACTGTGCAGGAGCATGAGTGTTTCACCCATGTGATGTAGCAAGCAGGCAGGGGAGTAGGAGTTTTGAGAACCAATGCTTGTTACAGGTTTCTCCAGCTAATTTCTTTAGGAATAAGATGGAGAACATGGGACTTGTGGTCTCAGATGCAGAAATGATGATTTGTGTAATATTTGAGAATTGCTGTGTTATGCAGGCTTTATGATATGTATTATACAATGTTGTAAAATAATATTGTTTCTAAACTTCTAGGAAAACGCTTGCATTGCTGTGTTTTTTGTCTGATCTTGGCATCTTTCTGTACCTTTGGACAGTGCGGCACTGCTCTCACCATTGTGGAAGAGACTATTGTCATTCATAAAGCTTGCTTGTGCTGTGTTCCTGTTGTAGCTCTAGTCTGTTGGGAGATAAAGGATAAGAAAGTAGCTCAGAACTCCCCATTGGTGACCCTTGAGTCTTTCTCCATTTTTCTCTCCCATGCCTAAGCCTCTTCAGTCGTATGAACTAAGTAAAGTGTTCAGAATAACAAACTACATTTGGAGGGAATGGTCTCTGGCTCAGAATGAATGCCAAACCATGTAATCTTGTAGCTGGGAAATGGAATCTGCTCATCTCAGAAAGTATTGGCTGCGTGTTTATATTTATGCTGGGTTTGCATGCGAAGTTAACGCTGTGTTGAATTTCTTTCAGGTCTGTTGGTACGTTTGCCCGAGCCCTGGATTGCAGTAGTTCTGTCAGACAGCCAAGTTTGCACATGAGTGCTGCAGCAGCCTCCAGGGACATCACACTGGTAAGGTTTTTTTTTTTTAGAGGACCTTAAGTTTGTGAGAGATGCAAAATATTCACCTCAGCATTAACAGTTGGCAAAGAGAGAGATGGCAGATGGATTGTAATTGTGGCTTGCTGTGAAGCAGACCCTGCCTTTGTAAAGGAATCCTTTAGTTACAGACGAAGTAACTTTTTCTGGCCTTGTGCCTCTTAAAATCCATCATGGATAATACTATGAAACAATTTTTATTTTTTTTTTTTTTGCTTAGTTTTATTAAAATATACTGATGACATGCTTGACAGCCCATCCCTTGCATGGGCTCAGAAGCCCTTGAGAAGAATGCAAATTATTGTCTGCCTGTCTGTAATGTTACAATGCCAGAATGCCATTCTTCATCACTTCCTTAACACCAGGTTCTCACCGGCATCCTTGGGGGGTGAGATTGACCCAGGATGTCTGGGGGAAAAGGTTGTGGTCAGATAAGAAATGTCAGTTGATGTTGTTCTCTTCAATGAGCTCCAGTTTAGAGTACCTGAGGAGTGGTGATATTGTTAACATTTCATAATCAGAAATGTTGCTGAGTAGATCGAGGAAAGGGGAACAGAAAGGGTACAGAAAGTCTAATGAAAATTTGAATAAAATTTATGAAGTCTCCAGAGGACTGTTATCAAAGCCTCACCTCGTAACTGGAGTAATGTAAACTTATATGTAGAACAAATTCTAGTCTAGAACAGTGTAGGTTAATTATGCACGTGCACAAAGCTGGTATGATGAAAGGCAAATAACAACCTGATTAAAACTGCAGAAATGGGGAAATAAAGCCAAGCTTTCATTTACTAATAACAATTCCTCCCTCACAGCATGTTCTCAGCCCTTGTAAATCACAAGTTGCAGACAGCCGTGGCTCGGCTTTCTGAGGAGTAATTGCCCCTGAGAGTCATTCTTTTTTCCTACTCAGCTGTGATGTGTGACTTAACTTGAATCTTTGTTGAGGTTTCTGCCCTTTGGGAGGGGATGTATATGTGTGTTGCTGCTCTTGTTTTTCATACATGAAATTCTTGTGGATTATTTGACAAAGAAAGTGCATGGCTGTGTCTGTGAGGAAACGCCCTTGGACCTCTATCTCCATGTCTCATCTGTGGTTGGTAACTCAGTCCAGGGGAGAATGGATCTATCCTGTGCATTTTCTTAGCAGCAGTGCTGCAGTGCTGGTGCTGGTGAGGAGCTGATAGGAATAATTGATATACAAGGGCTTGTGTTTCACAAACCTGGCTGTCAGGGAATGTTAGGTTTGTACACTGACAACTGCAGTCAGTGTGAGGTTGGAACCGGCTTTTACTGACTTTTTGTTAGGTACAGAATACTGCACCTTCAACTCTAAGTGCAGAATTTGTCATTGCTGTTTCACTGTTGAACGTTTTTCCCCCCCAGATACTTGTCCTTACGTTTCTCCTTCTCTTTTCCAACCCCCTAGTTCCATGCTATGGACACTTTGCACAAAAATGTCTATGACATTTCCAAGGCAATCTCCGCACTTGTGCCACAAGGTGGGCCAGTCCTGTGCAGAGATGAGATGGAGGAGTGGTCTGCTTCAGAGGCAAACCTCTTCGAGGAAGCACTAGAAAAATATGGAAAAGATTTCACTGACATTCAGCAAGATTTTGTAAGTATATAAAAGGGGGCCCCCATGGTGGCTGGCTCTGATTGGTGACAGAACTGGCTTGCAGCTTGTCTGAACTGTGTTTTTCATTGTGTTCAACAAGGGGGCTTTGAACTGGAGCATGTGTCTCGCTGTAAAGTGGGGAAAGGCAGACCTCATAGTGGTGACAGCCTGGTGTACATTCAGGATTTCAAATCACAGATGATCGCTTTTCCTTTAGGAACGTTAATTTAGGATCATCTGTTCCACTGCAGCTGAGGGAGGATGTAGGAAAATGTTGTGACAGCCAAGCTGCTCTAGATTAATTTGTGTTTGAAGGAGAAATAAGTATTGGGCCTTCTGAAACATGAAAATGTAGTCATCTTTACAGTGTGGTTTCAGGAAGGGCCTTTGGAATGTTTTCAAAAGGAATCCTGGGCATCCAAGGGAAGTGTCCTGTAGTTTGGCTGAAGCACCACCCTAGGTGCTCAGCCTGCAGATTGAATGGAGCACTGTGAGCAGAGCCAAGTTTCACTGTGCCATTGTTCAAGTCCTCTGGAACAAAGCAAGTAGTTTCAGTGTTGTTTGTCCTGTACTCTAATCTCTTAAAAGGGGCTTGGAAACAGCAACACTCTCTGTGGTGCTGCTGAAACCCTCATGCTTCTCACACAGAGAACAGAGCTGGCAGGGCGCAATTCTGTTAGCAATTTGTTTTGATGGTGTGGGGGTTTTTTTGGTTTTGGGTTTTTTGTTGTTTTTTTTAAATGGGCCAGCTCCATTGAAGCCAAGCATATCAGAACTGTGATACTGTAGTTGTAACTCTTGCTTCACTCTGCTGCTGCAGCAGAGAGTCTGAGCCTGTGGGTTCCCTTCCACATTGTGCCTCTCTGGAATGGTTTGCTGTGAGCCAGTGCAGCATAAAGATTTACCTGCAGCCTGTTCCACTTTTACACTGAAAGCTCAGAGTATTTTGAAAGGGCATTTAATTTGATATGGGTCCCATGTGCATCTAATCCCCTTTGTAGATTCAGACAGGTTTGTTTTTTTTTTTGAGGAAGGTTAGTAGTTGCAAGACTCTGCTGCAACCATCAGTCAGAAGAATCCTGTGAATTTCAGTGATATACTGTGTGCCAGCTCCCTTCCATAAATGCTGCTTTTCCTTTGTGCCCCCAGCTCCCATGGAAATCCTTAACAAGCATTATAGAATATTACTATATGTGGAAAACTACGGACAGATATGTTCAGCAGGTAAGAGAGTCAGAATCACCTTTTTCATTCTAACAGAAGTTGTTTTTCTTGCCTGTGAAACCAAACTTTGTTTCTCTATTCTCCCTCTTGGGGTTCAGCCTTTCCAATAGGTGAATTCTGTTACTATCAGAACAATCTCTTCTCCCTAAACTCATCAGCCCTTCTGTGGAGACAAACAGCATTGGCAGGAGTGCATTCTTTTCATGTTTGCTGCTACTCTGTTTGCTCAGAGCTTTCTAATGTCTGCTTTGCAATTCAGAAAAGGAAGGAGGGAAGGGCAGTTGCTTTTTGACTGTGGAGTTCAAGGTCAGCATTACCTTCAGTGACTTGTGGGGGCAGTTGCTGTCCAAGAAGCTCCCACGCTGATTCCCCAGCACTGCCTGCCCATGGCTTGGATGGCAGATGCACGAGGCTGCCCCACGTAAGCTCTGTGTGTACTCGTGAAGTGCCTCAAATTCCCAGACTCGTTATACTTGAGAATCAACTTGGAGTAGTGTTTACAATCATTTTTATCTCTGCTTGTTTAAATACGAAGGCTGGCTAGTCCCTGAAATAAAGCAAGCACAATGCAAACAGCATGCAAAGTCTTGGAGAGTATCAGTTGCTGAAAAGTACTTAACGATATTTAACAGGGAAACTGAGTAAAAGAAGGGGGAAATTTAGAATGGAGTTTTCATTGTAATTATCAGTCTTAAGCTGAGGCATCTATTTGAAGTATTAGGAAAAAGTGGAGTTGTGACAATGTCCTGCCTTAACTTGTTTCCTTGGAAATTCAACCTGGGGTAAAGGCTAGATGCTTGAGGCATTGACCAATGTTTGCCATGTTCTGTAATGTGATTTTTACCATTTCCTTTCTGGTTGGGGCACTGTTGAAATTACAGAGGCACCCTCTTGACAAGTGAGAACTCTTTTTTGCATCGATTATATTTTGCTTTTAATAAAAATATTAGTGGCATCCTCATTCCACTATTTCCCCAAGTTCATTCTTTGACTGGAACTTTGCCTTCCACGTAGGAAATGGGTGGTAAGAACGTGTGAGAGTGGTGGAAGCTGGCATGGTGGGGAAGAATGATGCTCATGGGTTTTCCTTCCCCGTTGCTTTCTCCATTTTTCCTAAAGTTTTTTACATAGGCAAAATTGCAGAGGAGATAATTATGTGAAGACTTTTAATTATTTGTTCTTGCAGCAGTTAAAAAGCACAACAAACCTATGGTTTCTTATGCTGGTTTGTTCTATTCCTGTGCACTGGGTTTTCTCTCATGGTTATGCTGTACCTTGCATGTGCTGCCCAGAAGTTTGTCAGGGAGTGGGATTTGGGCAGAACTTCCAGTTAGAGACTGTGCTTAGGGGACAGTTTAAGCTGAACAGGTAGAAGCTGTAGTGCAGGGATACCACATCAGTTAAGTCTGAACTGAGCTAAAGACCTCATCTCAAATTCTCAGCTTGCACAAGCAAATAATACCGGGAAACATTTATAAAAAGCTCGAGAGAGTTATCTATATGTAGCTACAGAGAGAAAGCATAGGAAGTTGTAGTTCAAATAATGGTGTATTACATTTATATTTTACTTGATGAGTGCAGTGTCTTTGACAAAGTACATTTGTTGCCATTTTTTCCATCTGTTTCTTCATATGTTTTCTATGCACACTCCTCCTTTGCTCTAATATGCTCAGAAAATGGTTCTAAGGCTGACAGTGTTTTTGTACGAGATATTGAAAATATACCAAGTAAGGATATGCAAAGTGTGTACCTCGAGTTTTTGCACTTCCCTCTTTCCAAGAACATGATTAAATTATATTCCAAGTCTGTATGCTACAGGGTTTAATAAAAGTATTAATAACTTGCTTATTCTTGCAAAATCTTTGGCTGAACAAAAACATTAAAAGCGCATTTAAATTGTCTGTTTCTGTGAGTTACAAAACATAGGAATGAAAATTTGTGTCACCAACCAATTGCCTGCTTGGATGAAGAGGCAGCAGTTAGTAGGGAGCTGTTTACATCCTTCTGGATTTCTGTATTTCCCTTGATGTTTTCTTGGCACGAGAAAATGCTGCCATAGTACTGAATCACAATCTTTCTGTTTCTTGTCATTGAGGAAGGGACATTTTGAGTTGCCTTTGACAGAAGTCCTGTTCTGAGAACTGGACAATAACTTGTACTCATGCTTGGGGTACCTGAGATCAGAAGACCCAATGCAGCACTTCCTTGTGAGTAGGACACAGAGGTGGAGACGTGTGCAGATTGACTTCTTTTGGAGCATGCATTTGCATCTTTTATCCAGTAATTTTTATTTGGCTTTAGCTATACTATGCTTTTGAAGATTAGCAGCAGAAGTAGGAGTTCAGTCATCTCAAGGACTGACCCTCCAAAAACAGAACATAATTCTACTATGATGTCAACACAGAATTGGTGGTTTAGTGCAGGCTCCTGACTGCCTGTTCACAGTGATCCCAAGAGCTGTCCTGTCAATAACAGCTTTTCAGAGCTGTCATGAACAAAAATGAGGGTGATGCATTCCAAATTCAGTATCCTGGGTCTCCTTCAAACATGTTCTTTTCCTGGGACAGATTTTCTGTGTCAATATACAAGAGTGTCTTTGATTAAGGAAGGTTTGAAGTGCCTTTGACCGACTGACAGCTGTTTGTTGGCTTCTCCCAGTGATTTGAGAGTTCTGAGGGTTGATGTGGTGTTTGGCTGTGCCTGCATTTTCATTCAGTTTGAGTTTGAGTTCTTACATAGTTGTGAATTCCAGGGTGATTTTTTTTTTTTTTAAAGACTAAATATTTCTGCTGTTGTTCTTATCATTAGGGGTGAAGTCCTGAAAACTTTAAAACATTAAACTTTCCAAAAGTTGAGACAAGCTTGAGACATGGCAATGGCAGATGAATGTTTGAATAAGTCACATTCTTTCTGAGAGTTAAAGGCTGTAATTTACTTTTTCCATTTTTATTTGTGTCTGAGGAACAGGTGAGATCAAGGGGAAGATCAAATGCTGTCGATTTCTCCTGTTTTGTTTCTTATGTGGAAGTGGCATTAGAGAAATACAGGAGGAATAGGCAGAGAAGGTTGGTTTTAAAGTCTGCGTCATGAGAACATGCTGGGGAAAGTGGAAATGCCCTTACATTTGACTCCATGAGGTTGGGGTCCCTGGGTCACTCTTGATGCAGCTAGAAAACATCTTTCTAGAGGGACTCAAGCTGCTTTGTACCCAACTCAGAGCTGTGAGTGATGTCTTAATGCACCAGCCTTCCTAAAATCCTGTGTGCTGAAGTGTAGAAATAACATCAGTGAAAGGTTTTTCTGTATTTGTGGGATGTTTTATTCCCAAACACCTCCTGCTAAACCTGTGCTAATATGGAACTCAGTGGCTTTCTTGCCAAAACTGCCAGAGACCACAGGTACAACTCTTCCATTCTGAGATGTGTTGCTGGAGCACAAGCAGCTGGGAGCATTTCTCCCAGATACATCACACACTAATTCACTGTTCTGTCCCACCTCCCTGACCTCTGTTGCATGTTCAACGCTTGTATACTCAGGGATTTGAAAAAAGAATAAACAGTGTGAAAGTTCCCCTCTGAACCCAAAAGGTGTAATTTATCCTTCCTATCATAAACTAATAAAGGCTTAATAATTCATGATGGCTGAGGCATCCCTGTGCTATCCACCAACCCAACTCTTGTGTTGTGGGTGTTGAAATATCCACAGTGTTCCTGGATTGCTTCTGTTATTTCCTCTTTATAAATGTTCACTCTTCAGAAAATGACCACAAGCATTTGCTCTGATATGTCAACTATTACAAAACTCCTTCAAGCTCATTGGATAGGATGTCACATCTGGGAGAGGATATGTAAAGGACAGATGTTGCACCAACTTCAATGTACAGTGCTTAGTACTTTAATCCCTTGGTCCCTGTGGGATAGACAAGTTGGTAATATCTTCCTTTTATAGATGGGGAAAATATGATGAGGTAAATAAGAGGATATACTTAAGATCTGTGTATATAAATAACTCAGAAAAAGATTTTTTTAGGCCAAACTACTTGAAAAAAATGTTCTGGGTTTTTCTTGGGGGCGAGGACATTCGTAACTACATCAGACAGCATTAAGAATTTATAGCATAAATATGCTTCAGGCACAGATCAATTAATAACTGGCAAAGGACCTAGCAAAGCACTCTCTTAGGGAAGGGATTATTCTGCAGTTGTGCACTACTACATTTCAGGCACCTTTCTTTTATACTTTGTGGGATCAGTCGCTGTGAGGAAATAGGAAACTCATCATATCTAGTCTGTTGGTTGCCCACAGCCACAGGTACTTAGTGCCAAGCCTCTTCTTGCCCATGACATTGTGGTACCTTCTGGAAACCCTCAATTTTCCTGGTACGCTGTTTGTAATAGGGGTGTGTGCCCCTTGCTGTGTGCTGTGCTGCTCCCCAGGCAGCTGTAGGAGAGGAGAGAGGTGGGTGTTGTGAGGTCCAGGATACTTACAGCAGTTCTTAGCTCAGGACTTGCTCCATGGACATCAGTCACAGAGGAAATCTGGGGGGTGAGGTTAACATTCATCACCTGTTTACTAAAATACTGCTTAATACCTTGAATTAGCCACGTCCCCGAGGCAAATGGCTTTATGTTGTGTGCAGGAGAGTGTTGCAGTTGCTGATAATGCTTTGTGCTTGGCTGAAGCTCTTGCATTCATACATTTCCAAAACTGTCATAACATAATGATGCCAGATAGTCTCCGTGGGAGATGTTGTCAAGAAAACTCCAGCTTTTCCCTCTCACAATCTAGAAATTTAAAAAGCACTACAGTTCTCTAGCAGTGTAAGTTTCCCGAATTTCCTTTCTCAAGGAAATTGGATTCTGGTACTGGTATTTTAAGCTGTTTGTCAGTGTGTGGTGTTGGATTTCCATGGATTTCCTGGGGGGCCTGTGAGCTCTGGAGCAGTTCATCTGCTGATGTAAGTGCCTGTGGCAGTCTGTGCCTGGAGCATGAAGTCCTCTTTTTTCAGCTGAGGCTGTGTGTGGAACAAGCTCCAGTTCCTGAGCTGAAGGGCCCCTGAGCATGCATTTTGTTAAGAGGTGATTTTTTGTGTGTGTTTGCGTGTGTAGTGTCTCTCTGGAAGGTAGAGGAAGATTTCTGTTGCTGTTTGGAGAACCATTGTGGCAGCACTTCTTGGGGCTCATCTTGAGGTGCTTTTGTTTCTTACATAAAGATGCTCAGTTAGGGTGGCTTGAAAATGTTCAGTTTGAACATGCAGTTCATTTTCTGGAGGATCTCTTCAGTTCCATCACTGATTGGCAGCAAGATGTGTGTTATTGATTCCTGCACATCTCTAGGACTGATAAGGGTTGTCTCCACCAGGTCTTGGTTTGGGTTCTCTTGAGGCCAGTTTTCAGGCAGCAGTTCTTGTCCTGGGTGAAATTGAACAGAAGCAATCTGGGAAACTGGCCCACACCAGCAGAAAGGAGTCAGCCAGGAGTGTAGCTCTCTGTAGGTGTAGCCATTGTCTCAGGATAACTTTCAGAGGTATTGTTTTCTCATTCTTTGTTCTCTTGTCTGACAACTTCATTCTTTGATTTCTAAGATAGTTTGACTGTTACTTGCAGGAAAAGGGAAGAGGGGGATTTTTTAGGAGTCTAGAGAGCTTTGTTGAGGAACTGTCAGAGCGTCCTATGGAAAATTATTGTTTAAAACTGTCCTGATAAAAGCTTTATGCTTACAAGAAAAATTTACTTTGTTGTTTCTGTGTGTGTCTCTGGTGTCTCTGTAAAAAACAATTTTTATGTTTGTCCAGCTCTTCAGTGACACGCTCTTCAATTTTATTATGTTTTCTGGTGCTTCTTGCTTTTATGAAGATACTGACTTCAGCTTTACAATTATTTTCCTAGACTGTGCCTTGAAGCTGCTGCATAGAAAATGTTAAGCTAACCTGTTTTTCTGGAATATCTCCTTGCTGCTGGTTTGTCTGGAAAACATTGTCACAGCTTTATGCAGACAGCTGGTACCAGCTTTGAGCAGAGGTTGAACTAGGGACCCCCAGAGGTTCACCCTAAATTTATTTTGCAAATGTAATAAAGAGGAAACTTGAATCTCTAAGTTTCTCTCTTACTGTTTAGATGGTGAAGGTCTGAGTTTTAAAAGGAGTTATTGACCTTCTTAATGTCTAAATAAAAATATCCCATGTTA
Source organism: Hirundo rustica (assembly GCF_015227805.2). Classification (NCBI taxonomy): domain Eukaryota; kingdom Metazoa; phylum Chordata; class Aves; order Passeriformes; family Hirundinidae; genus Hirundo; species Hirundo rustica. The sequence goes on along the minus strand of NC_053458.1, from coordinate 27,299,522 downwards.
CTGAGCCTTCAGGAGTTTAGGGATATAAACACAAAAGTCTTACTTGAAACTTTGAATTGGTGCAGCTGTTGGGAACTGTGATGGAGAGGTTGCATTGTTGTCTCTTGTCCAATTGGTGAATGTTATCATAGAGAATTGACAGTGGCATGTCAGATTTTCTTCTGCAGGGGAAATAAAAACTTAAAAAAGGGAATTTGAAGTGAATGGGAATGAAAAATTTGTCCTCATTTATAGTAGCTTGGCATCTCTTAAACTTTTTTGAAAAGCTACATAATCACATGAGGCCCACATTTGTCTTCAGTGAATATTTTCTTGTTGGAAGATTTAGCAGTAGGTGCTCAATAAGTAACTGCTGATGTCCTTATGGGTTTACTACTTGACTCAGGTAAGATGGCTTTTATTTCCTTTTTATTGTAACTGTTTTCTTTTTTTTCTATTCAAAGAAACGATTGAAAGCAGCAGAAGCAGAAAGCAAGCTAAAACAAGTGTATATACCCAACTAGTAAGTATCTCTTGTTTTGTTTTCTATCTCATTGTAGAGGGACTGATGTAGCAGTTTCCATGTCCTACCAATTATTATTTCCTGGTTAGGATGTTGTGCTGTCGTGTTGCTAATTTCCTGCATCCTCTATAACGTTCCCATCCTGAAGTGACTGTTATTTATCTTCTGATTTTTATTTTTGTATGGGCTGGGAGTTGGGGACTTGCTGGCAGGTCAGCATGGTAGTGAACAAAAGGGTGGCTAATTAACTGCTCAATAATCTATCTGTTTTTCTTAATTTTTCTCAGCAGTGGATCACCAGTGCATGTTTGTTTCCTGTATATCATTATATATTAAAAATAATGTATAATTATTTATAGGTGTACATACATTTTAAAACAAAATTATTCGTAAAATGTGTCTTCTATTGCATTTCCTCTGCATAGCCTAGTCAGTAGTTGTTATAATGCAGAACTTCTTCTCTACCCTTTCCTTTCACTTTTCAACTTTCATTCCCAGATATGTTCCCCTGTGTATTATCCCCGATAACTCCTTTGCTCTTTATGGTGTCTCCTTTTAAATATTTATGAACTTCTACCATCTGTTCTGTTACTTTAGATAAAACTAATTTTTATATATTTAGCTTGCAAGACAGCCCCTTATTTCTTCTGGAAGTAGAGGATTGATGATTATGTGTCAATACCTCTCAGGTTAATTTACTAAAAATGAGGTGTAATATTCAGAGTGAAGCCAAATAGATTTCTTGTCACGCAATTTTTCAACAATATTGCTTTTTGTGGATGGTGTTACTCTGCAGGGGGACACTGGACATCAAATTAAACATGAATTCACAATGTGATAAGCTCGTAAAGAAAAAGGCAGTATCATTTAGACTGCAGATGCAAAAGGACATTGCAGATGAGAGAGCCTGGCAGTCCTGTTGTTCTCTTGGATTATAATGTGTGGAGGGAGGGCTTTGTGTTTGGAAGGTTGTGGTGCTCATTTGGTAATGGCTGCCTGGAGTGGCGTCTTATCCCTCAGCAAGGTAATTCTTCTTCCTGCCTAGAGAATAGTCAAATCAGCAACTTACTTCCCTGCTTCAGGAAAAGACCTGGCTCTGCCCGCATGGCTGCTCCTCTTGTCTCTGGCTTTGATTTCCAGTCCCAGTTCCTTTTATCAGTGTTACACCTTAGCTTACATATTATTTCATTGATAAAATGGGGGATGCATTTTCCTCCTCCTTCAATATCCTTTCATGTGTATCAGGAAAAGTAGCAATTACATGACTTACTTAATCCCACATGAGTGCTTCTGCTGTTTTCTTGCTATTAATACCTCTAATACATGGCAGCAATTTAATATTTCCAAGCTTTTTGGATTACTTCTACACAAGCTGGAGTACAAGATCCGGCATATAGGGACTGTATGGCATCTACATTATCCTGTGACCTAGAAGAAGATTATATTCTTCTATATTATATTGGCTTGTAATAGCAATGCACGGTGTAGGGATCTAAATATCAGTGTTATTGATTTGTCCTTATCATGTTACTGAGCCCATTCCTGTTTCTAGGCTTGAGCCGTAATGATCCACTTGTCACCTCAAAAATAAATTACTTGATGTAGGCTGTCACAAGACCTATGCAGCAGCATATCAGCTGATTGACTGAAACCCATTTTAACAGCAACTGGTGTAAAATTGTTGGCAGTGAGAGACCCTGGAGGATATCAGGCTCAAACAATTTTATCTTTTTTTTTGTTCTGGCTGTCTTCTGTTAATAGGGCTCTTGTTTGTTTCTCCAATGGTAAATAGGAAAATCTAGCAGAGAGGAGGAAGATAAGAAAAATAATAGAAGCTGTCTTCAAAGGTTGCATACGTGTTAGACAGTGAAAAATAACAGCTTTATGGAAAGCTTTAGAGTTGGCATTTTTTAACTTGAGACTGTGCCCCAAATTTATTAACACAGGTAACTGAAGCATGGAGGGTCATTGAGGTAATTGATGTGATGTGAGGTTATCAAGTCCTACACCAACATCTTAGAAAAACATTTCTGACCCAGAGTGAACAAACATTTCTGTACCTCTTCCAAGAATAACCCTGGTTTTAGGACAGACATTTGTAGTTGACTTGACAGAACCTAATGTCTATAAATATGGCTTTGCAATGAAACCCTTTGGCTGAAAAGCAGTAATGTGTTTCCTGGTGAAAGGAAAAAGTGTAAAATCAGTTAAACTCAGGAAATACTGAAAAGCAAATGTTTCAGTTGTTTTCTGTAGCACTGTCTCTGTCAGTGGGAGTGGTGTTGAAGCAGCAACAGAAGTCTGAGTGCACAAAGAGATTCTCACATGCCCTGTCCTGCCATCTTCCAGAGTGCAGTGCTTGGAAGACCTTCATGCAGGTGTAGTCTCAAACTCTTTCTCCTTTTAGTGTGTACCCAAACATTCTCCTCAGGTTGTTGTGGAAGTTGTGCTCTGATTTTACTGATCTTAGAGGCATCGTATGTACCGTCTTCTTTTTGATGAAGATCTGGTTGTGTAGCTTGTGCTTTTTGGGGTTAGAACATCTGCAGTTGTGAAGGCTGAGACATCCTTTTTTGTGTGGCTTTCCTCTCATTTGCTTTGATCTAAGCGATACCAGAAGGGGTAGGAATAGAAAGGGAAGAATTAAGTGCTCCGCACAATTTCCGGTCTCCAAAATGTACTGGTGAAAAATGTAACTTTTAACTCTACATCTGTCTGTGTTAATGAATACATTTTATTTACAGTATTTTATCTGAGAATCTCAAAGCACTTTGACAGCTGCAAACGCAGCCTCTCAAAGGCTGTGAAGCAGGGAAATACTGTTCTCCCTACTGTGCCCCTTTTGTGAATCCAATAGGGAAACTGGAGGAATAGGTCAAAGCTTTGGATCACTACAAGGGCAGGTGCTTAACAAGCTGAAGATAATTCCTTTGTCTGTTTCTTGGTTGTCCTCTGCTTGAGGAGCAAGACCAGTTTTCTTCCTCATTTCATTGTGCAGAGGTCCACGACAACATGGAAAACTTAAAAGGTGTAGTACTGCTCTTCCTTCCCTTGGTAGCTGTGCTAGTTAAAATGGCAGTCTCCAACATTTTGTTGGAGAAAGCTGCTTCTATTCAGAAAGCATTGTTTAATGGTGATTAGAGCTGTTCTTAGAAGTGAATATTTACAGGAGGTTGGAGAGCTGTGAGGAAAGCTCACATCTCTTGCCTGGATCCAGTCACTTCCGTTAGATGCCTAGAGGTAAATGGCACAAATGTGTCTTACAAAGGATTTAAAATTCTGAGGCTTTATTTCTTAATTGTTCTGTTGCATCCAGCATGCATGGGTTCTTCAATAACAAGGAACATTTGCCATATGGTATTAAGTTTATAATTATTTCTAACAACAAAAATTCTATCATCGTGCTGTGGGTCAAATGCTGTTTACTCATGTACTGAAGGGCCAGTCTTCTGTGGGGATCAGGATTATCTTCAGGTTGGGGTTTTTTTGTGCAGGAGCCTCAGTCCATGTTGACAGGCTTCTCCCTGCTTTATTGCCTCCATCTCTTCCCTTGAGAATGATCTGAAGAACACAGCCCAGAAATCTGCACTTCATGGTCCCTGTTCTAGCATAACTGACTGCTCCTTCGCAGCTGAAACCCCTTTAAGAGACTTCCATTCCTGATACAAGAACTGGAAATGACAGTTTGCCACACCATCAGTGTTCTCACTACCTTATTTACATCTTTAGCTTCAGCTTCATTAATTGCTTAATGATTCATCCAGTTACTCCTCTGATTCTCTTGTTAATAGCTGTGGCAGGCTTTGGTGATAGCAGACAAATTTAATTAACATGTCATCAACAATTAAGAGCTTTTTGCTTCTCATATGATGAAAACTTTATCTGCCTGAATTTTATTGTTACTGCCACTGAGAAACTTGACCATATCTTTGGACCAGACACTTTCCAGTGCTTGCTGCAGCTTCATTAATTGTAGTGCTGCAGAATCCTGGAGTTTACCACTCCTGATCAGCACGGTTTGGTGATCAGCTTTCACCAGTGCGTGATTTCCACTTGTGTTTAAATATAAGCTTGATAATGGTTTTAGAGAGGATAGTAGAATGGGGCCATCATCCTCCTTTCTGGTCCCAGTTCTTTGGATGTGCTTTGTTGGGCTTTAACGGTGGATTTCAGACTATTTTGCTATATTTTTGGAGCATAAATCCAAGTTATAGGAGGAGAAGCAACAGGCCTGATCTTGAAGCAGAAGGCCTTAGTTTTCTTTACTTCAGTCTCTTTCTCTGTGGAGCAACGCCGCTTGCAGCAGTGAGAGCTGTTTGTTCTGCAGCATCGGGGCAATGTTTGCACATGGAGTTTGCTCGTGAATCATTGGCAGGAGTTCTTTTGCAGCAGGTTACTATAGTGACGTCCCGGAGCAGAGGAGCGTGAATGTTCCCTCTTTCAACTGCCCCTTTGTTAAAAGTGCCTGTGGATCTCCTGCCATCTGCGGGGTCACAACTTGGTGGCTTTCTGATCAGCACCCCAAAGCGCTTTAATCTTTTTAGGAGCTGGGCAAATTAATAAGCAGGACATATTAAAAAAACACAAACATGTAGATTAATTCACAAGTCGGAATATGTTTTCATCTCCTCTGCTGCTTTTGAGCTCTGTAGATGCTGCTCTGTGCACTATAGGAACAAACTACTTTACAGTGTCCCTGTGCTACTTGGCCTCCTGAACTTTCTCTGCTACATAAAGGCTCTGAATTTTACAGTGAGAATGCGCTCAGAAGTTTTTCCTGGCCTGGACAAACACACTCTTGCCTCCTTATGCAATCTGTGTGTGGTTCCTGTAGTTCATTCACAGCAGAACCTATTTTGTCTCTGTTAAAATGGAGCTTTACTGAGGTCTGTATCTCAGGATCTGATTGGACATTTTCAGATAAGAAAGATGTTTTCTGGCTTCCAGGGCAGCATCAGCTTTCCAGTTGTCTTCAGAATTATGTCACTTGGAACTTCTTTGCTTTCAGGGATCACTGCCGAGAACCTGATACCTGATGCTGGTGCCCCATTAGAAAGAAGTTAATTTGGCTCTATTCCCACAATATTGTTTTTGTAGCAATAGCCCAGGTGAAACACAGCAAGTATTCTGGGTTACTGAAATCACAGTGATTCCTATGTCAGTGTGCAACTGATGTGTCAGAAAAGAGAATTGCAGAAAGCCATTTTAAGATACTTCTCTTTCCAAACCATGGGTTTGTTAGTGGGAATTGAAAGGAATATGCCCTCTCCCTTCAGTCTTCAGCTAAGAGAATAATATAGGAATGTAACCAGCATTGCAATTTGGGCTTATGTTCAGCAGTTGGCTCCAAAGCCTGCCTGCCTTTTGTTGCTTCTATGGTGTGATGTGAACTCCTAACAGAACCCCGGGGTCCTTGCGTGTTCGATAAGCTCCTCATGTGCTCTTTTGTGAAACTTTGCATATGGCTTCTTCCACCTTCCTCCAATTCCCAGAAGTCCTGTCCCTGCAATAGCAATACTCTCCCCTCCTTCTTCCCTCCCATGCCAAAGATATTTTGACCGCCTCATTTTCCCCCTCAGACACTTCTTCCTCTGCAGAGATTTTGTGCTGTTCCATACTGCTCTCCATGCTAATGTTGGCCTTCCATTCTCAGCTCCCACCAGTAGCTTTTGTTTTAGCTTTTTAGCTCTTGGCTTTCCCTGAATCACCATTTTAAAGAGGGTACAGGGATGAGCTGAGGTGAGCCAGCTGTTGTTGCATGTTGGGTGTAGTTGTGGGAATTGTGGCCACATGATGCAAACCCTTGCAGTGAGACAACATGGAAATATTTGTGACTGCAGTCTAGGGTTGTATTTCCCTGAATTAAGCAGACATTGTCCTTTCTCTGCCTGCTGCTCCTGCTCCTGTCCCCAGCCTTCTTTTTGGAGGTTTAAGTAAAATATCTCTCATGTTGAGGACTTGTGAGTGAGATCTGTTTTTACCTAGATTCACATGTCTGCGACAGTGAATAAGATATCCACCTGGTCTGGTTTATTGTTTTTTAAAAGGTTTTGAGGTCTTGTAAATGGCATCCAACTGTCATTACAGTTATTTTCATTGTCAGTGTTTTTAAAATATTATTTGAGACAGATTGCTGGTAATTACAACTGGTTCTGGAAAACCACATGCTGAATGAAATTTGAGTCTTCAAGCGTTTGGGGCCATACCTTCAAAAGTCAAATAAAAAATTGCATGCCTCAGTTAACACTTGTCATTCTTTTTTGCTTTGTGTCTTAAGTAACAAGCCAAACCCCAACCAGATCAATGTAAATAATGTCAAACCAGGAGTGGTAAATGGTACTGGAGTCCAGGCACAGAACGCAGGAGCAGGACGGGCCTGTGAGAGCTGTTACAGTAAGTGCCAGAATGGCAGCTGAGATGGAAATGTGAAAGCTGTCTTGTGCTGGGGTAGGGGGGGCAGAACTGGATATAACAGCCTTTAAGCAAATTTTTTTGAGGTTATTTTTGTTTAGTGTTTGTTTTGCTTTGTTTTTTAACTACTGGTGTTGTATTTGTAAATAGAATTATGAAGTACTAAAGGGGGAGATAGTAAATATTCTACATAATTGTAGGTAACTATTGAGTGAATGTTTAAATCACCGTGGTGTGAATTTAACCAAATTTTTTCATCATTTTCAGTAGATTTCAAAATATGTGGCACCACTGTATTTGATCTGTTGCCTGATATTAATATACTGAGTTCTAATGATGGTGCCCCTTTATGGGGAGCCTTTAGAGATGCTGGAATGTAGGACTATCTGAGACGTCAAGTCACAGACTGTACATTTTTCAGTTGTAAAATTAACGTGTGGGAAGCTCCTGAAGACAATCTTTGCTGTTTCCCATGTTCTGCAAAAATTCTCTTGCTAAAAGAGAACCTTCGGTTCCTTTGGCAGGAAATCGTCCCATCCTAATAGTTTCTTTTTGTTCACATTTTAAAAGGGATGTAAATTAATTAATGTAATCAATTCTGCTGAAATCACAAGTATGTTTAACAAGTGGTGATGACAGTGAAGCCATCATCAGTTTTTAAGGTCTGTTTGAGCTTTGCTCTGTGTGGGGGGGTGTGTATGTGTTTTCTTTTGTGCTGCTTCTAAAGAGAATAAGATCTGAAAAGTGATCCTGTGTAAGGATATATATAATTTCCACCTTTGTTATCTCTAGCCACCCAGTCTTACCAGTGGTATTCTTGGGGTCCCCCTAACATGCAGTGTCGCCTCTGTGCATCCTGTTGGACCTACTGGAAGAAATACGGTGGCTTGAAAATGCCAACACGGTTAGATGGGGAGAGGCCCGGACCAAACCGCAATAATTTGGTGGGTATCCACCAGGCAGACTGCTGCCTCTGCCTGGCAAGCTGTGTGTCATGCTACCTGACTGCCTGCTCACTGTTCTTAAATATTTAACCGCCAAAAGAATGCCTTCAGCCTCCATTGTTGTCCTTGGGTTTGGTATTTCATGTCAAGCAGAAGTTGGTGCGTTAACCTCGGCTAGAAGTAATTTGTTGCCAAGTACTGCCCCGAGGATAAAAAACCCCATCGTTTGTTTAGCAAAGCAGCCTTCAAATGCATAAAACGGTGTTGTGGAGATGGAAGAAACTGAAATGCCAGCCAGAGTCTCTGGTATTTGGTTTCCATGATTTTTGCTGTGGGGGAAACAGCGCTGTTTTTTTCTCTCCAAAAGAATTAATTATTTCCTGAAGCCTATTTATTCTCCCAAGGCATATTCAATAGCTAGTAGCTTTTTAGAGATCCTTTATCTTGTTTTTCTACCTAATCCTATCTTTTTTTAATAATCCTGCTTTTCATGGTTAGGTTTGAGTAAGCATTGTATGAGCTGTTTCTGTTTCATTTTTCCTCTCTTATTCCAAACCCAAAATTCTTGGATTATTTTTTCTGAATTTTGTGAAAGTTTAGTCTGGAAGCATTAGACATTAAGCAGATTGAAAAAGTAACACATGGATAGAAGGATGGCACACGCTGAACTTTTCTCTCAGGATAGTTCGTTTCTCCTCTCCTGTTCTTTGCTATCATTCCCTTTCCATTTCTTTTGTTTGACCTTTATCCTTTCCAGGCTTCTCTTTGCCCTCTGACGCCTCCTAATTGCTGAGATAATAATGCCTTATACCTCTTGTTTGTTAATTAAAAATATGTAAATAGTCAGAAAAGGGAAAGCCTTGTTCTCCCCAAACTGAAAATCCTTCCTGTTTTCCAGCTGTGGGTGGGTCTGAGATAACAAGATACTACTTGCATTACTTCATTGGTTGGCTTAGTTGCTTTTCATAAAGAAGATAAGATACTGCTCTGGTTCTCAGCAGCTGATAAATGTCTTCCAGTAGTATTCTTTATTATATGCAATGAATATTTGACATCTGTGAGTACATTTGCTGAGTTGAGAGTAAGAATTAAAACAAATGCTTGCAGCTTTGTGCCAAAGCCATTCCTGTGTGCCATACATTTGCTTTGGAAAGTGAGTTTGTAGTGTATATTTTTGTCATGCAGCTCTTCCTGATTTTCCTCTCCTTCTGACAAATGCTTTGTTATAAGGAGTTTGCATTGTACCTCAAGAGCAGCCCTAAGCACCCAAAACTGGAGTATCTTTCTGTTGAGTCTATAAGCTCTAAATCATGTGTTAGCACCAGGTAACTTCTTCATGTCTGGCTTTGGGATCCCTACCTTAAAACTTGAGACAGCGTAGAAATACAGGCTTCCCTGTGAGGTGAAAAGGTTTACCTTCATTTTATCCTTTGAGATATTTGGGGTAAGACTTGGGAAATGGGGAATAGCTATGCTAAAAGTATTTTCGTCTGTAGTACCATTTCTGTTCTTGTGTCTGAGAATCAGTAGTTGAAAGTGATTTTATGCAATGCTTTCTCTTCTTTAGAACCATACTTCCTAATAATTACTTTTTCAGAAACGGTTTTTATTTTCCTTTCCCTTCAGAGTCCTCATGGTGTGCCAGTACGAAACAGTGGGAGTCCCAAGTTTGCTATGAAGACACGACAAGCTTTCTATCTCCACACAACAAAACTGACCAGAATTGCCAGACGTTTATGTCGAGATATCTTGCGCCCTTGGCACGCTGCAAGACACCCCTATCTGCCTATCAACAGTGCAGCAATCAAAGCAGAATGTGAGTGTGCTGCAGCTGGGACCTCCTTGCCAGGGAGTCTTTGAGACTCCTGTCCTATAAAATTTGGAGTTGAACCTTGCTGAGATGTTCTCTTGCACGTAGCTAGTGCTTTCACAAAATCTAGCTGTGCTTGCTGAGTCTTCTAACTGATGGTAGGCTGGGCATAGTAACTTTGAAAGTTCATGAGTTGTTTGTTTTAAAACATTTGCGTTTGCTATTACGTGGAGCTTTCTCTGTGTTTGTGTCCTGTTGCCAGGATCTGCTTGCCACCTGTAAAATTCCTTTTAATGGTAAAGCTCTTTCAGGACACTGGAGTTAATTCACTTGGTTTTGCTATAATGTCTTCACCCTCTGATTTTTTTTCTGTGTTTTACAGGCACAGCACGTTTACCTGAGGCATCAGAAAACCCATTGCTATTAAAGCAAGTGGTTCGAAAGCCTTTAGAAGCAGTACTCCGGTATTTAGGTATTAAACAAACCATCACATGCAAAACCCCTCAAACACAGGAAACACCCTCCTAGCTACTCAGCTGACCATTTGGGTTTTCCACTTGGATCTAGATTTAGATACTCATTCTGGATTAGAACAAACAAACAAAACACAAGGCATAAACCCCTCCCACCTCACAAACCAAAGAAAACATGAAACCCATCTCATTCACTTGTCCCTTTTACTTTTCCTACTTAATCTGACAGACCCAGTGTCTCTGCAGTCCACTCTGGGGTTATAAAGCTGTGTCAGAAACTTTTTCAAGTGAAGGGAAGGATATGTTTCCTGTGGCTTCTGTTGTATATGGGGACAAGTAACCACCTACTGGTGGAGGCACTAACATGTTTTGGGAACATTTGATTATTCACTTCTGGTTTTGGGCTGTCTGGAGGTAGTTTGTACAGTTGGGTCCTTCCTCCAAGAAGCCTCTTGGGTTTAGGACAGCACTGTGGCCCACAGCTTGTGAGTTAGTTAATGGCTTTTCTGTGCTGAATCTAAACAAAAGGATCATACTTCTATTTTTCACTTTTCTCTTGGGTTTTGGTGGGGGTTTTTTATTGTTTTGTTGGGTTGTTTTTTTTTTTTTTTTTCCCAATTACAGTTTTCTTGAGGACTTTCGCCTCATGAGCCGATCTGTGGGGCAGAAACTGAGTAGCTCCATCTAGAACTTTGGTGTAAATTCGAGGTGCTGGAAGCATCCAGAGTGATGCTGTGTGTCATGCCAGTGCTGACTCCAGACAAAGGCCAAATCCTTTTCCCCAGTGCTCCCAAGCCGCCCTGCACACATCCCTCAGGTTGTTCTGGAAGCCAAACACGCGTCTCTCAGGGAAGTCTCAGGGGCACTTTGAAGACTTCCAGCCTAGCAAGGAAGCTAATCGCCTTTTTGTTTAGATAAGCAGCACTGGAGTTGATTGTAGGTTTCTTGGAACGTTTTTGTTGATGAAATATTGTAAGGCTGAGGGTGTATTAAATATTTACTGCTTCTCTGTTGGATATTGTACTTCTGCTGTGTACTAATGGGATACACAGATTGAGAAACCTTTGGAAACATACAGTTTAACAAAAGAGAGCAAATGAAGGGAGAAGTTTGCTGTTGGATACAATCCTTATTTTAATAATTGTGCAGAAAGTAGCAGTAGATTTTGAGTTTTCCTTGCACTGTGTCAGTGTCTTCACTGGATTACTGAGCTGGAGGAGAGGGCTGATGGAAATGGAGGGAAGGCTGATGGACTGGCAAGAAAGGGTTTTTTGGTGGTGTTAATGGGATTAAATTTATATGGTAGTCTGCTGTTGGGCCTGCGAGAGAAAAACTCAGTTGAAGTTCCCATTTACTGTTTCTTGTAATTTTCTCAGTGTTTTCAGTTGAAAAGTGTGGACTTGATCTCTGCCTCGACCCAAAGCTTGAATTCAGATGTTGTGTTCTTTATAGTGGGTCTTTGAATCTTCACTTTTTTTTTGCCATTGGAGAAGTAGTATTTTTTATAAACATTTCTGGCAAAGTTGTAATTTCCCCAGAGTTTAGGGGTGTTGTATGACCAACATGGCCAAAGTTGGGTTTTACTTTACAGCTCCCCAAAAATCACCTCAAATTATTGGAGAACAGTGTTACAGAAATAGATACAAAGTGGTTTTTTGCTATCAAATCTTATTTTAGGATAATACCATAATAATGATTTAAACATCTTAAGTAGTGGTGAATTCCTAAATATATGGAAATGCTTTATATCAGTAGCAATCTCCTGTCAAAACTATGGACTGAGATAGTTTGTACATAACAGGAGGTGTACTTGGTCACCTTGGAAGTTTGCAGGTTGTTTTTAGATTTATAATTCCAGTATCTTTGCTAATAAAAAAAAATTCTACTTTGCTGTTTTCCACCAGAGTCTCATCCATGTCCTCCGAAACCGGATCCTGCAAAGAGCTTGTCCAGTTCTCTCAACAATCTGACTCCTGCTAAGTTTACACCTGTCATTAATAATGGGTCCCCAACTATCCTGGGAAAAAGAAGTTACGAACAACACAATGGAATGGATGGTAAATATTTTTCCACAAAAACTTATGTTGTGTCTATAGGCTTTTTCTTCTGTCCTTTCGCTATACAAGGAGATTATGTAACTTCATAGTACTTTATATAAATTCCAAGTTTCTTATTCTTGAGGAAGGTTTTTTTTAACTGTTGTAAGAGCCACTTGTCCATTTCTCCTTTTGGGTGAGGCACATGATGTGTACTGCCTGGGAAGTGCAGGCTCCTGAAGTCACTGTGCTAGTGGAACACTGCCTGGCTTGGCCAACCTCGCAAATGGGACAGCGAAGGAGAAACTTCCCTTCAGTTTTTAAATTAGTAGTGTGAAGAATATCCTAATAGACTTACTGAGTGATGTTTCCCTTGTTGGCCCTGTTACTGACCACCTCTGTGCCTGGGCTTCACCTCCTCAAGAAGAGGAGGTAAGGGAAAGGTGTTTGAAGTGGGAGAAAGAAGCAGGGTATTCCTGGCATGGATTCCAGGTCTCTGTTCTGAGGAATTGCTCTTGCTTGAGAGTGTCAGGGAAGAGAAAGTGCAGTCTCTATTTCAGATGAGGAGAAAAGGGTCTGTTGAAATGGTGTAACAGGAGTGAAAACACAGAGGGCAGCTCTCAACAGGGGAAAGGAACAGTTGGTGTAATGATGACTCTTAGCAGGGAGGGAGATCCAAAGAATTTTTCTCATTTTCTACCTTTAATTTTAACTTTATATATAGCTTATCTGAAATATAATTACCATCATTTGATATCTGATTGTGTTTTAACATAAGAACTTTTAAAACTGCTGCTGTTCAGGTTGCTGATGTGATGTTTTTCTCTTTTCTGTTCACTTGTGCTCTATCAGGCAACATGAAGAAGCGCCTGTTGATGCCTAGCAGGGGTAAGACCTTGAAGCTGCGCTCAGCTTATGCTAGGAGAGTGATTTTTAGTTTCATCTGCTGGCTTGTCTGTGCTTTGTGGCTAATGAGTCTGTGTGCATCTTCTCTGTTGATGTCTAAGTGTTCCTTGGGTAATCATTTCCACACACGGTTTTGCTGCTCACCTTTCAGGCTTTTCACGCGCAGGCAACAAGTTGTACAACCGTACTGAAGACATGAAGTCCTGCATTCAGAATTGATTCCTAATTCCTCAGGTTGACAGAACAGTCTTCCAGCAGTTCTTTGAAACTGCAGGAAGCTGTGATGGTTGGTTTGAAAATAGGTGTTGTTTCATTGTTCGACTTTTAAGAAAACAAAGTTTCACGTGTCTGGAGCTGCTTTGAATTCACTTGGACCAAAAGAAATAGAAGACAGTATTTACATCAAGTACCAAGTTCAACCCTCTGTATCTTCCAGTGAGAGTGGACAGTCTCACTGGTGAAAGACTGTCTGCACATCCTCTGCTGGCAGTAGAAAACGATTTTCAAATTTCCATTGGTTAAAAATTAATCTGTTCTGAGTACTGAAGAGATGTCAGAATCTTCCGTTTGTGATAATGCAGGAAACGCATATATGATGTCACTTCACCAAATTCAGTAGAACAGACCAGTTTTGAATATTTAGGAGACGAACAACCACAAAATGTCACAAAACTTAAGCTTACATGTTGCCATGAACTGGCCAGCACTGCATGCCCTGATGATAATCTTTGTGTTTCGTGGCTGAGGCAGTGGATGGCTGTTACCTGTATTTACATGCATGCAAATATGAGTGCATGTGGAGAATACAGCAATGAGAACAGTGGTTGTTCTACTGTCTTGATCTCTTTGGGAATTTATTCCTTGATACCCTGTTGCTGAGTTTTTATGTGCTTTGTAACTTGTCTTTTGGGAAGAATAACAAAACCCTGCTGCATTGGTCAGTTTGGCTTCCTCAAAAGCTTCGTCCAGTAATGAGGGATGTAGATGCAGAGTAGCTCACTGAATTTCTACAGTTCCTCGTGGCTACCTGCTTATGGGCACACCTGCTGCTCCCTGCAAAATGTCCTCCTCAGCAGATGACACACTTGAGAAGCTCAGAGATGTTGTGGCCTGAAGGAGGGAAGTAGAAGAATGGATCCTTCCCTCCGGAAGGCTCTCTCTGCGTAGAGCATGGACCTGAAAACCTGACATGATTTTCTGGAAATGGAGGTTCCCTGTTTTAGTGTTCCTTTCAGTTATAACTGTTGCTGGAGCTATCTGCAAGATGATTTTGGAAAAATGCCTGTTCCTCAGAGTTTGTGTTTCTCTGAAGCAGGTGTGTGTAGCTGTGCAGGGTCTGGATCTTCCTGAGCACCTGCTGCTCTACCTGTTCGGTCTGTTCTCAGCCAGCCACTGAAATACTTGCTGGAGTACCTGTTCCTGTAACTGCTAGGTAGCAGAGTCCAGTTCACTCCCAGAATCTGTTTACCTGCTGGGGTAGTGTGAATATTCTTGTGAGCAGTTCAGCTTCAACCTGTTGGTTGAGATTTATTTGTGAATGGAAAATGTTTGCCATGCTGCAATTTTGCATTGTTAATATTTCCTGAGCCTGGGTTGCTGGAAGCTTTGCCAGGACCAGGAGGGAAGGGAACCACCTGCAAGGAAACAAAATTTAAAGAACTTGGATCAAGATCTGTGCCCAGGGAAGGAGATCATGGAAGCTTGGTGGATCTCTTTCTGTCCTGGTGCCAGTTTGTGTGTTGGTACCTCTTAGCACAGGTTCCCAGTTGCCTTGCATGTGAACTGGTAAACCTTGCTGCCTATGGGCATGGATACAACTGATTTCCTGTGCCATGAAAGGGCTGGGATTGTGGCACCGAGGCTTCTCCTTGGTTTTGGATGGAGTCATCCAGGCTTAGTACTCTGGGGGGCTCCTGGCAGGAAGGACACAAATTGGAGCTGCTGTGAGGAAGAGGTGAATGGCAGTGAAAGTGATGAAGCCTTGTGGCCAGAATTTAGGATTCAGGGGGTGAGTATAAAAGGATTGAAGTAAACCCATCTGTCCAGAATAACTGATTTTTGGATTACAGCTGACCTAAAATAGTGGGAAAAGCTTAATGAGAGTAAGCCTGAATTGTTATAACTAGTTGGATTCTGCATTTGCACAGATATTATGGGAAATTGGGGGTGTTCCTTTGTTATTTTCATGTTTCTCATCTCCTCTTGATATACTGACTGGTTTAAGTGACTGTGGGAGAGTGTATTGCAAAAAAAGATGGTGTTAAGATGTCTGCACGGAGAGGCTGACAATATTCTTTCTGCATGAATTTAGGTGCACTTTGTCCACCTGTATTTAAATAGTTTCCAAAGAGATGTTAACATAGTGCAGAATTGTTATCCAGGAGTTTTTCTGCTTCCTGCTGATGTGCTGCGTTGGTGGTGGCACCTGGATGACGTCTTGGGGTTTGGACAGGTCGTTGTGCCCAAGTCTGTGACAGGGGACAGTGAGCACTGTTATGGTGGGCTTTAGCTGAAGTCTCTTCGCTGGTGATAAGAGCCTTGTGGTCCTGGGCTATCACCGCCAAACACAGGGAAGAAGTCTGAACACTGGAAATTATGGCTGAGCTGGTGGCAGGTGATGGTTTTGTAAGGCTTTCCTCAGGGCCAGGTTGTAAAGCAGAACATAATCAAGAGGTTTATTTAAAGGAAAGGGCCAGGTGGCAGCTTGTGTCTTTGTACAGTGTGAAGCATTAAGGTACATGTTTATACGTGACAGTTGCTGAACTTCATGGAGCAGTTCACATTTTTCCTTTGGAAATCTATTTATTTGTTTATATGCTTTTTCTCTTGCTACCATAGCTCCAGCTAAGAACTTTTCTTTTTCTGACTCATCTCTGCTTAACCCTTGAGACCTGAACTTTTTCAAGCTCTGAGTGTGATTTATCTGGCCAGGCATTTTGAGTTTTCACCAAGTGCCTGAATTCCAAGAACAGGAAGATAGTCTTAATCTCATGTTCTCACTGCCTCCACTTTATTTTACAAGAAGATTGTAGTTCTTTCATCTATTTTGTTTTCCTCCTCTTTAAATCATGTCGAAGGCATCATTAGACATACAGTACACTTCCCAGCTCTCCTAAAACATTAACTTAGCATGGAGAAATTGCTGCAGCATCCTATTTTTGGAACATGAAAAGTACATGGAGTCTCATAAGCTGTCAAATAGAGTGAGATTTTTAAAAATGAGTAGTTTATTGCTTTTTTGTTGGTGTTCTGGAGCTTGGCTGACAATCTTTGCCATGAAACTTCCTTTAGAGAGAGAGGATGTTTTGTGTGCAGGAACCTGTTTACTTGATTCCTTTCAGCCGTGCAGTGTGGTATCTCTGTGATACTTGGCTATGCAAATTCCTGCTGGGGGAAGGGAGGGAGCATTGTTTAGATTTTTATTTTTCTCCCCGCTCTTTTACGCCATGCTGGCTTTCATCTAATCAGATTTGTTTTTTCAGGGTCATCACGTGCGCTTCTAAAATTGGCAGAAAGTGGGAGAACATGAATGAGTAGCTGCAATAAAGGGAAGGCTTTTCCCAGCAACAAACTTGCATTGATAACGTGGTAGCTGATCGAATGCTGAAAATTGGAGAGGGTTTATACAAGAGCCATGAAAACAGTGAAGGCACTGGAAAACACACTGTATAACAGAAAATGCTTTTATCAAAGTGGAAGTTGTAGATGTTTGTCTCTGCTAACAGGAACAGCAGAAGTATAATAATAGAGGGCTTTTAGTCTAGCTGGGAGTGGAATAATGAGCTGCAGTAGCCAGAAGGTGCAGTAGGGAACTTTGACTGGAAACAAGCTGCAGATTTTTGAGTGAGGTTAATTAACTGTTGGAATACCTTGCTTCTGCTGCTGGGGATTTCTAAACCCAAGTGGAATGTCAGTCTAATTTAACATGTTCTGGTTCATTGTTTCTCACATCCTTTTTGGGAAACGTGAATGAATCAGCAGTGGAAGCATTCATCAACCTGCCATGGCCTTAGTTCAGTTATTGAGAGATGAGCATGGCAGTGGAAGTACTGTTCCAGATAGGGAAGTTTTCTAACATCAGCTATGTAGGAGACCAAAGTTATCTCAGTATTTTATATATACATGCACACGCATATTTATATATATGGTTTTTTTCTGGCTGACTTTGACCTGCAGAAAATGTGGACTTACCTGTATGCATAAGTTGCATTAAAGTTCTGCCTTTATCACCAGAGACCCCACCTGTCTTACTAAACTGAGATAACCAGCCACTGGAAATCTGGCCATCCAGGAATTACTGTTAATGGCAGGGAGCATTGATCCTTTAATAAAGGGTGGGGTGCTGGGGAAAAGGCCTGGCTTTAGCTGTTGGAATCCTGACCCCAGTAATGCTGACTAGTGACAAGAGAGCAAACGTTCAACTGCCAGCTGTAGCATAGCTGGGAAGAATGTCAAGTTGCTTGAACTGCTTTTTAGAGACCCCAAGAACCATGTGCCTGTGCAGCTTCCTAGCTTTAAGATTATTTGCTGAAAGTACTGATTATTTTTGAGAATTTCACGTGGGATTTTGTATTCAGATGCTAAGTGAAACAATTTTCACTTGCCTTCAGTTTAGCCTTGATACTGTGATTAGGTTCTTTTGGTGTTATGAAGAAAGAACTGAAAATAAAATCAGCAGATGGGCATCATGCTCTGTGGATCAGCTAGTGAGAATTATTTCATTTAGGAGT
Source organism: Hirundo rustica (assembly GCF_015227805.2). Classification (NCBI taxonomy): domain Eukaryota; kingdom Metazoa; phylum Chordata; class Aves; order Passeriformes; family Hirundinidae; genus Hirundo; species Hirundo rustica. Next base: position 27,281,710 of record NC_053458.1, on the reverse strand, counting down.
GATGGCATGGAGTAGGATGCAAATGTTGATTGAGAGTACATATCCCAAGGCAATGGTAGAGAGCAGGTGTAATTAATGTGAGAGGAAATTAATGTAGAACAGAGCAAGGGCAGAATTGCAAGTGCCCTGGATGGTACAAAGCCTGAATTTGTAACTGAGTGGAATGTGTGACACATATCATTCACACACACACACATATATATATATTGTTTATATATGTATAAATACACACACAGACACACACATATATATATGAGATATATAATACCCCTGATCCTAAAAACAGTGAGTAATTCAGTGCTTTCTAGTTCCAGTAGCTTGGGTCAGCAAATCCTAAAGCAGTGAGGTGCATCGTTTGGTCTCCTTTTGTTTTAACCACTTGGTGTGTTACAGCCAGACAGAATCCACCATGGTGCTCTTTTTGAAATATGAGTGGACAGTATTGATTGACTCAACGCTGAGACAGAACGCAGCTCTCCCTTCTCAATGTGCTTGTCCAAGGAGAGCTGCTGGCTCTCTGCAGTGGGATGTCACTTGAGAAGGTATTAGCAGGGCTCTTGAGGTGCTTGTAGCAGGAGGTACAGCCTTGCATGAACAGACATGGGAGAGGCTGTGCTTACAGTGAGTGTGACCTGCTGGACCAAGCATTTTAGGAAGTGCTGTCCAAATCCAGTGAGGTTAATGTGCAGGGTTTGGTGGAAGGAGCTGGGTACAGACCAGAACTTACTCATCCAAAATTAAAGCTGCTCTTTGCAAAGTCTCTCATTTGGAGTTACTGTGTGTTTAATGTTGTCTTGGTTTTATCTGTCCAACGGAGAACTGTGATCACTTCTGTGTTTCATTACAGCCAAACCAGTCTGTGTATCTCTGTTGCATGGGGCTGAGCTACTGTATTCTGAACAGTGTGAATCTTTCTCTTTTTTAACCTTAAATCTTTTCTTTCCTTTTCCTTTGCCAATCTTGGTAGGAACTTACTTAGGTAAGTAAATTGCAATTTTAACATTGTTTTTATGTACAACAGAATTTTAAGAAAATGTTAGTCTAGGTGGTGTTAGGCACAATTTATGCTCTGTTCTACTTGTTGCACTCACATTTGTGAAAGTTTGTAGCCTCTGATTGTTAGAAGATGTACACTCACAACGGTAAAACACTCTTGGTAGTTATAAGAGAGGCAGGGGTGCTAAAGTGTTCTTGCAGCTGGCAAAAAGTTTGTGTGTATATATCAACACTGAGACTGCCTCGAGCCAACCAGTAACTTGGAAGTGAAATCCTTTTTCATCAAGCCTCGTTCATGCATGAATTTTTATATTTTTTTCTAGCTTGCTCACAAATGTCGTACTGTTGATGTTTTTGTTACTGCTGGGAAGGATGGAGTCCCTGGAGGAGGATTACTTTTGGAACAGGAAAATGCATATGAAGAGTATATGGATTTTAGAAAGCAATAGTGAAGTCACTGGTTGTGAAGGAGTGTGAAATTTTCTGCATTAATTGTGATTGAAAATGTGCTTCTTAGTGCATATTACATGTTCTACGTGATACCCCTTGTGGGTAAACAAAGTAAAAACCAAATGCCATCTGTGACTAATTGCTTGATGAAGGACCCATTTTTTTGTGTGTGAGTCGTGGATATGTGGAAGATTTGAGTTAGTAACTTTGAGTAAACACAAGTTTACCCACTCTGAGTTGTGTCCAGGCTGGGAGCTGGACTCTTCCTCCTTGGTACGAGGGGGTCAGTTCTGTACAGACTTGTGTCAGACTCTGAAATGGGCTGTAAATACACAGCAGCAGTGTGTGTGTGTGTTCAGGAGTGGAAAAGCACTGGGTGGTTTCTGACCAAGCTGAAAGTTCTCCATGCTTCAGCAGCTTCTTGAAGCTCACTGTAGTAACTTCATGGGAATGTTCCTGTGCTCTAGCCTGCACTGGGCTCACTGCTGAGGGTTTGGGCTCTTCTGCTTCTCCGCACGGCTGTTGTGTGTTGTGTGGTGTTGGCAAAACAGCAGGCAGAATGTGAGCAGTGGGAGTAGTTTTGGAATTCTGCCATTGAGATGCTGAGTTGCAGGGGATGGGACTGGAGCAGTAAAGAGCATGTCTAGAGTCAGGCATCCAGTGGGACCAGATGTGCTGGTTTGCTTTCCACTGGGAAATTAGATTTTTCCCTTTCTCTCTGTATTTTTGGGTGCCAGCTATCCCCTAGTGCCCACAGCATGCTCTTGGGGCAGTGCTGTAGTTGCTGCTGGAAATTTAGGCAGTCTCTTTTTTTTTTTTTTTTTTTTTTTTTTTAAACAAATCCAAAAGACATGAGATTGTTAGAAAAGGAACAGGTTGTTTGGCTGAGAGGTGGTTTCCCCATCCTCAAAAGATAAACACAAAGCTGTGAAGTAGCAGCAGTGACAGCCTTGTGTTGCTGTTTGTGGTAGTCCTTCCCCACCTGTATTTGTTTGGGAGCAAGTATGTTCACCTGCAGCTTTGGTACTTCAGGAATGAATGGATCATTAGGGCCTAGTAACCTGCTGGGCTGGTTTTCAGCCAAAATCTGTGATTGTGCTTAGCTTGAGGAACAGTTCTGAGGTCCTTGGCACTGGGCTGTGGGGAGCAGACATGCCCTGAGGGTGCCAGTTAATCTCTGTGCAGTGATCAGCTGTTTCACTGCCATTTCACTAAGGTGTAGAATCGTCTGTGGCAAAGGACATTTAGGATTCTCTGCAGCTATACCTTCAATTGACTTTGTCTTCATTTTATCCTCTGGGGCGTCCTCTTTATTTCAGTGTATAGAGGAGACCGGCAGGAGGAATTGCATGGCAAGAGATTTTCTACAGCTTTGGGCTCTTTTCAGTGCTATGGAAAAAAAACCCTAACTTTTAATCTGGAGTTGTCAGCGTATACTTCAATTTCTTTGGCTGCAAAAGAGTGGAAGACCTGCTTAGATTTGTCACTGTATACCTTTACACTTTGTGGTTTTAAAGGTTTGGTCAATCCTGATAACATGTCCTATTGTTTTTTGTGTATTTTTTGTGTTGGAGGAGGTCAGTGTTGATGCTGATGTGGAGCTGTGTAAATTCAAGCAGTTGGACTTCAGATGCCATCAAAAGGACTAATCACATTTTCTACTCTGTGTCTTCTCTAGACATTCCTCCATAAAATATAGTCAGACTTTGGGGTTTTTTTTGTTTTTCCTGGAGAGGAGCTGCCAGTTTCCTGGAGAGGAGCTGCCAGAACTGTTGTATTTTGCTCCTGATTGAAATTCTTATGCTAGCTTGTTTTTAACCTGCTTGTGGATGCGTGGGGAAGCATTTCTCAAACCTTCATCTGTGGAAGTGGGGCAGGTGTGAGTCTGGCATGGCGAGTTCTCTTGCTGTGCCACCACTCACCCCCAGACACAGGATTGGTTTAGTTTTCAGAGGTGCCTGTCTCACAGGCTTCCTCTCTCACACAGAAGCCACCAAAAACTTTTGGGTGAGAATCCCTTGTTGTTTCCAGCCCAGATGCGTCCTGGTGACTTGCCAGCTGTTCCACGATGGGTCACAGATGTGTTGTGTTTCTGCCTCTTTTGGTGACGATTTTGCATAGAAGTTGCTCATTTAATAGCAGTGCTTTGGCTGCATGTGCTCTTACTGTGATTTCTTTTTTTTAATTGCAAACTGAATCAGGTCATTTTAGTGGCTGTTTGCATTCTTTCAGACTTCAGTTATTGAAGTGTGACTAAAGTGAAAATTCATGGATTAATTCCCCAATATTATGATGCTAATTGATACCTTATTGCTGTGAAAGCAAGGATATAAATTGCATTGAAGCTGTAGCTTTGTTTTGTGTCCTGTTTTACTGGAGCAAAAAGTTGTCATGGGCAGCTTTATCCCAGAAATGGCAATTTGGGAGGGAGGTGTATCCCTGTTGTTAGCACTGCTTCTGTGCTGCTTGAGTGCTCTGAAGCTTGCAGCAGTTCTGCTCAGCCTTCGTTCAGTTTGCATCCCTCAACTTCGCACCATGGAATATTCTGGTTTAATTCTGGTGCTTGGAAATAGCACTGTATACTGTCTGCTGTACATCCAGCAATAGTCATTGCTGCAGCAGCCACATATCAGGACAGTCTTTTCTGGCATCAGGGGTGTTCTTACTGCAAGAAAAGAACTGATCTGGAGTGTGGTTAAAAGAAAATATGTGGCTTCAATCCAGGGACTAGAGTCAGTTGATTTACATCTCTCAGAGTTTCTGTGAATGGAGAAAACATAATCTTTGAGTTATGGAAGTGGGAAGAAAGTAACAAGTGCTGGAGCTTAGCTCTGAAGCTGACAGATTCTGTTTGCATCCTGCTGGCTGTGCTGTTTCCCAGCATCCGTGGAGCCCTTTGTCCATCCATCCCAAACAGCTGCTCACAGCTGTGTTTTGGATGCAGTGGCTGCTCCCATGTAAAAACATGATTATCTGGCGCCTGCACGGCCTTTGCCAACATCCAAAGGTTGTTACTGGCCTCCTTTCTCGGTGCCTGATACATCTGTCCTACAGACTTGATGGAAATCTTTTTGGCAGCTATTTCTTAATCTCTGTGGATACTTAGGCACGAAAATGCGGCAAGAACTGAAACCATGTGTCTTCCCATTTGAAGTAGCTAACAGCATATCCTCTACACAGGATGGAAAATGCACTTGATATAAACTGATGATTCTAATGTGGTATATAGTGATAACTCAGTGCTCAGAAAACGTCCCCTGTTCCGCCTTCCTCACTCCTGACGCTTTACTGTGCCCTGTGTTTCCTGTCATACTCGATGGCAAGAACAACGTGTTTGGTTTTACCATAAGAACCTTCAGGAACCTGCTGGAATACAGACCATGAGCTGTGAAAGTTCATTCTGGCTGGATTCTTTAAAGATTTTTTCTTTCATCCGAGCTAACTCACTAGCGATGAGAAGGTTCAAAGATCCTGTGAATGTGAAAGCAGGATTCATACTGAGACTTATTGCAGACAGTAACAGCATTTGCTGATGCCTGTCCTGTACTACCTGTTGGATTTGATGCACTGACATTTTGGTTCTTAGCCAGAAGGGGCTGAGGGAGGTGGTTTGGTGCATGGATGCTAATGAAGTGTTTTCTGGGAATATGCACCTTGGAAAACCAAACTAACAAACAGCTTTATTGGGTCTCCCGGTCCATTCTGTGCCAGGCTGTTGTGCTGCCTTCCCTTCAAATCCCAGGAGCTTTGTGAGTCCTGCAGGGTCCTGTGTGTGCACAGTACAGCTGAGGGCAGTGTGAGGGGGTACGTGGCAGCACAGCAGAGCACCTGGTGACAGCGAGCCGTGGTGCCTGGTGCTGTGTGCGTGGCTGGGAAAGGGCTCTGTGCCTCAGGAGGTGTTTGCTTGTGGCAGGTTCAGCAGATAGGCTCTGTTTGCTGATAGCTTGCAGCTGACATCTGAGCTGAGGGGTTCCCAGGGGACCCAAGGAGGATAGGAAAGATTCTGTTTGTTGCTGTCTTGGCAGTGAATAATGCCTTCCACTTTCTGCTTCTTGACGTCAGTAAATTCCTCAGACTGAAAGAACGTCAGATTTTTTTCCCCAGACGTGCAGCAAGCCTGGGATCTGAAAGAGGAGGTGTGCTTCTAGTGCTAGTGTGAAGCAAGGTCTGAGAAAATGGGGAAGAGACTGGGCGAATGGAACGTGTTTGTGACTTGGGGCCTCTGCTCTTCAAACCACGTTGTCAAGGAAGCTTTTCTCAGTCACCTTTCCAGGAGGGCAGAAGTCAGTTCAGTAGGCAACTCTAGGCTTAGCAAAACAACACAGTTGTAATCATAGCTGCGTGTGTTTTGATTTTGTACTTTTTTCTGTCTTGGAAAAGCAATGGTCTTACCAGCTCTATTCTCTTTCCTGTTTGTTAGGTCTGCCTAACCACGGACAAACCAGACAAATGGTAAGAGAAAGTTCATTTAACCAAAACAGGGAAAAGAAGAATTATTAACCCATGCTAGATAGAACACCTCATTAAACCGTAGTGCTTCACTTCCACCTTTGCTGTTTGCAGCTGGTCATACTTCCCAATTCACTGAAAAGGAAAAAAAAAATATTTTGGGGCATCTGAATCATCTTAGTGGCTAAATACAATTTAAACCTCAAATCTATCTATCTTTACATCTATAAACGAGATCCTGTTTTGAACGGAGCATTTTGTTTCTGCTCATGCAGAAACTTGAGTGGCTGCTTACAGCAAAGTCCTGGGATGTGTTTCTAGGTGGAATGTGTTTCCCTGAAGGAGAAAGGTTTAAATGGTGGAAGGGTTTGTTTGGAAAACAGTTTCTTTCTTATTATTTTTTTAGCAAGTCGGTGTGAAGTTACCTGCTGAGAATGCTTGTATTTTACTTTTTTTTTAAGTAAAAATTATTTGTAGCCTTTCATCTATTGTGCTGAGTTTAATCAAAGGACAGAAGCAAATAGCCAGTCTGATTGATGTGTCTCTGGCAGAAAGTTTTCTCAGTAAATCGTGAAGGAGCCAGTGCAAAGGCTGTGCATCCCTTTTCCCCCTTGCATATAGCTCATGGGAAACAACTTCAAACATACATTCTTTCCCCCCCCCCCCCAGAAATGATCTGATGTAGATCAAGTGGAGCTTGCCTGGTTAGCTGAAGTGCCACAATGCATTAGTGTGAGCAGGGTCCCTGTGACCCAGGTCAGCCAGCAGCAGGTGTGACTGATGGTCACTGCACAGTGCTCATTGAACCTGGCAGTGGTTGGGGAGGCGTGCAGTGGCCCGAGGGGAGGCCAGAACTTGGGCGTGCCAGGCTGCTTCAAATAACAGAGCATTCCTTTGGTTTGTTCCTCAGTCCAAAGCGGTAAATTGTATTCCTCCATGAATTCAGCTTCATTCCGTGTCACTCAGAAGACTGGCTACTTGTTTGTGTCTGCTGAATAAACCAACTCAGAGCAGTGGGAGGAATCTGTGATGACTTAATACTTTTTAGGTGTTCTAGGGTGAAACTCCCAGAACTGCCTTGATTTCTGGTTGCCTGATCAAGCGTGAATGAAAAATTAAAGGTCCTCATTTCAGGATGTATCATTTGAAATAGATTTCACCATGTAGGTAGAGAAAAGGCAACCTGGAAGCACAGGGGTGTCCTTTCTAGGTATTTTCCAAGAACTTTTTCTGGAGTTCTTCTCCTGTGTATCTTGCATATGTAGAGAAAATATGCTTTGCAAGCTTAATGAAGGGAATTTCTTGGAGAAACCTGGAGGGGGCAAAAAAAAAAAAAAAAGCCATCAGAAAAGCTTTTATTTGAAACCTTTTGCTTCACAAATGTCAAATCTAAAAGCAATTGTTGAAGTATTTCAGTGGTCTGCTGTGGTGCTGAAGCTATCTTGTACAACATGGAGCTGGGCAACTAAGAAATTAAATTGCTATTGCACCTGTATGCAACAGTTTTAAAGAGCTTAGGGTTTTAAAAGGTGAGGTTTTGTTTGTTTAGCTCTAAAGCCCTGAAGTTCTACAGGAAGCAGATTTTGCTAGAGCAGTTGATTAAGGCTGGTCAAAAAATAAGTCATTAACATTTTTTGTTTTCTGCTCAGATACAAAATGAGACAGACGCAGGGTTTTGTTGGGTTTTTTCCCCTTAGTTTTTAGACTGAATTCTTCCCTTTCTAAGTCAAGGTGTTAAAACTCAGTTGAGCTATAGCAATGACCTGACACTTAAGGATCTGAAGACTGTGTGTCCCCACCGTTCCTTTGGGGTGGATCTCCCAGGGCAGACATCTCTCACACAAATGCTCAGTTTCCCATTCCGTGGGCAGAAGGGGGAAGCCTTGGTGCATCTGGGGAGATGGTCTGTGAGGTACCAGCACTGAATTTATAGCAGGGTGTTTTCTGACCAGCTTTAATTTATGCATATCAAAATTTCTGGGCCTTCATTTTGTATCTTTCCCAGCTGTTCAGTGTTACTGATTTCAGTGGGATTTCTCAATGTGTTGATCAGCAGGAAGGAGGGGCGGCAGAACTGGACCTCAGTGATCAAGGACAGCTGCATTTGAGAAGCTTAACACTTTGCTCCCTTTCATCTGCACCTCTCTTAATAACAGCTCATGTTTTTCCAGCTGAGTGTAAGGGGGTTACTGTGAGTCTGGAAAATGATGCCTGTGTTGATTCACAAAGCAAATGTATTGTTATGGAAAATCTGTGGTGTTCAGTACTAAAAGGGTTTTATCATGAAAGCTGCTAATCTTTGTAGTACTGGATTTGTTTTCAACAACATATTGAATTCTATACTATCCTCATTAAATATTAACCTCCCTAGAACAAAAAGGATACAGGTAAGTTTGGTACTCCAGAATAACTGTAAATTCTGACTTTTGTATTTTATTTGCTCTGTAGCTAGTTTTCCTTCCGTGAAATCAAGAGTTGCTCTAGATCTATGGTAGTAGCTGAAATATGAGTCTAATTCTCAATCTTTCGAACTTGGTGTCATCTTTCAGACACAAGCCACAAATTATTGGTAATGCCTTCCATTTATTATTTGTCCTGTCGCTGAAGTATTGCTGTCCTATTGCATATTGAAGGCGCCTAACTTGTACTGCTTGTGAACAGTTGCTTATGTGTGAATTCTGTGTTCAGTCCTGGGCCAGAGGGGGAGGTATTTACCTTAAACTCTCAGCAAGCCATACAAAAACTTTAATTCTCTTTTCCTTTGAGTGCTTAGCACATGTTGCTGCAAGTGTGTTGCAGTCCATAACTGTGCTGTTTTATGTATCACGTTAGGGACCAAGCCGAAACTTGCTGCTCAATGGGAAATCATACCCAACAAAAGTCCGATTAATTCGTGGTGGATCCATGCCTCCGGTGAAAAGGAGGAGGATGAACTGGATTGATGCACCAGATGATGTTTTTTACATGGCCACTGAAGAAACCAGGTAGGAAATGTGGTCTCTCAGAGGATTTGAGGGGATGTCCTTTGGTTTGTGGGTGCTGCATCTGGCGTTGTGGTTAAGAGAGGGATCTCGTCAGCAGGTCTGATGCTACAAACTGAATGCACAGACCACAGCCAGTGCTGAGGTGGGTAAAAGGTGGGAAGTAATCATGCACTTGCATTCCAGAGAAAGCAGATTCTTACTCTTCTTACAGAGCAGTTGCTGTAGGAGATGGGCACAAAGGGAAGGAAGATTGAGGTGGGAATTCAACTGGTTCAGACCCATCACTGCCCTTGGAGGTCCCATCACAGAGGGACAGGATAGGGCCCTCCTGGCTCATGGGTGACACTGAGGAGCAGAGCCTCCTGTACACAGAGCCCTGCATGTCCTCTTGCATTACCCCTCAGGACATCTCCACCTGTATCTGGGTCCTGAAACCTGCGAGTTACAGAGGGTTTCCATGGACTGAGTTGATTCATTTTTCAGTGCTTTATATTTGCCACAAGTAGCAGTGAGATTTAGCCCCGCAGTGTCCATCTTCCTCCTTTGGTAGTACTGCTTCTGCTAGTCCTAGTCCTTCTTGTTGGTCTGCCCACAGGATAAAAATAGTAGAAGAAACTTTCCTTGTGTGAGTTTCACTTCAAACTGTTTACAAAGTGCTGACAGAGTGGTAGAAGCTATGTGACCTGATCCCTAAGGCAGAGTTCCCAGTACTGGTATTCCTAGGATGGGATTGTTGCTCCTGGGTGTGGTGAGAAGGTAAAGAAATTGGCTTGTGTGGTATCCTCCCAAGAACTTGCTGCCTCCCTCCTGGGTAACCTTGAGGAAGGTCAGAGCAAAGCTGCAGCCCTGCTCTCCAGCCCTCTCTGACAGCAGAGATGCTGTCTGGCTTCTGTCTTGGTCTGAAGCCTGGACTTATCAACACTTGCACTATCAGTGCCCCAGCAGCAGAGAATCACTTGCCTCTCCCTCCACTTGCAGAGATGGACCTGGGAATTACTGGCTGTCTGAACCCTTCAAGTGACTGAGGAGGTTGCAAGTTTTAGTGCTCTGTCTCTTCTGGTGCTACTGAATTTGGCACTGCTCTGAGTCTTCATTTGTTCAGCACAAATGTCACAGTCAAGAGTCCTGGCATCTCCAAACTTCTCCTTAACCTACAAAGCATTTCAAGTGTCAGGGAACTATTCTGTGGGACTAGTATCAAAGATGGGCTTTGTAGAATAGGTGATACTAGTAACATTCAAATCACTAACCACTGATCTGTTAGATAATGAGTTTTTAGTGCAGGAAACACCTTATTGGAACTCAGAAGAAGCATGAGATGAATTTCCCAGTCAGACTTGTTCCTATGGACACCTTTAATGCAACTGTGCATTTCACACCATCTTTGCCATGTCTTTCTCTTCTCCTTTCTGTGCATGCAAGATGCTGTGAAAAGAAAGCAGTTGAATTCTATACATAATTGAAAATAAAGTGAGAGAAGAATTTAATTTTCAGGGGAAACAGTTTTCTTGTTACTGCTCTGATAAAGAAGTACTGGGATCCTGTTGCAGCTCTCAGATTCATGTGCCACTGTGGACTCAGAGTATACAGTCTCTAATGCACTCCTTAGATGCTCAAGGCTTGTTTCATAATTCTTGACATTTTCACCATCCAAGGCACATGAAATGCAGCAGATGCATGGTGGCAACATGTCAGTACAAGGTTCTGCCCTTTGACCTGGACAGAACTGTAACAATATTCATCCAGTGTGGTGTTGGTTTGACAGCAATTTATTGTGGACACAGAATCTTCTGCTCATGCAGAACCACCAACTGAGGCAGGAAGGATCAGTCCCACAGCAACCAGCACAACTCTAATGAAAATCATGGTTCAGTGGTAGACATCATCTCAGTAAGATCTTATCACTTCAATTTAAAAATAGAGAGAAAGAAAAGAAAAAAAAACCCACCCAGGCTTCTTTGTCTGACAGCCATGCTGCTTAGCTGACTGATGAGTGGTGAAAGGAGATTTTTGGCAGGCTGTGAAGAGCAGGGAAGCCTGAGCGATGGAGTACTGTCAGCGGCACGGGTTTTCTGTCGGGCATTTCACCTCTAACTTTTCCCTGAACCATCTGCTGCATTCCAGTGTCAGGAATGTAAGACTTGTTTGTGAGCTCTGAAACAATCTGAGCTTTGTGTTGGCTCCGTAGCAGTCAATCTAGCTGCGATATCTGCATATCATCCTTCAGCTGAGGGTCAAGGCTGTGTTTTCAGTAACAGCAAGCAGGTTTCCCTGAAGCTTTACATGCTCCTCCTCTTCCCTTTTTGTGTTGAGAACGGTGCTGGAAAACTGTACAGCTCTGAAGGAGCAGTTTGAAAAGTTGGTCAAATGAAAGGAATAGGTTTTTTGAATTGAAGGCTCCCAGTAAGGAACTTGGCATTTATAACTCATGCAAGCGGAGGCAGCGGGTGACCTGACCAGAATCCAGAATGCTGGAGGATGTGTTTCTGGTGGAGCACACACTGCAAGGGGAGCTCTGCTGGCTAAGAGTGGATCAACTGCGGTCAAAAAAGTCATTATATCAGGATTTTATTTTCTTCTCTCCCCCACCACCACTTTGCCACCTTGTTTTCACCTCTCCTCACCCTGTGGCCTTTTAGTTTTAGAAGGTGCTGAAGAAATGGGGACACGGTGCAAACCAAAAATGTGTCTAAGTGCAGCAGCTTGTTCTGCTCAGTGAGTAAAAAAAAAAAGTGAAGAGATGTCCAAATCTGACAAGAAGTGATTCAAAATCTTCAGCTGAAGTTGATGGTTTGTTAGTTCTGGTGGTGCTAAGGGTAAGTTTTGAGGAGAGGGGACGTATTTTGATCACTTTCTTCAGCAACTATCACATCTTAAAGGCAGAAATCAGCCCAGTGATAGGCATCAGCTCAGTGAGGTCTTTCTTCCATTGACAAATAAACCAAACCAACCAGCCAAAAAAACCCCAGCAACCAACTCAAGGGGGTTTTGGCCCCAGCTGTGTTCTCTAAACGAAACTGGGGGATAGGTGGCTGAAATGTGGGCTGTAGAGGCCTTCCTCTCTTGGTCACCCAAAACCTCATTCTGTCAGGAGCCTGTGAGAGAAGCAGTGCTGCTTTATCAGGTCCTGCTTGTTGCCCCGGTTCCTGAGCTGAAGACACATAGTGGGTACTGGTGGACTACTCTTGTAAATATTTATTACTTTACTTTCCAATTTCTGTGTACCTTTGACTACCACAACATCCTCTGTGAAAGAATTCATCATTTTAATTACACAGTACCTTTTTCATCGTTGCTGAATTTTTGGGTTTGAATGTTTTTTTTTTTTTTAATGATATTTCCTTTTATCTCCGAGCCTGGTATTAACAAAAAGAAACAAGCAATCAATTCAGTATTTGTCTATGTGTGACTTATTTTAGTAATTTTAAAACTTTGGTGTGTCTTTCCCTGCCTTTTGCTTTCTCTCCATATAGAAAACAGCTTCCTGCATCTGATGGCACTTGTTGCCAGTGTTGTACATACAGGGAAATCCTTAACCAAATACAAGATGTGAATATTGCCTGTCTCTGGGTTGGGCACCACACAGTGTGGGAGAAGCAAAAAGAAGAAACACCCTGTTGGTGTTGACTTGGCTTTGTAAACTTCCCCAGAGCTACCTGCAGCACATCCAGCTGATCAAAATAAATTCAGAATAGATCAGTGGTGTGGAAACTGGCTGTCCCGACTATTTCACGTGTTCTATTCAGAGCAAGAGACCCTGGTCCTACAAGGCTGGACCAGAATGCCTTCTGCTCTGCACGGGGAGGATTCTGGAGCAGAGAATGCAATTTCCTCTTCATTGGGGGGTTTTATAAATCAGAAAATCTGAGTTTCCCGGGGCAGACATTGCAGAGGGAACCGTTGTCAGCCCACCCCAGCGGGCGTGTGCGGGCCCAGTTTCCCCTGGAGAAGCAGAGAAGCCCACGATGCCTGTGTAATCCGTGCCTTTCTTCCTTGCTGTCTGCAGGAAAATCCGCAAGCTGCTTTCCTCCTCGGAAGCCAAGCGAGCCGCCAGACGCCCTTACAAGCCGATTATCCTGCGGCCCATGCAGGCAGTGCAGCTCCGCCAGCCCATGAATGATGAGCCCATAATCATCGAGGATTAAGCACGGCCACGGATCTGCCGGCAAGCTCTCCTCCAGTATCTACTTGAGTTTCCATGGCTACAGCATTGAGCTAACTGTTGAAGAGAGGGAACTTTTGAGGAACTGTTTTGCATCTTTTAAACCCTTAAAAGGAACTCGGCCCTGCTCTGAGCCTCTGACCACAGACTGCTCGCTCTCTCTTTCTCTCTCTCTCTCTCTCTCTCGCTCTCTCTCTCTTGCACTCTTTCGCACTCTCTCCTTCTATCTTTTTTTTTCTTTTTTTTTTTTTTTTTTTTTTTTTTTAATTTTAGTAGTATCTTTTCCCTTTTGCTTCTACCCCTTTTGTAGAAGGGGGAGGGAAAGTAAGTTTAACTTATTAAGAGAATGTGGACTAGTACTTTTTAGCTTTGTTTCCTCTTCTGATGTACGAGGAGCTAGAACCCTTCATTTTGTGACTGAGCTCTCGTTGCAAAGCCATTTTTCTGAGGCTGTGTTGTAAGATTTTTCTTTTCTCTCTCTTTTTTTTTTAATTTTGTGGACGGTGCCATTTTTTAATTTCATTTATATTATTTCTTTTGTAGATAAATTTCCAATCTTTAACTGATATTTGAAAATAGGAGCTGAAAACCAGCCCCAGGTTCAGCCAGTTTTCTTTGGTCCTGTCCCTTCTGTTTTTTGGATCATTTTGCACAGCCAGTTGTGCTCATGCACAAGACAGACCAACTCAGGCTGAGAAAGGAGTGAGCTAAGAACTGAAGAACCTTGCAGAACATTACACTAACATTGTGTGCAGTGGAGCCAGGCTGCCAGAATTAGGTGTCCTTACTCTAGTTGCTCTCTGGGAGACGTGGCCCGTGGCATTTCTCCCAGTAACCAGCAGTTTGCGTGCTGCATTCTCAGTGACATCTGGGATCCTACGTGCTGTTAGGCCACCAAGAGCCAGCAGTAGGCCCAGCAAGTGTAATGAATTGCTTTGCTCTGGCTCCAAGAGTCAAGTACACCAATGCCCAGGGACATTTTGCTTAGAACTCTGAACCTGTTTGTGCATCAGTGCTTTTGGACACATTTTTCGCAGGACGAGACCTGGTTTCTCTTTAATTGCGTTACTGTATGTTTCCCATTTCGAAGGGACTTTAAATTGCAGCTGGGTTTTCGTTTGAACACATTGTGTCTGAATTTAAGTGTTTTTTTCCCCCCTTGACATTTCTTGTGTTTGAGGTTTCTTGCATCTCTTGAACTTCCTACGTATTTGCAAGTCTGTATCATTTCTTTTTCATGTGTCTTCTCATGGCAGTGCATTTGCTGGATGCCCTGCTTGGTTTTGAAAGGATGTAAACTATCATTTGCAACTTGTGCTGATCTGTACATGTACCTGCCTCAAGCAGACACAGCATGTAATAACCCCCAAGTCATTCCATATGTGTCAGCGGTGAGATGAGCCAAAGTTGTATTTGGGTTATCACAGTCCAACAGTGATTCTGTGCAACTCTGCTAACCCGCGGGGTTAGACGGAAAGGAATCCCCACAAAATGAAAACAATTCAGTTAACTTTACTTAATAAACCTGGAAAGTGAGCTTTTGTGAAACATCTGCTTTTTGTCTCTTCTGAAACAGCCGCCCTCGCTCGGGTTCCACGTGCCCGGGGCGCACAGCCCTGCGCCTCCCGTCCCATCCCAGCGCTGTGTCCTGCTCTCCGGGCTCCCTGTGCCGGCACTGCCGTGGTACGGGGCAGGAGTCCGAGTCACTCGTGGTTTGATTCCTGTCCTGTGCAGTTTAAACATTTCCAGTGCTTCAGAGGCATCTCCCTCCCTCCTCCTCCTCAAACCGGCAGCAGATGCAAGGCTGGGCCTCTGAATGAGCCCTTTGTCCACAGCAGCTCCTGGTGCTGCTGCTCCAGGCCTGCCTCTGGCGTGTGGCAGAGGGGCATCCCTGGGGGTCGGCAGCCTGACCTGTGGCTGGTCCCGAGCTCTGCATTGCTCTGTCCTCTGGGATCAGCAGCACTGTGTTTGCTCTCGTTTGCTGCTCAGGAGTGGTGAGATTTACTCTGGGGCTGTGAGGAGCTGTGCACCCTGACAGGTCCAACTGTGTCCTGTGCTGGTCAGGGTTTCCTTAACCTTAAGTGGGACGGGACAGCCATTCCTGAAGGATGTGCTACTCAGGAAGGGCACGAGAGCCGTCAGGCTGCGAGCAGCACCAGTGGCCACTGGCAGTTTTATTTTGTCACCATCAATCCTTGGGATTAACCCTCTGTACGTGAGAGACGCCGGCTGCAGGAGGGTTTTGTAGCACTTCTGTCTCCGTGAGGGCAGGTGCTCGTGGATTCCTCCCTGTAGCAAAAGGCAATCAGAACACTTCACTTTGGAAAACTCCGTGTCTGAGGTGGTCCCTGCTCGGGGGAAGCTCGGCCAGCCCGGGGAGCCAGAGCTGCTGCTGTGCCGAGGGTCCGGGGGATGGGATGGGGCTGAGCTCTCGGTGAGCCCGGCGAGAGGCGGCTCCGGCTGCACCGAGAGCGCAGGAACCACTTGGGGGTGCCAGTCCTGCGGTTTCCAACACTTAAAAGCTTTCTTGGAGCGGCTCCAGAGATTGCTCTGGGAACGAGTCCAGGCAAGGAGAGAGCACGTCCTGTGCTGCCCTAACTTTGAAGGACCCTTGCGTGTCCTTCAGTAGAGATGCTGTTTTTTCGTGTGCAGTAGCAGACTCCGCTGCCGTGTATTTCACTGGCTTGTGTTTGTACCAGCTTGGGAGGAGGGGCTGGAGGATCCCTGCAGCAACCAAAGGAAAATGCTGGCTCTTGGGAAGAACAGGGAGCGGTAGGTCCAGGCACTGACCTATCCAAGCCCGAGGGGTCACTCTCTTAAGCTGCTGCTGTCACTAAGCCTCTCCTGTGCCGACCTCTCCTCTGTATTCACGTTCCTGTGCTGTTGCTGCAGGAATTGCCCTTGGTTATTCACTCTCCTGCTCTAGAGCCTTGTCAAAACAGAACAACGCTCATACAGCTGGGGCCATGTCCCATTTTCCAGGTCCCTTCCTTCCCTTGCTTCCCACCTCCTAAAGAGCCCCTGAGATTGCAGCGGGGAGGAGAGCGTGGAGCTGGCAAGTGCTTGCCCACCCGAAGCAGGCCAGGTCTGTTGGGATGTCATAAGTTTTGCCACATGCATCTGGATGTTTTCCCTTTGCTGTGTGTCCCTGGCATCCCAGTCCTTCATTTGCCTCTGCCGTGCAGACGTGGGAGCAGATATGTCACAGCCTCATTCCTGGGAGAGGGCTGTGCTCCAGGCTCACGTGGATGGAGTATGCTGACCTCCAGATTCGGTGCCATGCTTGCAGTATTACAGGCTTAAAAAGAAGCAGGAAGTTGCTCAGGAAAGCACTTAAAAAACAAAACAGAAATCCAAACATTCCTATAATACTTTATGCCAAAATGCTTTTGTTACAGATTTATTTTTTTTTAAAGTTAACTTTGGTGTTTTGTCGGTTTTTTTTTTACTTTGCATTTTGCATTTTAGCAGCTTGTCGGTAGCATCTGTGATCTCTGCTTTTGCTGCTGTAATATGAAGCCAGCGCCCTGACTGTAACAGCACTGATGAAACAATGTGAAAAAAAAGCAAAGTATGACCAAAACTAACAATTCCGAACCTGGCATTCCTGCTGTGGGAGGAGGGCTGTAACCAGGACACTATTGGAGATTTGTAGAGCAAAATACACGCTGAAACTTTCTTTTGAAATGGAAATTTGGAGCCGGTGCCAGCTCTGCTGCGGGCTCTGGCTCTGTGTGCAAGAGTTACACAAGCCAGACCTTGGGAAGCCGGAGAGGCTCTTCGGGATGGGTGGATTGCATCATGGTGGAGCTGCTTCCCACTGCCACGGGAGGAGGGGGCACTCACCTGTTCACAGGGGCTGTGGGATGAGTAGTGGCACAGGAGGTGTGCCAGCCTGGGGGATTTCTGGGAGGAGCACAAATAAGATCTGGCAGATTTTTACTGTGAGGAGAAGGAAGGAATTTGACTCATTTACAGAAACTGGACCTTGAATCTTTTCTATTTTCCTTAATCCATCAAGAGGGCACAGACTTAAAAACACCATTAACCCAAGTAAGCTTTGGCAGCAGCATCAGAGGGAGAAACATCGCTGTAGAAGGGCAAGTCGAGGCATGACAGCCCTCTCTAGCTGGTGAGAGAGGGTTTGTTTGGGGTTTTTCCTGTAAATGTAGTCAGTGCCTTTCAAGGTGAGCCTGCAAGAACCAACAGTGATGGGATCTGCCGTGATCTGAGAATATGAACTTGTTTTGAGTGTGGGTGGTGTTTATGGCACTTCCCAAGGGAGGAGGCTGGGGTGACCCACGTCCCCCTGTCCCTCCTGCCCTCGCTTCCCTTCCTGGGGACTGACAGAAGGGTTTCGCGCTGCTTGAGCAGCTTTAAAAACTGGTGGAAGAGTCAGTCTCTGACGATCACGTTTCACGCGTGCAGGAGGAGGAAAGCTGCCTCAAGAAAAGACACACAGTAAATTCAGATGGGTTGTGGGGCTGAGGCTTGTCTCCACCTCTTCTTTAGCCTGGAAGAAAGTCAGGGCAGGTCAGGGTTGAAGCACACTTGATTCCTGCCCTGGGCTTTGCAAGTTCATTAACCACATTCCTGGAATGAGAATGAATAACATAAATTCAGCATCTTTCTGCAGACAGCTTCCTCCCTTCCCTCCTGCAAGGGGACTCTCCACCTGGATCCAGCGCTCCGTGGGATGCTGGCAGCGTCACGAGGAGCAGATTTACAGGTTCTGGCCGGAGGGTTTCAGCCAAGCTGTGCTCGTTCAGAGATTTTCCATCTGAGCAGGAGCAAGTTTGTTCCCCCTGCCTGTGCTTTGGGTGCCCCCAGGCAGGACAGGAGGGAGGTGAACGTGTGGAGCGTGTGGATGAGGAGCCAAGCTGCGTTTCCCTGCATCCCAGGAAGATGCCCACAATGTCTGGTGGGAAGCAAGGCCAAATGCATCCTGGTGGGTGATGCTGAAGGAGAAGATGGGGCCGTGGTGCCATTGCAGCACTCGTGAGGTGCTGAATTATGTGCGTCCAGTCCCTTCCTGCCCCAGGGGCTCACCGAGTGTCCTGGAGGTGGTGTGCATGTGGGGGGCACAGACACATGAAAGCTGAGCAGCCACTGTGCTCACTTCTGCTGCTGCTGTGCCAGCCTTCAGAGCCACATTGCGCCACAGCCAGCCTGACCTCTGGCCACAGCATATCTGGAGAGGCCGTGG